>NW_026294534.1:26271032-26871032 GCF_007827085.1 Peromyscus californicus insignis
TGATGGTGAGGCCTACTGGGATGTCCTTGGGTTATTAGTAGGTGTGTCCTTGAAGGGGATTCCATGACCTCAGATCCCTCCTCTTTTTCTCCTTTGCTTCCTGGCCTCGAAGTGAGCAATTTTCATTCCACTGCATACATGTTTCTGCCTTGATGTGATAACTTGCCACAAGCCCAAAACAACCAAGCCAATCAATCTTGGTCTGCAGTCTTTAAAACTGTGAGTCAAAATAAATCTTTTCTCTTTATAACTTGTGTATCTCAGTTATTTTGTTATAGTGACAGAAAGCAGACAACCACGATGCCTCAAGATTTAAAATAATTTTCTAGCAATATTTCATTAGTTAACTGTCTATATTCAGTAATTTTGTCCACAGAGACTGAAGAAAAACATGCAATGGCCATCCACATGCTCACACATGTATCTTTGTTTCTTTCCTACTCTAACAAGACTAATGAGCCTTTCCAACAACACACACACAGGGAATCCCCTTTGTAACTAAATTTCCCAACATTAATATCCATATTACACTATTGTAGAAACTTTCACATTAGAACCAGAGAGTCAAGACCTCACTTTCTCAAAACTGCCTGGCTGTTAGGGTTACAAGGCAGGAGTGTGTAGACACTCCACAATCTCAGCAAGCAAAACCAACCAATCGAACAGTCAACCAACCAACCAACCAACCAACCCATCAAACAAACAAACAAACAAACAAAAACCGTGTCCACTGGCTGGGAGACCCAACTGGGACCCAACTGGACAAAACCTCAGGGCTTTTCATTCAGAATAATATGCAAGTGAAAACAGTTTTGTCATAGAGCGATTGACATTGAACTGTCCTTGCTTCTGTCTGGTAGAATCAGACTCCTGTTAGAAAGAATGGGGACTTCTGTATTTTAGCTTAATTCCCTAATAAATGGCCACCACTCCATAGAACTAAAGTTAGTTGTTTCCTATATGAAGAAATGCAATAAACACATTCATTTCTGTGTTGTTTTTTTTCCCTGAGTGTCAAATTGTCTTCATTACCTTAGGTGAGGTCCATATCCCTGAAGATGATCCCAACAGTAGTGACCATCATTTGCAGCATCCTTTGCTTGCTCCGAGCTTTGGGCTACTGGAGCTGTACAGTTGTTCATTCTTGAGATTCTAAAGGGGAGGTGATTTTATTTCCATTTTGTAATTCTAAGTGCACACCACACAAGTAAGGCTAACACTCACTTCACTCAGGGCTCCACACCTTTGGAAACACAGTTTTGGAAGCCAAACCCTTAAGAACTGATAATCTACCCTGCTTTCTCAAGGTCGGTCTTAAGTGGTTTTAATTCATAATGGAAGCTATTAACTTGGGTTTCTGAAGGTGCAAAAGTTTCAGCCTAGTTGGGAGTTGCAAATACTATTTCATTTATTGTTGCCATAATCAAAGAAGAGGCATTTACTTAAATGCTAAGGTTTGAGGCTGGAGTACAAATAGAGTGCACAGGCACTGTAGTTGTCTATCCTGCTTGCATTAACCTGCACTGAGTTTTCCCCAAGTGCTGTTATTATCCTTTACATCGGTTACTTGTGATTTTAATAACCTCATTTCCAGAAGTAACTACCCATGGTTAAATGTTACCCCTAAGGAGAATCTAATGCTCAATACAAGCAACAAACTCATCAAGTCACCCCTGGGATCACTTGTACTTTTCCTTTAATGATTAAGCACTACGATCTAACTTTCTTAAAAAGGGTGCTTGACTAGCTATCCAAGACATGTCTTTCCTGGCCTAAAAGTCTTAAGATCCTATCTCTAAATACAATATTTTATCAATCACTTTCAAAATAGCCTTTGGTTATTTTTCAATCAAGTAATTCAAATAAGCATTACACACCTAACCCCTGTCTACAAATAATAGATGTCATTGTGCCCTTTATAGACCAGTCAAATGTCTGCTTCTTAGCCTGTTCTAAGAAGCTGAGCTGTATATTTAGTCAATGAAACTTATAACCATAATGAATTTCCAATCAACTTGGATATTATAAACAATACACACGGAGAAAGATTATTTCAAATTTCCTTAAACTTACCATGAGTAATAATACTATGGCTTTTATTTTCTCCATTTTCCCTAACTCCATTTTAAACTTTTTTGGAACTGAAAGATTGTTGAACTGTCATCAAATTGCTTTAACTGTCAGAGAGAGCCAACGTCATTCCCCCAGCAAGAAAGGACTCTTGACTAGAGGTCTGAGACAGGAAAAAGAAACTTGATTCATCCAGGAGGGCTCTCCCTACCCATGGGCAGACATGTGCGTTCATTCTGCTACTAATAATAGTCAAATTCCTTACTCTTGAAGGGAGGTCGGCTGTGGGGAGGTGCCCTGTTACCTAATATTTATCTCCTTGCATCCCCATCAGGCCTAACTTCTGTTAATAACCTCTGGTTGTCCATGTGAATCGGGTTTTTACTTATTTCTTCAAGTTTCTTTCAGCCACCTTGTGTGACAGGGCACATGTCCTAGAGTTAAATGTTGTTTCCCATGTTGTCACTTTGTCCTTTAGTTTGATGTCAAAGCCACACTAATGAGGATCATTTCACAGTCCTATAAGGAGGATCAAATAAGCTAAGACAATACTCAAATACTTGGCCCAGTGCCTAGAGGAAGATGGGCACTGGGTGAGCTATTGCTCTTTGGAGAAGTTCATGGGCATGGCTTTTTATCCAGTTGTTGACTTTTAGTTTAAATGACATATAACTTAGTTAAGCAACAACACCAGCAAAACCATGTCTCAGTTATCAATCATCCTTACTAAAGTAAGTTCCACCCAAGCAATGGTAGAGGATATTTAAAACAGCAAAACCCTGGACGTCAATGGGAAACTGAGGAAGAGATAGTTAGTGGTGCAAGAAGTCAAGACTCAAACAACAACAGGATGTGAGGGGGTCCCTGCCGGTGTCAGACAGGGAAGCGAACCTCTCGAGAAGAGATGAGGATGAAAACCTGGGGCGGACTGACTTTGTCAACCTGAGTCAGACTTTGAGCAGTCTAATGCCAGGTGGTTCATTGACAGCTTATTTAAAACGCGGTACAGTTTGGGAAAAGGTTTCCAGGCCCCAATCAGTCCAATCCAGGTGCACAGTAAAGCTTAAGGTGTGACTCCATAGGAACTCCTTTACAAAGTTCCCTAGCTAAAAGGCCGAGATTCTAGTGTGGTCTCTGACTATAGCATAGAGGTCAGCAGACTATAAAATACACATGACTTCTCCCCTAAGTATGGGTACTGGTCCAGGGAGGGAAGACTCTGGGATAATCATTCTGGGGAATTTGGGTGAGGTCTGCTTTGATTATTGCAAAAGGTGGGAGAGGTCTACCTTCAAAGATAGCAAAAAGGTCACCGGGTTGTTAACAAAATCCACTCCCAGGCTTTTGAGTGGGAAAACAGGTCTTTTATCTCCTCCCCTGAGAAGAGGCCCGCATGTGTTTAACATTCCTGATATGTTGATGTTTGTATATTTGGGACAGGCTGGGGAGAGTGCTTAGTGAGAAAAGGTCCTGCTCTGCAAGCAGGAAGTCCTAAGTTCGGATCATAAGCATGAAAGTGAAAGTCTGGTGCACCCATGCATCCTCAGAGCTTGGGGTCGGGGGTGCAGAGACAGGCAACTCCTTGGGGTTCACTGGCCGGCTAGTCTGAGGAAAAGGCAAGCTCTGGGGTCCGTGAAAGACAATGTCTCAAGAAATAAGGAAGAGAATAATAAAGTTACCCAACCAATCGCCCTGCTCCATCAGGCTGCAGCGGCAAAGGGCCACCCTCCAGAAGGGTCTCAGTGTGCCTTCTGCCATTAACAACTCCCCTAGGCCCTGGACTGCCAAATGGCTGTCCAGTGGCTTAAGTGTGTCCACAGCTACAGGCCAGAGACAAAGCGGGGGAGGGAGCAAAGGCTGTTGGCCCGTGCTGAGAAGAAAGTTGCTGGCAAAGGGGACGTCCCAACTCAGAGATCACCTGTCCTTCAGCAGGGTCAATGCAGTCACCACTTGGGTGGAGAACAAGAAGGTTCCACTGGTGGTGATTGCCCACGATGTAGATCGCATTGAGCTGATGGTCTTCCTGCGTGCCCTGTGTCTCAAGATGGCGGTCCCCTATTGCATCATCAAGAGAAAGGTCAGGCTGGGGCGGCTGGTCCACAGGAAGACATGCACCACTGTTGCCTTCGCACAGGTTGATTCAGAAGAGAAGGGTGCCTTCTGGTAGAAGCTATTAGGACCAATTATTACGACAGATATGATGGGATCCACCGTTAATGGGGAGGCAATGTTCTGGGTACTAAATCTGTGGCTCGAATCGACAAGCTGGAAAAGGCAAAGGCCAAAGAACTTGCCATAGTTTTCTGTACACAAATATAACTACAAATTTTTTCAAAGCATCAACAGAGAACTGTTTAAAAGGGGCCCCTTGTGCTCATGGATCAGCAGAATTAATACTGTAAGAAGTGCTTTATTATCAAAAGTGCTTTATTATTCAAGACACAGGTACAGGCGAGGACTTTCTGAATTGGACTCCAAATGCTCAAGACTTCCTTGACAAATGAGATTGCATAAAATTAAAAGGCTTCTCTAGAGCAAAGGAAACAATTAAGTGAAAGAACACCCCATAGGATGAAAGGAAATCTTTGCTAGTATGTATCTGAAAATTAATATCTAGAATATATAAAGAACTAAAAAAAAAAACACCCTAAATACCAAAAGTCAAATGACCCCATCAATACATGGGCTAATGAAATGAATAGACAGTTCTGTAAAAATAAAGTATAAATGGTGGTAAACATACGGAAAAAAAGTGCTCATCGTTGTTGCAAGGTAAGCCCACCAGAAACCACCACATGAACATTCTTAAAGCCAAATAGAAAGTCTTTATTGCTGGCCAGTGGCTGCCCAGGGAACTTGCCTGAATCATGCAGCCCTAATCCTCACAGTGCCTTTGTCTTATGCACAAAACCCACATCCTGGGTGACACACTTCAGTTAGCAGGAAGCCAAACTACAGATGCCAAAAACCAAGGTTAGTACATTTAGGGGCTTTCCAGGATTCTGGAACTCTGGACAAGGTCTTGGATGAACTGGGTCTTTGTTCCTGTGTTGGCAGGTATTGGGGCCTATTGCTGGGTTTTAGGGTCAGAATGATGCGAACATGGTGTCAGTTGTACTAAAGTATGGGGTCCTGTTACAACATAAGTAGTCATCATGGAAATGCAAATTAAAGCAGTTTGGGGATTTCATCTTAACCAGTAAGACTGATTACCACTAAGAAAATGAACAACAAATGTTGGTGAGGATGTAGGTAGGGGAACCCTCATGCCATGGGTTTTGCTAATTAATCCAGCCACCGTGGAACTCAGTATGGAGGTTCCTCAGAAAACCTAAAAATAAGACTGCAATATTATACCATTTCTGGGTATATATTGGAAGGACTCTAAGTCAGTGTATCACAGAGACACCTGTACAGCCATATTTACTGCAGCTCTATTCATAATATATGTTATGAAATCATCCTAGGCATCTGTCAACAAATGGACAGAAAAATGTGATATGGATAAATAGATAAATGGATGGATAGATAGATGATGAAGGATGAATGATGGATGGATGATGGATGATGGATGGATGGGTAAATGATGGATGATGGATGGATGGATGGATGGATGGATGGATGATGGAGGGATGGATGATGAATGGATAGATGATGGATGATGGATGGATGGGTGAATGATGGATGATGGATGGATGGATGGTGGATAGATGGATGATGGATGGATGATGGATAGATGGATGATGGATAGATGATGGCTGAATGATGGGTGGATGGATAGGTATAGGTATAGATATGTATGCACACACACACTAGATGCAATGGTCAGTATTAACTGTTAACTTTAAAGACTCTAGAATCTCCAGGGATATGGGCTACTGGGAATGTCTGTGAGGGATTATCTTGATTACATTAACTAATATCGGGACATCCCCCTTAATTGTGGGCAGTACTTGGACTGTATAAGGTGGAGAAGATGAGCTGAGCATTAGCATGCATTCATTCTCACTCTCTGCACTTGATTGTGGATTCACTGTGGCTTCAAGATGTTGCTCCCTTGACTTACCTAAGAGGGTAGGTGATGACTAACTGTGAGTTAAAATCAACGCTTTCTTTCTGAAGTTGCTTTTGTTGGGGATTTTATCACAATAACAGAAAAGGACCCAAGATAGTAGAATTTTATTCAAGCATAAAGAAAAAATGAAATTATGGCTATCTCAGCTTAGTGTTTAAAGGTGAAGCCCATCCTGGCAGGTGTCATAGTCAGAGTTTCTAGAGCTGTGACAAAACACCATGACCAAGCAACTTGAGGTGGAAAGGGTTTATTTGGCTTACTTAGTTAATCCTCTCTGGAAACACCCTCACAGACACACCCAGAGACGTGCTTCTCCAATCCCCTAGATGCTGAGAGTTTATTCTTCACAGATCTCAATGAACGGCACCTAAGTGCTGACATTTTTGTACTTTTTTCTACCCACATGAGCTCCGGGCTGGGTTTGTAACTCATCTAAAGTAAAAAACAGGACTGAAGTGACAAGGTGCTAGATGTGGAAGACGAGGCTGCCTAGAAGCTTCCTTTTTGCATCTTTGGATCTGAGCTGTCAGGTAAGACACGGAAAGGCCATGCTGGCAGAGTTATTTGTACAAATCAACCTTAGGGACTAATGAGAGGAGAGGCCCCTGGGCTGTAAGGGTAGAAAGAGCAGCTCAGACATCCTAGTACCATAGTTGAATCCTCAGAGGATTCCAGCTTCAGCTGCCACCAGACTGAGAGACCACAAGAAAAGGGAAACAGGAAACCCACCTGTCTCTGTGATATCATAAAATAGTGTTATCTGTTTGGGGGCCTCAAGGTCTGAAGTGGTTGTCATGGCATGATAGTAAACAACACCCCTGTTCACAGAATCCCAGCTGGAAATGAGATAACACTCCTTTAGGTGTTGGCTTTACTGATGGGGCTGTGGGAGCCACCATGGCCCTGCTGTTTGCCCTGCCAGTTGCCTGATCCCAAACACAAAGGCAAGCTAACAAATGGCCCAGGAAGAAAAGACACCGACAATCCCAGTGTGGTTTTAAGAGGTGAAGAGAAGAAACAGCAAGTGGGAAACCGAATCTGCATGTAAATATTGGATTTACAGTAGCAAAAAATAGAAAATAAAAAGCCTGAAACATGTTAGCATTGTACCCTGGTGTCTTAGTTAGGGTGTCTATTGCTGTGAAGAGACACCATGACCACAGCAACTCTTACAAAGAAAAACATTTAATTGGGGCTGGTTTACAGTTTCAGAGGTTTGGTCCATTATTGTCATGGTGGGACATGGTGGTGTGCAGGCAGACATGGTGCTGGAGAAGGAACTGAGAGTCCTACATCTTCATCCACAGTCAACAGGAAGTGAACAGAGACCCTGAGTGTGGCTTGGGCATATATGAACTTCAAACCCCACCCCTACAATGACACACTTCCTCCAACAAGGCTACACCTAATAGCGCCATTTCCTGTGGGCCAAGCATTCAAACATATGAGTCTATGGGGGCCATATGTATTCAGACCACCACACCTGCAATCACAGACTTGGAATCAACCCTTTCCAATCCCAAGAACATCAGCTGTTGACTTGTTTGATTTTTTTCCAAGTGCCTCAATCCTCATGGGCATGTGATATGGGTGGAATTGTTTCCTAGTCATTTTTGTGCTTATTACAGTTTTCCTAACTTCCAGCTCTTTTTAAGTATGAGTGGGCAGCTCGATGTATAAAAGAATTTTATTCTGTTTTTTTTTTAAATCTTTAGTAAGTGGTATGACTCATTGCTTAATTTCTTTGGGGCTAACTGAAAGATTTTATGTGTGTGTATCTATATGTATATGTGTATACATCATATTTTTATTGGAGAAGCTTTTAAATTAATATAGCTTTGAGTGTGTAGTGATGCTCAGTAGTAGACTATACCTTGGGTGATATATTACTGCCTTGTTTAGTAAGCTGGATAGAGCTTTTTTGTTCATTTTCAAATATCCATGATTAGCCTAGCCTGAAAATAACATTGGATTTCTCCCCATAGATGCTTCTTTCTGATAACTGAAATACCATAAAAAGCCAAGAAGCTTCAGCTCACACAAAAGCTATTTTTTGATGTAAGAAGCTTTATTTATGTATGTATTCTGGACCCTATCAACAAATTTAAAAATACATGCTGTATCCATTTGCTAAGGTTTATTCCTCCAAAATTTGTGCTGAATTTTGTTACTGTGACTGTTTTGGGAGGAGGGCCTTTAAGGTGGGTAGGGGATTAATGTCTTTCCTGTGGAAGTGTTTTGTCATACAGTGATACTTCCAAATGCTTGCCTTCTACAGTTGCCTACCTGCCCTTCCCATTTCTCATAGTATGAAGCCTTTCCTGCAGACAACTGGTCAACCTTGGACTTCCAGCCTCCAGAACCATGAGGGAAATTATCTTTCCTTTATAAACTACTGAGTCTCAGGTGTTTTGTTATGGCCACAGAAAATATCCTAAGATACTATTACAACCCTGCTAGTTCTCATATGCCAGGACTCTACTCCAGCTAAACTGAGGCTGATCTTTTAAGATGTACCCACGACTACCTTCGCTCTTTGTGTCTACTTATTGGTGTTTAGCATCATCTCCCTCGTGCACACTTTTCTCCCAGATCTGACACCTGACTCTGACTCCTACTGGGTTTGATAAAGACTCTAACACCTCAGTCATCACTTTAGAACTTGGATTCTTTGGAAGCTTCTAGCATAGCTCATTCCATGTCCTGGCGTTGTTCCCCAATAGGGATAAGTAGTTCCCACTCCAGATTATGCTCTTGTACCACTCCTGAATGTTCTGGCTGTCCACTTGGGGCACCAACTTAGATAGGCTTCCCCAGATTCCTAAAAGCTGTGAAAGGGCTTAAATTAGAGTCCTTAATATGGGGGAGACTGGAAAGAGGGTGACATATCTAATTGCTTCAAAACTGACCAGAAAGCCAACATTACTGTTGGGGAGGAAAAGAAATCTTTCTTAATTATAAAAACCCACTGAATTTTTCTCCAGCTTTTGCAGCCTTTCTATCGCAGGAGGAGAGGACAATTTCAGCATCAGTGTCACCAAGGGTCACACAGCACAGCATGTCACCTCATCAGCATTCAACAGGCATTTATTGAATGTAGACATGGTGCCAGGCACTGTGATGGTTCCTACCTTTCAATACAGCCTTTTCTCTTAAAGAGCTCATGATATGGAGCAGGACACATGTACCAAAGAAAATAATTCCACTACAGTCTCAGAAGAGGTACTGGTAGTAAGGGTTATGGGAGGGTAAAGGATGGGTAGGTGCTGAGTAGAGCAGAGGGGACTGGAGAAGGCTTTATGTGACAGCAAGTCCATTGAGCTGTATCTTTGAGAATGAGCAAGTGTCTTTCTGGCAGGGGCTAGGTTATTGATTTTCCACGATGAATGGAAGCAGGAAGATATTTGTAGGTTTTGGGAAGGGGAGTTGTTGAGTGTTGCCTGAGCCACTGAGAAAAGAGGAAACAGAAGTAGATAAAGCTGATGCTGAAGGATGTAATAACCAGGACACAGAATGTGTAAGTGGCTGGGACTTTGGGAATGGGCAGTTGTGGAGAGGAGCTTTGGACTTTAGGAGAATGTCACAACCAGGTCTGGAATTTAGAAGTTACTCATCCAACAGAGATGGACTAGTTAGCTGAGGGCAGGGTGCAGCTGGAAGCAAAGATGACGTTAGAGGCGGCAAGAAGACCTTAGGGACCGCTGTCTTGGCTCTGTTGAGTGTTGATGAGAACCCAAACCGAGTGATGAAAGTGACCATGACACAACTCAGAGAGATTCATTTGTGTTCTTGGAGCCTAGACTAGGATTATTCATAGTGTGGGACTGTGGCTGCAGTAACATCCTCTGCTTGGTAGAAATGCAAATTTGTGAACAGTGTCTGAAGGGCACCTTTTGGAACATGCCCTGGTTTTCTGGGTGTTTCATGAGCTCATTAGCTCTAGGGCTCTGGATCGGGGCCTTGACTTCTGTTTCTATAAAACTTGCACTGGTGTTGATAAACAGTATGCAATCTGTGGTACCAGAGTCTACAGTTAAATCACATCTAGCTAGAATGCAATGTCCACTGAAGTGTGAGAAGCCCTCTTTTCTGAGCCAGGAATACAGCATCTTAGAGTTGTATTGCTATTGACTGGGGAGTCATTAAGTTAGGACCTAAAGCAAATATTTTTTTCCAGGTTGGTGTGTGTTGTAAATTAATTTGTGATTAAACATTTAAGAGTGCCATAGCAAATTGGGACCTTGACATATGGTATTATAACTGCATGGGATAGTCTGTTTCTCCCTTCTTTTCCTAGATTTACACAAGATTTTAGCCTAGAACTCCTCACCTCTTCCTTCCTTCCTTCCTTCCTTCCTTCCTTCCTTTCTTTCTTTCTTTCTTTCTTTTTTTCTTTTTTTCTTCTACTTTCTAATTGCTCACAAGTTTTTAACTAGACCAGGCCCCCGTGGTATGTATTCATTGGAATCATGGACTGTAACTTTTTTTGAATTCATGTCTTTCTCTCTCCTTGTATGACCTTCAGTGGAGCAAGTATCATGTCTTGTTTTATTTATTTTTTATATGTTTAGTTATCTAACATTGTGCTTGACAACACTAGACCTTGATAAGGGTCTATTGAGTGCATGAGCATGATGGCCACCCTCTGAAGTAGCTCAGGTGATCCTTTCCCTCTTCTGTCAGGTGATCCTTTCCCTTCTGTCATTCTATCAGGTGATCCTTTCCCTCTTCCTCTTGGGCACAGGCTGGACAGTGTGAGCATCCTCTAAGGAATCAGGGACAACAAAAGCAATGAGCTATTAAGCCAAGTGTGCTGGCTCATACCTAAGATCCCAACACTCAGCTGGCCAAGCTAGTATGAGCACCATGAGTTTCAGGCCAGCCTGGACTATCTAGTAAGTTACAGGCCAGCCTGGGTCACAGATGAGAAACCTGGATCAAAACACAACACAATACAACACAGAGGTTATGCACTATCATTTTCAGCTAGGTTGCAGGAGGCTCAGTTTTAGCCACATCTTCTCTCTCTTCTTTGCCTGGCGTTCTGAGCCAAGCCAACTGCCACACTGTATGTTGTTCTATGGAGAGGCCCAAATGGCATAGAACTGGCATCTCTGTACATTAGCCATTTAGGAGCCCGAACTTGCCAATGACCATTCTGTAAATAAGCTTAAAGACAGGTCCTCCCTTGCCAGAGCTTTCAAATGACCACACAGCCTTGGGAGAAGCTCTGAGCTAGAGGAACACAGATATACTGTACCTGGATTTTTGACCCATAGAAACTATGAGATAATAAACATGTGTTGTTTGAAGCCATAGAAACTATGAGATAGTAAACATGTGTTGTTTAAAGCCATGCTGTTTGGGGGTAATTAATCATATACAAATAGATATCTAATACAAAGTAAATTACTATTATGTCAATCTGCCACTGCGATCCCTCCTAGGGATGGCCGCCCTCTGAAGTAGCTCAGGTGATCCTTTCCCTCTTCTGTCATTCTGTCAGGTGATCCTTTCCCTCTTCTGTCATTCTGTCAGGTGATCCTTTCCCTCTTCTGTCATTCTATCAGGTGATCTTTTCCCTCTCACTTAAAGATAATATATTATCCCAGTTGTATAAATGGATGACGGATGAATAAATTATATATGGATGATCAGAAAGATAATTTGCTCTGGTCACAGTTGTTAAGTGGCAGGTACGGGATTTTTAGATCTGTCTAGTTCCAGAGCTGAGCTCTTTTCAATAAGCCATTCTGCCTTAAACTTTCAGGCTGACCTCATTTTGCATACTCATTACCAAGGCCAAAGAGAAGGGAGAGCTCCCCACTTTCCACCTTGTATGGTATGAATCACACTCGACTTTTCGAAGCCCTCCTGGTTCACTCTTTCAATGAATCATTCACAAAGATACTACAAATTGAATTTTGATCTTCTCTTCCTCCCACCACCTCCATCCTCCTGATTTCTCCAGCCACTGTTGTTTCTCAGACCTACCACCATGACTCACCGCGTCAATGCCCTCCTTTGGGGAGTGGTGTACGTATAAATGGGTAGGCTGGAGGGAGGGTGAGTCACATCCACATAGCTGGTCTTATTGTTTGTTTGATTAACTTTCTTTGAGGACCAGCAAAGTCGCAGGCTGGGAGGATCACTGTGAAGAGAGAAATGGGGACCAAAAGTGAGGTAGGACCCCAGTAATGAAGCTGCTGGAGTTCCTCAGTGGGAAGGATAATAATCATAGAGAGTGGATAGGGATCTAGATTAGCTATGAACTGAAACACGCAGCATCTCCTCCATTTCTTCCCAGCAACTCAGTAACGGGAGAGTCTGCTGGGGTGGAAGGAGACATGCTCATCTCAAGCAGCTGCCCCACATGGCAATTACTTGACATGGCATATTTGTCTTTAAAATTTATGCCCCAGTACTCAGTATATTATATGGCAAATGCATGTGTTAAATAAAAATAGATTGTCAAGTAAATTTTTATTAAAAGGAATAGCCTACATTCTGTGATTCATCTGAGCCCCCATGCTGGGCACCCCATGCACCTCCACATTCTGATGCATGTATATAGAAAGGATTAGAACATGCCTTCTTTGGCTGGGAGTATAGCTCAGTGGTAGAGTACATGCTTAGCATATATAACATCCTGAATTTGAGCCAGACCAAAAAAGAAAAGCCATATATATATATTCTATAGCTTAGGCTGCTTCAGAAGAATTTGCCAATTAAAAACAGCCCTTTAGCGATGCCCTGGATAAAACTGTAAACAAAGCCAGCAAACTATGCTTACTTGTTAAATTGCCCGAAATAGTAATGTACCACGCAGTTTCTGATAGGATTACAGATTTATGAAGTATAGAAATGGTTGCTGGAAGATTTCTCCTTCACTCTCTCTCTCTCTCTAAGCTTTTCTGCCCCTGTGCATAGCCTGCTTTTAATACCCTCTTGGCAGTGGCTTTATTTTCTTCCCTTGATTGCCTCTGAATGCACTGTAATCCTCTTTTCTGGTCACTGTCCCTTTTCCTACAGGTAAATGAACCGCTTCCAGCTGTGGGACAGATGCCATGGTAAAGAAAAAGGTACAGTCGCTTTGTGTGAGGCTGTCACTCGTGCCTGGGGTTGCAAGGCAGACATTTTTAAAAGTCTAAAGGCTTGGGCATATTTAGGAAACAGATGATAACCAAATGACGCATGGATGGGCTTGCAAATTCCAGTTCTTCCATATCTGTGTGTTTGGGAGTGGGTGGGGCAGAGAAATGGGAGGGAATAATGAGGATGCGGTCAGGGAAAGGTTTGTCATTTTTCACATTCTTCTTGGATGTGGGTGGAAGGGAGGAGGTGGGTAGGAGGCGTTCGACCAAGTCACTGAGCTCCTTGGAATTCAAAACTGTTATTAGGGAGTCCCTAGTGCATAGCTCTGTGACTCTACATCCATTCATCCAATAAATACACATTCACACAGACTAAAATAAGGCTGGACTAGCAAGAGCTTCACGGCCGGGGATCAGGCCTCATGCCTGTTTCCTCAGTATTGAGGAGGCTGAGCCGGGAGAATTACTGTGAATTTGAAGGGCAACCTGGGCTAACCCAGTGTGGGTTATGGTGTGAAATCCTGCTTCGAACGACAAACAAACCACAAGACAAAATAGGAACTCAAGAGCTTGTGTGCGTGTGAGAACACGCCTGGTGTGTGTGTGGGGGGGGAGGGGGACTTTAATTCTTCTCCTGGATCTCAACCACCGTGGCCAGCATGTTAGATGGTTTTGCTGGCCTCACACATGAATGTGAACCTGGTAGATGAGATCAAGAGAAGGCGTGGGTAAGGGATGTGTCAGTCAGTCAGCTTTCAGTCACTGTGAGGAAAGACCTTCGACAATCAATTTCCATGGAGGAAAGATTTTTCTTGACTCACAGATTTGGTACACAGTTGCTTGACCTGGATTATCTTAGGAGAGGCAGAAGTGTGTGGAGAAAACCACCCAAGAGAGAAGAAGGGCCCAGGGGCCCAGTATACCCTTAAAGGACATATCCCTAATGATCTACTTCATCTAATTGAAGTTTCTACCCCACCTCCCAATGGTGCCATCAGCTAGATATCAAGCCTCCGACCCCTGAGACTCTGTGGGTTAGTCTAGACTCAAAATAGCAAATAGGCATTCTTTCTAGTCCCTAGACTGTGACAATACCTATGTTATGGATAGCTGTGAAATGAAATGTCCCCCACAGGCTTCTGTGTTTGGACACTAGGTCCCCAACTCGTGGTACTGATTGGAGAGACTGCAAAACCATTAGGGCTTCCTGGAGAAAGTAAGTCCAGGGAGGTGAGTCCTTGGGGATATGGTATCCTTAACTCATCCCTGCCATGTTCTCTGCGTCCAGGCCTGGCTGTCATTTGAAGAGCAACAGACATGTAATCCTTCCATGCTTGGGCATGCCTTCCTGCCGTGACAGACTCTATCTTCTGAAGTCATTAGTCAACTAAGCCTTCCTTCCTTGCAATGTTTCTGCTAGGTATTCCGTCATAGTGATGAGAAAGAGAATCACTCTGATCTCCTACAGAATTTGAAGGAATACCCACTGCAACCATTCACTGGGCATCCATGAGCACCTCCTGTATGAGAGTCCTGGGAACCAAGAAGGCCTGTTGCTCATGTTCCTGAGGGAGAGAGATTGACATGGGAGCCAGCTCATCCCAGATGGCGGCTGTGGAGTGTGACTCCATTCATCTCCCTTTCTTAA
This sequence comes from Peromyscus californicus insignis, assembly GCF_007827085.1. NCBI lineage: Eukaryota > Metazoa > Chordata > Mammalia > Rodentia > Cricetidae > Peromyscus > Peromyscus californicus. The sequence goes on from NW_026294534.1 coordinate 26,285,920, forward strand.
ACACAATGACAGGTTCACAGTTATATATCAACTAGAGCTTCCCTGAGAAGCCCAGCCCTCACCCTGCCCAAAGTAGGACAAATTAAACCTGCGATGAGAGAAGTAGACTTATAATTCATAAAAAAAAAAAAAGCCTGAACCCACAAAAGCAGTGCAGGAAAATCAGATGAGCGTGTTCCAAGATAACCATTATGCCATAGTCACTGGATGGGTGGAGTAAATACAGTGGTACTCCGTACTGCATGTGTTTGAAGTTGAGGTGAGGACGTGAATACATGTATTTAAATAGCATTTTTAAACCATCTGTTCATTTACAACGAGCTACAGAAATAGTGCCTTCAAGGAAAAGGGTCTTTGAAAGGAGATCCATTAAGGAGAGTTCTTGGAAGAGGTGAGCTTAAAAATGGATGTTAAACTGACATGCGCAGAAGCAGGTCCACAGCCAAACCTCCCGTGGCTGCATTTACCTATCCATAGAGGGCAGGAGTCCCATAGGAATGAAGAGTGATAACATGGGGGTGGTACCCAGGCACGCAGGAAGTACCAATGCCTATCAGATTCCTATCAAGCTTATTTTTAGAAATGCTGATAAAAATAAAAGAACAGTTTTCAGCTTCCATTTTCCATAGTGAGTATGAATTGTCACCTTTAACATAAAAAAAGTGCCAAGTTTCGTGATTTGTTCATATCGTTCACGTCCTAACTCTATAACAGATTTGGGGGGCGGCACAGCAGAAGATCAAAGGCGGGTTTTCCAGTCACAGAGGAAGTGTTATTTGAAGCAGATATTTGTTAGTTAAATCCAGTGACGTGTGAGGGATGTCAGAAATAGGAGTTGACCATCAAGTCACCTCCCAAAGGAGTGGCCGGGGTGAAGTCTATTCGTCACTGTCCTAAGAGCCCGAACTCTGTTTATGATGGCTCTGTTTAGTCACAGCCAAAACCCAGGCAGGTCCTGATAGCATCAGTGGCTGGAAATATGGAAACACGGAAGGGCCACAGTGTTTAGAGTCGTCCCTCGAGCGGTACGTGCAGCTGTATTGCAACCGCCAGCTCAGCCCATCAGAAACTGGTGGAGGAGAACTCAGCTTCCTGTTTCAGAGTGTGAAAAACACACTCAGACTGCAGGACCTTACTGAGCCCAAATGGATCATTCCTGCGACGCTCCAGTGCTAAATGTATCCCCTCACATTTCCATGGTGGGAGAAATATCTGCTTTCTAGGGAAATACTCTGAAGCCCAGATCGCCCAGTTCCTCTGGGAAAATACGGATGTGAGAAATAGTGGGAACTCTTGAGTTCCACCTCAGGTCATCAAGGTTTACATGGGTTCATTTTGACCCCTCCCCCTCCACAGCTAGCACCTGCGCCTTCAGGCTTGACCTTATTTGGAAATAGGGTCTTTGTGGGGGTAATCAAGTTATGAGGAGTTGACTGGGATAAATCCTAGTCCAGTAAGATTGATCTTCTTTAAAAAAGTGAAATTTGGACATAGTGAAACACATACTTAGAGGAGAAATGACAGGAAATGACGCACGGGCAAGGTGGTTCTCTATAAGACAAGGAGCACCTGCAGTTACCCAAACAGAGAGGTAAGGGCTGAACCACACACCCCTCTCCAGCAGCCACAGAGGGAGCGCAGGTTTGCCAGCACCTGGATTCCAGACTTCCACCTGTGAGACGGTAAATTCTGTTGGGCAAGACACACACTTGGGAGACTGCCTACGACATGCCTAGGAGGTCAGTGTATGTACAGCCGAGCATGCTCTCTAAAGAGACCAGCGTAGGTGGGACTCAATGAAACAAAGACCTTTAAAAGCCTCAGATGAAGAGGGTGTTGTGAGAGACCTGGAGAGTGAGGAGACCACAATTACTGCTGGTTGGAAAGAGGTTTGACCGGGCTAGGTGGCCTTTGACTAAGGATGGCTGTGCGCACCTTGTTCAGCTGTGAGGTTCCTTTATCCGGCCACACCTTCCTGGCCATTGTGTTTCCCATTGTAACAAAGAACTTTCAGTTACAGGGAACACTCAGGCCCATGGTGGTTTTCTTCTTCGTCATCCTGGCTCATCCTTTACCCCTGGAACAGGGTTCCAGTGACTCTGGGTGTACTGTCAGGGAAGAAAGGAGGTGGGTCTCCAGCCTTCCCTAGATCCCACCTGGTTTTGCCCCTTCTGGGACCCCGTGAAGGGATGCTGTGGGTAAGAGCCAGAGCACCTTCTGCCTCATTTTTTTTGAACTGGGAGGGGCACAGGACACAGGAAACATGAATTCCAGGGAAGTGACTGCATGTTGAGGGGTGGGGACAAGGTCTGATTTGTCATTCCACCACAGCACAACCCCCAGCATGCACAACTTTTCCCAGAATCCACTTTCCCTGATCCGGGTGCCTCTCCCACTTCCAGGAAAGTAACTCAGAAGTGACTCTCCTTTCTCCTCCAGCACCATGCAACTATTCAACAGGTTCCTAAATGAAGCTAAGAAATCTATCAGGAGCCAGGGAAGGTGGGAGCAACCTGAGTCATCCACAGGCAGAGGACAGGTGGTAGCTGGGCTTTGGAATTCTAGTCACACCTGTGTCGGGGACTGTGATCCTGGGAAGCTGGAGGGTCTGATGATGGTCAAGTAAATAAAACAGCTTTGGGACTCCCCAAAGCCTGTAATAGTCAGGAGTGGCAGCATCTGCCTTTCTAGCACTTGGGAGGTAGATATGAGATAAGCAGGAGTCCAAGGTTATCTTTACTACATAAAGAGGCTAGCCTGGGCTATGTTAGACCCTGTCTCAAATACAGTTCTTAAACATATAATGGCTTAGCACATGCATCCAAGGCTTCTGCCATGTAAAAAAGTGTGTTGGAAGGCGGCTGGCCAGGGCATATGACTGGAATAAAGACCCTGGGCTCAGTCCCCAGCACAAAGAGAGAAAAAAAAAAAAACAGTACGTTCTTTCTTTAAATTATGTTTAGTAATGAGAGAAACACTGAACCACACCAGAGAAAATCGAAAGCAAAATGGAAATGAAATTGTCCATAATACACTTACTCTAGCACATCTTCTCAAATATAACAAATTAAGAAGATCTTTAAGTAAAACATAGTATATTCACATCCACAGAGTTGAATTTCACATCTTTAAATGGAGTTACAGGTAATTTCACATTTAGCTGGGGTGAATATATCTATCATCATGTCTACAAATATGTAATCATCAAGTTGCTCAATGTACTTATATACAATTTAAATTGTAATTTACACTTTAATAGAATGGAAAGGTGATCATACCTAATTATTCAGTTAAAATATTTCTTAAAGAATCAGAATATAAGACTCTATATACTATCTGATTTGAAAAAATAGTCCTGGAAGTAAACATCCTAAAGCAATGAGTAGGTTTCACTGTGTGTGCGTGTGTGTGTGTGCATGTGTGTGTGTGTGTGTGTGCGTGTGTGTGTGCATGTGTGTGTGTGCGTGTGTGTATATGTGTGTGTGCATGTGTGTGCATGTGTGTGTGTGTGCATGTGTGTGTGTATGTGTGTGTGTGCATGTGTGTGCATGTGTGTGTGTGCATGTGTGTGTGTGCGTGTGTGTGTGTGTGTGCATGTGTGTGTGTGCGTGTGTGTGCTTGTGTGTAGGCCAGAAGTCAGTGTCAGGGAGCTTCTTCCGTCACTGTCAATCTCATCTTCCGCAGGATGTCTCACTGGACGCGGAGATCACAGATTCAGCTGGACTTGCTGGCAGTGACTTCCAGGGATCCACTTGTCTCTGCTCCTCACCACTGGGGTTCCAGTCATGCACTGCACACAGCTTTTCTGTGGGTGCTGGGGTCTGAACTCACGCCTCCATGGCAGCACTTTACCTGCTGAGTAAATGTCAGTGTCTTGAAAACGTTGCTATTGCACAGTGTCATGAGGGTGACCTAGAATGTCATAAGTATCCAGTTTCTAAGCCCACCTCACTTTTCTGTCTTCTGATAGTCCAGCTGAAATAGTTTTGAGAATATCATGAACTCTCCCTTGTAACACTACAAAACACAATGACAATTTGAGAACTGTCTATTTTCTCTCACTGTAAGAAATATCTGAGAGACTTAACTACTAAAGAGAAAGCATTTATTGGGGCTTATATTTTGGAAAGTCTCAGAGCACGGTTGGATGGGCCTGTTGCTTGCAGCAAAGCAGTACATTACTGAGGAGACTTATTGTGGACCAAAACCATTCATTTTGTGACCTGAGATGAAGAGAGAGTCGAAACGGGCTGGGATCCAAAAACTCTCCTTCAAGGCTGTGCAGGCAAAATCCTAACGGCCTTCTCTGAGGCCCAAAGTTCCACCACCTCCCTGGGGACCAAGCCTGTACCACTTGGACTTTAGGGGACACAAAGGATCTAAACTATAAACAAAACCATAAAGCACCTTTTTTCCCCCTAGCATCGCATATTAAGCAGATAACGCAAATGGAGATGGGTTTTAGATTCCTCTACAGAACCTATTACGGATATAATATATATGGAGAAGTGACCCTATTTATGTTTCCCAAGGTGACATCTGTTTCCCAAAGTCACATTGATTGCTTCAGGGCTGGACACCAGGTGTCCAGAATGTATGTCCCTCTGCTCCATCTGCAGTGCCCTGGTGTTCCACACAGCGAATGAGCAGCAAGCTCGGACAGTGCCCACATAGAGCCAAATCCTATTTCCAACCTGATAGCCAAGTGCATCTGAATGAATCTACCGCACAGAAAATTTTAAATTGGTGAGAGAAGCATGTCTATGACATCAGCAACTATCACTTGTACTCAGATCAATGTTTGGTTTGTGTTTTCTTATGGTGTAAGTCCTCTGGGGTTTACACATCTACACACAGAGTTATTGCCCATACCTGGTGCTATGCATCATTTAATCAATTCCAGTGTGGCTGTTTGAGATCTTGACATTGGGACATAGGAAAGATCCTGGGACATAGAAAAAAATCCTCACAGCCCATGTAAATATCCACCAAAGTGATAATTCTTTAATCTAGAACAGTGGTTCTCAACCTGTGGTTTGAGACCCCTCTTGGGGTTGACTGACCCTTTCACAGGGTCACCTCAGACCATCTGAAAACAGATATCTACATTATGATTCCCAATTGTAGCAAAATTATAGTTATGAAGTAGTAATAAAAATAATTTTATGATGGGGGGTCCCTACAAGATGAGGAACTGTATTAAAGGGTCACAGCATTAGGGAGGTTGGGAACCACTGCTCTAGAACACAGCCTGTCATAGACAATTATAAAACCAATTCCCAAGGGGAGTTTATGTGCTGCCTGAGTCACAGTGAGCAGACTCTATTGTGCTTTAGTATTATCTGCAGAACTTGTGAAAATAGAGATGTGCAAGCCGAGGTGATGGAACCAAAACTCAGCATGTTTGAACTCTCCCCACACCCATCCCAAGAATCCAAAGAGCAGCTGAGATACAGACCCCAAAACAAGGAGACAGGCATCAGGATACAGATTAAACCTAGAAACGGCTGGGATCATTCGTGTCTGTAGGAAAAAGAGATGAGACGGAGAGCCCAGGAAGAGATGGGGGAGGAAGGTGGACCTCACACCTCAGTTCCAGGCCTTAGCAGTGGCCTTCCCTGATTCTTCCTGCCTGGGAGTTGGAGATTCTCATCTCTTAGAACAGTGGTTCTCAACTTTCCTAATGCTGCGGCTGTTTTATACAGTTCCTCATGTTGTGGTGACCCCCAACCATAAAATTATTTTCATTGCTACTTCAGAACTGTAATTTTGCTACAGTTATAAATTGTAAGGTAAATATTTTTGGAGATGGGGGTTTGCCAAGGGGTCACGACCCATAGGTTGAGAACCACTGTCTTAGAACCAGTCCAGAGAGAGTATACACAAAGGAAAATAGAGAGCTTCATGGTTTTCCTTCTTCCTCCTCAAATCAATCTTGCTCACAAACCAGACTGCTGAATCTTTACACATCTGATCACTGGACTTTGACGGGCTTGCACTCCTTCCCCGTCTGACTCACAGAACGAGTCACAAGGAACCCCACTCATCTCTATGGTAGTCAGGGTGAAGCAGGGCACAGGGAGCAGGTTCCCTTTCTTGGTACAAGTTGGCCTTTCCTTGGATTCATAGCTCCCTTTGCAGATCCCATTCTAGTACTGAGAGCTGCATCTGGAATCTATGCTTAAACCTCTGCCTCACTCTGGCTGAAGCGATGGTGGAGGTCCATATACACAAAGCCCAACAGATCTGTGAATGGGGGCATCCACCAATTTCTCTTCAGCATCTCTGTCTCCTACAATACCCGGGAAAACAGAGCACTGAACAGTCTCAGGTGCAAGCATGCTCATGTGTCAAGGACCACGTCCAGTGGAAGTGCATGGCCAAATGAATCAAGGGTCTTACCTAAGCCAAAGTCTAGAGCAGGGCAACTGACTACATCCTACATTAAGACATGGGCACACTGCGGGTAAGGGGAGGTGCTTATTCATCTGCTTTAGTGAGTTAGTTCTTCTTTGAGCCAGGCTGAAATGTCCATAGCAGCCTCTGAGGTTTCTACCAGCCTCTCCATCTTCTCCAGTCAGCAATCCATTGACTATGTACCTATAAGAATGCTGCCTCAGGAACTTTGATTAAAGTGTTTCCTGACAGGGACCACAGGACAGTGGTAGCATACACTTTAAATGTCAGCACTTGGGAGGCAGAGGCAGGCAGATCTCTGAGTTCGAGGCTAGCCTGGTCTACAGATTGAGTTCCAGGACAGCCAGGGCTACACAGAGAAACCCTGTCTCTGAAAAAAAAAAAAAAAAAGGCAGCGACCAATTAGGACAATGAAAATACAAAATGAATTCAGCCTTGTAGCTTTGTCTTCTTGGCCACAAAGCCCTTCACCTATCTTTGTAGGAATTAGAAATCAGTATTCCCATTTTGCAGAGAGCAGGATGGAGGCCTGCTATTTTGCTGCAAACCACAGTGAGCTAAGTCCCTTCTCATTGCTAAGGCTGACCTCTGCCTTCCACATCCAGGTCCAGGAACTCCTCCAGCTGGGCCTGAGTGACGTGACAGACAAGGCAGCGTGGCAGCATCAAGCAGTCACGAGGTCTCTTGCTCGAAAAAACTGCCGCTTTAGTGTGTTCCCAGGACAGATGGCCATTTTCCAATTTACCAGTTTTACTTCCACAATTTACTTTTTTTTATGAGCGTTTTACTCCTAAACGAGTGAGAGCCGTGTGGCCGTATCAGCTTTTATAGCCAAGAATATTGGAAGACTGCAACGGAATTTCCATGACTTCCGCCCACCTCCTCCCTGCCCAGCTGCGTAAGCCGTGGTGTCCACAGAACGGCGCGTGTCGGAGCTGGGCCAGGAATGTCAAAGCGCTCATCGCTTCATACTCAGCAGACTCGGACCTCCAGGCTTCTTGGCATTTTTCTGAAGTTTACATTCATGATGGCTACTACCAGTGCTTCTGTGTTCATGGTCATCTTTGGACACCACAGGCCTCCAAGTCTACATGCTGAAAAGGAGTCCGAAATGTCGGAAGCTCAGCCTGAATCCAGGTTGGAGGCCGGTGGGCGCTCCTGAAGGGCAAAGATGGAGGCTACTGAGAAATATCTTAGCACGTTGAATATTCAGCCATTCTCAGAATGCTCAACGAATAGATTTGAGTGCAATAGCCTCTTTGCATTTGTGGCTCATTTTTTTGTGTTTCTACCCCCATTTCATTTGTTTGTTTGTTTGTTTGTTTGTTTTAATTACCTGTGATCAACCACAGTCTGAAAATATTAAATAGAAAATTCTGGAAATAATCTATGTTTTGAGTCGCATACCATTTTGAGTAGTGAGATGACATCTCACACTGCATTGTTCCCCTTGGGATGTAAATCATCTCTTCGCTTAGCATATCCGGCTGTTTATATGCCCCGCCCACCACCCACTTAGTAGTCATCTAGGTATTGGCTCAACTACCACAATATGGCAATGCTTGACAGGAAATCCTTGCTAGTTAATAATGTCTCCAAAACGCCAGAATCGTGGTGCAGGTAGTTTGGTTGTGCTAAAGAGAAACCGTGAAGCTCCCTGTTAAGGACCATCTCACGTCATCCCTAGAAGAAGGTCGAGTTCGGTTGAATAGCATACTTTAGGAGAGACCACAACTGCATCACTCTTGTTACAGCAATGGTGGGGGCCGTTCTATTTCCTTGCTGTTTTCATGAAGCTCTCTCTGTGCCTAATTTATAATTTGAATTTTATCATACGTATACCAAAAAGAGACAGTCTATGCTTCTGTCTCTCTCATGTGTCTTTCTCTCTTGCCATGTATATATGATGTTTATAATATGTATAATATATATGACACAGACAGACATATATGTATTATATGTGTGTGGATATATATGACACATACCTGTGAACTAGCAATGGCTTCGGGCATCCACTTAGAATGTGTATCCTTTGCACAGAAGGCGCACCCACTAAACCTTTCTCAGTGCTATTGCCCGTATGGATGTGAGCTCGTACGTTGAACTCAATCTAACTTCTAAGAGACAAAGCAAAAGATCAGCTGGGCACTGTGCTACCCAGAGTCCCACCTCCACTCCAAGTTCAGAGAAAAAGCTGTGGGGTTGATGTCTGCACACCTCAAGGTAGAGGCAGTTGCTGTGGCCATTACTTCTGCTTGCGTGAACTCTAAGGGTCAAAACTGGCCGACAGAGCTTACTGTCGGAAACTGTCACTCACAGAAGAATGCACTAGGAAGATGGGTCTTCTCCCAATTAGAAAGTATCAGAGCATCCTCATTCAACTGTTCATCTGGTTCTACTTTGTCTTTCTAAATGTCAGAATCTTCTGGAGACGTTCCTCTCTGTTCCATGCTAGATCTGAGCCCCCATTAAACCGGTCCAAAGCACCGGGCCCTATTTCTCCATAGCACACCCCACAATAACCCGAGAAGTAATTACAGTTAATTACCTAATGCTGACTCCTTCGTCTGTCCGTATGGGTAATTACCTTAATGATATAATAGTGTTTGTCATTTCACATCTGAAAGTCCCTGTGATACACAATAACAAAAATCTAATGTAGAGAGAAGAAGCACATTTTCCTCCACAACATTTTCAAGTTCAAAAGACTGAATGATGACAGCTAGCCAGAGCCTGTGTGCTTAAGAGAGCGGCTGTGAATTTTCTGTACACATAAGGGCACTTGAGGTGTGTGACAACATTTGGTGGCTGTGGTGACTAAGCCTCTCTTGACTCCTGATTGGGATAGTTAAAAATGGCCATTTAGAGCAGATTTATCCATAGCGTGCGTCTCCAGCCATCGTCACCATAATTGCTAACTCAAAGAAGCCACTTTCATTCGAACAACGGAGTGGTCCCCACTCAGACAGCGGCCGTTGATTCCCTGGGATCGCCCACACCTCCCAGCACATTCCAGTCCTGAGTCTTGCTGGAAGCTTCCCTACTTCTCTAACCTTGGCTTTTCTGCCTTGTTCCCTCTCCCATAGCCCCTGGCGCTTGACCACAGGATCAGAAACTCCACTCATTCGTCCAAACATGTATACATGGCACAGCACCAAAATCTGCGGATCTTGAGCTGAGGATCCAAACAGCAGCTTTTCCTGTCATTTTACAGCTGCAAGTCACTTGCCCACCAGGTTTCTGCAGGGGGAGAGGACGGAGCCGAGGGGTGATCTTCTGCAGTCTATCCCTAAGGCACTCAAGAGCAATGCTCACTGGGAAAATCAGAGATATGACGTTGGGTCTGCTTATGACTCATCAGCTTAGTTATATAGGACACAGGACAGACGGATATTCTAAATTCAAAAGAACTGGTGTTAGTAAACCAGAGCAAGGGACAATGACAAAGAGGAGAACAGGAAATAGTCAACAGAAATACTCTGGGAGGCTTCCAAGCCTACAACACCCCCCTTTGAATCCACCCAGCTTTGGGGTGTGCCGCTTTTCTGTGGTCCACTCAGGGATGAGGGGAGGAGCAGAAGTTCTTGTCTGTCGCTACAAGAGGATACCACATCCTGGCAATGTACAAAGGAGAGAGATTTCTTTCTCATCACCAGAGGCTGGGGAGTTCAATAGCCAGGTACTGACATCTGTCACTGTGCCTCATAACACAGCGGAGTGCATCCTTTGGAGAAACAAGGGAGCCTGCACTCTGTGTTTCTGTTTTCTTCTTAGAAAGTAGAATGCCGTTCTGAGGACCTCACCCCATAACCTCATCAAATCCCAATTTATTTGTTTGTTTGTTTGTTTATTTATTTCCCCCTCCTTCCTTTTTTTTCTCCCCTGAGACAAGGTTTCTCTGTGTAGCCCTGGCTGTCCTGGAACTCGCTCTGAAGACCAGGCTGGCCTTGAACTCACAGAGACCTGCCTGCCTCCCGAGTGCTGGGATCAAAGGCATGTGTCAACCCCGCCTGGCTCCTCATTACTTTTTAAAAGTACCACCAGCACATGAATTTGGGGATTAAATACCCTTCACAAGAATTTGGGGAGAGGGGACAGACATACAAGTTATGCCAATGACATATTCCAGACAAGTATAATGATGTAGGAAAACACGAGGAGAGTAGCCATGAAAAGAAAAAGGCCTGGTAAAAGTTGTCACTCTGCCGGAGATGAGTGGCAGAATGGAAGGCATGAGGAATACCCACCCTAGGCATGGACCCTTTAACAGTACCGGAAAGAGCACTTGGTTGAAGGGCCACTGCGTACTCTCTGTGGCATGCCAATAAGATATGACCTCTGCCCAAGAGGGACACTCATTCTAGATGTGGATAGGCAGACTAATCAGTGATCTACCTGGCTTACACAGCACTGCCGTGAGGCATTGGCGTGTATGCCCCCTCTGTCACCTACAAAGTCAGAGACATGCTGTAGCAGTCGGCTTGCTGGCCTCTGTAAGCAGCATGTCCCCAGTGGGCAAAGGAGCTCTGGGTTTTGAGAAATGCATTGTATACTAAACAACCTCTGATTTCCCCAGAGGCTTGCTGGGATCCGTTTCTGCTCCCCCTTCCCTTCTTTGCATTCTGGCACATGCCTGGTGTACAGACAGGTCAGCTCTGGGATTGTTCTGTCGAGCCGAGCATCCTGTCACTTCCGCTCAAGCTGGCAGATCAGGAGTCCTGGGAAAACAAGCAGTGTTCTCCACAAAATTGACAGTGAGTTAACTGTGAGGATTTCAACTCTCTCTATTGCCCGAACGCTGAATACATTGCTGCTGTGCCAGAGAGACCTGACCCCTGAACATATCATCAAGTCTATTAATTTTAGAATCTTCTTTGTTCTTATTAAAATATATCATCTGTGGAAATCCCTCCTGGAGCCACAGAATAAGCCAGGTGATGCAGGGATCAGAGAAGACGGAGAAGGCAACATGATGTACAGGATCAAAAGATTCCCAAGTGGGAGGGGTGCACCGTAGACAATAGAAATCCTCGGAATTTCAAGCAATTACCAAATTCAGAAGGAAGATTCTTAAAAATGCAGGCATGGGAATGGAGAGGTCGTACCGTGGTTAAGAGCACTGGCTGCTCTTTCAGAAGATTCAGGTTCAATTCCCAGCACCCACATGATGGCTCACAACTGCCCGTAACTCCAGTTCTAAGAAATCTGACACCCTCTTCTGACCTCTGCAAGTATCAAGCACACACATGGTACACAGATGTACACACAGGCAAAACATCCTTATGCATAATATAAAGAACTTTAAGTGGATTTAGGAAAATTGTACATTTAAAAAACCTTATAGGTATATAGGTCGATGGGGCCTCTTTCCTCAAATTCTAAAACAAAACTGGATGGGAAAATAGTTCTTAGCATTTTGTGTGCTGGGGGCCCTTTGGAAAGAAGAGCCTGTTGTGACATAAAGTGACATGGGAAAGTATATAGAAGCAAAGACAGAGGGCATTGCTAAACCGGGATGAAGGTAGTTAAGTAGGACACTGTTTTAGTCTATTTCCTGTTGCCATCACAGAATATCTGGGACTAGGTAATTTATAAAGTACAGAGGTTTATTAAGCTAACGATTCTATATTGTACTGGGAAGTGAAAGAATATAGCATAAGCAGTTTCTTGGCCTCTACTGAGGGCCATCTTGCTGGTCATGCCATAGCAGAGATTGTCTGAAAGAGGAGGGTGACCAGACAGCTGAGTCTGCTCTATAACAAAGCCATTCCTTAATAATAATAATAATAATAATAATAATAATAATAATAATAATAATCCATTAGCCTATGGTTCAACCACTCGTGAGGACATAAGGCTCAACCATCTCCCACAGAGCTCACCTCCTATTGAAATTAGCATGAATTTGAAAAGTACAGTGTCTAACAAAGGAAATTTGGGGATCCATTCGATGTTGGTGAGATTTATTGTAGTCTGGCCTGGCTAAGAGTTAACCATTTTTCAGTAAGGACGAAGTGGATGTCAGTATAGGATCCAAGAGGGTTTCGCCTTAACCTTCTGTATGCAGCTGTTTGCTTCCTAATGGTGTTAGGCAGATTATTTGGGGATCCATTTCCGTCTATTCACCTTCCTGTCAACGTCAGGAGTCCCAGCAAAATCTCTTTCACCCTCACTCAAATGACTTCATGCTAAATTCATTCATCACATAGGATGACATGAATTAAGGCTATAAGAATATATTCTTTAATTCAGCGTTCATCATTGGAATTATTGTATGTTCTGGGACTTTCATCTAGCTATCGTATAGGTTGAGTATCCCGTTGTGCCCTCTGAGGTGTGAAATGACTTCAAAGATGTCATCTGGGGGTGGCACATAAGTAGCACACAGGCCGTGCAGTTCCTTGCTCGCCCAGGACATGTCACTTCTCCGTTAAGCACTTTCTCCTGCATGCTATGCTACCTCACTACCCTTCTTAACAGAGCTGGGAGGAAGCCACGCTAAGCTGGTTGTCATTGGCATGGGTACCCACACAGTCCTACCCTAAGCTGTTTTCCCAAAAGTTGTTGAAAGATTTCATTCATCGAGGAAAGCATTCTGAATATGTTCTTCAGAGTGGAACTTCAAAAGCTCAGTGATATTTAGAAAGTCAGATACAAGAAAAGCAATTGTAGTGGTAGAATGGTTTTATTGCTAACATCAGCTTTGTTTATTATAAATAGACATGCATATATATATAATTGCATATTTATATATGAATATGCACAAGCAAAGTTAAAAGTCCAAGTTAAAGAGCTCTTCTGGGTAAAGTCAAATGTTCTCTAATGTAAACAATCCAACTTCAGCTGCCATCACGGTTCTGGTACCCTGAAGGGGCAAACCGAGAGAAGCAATTTGCATTGTATTCTTGACCGGGATTGTCACATGTTACACTGACCTGCTGAGTCAGAAACCTTAGCAGGAGGGAGATGGTGCTAGGGAGTTGGTGGAGAGGCCTCTTCTGGGGATGCTTGATTTAGTAGCTCCAGCAGAGGGGAAGCTAGTGTGACGATTTGGAGGAGGGATATGCCATGGAGCAGGAAGGGAGGGGTTCTAAGAGGCTGGGTCAGGAGATTAATATCCAAGAGTCTTCTCACGTGCCTCAATGTCTTAGCGCACAAGTGTGTCATCCTGGCTGTGAATGGAGATTACCACTGCTATTGTAGAAATCTTCTAGAAAACAAAGACCAGAAACCAGCTCTAATGGTCACGTCAAGAGGCAACATGGAATCTTCAGGCTGACATGGTCTTCATTGGCATTACTCTCAGCCAAGTTTCTCTTTGTATAGATGAGATTAAAAAGCCTGGTTTAGCAAAATTAGACACCAGGATGGAAATAAGGACCCAAGAGGTCTGACCTTGTTGCAGGGATTTTTTCCTTTATCATATCTTATATTTCCAGATACAACAGCCTTGAAAATCTTAGAAGAGAGGAACTTACAGTGAAAGAGCCTTGTGACCAAGTCAATGGGTCACTGAGTTGTCACCCACTTGAGAAATGTGTTCTGTGCAGAGGTCCTTCTTGGTGATGCCCCGTAGAACCCGGGTTGACGTGTGTCATGAATCACTGGTAGCAGTCCCTGACAGAGTTCATGAAGAAACAAATGGACCCGTGCAGAGGAAATGAATGCTGTGCTGGCATCTCTGCTCCCCCAAACGAGCCACTCACCTGAATTATTACAGCAGGAAATGCTCAACTACCACACAAAGAAAAGGTGTAATTACTCTTGCCAATGCTCAAATTGCTATTTTTCATAAAGGGATTAATCACTGGTCGTAAAACTGGCTGCACTTGATAAAAAATGCTTTCCTCTTCCCTATGAATTTTCACCCTCGGCAGTAGGATTGTTCTATATATCATCATGCGGACCCTTCCAGACATTGAAAACAACATTTTGAAAAGCTCTAGTGTAGATTCCTTACATCTCAAGCAGGTTTAGGAAGTCTCCCCATCAGGATGAAGGCCCAGGTGATGGAATCAGGTGCCTCGAGCAACCTTCGAGAGTGGGTGATGCTCTAAGTGTGTGCTCCAGTCACTTTACCCGCCTTCTCCAACCTCATCCTAGCTCTGACATTCCAGATGGGATGGGTCAAGAGTGATGTGACAGAGGAGAGCCTGTCTGAAAATAAAGCATTAATGGCTGTCTTGCTGTAGAACCCCATAACCAAGCACTAGGGACCCTGGTAAACTGGCACATACTGGTCATTGATGCACAGGGGTGGAGGACCTTCTGCTGATCTTCTACTGGGAGATCCAGGCCACAAAAGCATGGTCGGGCCAGGTCATGCAGGAGGCAGAGCAGGGTTGAGCGGGAAGACATAACGTGAGGGAGTTGATGAGGAGGATCCCTGAGCTGAACCCCAGGTACTGGGGGCTGAGCTATGCCAGTCCCAGAAGGATATGGAGCCAACCTGACTCCATGGTAAGCCAGATGAGCTATACACAGAGGACTCTCAGGTGGGATGAAGAAGGGAATGATCCAGGCAGACCATGGTGCTTCATTATTATTCTTCTTCTGTCGGTCCCCTTGTATTGCCTTGAAGCACAGTTCCTTCCTTAAAAGCTGATGCTTTTGCTGAATGTTTGAAAATACCACATTTAAAGGAATCTACAGGAGCAAACAGAATAGCATATTTTCCTAATCAAATTCACGAAGAAATTGGTTTAGAAAAGAAAGGCATTAGAACAGTTTTTTCATCCCAAGAATTTGTGGTCTGATATTCATGAGTGGGATTCAGTGTGTCTATATTGAGACTCCTGAACCTATGTGCAAAATTGTATACATTTGTCTATGTTTGTAGAGAGGAGAAGTCACTGGAATATAAATTGTTGTTCTGGAAAATAGTGACCTGAATTCTATCCAAGCTTCTCATTTCTAAAGGAAAAAGGGGGAAAGAGGATGACCTGATACACAGAGATGGGGAGAGACTTTGAGTTCCTTGTCCGCAGGGGTCTATCTTGATTCAATGTATTTCCAACTTGTATTTGTGCACAAGACAATGGCAAATGCCTGGAAATATATTAATGAAACCCATTATTTTGTATACTAACATAAAAATAAATATATTTCATGTCTTAGGATTTCTATTGCTGCGAAGAGACAGCATGACCATGGCAACTCTTACAAAGGAAATTATTTAATTAGGGCTAGTTTACAGTTCAGAGGTTTAGTCCATTGTCATCATGGCAGGAAACATGGTGGCATGGAGACAGACATGGTGCTGGAGAGGGAGCCAAGAGTTCTACATCTGGATCTGAAGATAGCAGGAAGACAGAGTAAGTCACTGGGTCTGACGTGAACCATGGAACCTCAAAGTTCACCCAAATGACATACATCCTCCAACAAGGCCACACCCACTCCGACAAGGCCACACCTCCCAACAGTGCCCTCCTATGAGCCTATGGGGCCCATTTTCATTCAAACCACCACACTCCATGCCAGTAGAGCGCACTAACTTATTACCCTATTTCCTGAGCCTAGAACTATTTCAGAATACAGTCAACATTAGAATAAACAGTTGTGAAGTTAACAAAGGAACTATTTGAATTCAAGATTTTTGTTCTTGGGGAAAAATAAAAATGACACCCAAAGATTTAAAAAATAGTTTTCTTGAAGAATGAATGAGTAAATGAACATAGGTCCTCTTCTCTCAGTCCGTTCATTCTGTCGCTTTATCATCCCTAGTGTTCGCCTGTCTCTCCAGGTGATTGCCGCGGGGAAAATTAGATGTGAAGCAGGAGACCTAGGGATGGAGTGTAGAAGAATGCTTTAATGATAGTTCAGAGGAACTGGGACTCAGGTTGCAGAAATGTCTGCTCCACGGGAGCTCTCCCTGGTCCCTTCATCCCTCAAGGACCACCCACCCCCCTGCTTTCTGTTCCCGTTGATACCTTACCGCTTTCCACAGAGGAGAGAGCCAGGGTGCCAGTAGCCTTTGGTTCTCATCCTTCACGTTTATCAGGCCTGCATTCAGCTCTGGAGTCAGTCCTGTTTGCTTTTTAATAGAATGAAAGATGACAGAGGATTCCACAGGAGAGGAGGGTGCCTGTCTCCTCTAACACCCCCAAATGGCCATTTTATTGTCATGTGGTAACAACCATTTTGTGTCTAAACTCAAATTGATCTTCCCGTGGCCCCATTTCCTACCTGGTGAGGGCAACACCAGGGCCAAGCGTGAGTCAACGTGCTTTAAGATTACCATTGACTAAGTGGTGATGGCGTCCCTTTGCTCTCTTCTTTTCTCTTCCCTTCTTCTCTCCTTCCTTTCCTCCTCCCCTTTATCTTCTTCCCTCCCTCCCCCCTTTCCTTCTTACTTTTTCTTCCTTGCTGTAGACCACTGGTATGGATAATGGAGGTATAAAGTTGAATAAGATATGGTCTCTGCCCTTCTAGAACTTTCCAGCTCTAGCCATGGACAGTGCAGTGGTTCCTCCGCAGGAGAGAGCGCTCCCTGTTACTCACAAGGTCAGGAAGGGTCTCTCATAAGCCAAACAGAAATAAAGACTGAGATCCAGCTTACAGGACAGTTGCCAGGAAACTCAAGAAGAACAGTGTAGGCAGAGAGGAGAAGTACGGCCCCTGGGAACGCCAAGCACCCTAGTTTTGTAGATATGAGCCCACATGTTTATCTACTAAAGAAATTGATTGTGACAGTGCAGTAAGGGATGATGTCACATAGCAAGTGGCCAGTCCATAAACACCATGGACTTACCAATATTATTAATTACTACAGCAAAGATAGTGTGGTAGTCACTTTTCTGTTGCTATGATAGAGCACTATGACCAAGGTAATTTACAGAAGAAAGTGTTTATTTTGGATTAGGGTCCATGATGGTGGAGGAGAGGCGTTAGCGGCTGGAGTAGCTGAGAGCTCACATCTTGGACCACAAGCAGGAAGCAGAGAGAGCAAACCGGGAGTGTCACAAGGCTTTGAAACTTCCAAACCCCGCCTCCAGTGATGACTTCCTCCAGCCAGGACATACTTCCTGGGTCTTGCTAAACATTGCTATCAAATACCAGAGCTTGTGGAGACATTCTCATTCAAACCACCACAGAGAGTGACCCCTAACTAGTACTGTAGGGAAATTTGTATTTCCCTGCTTGGGAGATGGGGTGGATAAATACATTTCAGCCATGATAAGGCACTCCTCCAAAAAACTTTCTGATACAGCCCACTACCCTGTGAAACCTCTTCTGTTTGTACAGTCTTCCCTCAGGGAGGGTGAGAGAGGACAGAGTTCATGTTTGCAAACAGTGCCTATCACAAGGTGTTATACGTGTGCTTGCAAGTAAGAGAAGGCATGTTAGCGTGTCCTGTGCTCCATCGTCTCAAGTACCTGCTTATTGGCCGTATAGCAACTCTGAAAGTTATATTCAAATTCTTCTTCTTCTGTTTTCCTTTACTTTATAGGAACTGCAATATCCAGGATTAAGTAACTTGTTACAAGTTATTAACAAGCAGCAGAATGGAATTTAAACCCAGATTCATCTAAGCCAATGCTGTGTCCATCTGGAACACTTGCCTCCCTAAGAGCTTACTTCTCTCTGTGTTATGCCTAAGTGTTGGTGACAGCAGCAAGTCTCTAGTGAGAGCCCCTCTGCCTTGATGCGGTTGAACAGCCTGGCAGAGTTGGCATAGTGATCCATGTCACATGCAGTGCAGGGTGAGTGTAGGGGGGGCGTCCAACAGCATGGTCTTTAAGCTTGCAAAGCCAACCCTGGGCTCTAGGCTCCTGCGTACTGTAAGAATTTGTGGGAATGTGATTGCAACCTAATCCACAAGCAATGGGAAAGATTCAAAGGCGAAGTGTTGATGGGGAAGTAGGAGTTGACTCCTGTTCGAATAGCTTAAACTATGGAAGATTCTCATAGATTCTTCGCCTTAAGCCTCCTTTTTCTAGAAATGTCAAGGAAAGACCTTCAATGGTGGTAAAAGAAGAAGATACACTGATGCTATGTTTTTATTGTTGCTTAATTAGAAAAAGTCCTAGGTGTTCTGATAGATGTAAGAAGAAGTAAGAGGTTATAACAGAAAAACAAAACCTTGGAGTTCAAGATTACACTCTCCTTGGCTGATTTTATGCCTGAAGGCAACTCATTTCTTCATGCTCCAGTTTAGCCAACTGTCAAGGATAAGATGTGGGCAGACATTTCTTGTTCAATGCTCCAACTTTAAAATACTGTGAGTCAATAACGTAACAAAACCAAGTTTCCTGTGGTCGGTGTGCTTCCCTCCCCTGGGAATCTCTCTCACGAGAGAATTTCCTTTTCTACAACCTCTTCCCATGTGGTTGTACCCACACTAACTTCACAAGCAACAAGCAGACCCCCATCCATTTCCTTCATAGCACCTACCATAACTCGTCACTGTACATTTATAGATTTGTTTATTTTATACAGACTCTATCTCCCATGAGACCACAAGTTCCGTGAGAACAGCACTGATTGATGTCCACTGTGTTTAGCAATGCATATCCAGTGTCCTAATATGGAGTCTAGAATACGAAAGGCTCTTGACTGAGACCCACTGAATGAATGTCATCCCCCCACTTTTGATCATTATAGTAGCTAGCAGTTATAAAGGGCTGACCGGAACCAGGCATTGTTCAAGTACCTTGCATGTCCTACTTCAGGAAATCATCTTAAACCACCTTAGCATCTACCTCTGTTTTTCAGATGAAGATTCTGATGTTCAGAGGCCACGGAGTTTGGGCACTCTAGAACCTGGATCCAAACCACATCTGACTCATTAAGAGTCTACCCCACACTACATCCTTCATGACACTGAGCAGTAGACAAGACACACAGTAGGTCCTTTAAACATGTTTTTTCCCCCGTGAAGGTTCTAACAGGTGGTAGATAAAGGTCTGTACTCGTGACCATCAAGCTTATAAGTGGAAGCGCCTGTACTGGGAGAGTTCTGAAGTTTGGAGAGAGTACTGGTAGAATGGACAATCTCTTCCTGACAGGAGATTCCTTCTCTTGTCTGTGGGGAACTAACAGAGATCCTTTCTTCTGCGGTACGAGGGTGTGACTTCACATTTTTCTCAAGTGCCCATTTTTAATTAGAATACTTTGTGTGGGTTGCAGGCTTCTGAGAACTGAAGGGGCACTTGTGCATGGGGGGTGGATCAGAGACTGGTCCCTGGTAAATGCAGAATGAAAAATGGCACAGAGAGCAACCGAAATGAAGCCCACAGGGAGTCCTTTCATTCAGCTTCAAATACCTAGAGAATGACCAGGCAGCCACAGAACGGAGAGGCCAGAAACAGAAGACATAGTCAGTGCACGCAATTTTGGATTCTTGGTGCTGAGGAAATCCTCCTGAGAAGCTGGAGCTGATGGAGGCCTGAGATGGCCTCAACTCCTCCTTCCTGCAGGCAGGAAAATGGGGCTGGAGGTAGTCATGGTGACGTTGACTGAGGGGCAGTTCAAGTGGCCCAGAAATGGGAAAGAGAGAAGAGGATCTTCAGCCCCTGGTAGAAACCCTGGTGGTAAGGGGTGGGGCATGGGAGAGCAGTATTTCAGCAACGTGGTTCTCTTTATGTTCAAAGTGGAACTGGAAAGGGCTCAAAAAGAAAATTAGAATAGCAAGAAGAAAATCAAATGTCAGAGTGTGGGATCATTTATTATTGTTTGCCTCCAAGACTCGATCTAGTAAATTTAGGCAAGATACACTATTTTAGGGAACCCATTTACTGCTCTATAATTTTTTCATATGTAGATTCCCCCCCCACCCACAACCCTAGAACATATCAATATAGGTGCCCTGAAACTGAGGTAGAGAGGGTAGCTCACTGGTGGGACACTTCACTAGCATGTGTGAGGCCCTGAGTTTAATCCCCAGCACAGAAGATGATAAGCCAATGAAATGTCAAAATTGAGGATGCACCACCAAGTTTTCCAGATATCCTAGATTATGCAGGAATCAGAATGATCAATGCCTTAAAGGACAAATGGACCATTCAAAGAGGGGGGTAGCATGGTGAGTGTCTGAATGCACAGGTCAAGAGACGGAGTGGTCTGGTTCCTTTAGCACCATCTGGGGAGAGGAAAGTGGAAGTTGGATAACACTGATGGATCTACTCACCGGAGATACAGGAAATGGGTTAGATGCACTTCTTAGTTTTTCTACAAAATATTTCCCCAAGCGAGATGGGGTCTGATTCTATGGTTACCAAAAGACTTTCAGTGGCTAGGCAGCTTGACTCTGGTGGTAAAATAAAAGCATGCCCGTGCTCCCCCCACCCCCAAGCAGGTTTGAGTTCACTGAAGAATATCTGGAGACCTCATGAAGAGCAGACAACTGAGAATCTTTACAAGCGTTTATCCTGACTACTTATATAACGTGAACAAATCCAAAGACCCCTCTCACCTGGTCTAGCAATCTCCAGTTTCCTCGTGCCCTGTCACCAGTCCAGGATGAACACATATGCTCCAGTAGCATGGCTGAGGGTCCTTCTTGTTATCCAGAAACAGATCGGTGGACTGGCCTTTGTGTCTAGCTGAGTTGTCGCTGGGGAACCTGAGGGAATCTAGAGCCCTGGTCGATAAGGACCAGATCTCAAAGCCCGTTGAATCTCTGGAGCATCAAGCCCTTGTGCACAGTCTTGGCACACTGTTCTTGACTAGAGCATCTTATCCAGAGCCTTGTCAAGGCCAACACCTCCCCAAAGTTGCTGGTCTTTCTCACTCTGCATCCCCTGGGGTCCCATGACTGCACAGGAGGGCACAACTTATCCGGCCCTTATCACTCACTTCCACATCTCTGCAGAAGGTTCTTCCCCTTTCTGTTTTTAGTCAAGGTCTCGCTAGGCATTCTTGGGTGGACTCAAACTCATGGCAATCTCCTGTCTCAGCTCTTTTCCCCAAAGTTCTGGATGACAGGCTTGAGCTATCACACCTAGCTAAGGCTCTCTGTCTCTCTACACAGGAAAAGGTTTTTAAAAGCATCCAACCTTGTACAGATGTGATATTCTGATAATAGTTCTACCAGCTCACCTTCCTACATGTGCTCTGCCTACAGTTATCAAGACAACAGAGATCTTCTCTAGCCGTTCACCTTGAAATGGGCACATGTAAACCTCATCCCTTATTTCTGCAGGGACAAGAGAAATAATGATGAAGACCTAATTTCACAAAGCAGCTTCACGAAGGTGTCCTCATGGGACCTTCCAAGGTGCTCAGCTTCAAACAACAAGAAGAAAAATTCCAGTCATTTAGATTCTAATATTTCTAAATATTACTTTGGCCCCTTGTATTATTTTAGCCCAATCTCTGAGCCCTGGAAACCATTTTCCATTGATATCGAGCAATACATCTTGAGAACGTCAGTTTCCTTACAGTTCTTACATTACCAGACCGCTGAACAGCTGTTCTGGACTAACAGCTGGTTAAATCTGCTTACTTACAAACTCTTCAAAAATCATATTTGTAAAATTAACTTACTGTCACAGTAACAGGCATTTATCTAATGGGTCAATACGTTCCTAAAGTGACTAAGATTCTAGAGGCAGAAACAAGGAACGGAAATTTCATCTTTCCCACCAACTTTCTTGGAAGGCCTGCCAGTCTGCATGCAGGAATGTGTGTGGGCTCAGTCTATAGGAATCTCCCAGCACACATCCTTTGGGCTGATGTACACGCAGTACAGCTTCAACTGGGGCTGGGGCTGCTGAGGACAAATCATGCTTATGTAATAAATCTTGGCAGGAAAGCCACATAATTCCCTATTCACAAAATATTTTTTTCTCAGTCCACTCTCTCTATGCTGTTCTGGAAAAAAACAAAAAACAAAAAAAAACAAAAAACAGAAACCAAACCCAGCATTCTTTATTTTTAGGCAATCCAAAATTATATTCATTTGAGGCATTCGGGCATAAAGCTATCTTTAGAATCAACTACTATCTTGGAATCACAGACTATCAGGGGCTGGGTAATTCTGTACATGGTTTAGGGTTTTTATAGCTTGAGAACCCCGATATGTAAAACTAAGCTATAGTGAAGGACTAAATCTTGCCTGTTTGAACTTCTCTGTATCATTCCCTCAGGCATAAACCGTGTATTCTTAGCATTCCAGGGTTCAACCGGAAAACAACAGACCTAAGCGCACACTATGATTTTGCAGATGAAGCAACTGGGGGCCCCCCAGGGATGAAGTGGCTTCCTCAAAACCCAGTAGTCAGCGGCCAAAGTAGTCACTAGCGAGCCAAGAGATGAATTCAGGCCTCCTGACCTCCAGTTAATTATCCCATCCAACACACAGCACTTAAGATATGTTTATAAGAGAAAATCGTTTTCAAGTTCAGCTGAGAGGCAGATGACAGGATAGGGGTTTGCCTGTCGGAGGCACGAGGAAATCAAATGACTGCATTGTGCTCGGACAGTAGCTCTTTTCTCTCACTGAGAGAGAAGCCAGCGTAGGCATTAGTTCCTAGAAGTTACTCCAGAGCAGTTTGCTATGCCGTGCCAGACTGAGAGGAACTGGCCCTGCTGCTGACAACCTGTGCGACCCGGAGGGAATCCCTCAACTTCTCTGGGCCTTGGAAGTTCTTGTATCCTCTGGAAACCCAGTAGGAGTTCCGAGCAAGCTGCTAGACCTCATTCTAGTGTGTAGTCTTTCCCATGTGAGTATAGTCCTTGATCATGCTCTTTGGGCCTACCTCGCTGAATTCTTCTACACATTTTTATATATCCATATATGTATATTTAAATATGTGTGTATCCAAATATATCTCACTGAACCCTTTCCTGTGCCTGTATCTTGTAGGGTACTGCCTATATTTGCTTGTTTTTTGAGACACACTGTCTTAGGGTTTCTATTGCTGTGATGAGCAACTTCACAGCAGCTCTTACAAAGGAAAACATTTAAATTGGGGCTGGCTTACAGTTCAGAGGTCTAGTCTATTACTGTCATGGCGGGAAGCATGGCGGTGAGCAGGCAGACATAGTGCTGGAGAAGGAGCTGAGAGTTCTGCATCTTGATCCTCAGGCAGCAGGAAGTGAACTATCTACCACACTGAGCACAGCGTGAGCAAAGGAGACCTCTAAACCCACCCCCACAGTGGTATACTCCCCCCACAAGGCCACACCTACTCCCAACAAAGCTACACCTCCTAATAGTGCCAATCTCTCTGGGGGACATTTTCTTTAAACCACCACAGATGGCGTCTCATAATATAACCCTGGTTGGTTTGAAACTCACTATGTAGTCCAGGCTGACCTTGAACTCCTAGAGATCCACTTGCCTCTGCCTCGTAGGTTCTGGGATTAAAGACATAAGCCACCACACTTGGCAATGGCTGTTTTCTTCTAGCAGTTCCATGTTCCCAGTTCCAAAAGGAGGGATGAAAACGGGCAATTAAAACTTTAAGAAGTTCAGCCGGGCGGCGGTGGCGCACGCCTTTAATCCCAGCACTCGGGAAGCAGAGCCAGGCAGATCTCTGTGAGTTCGAGGCCAGCCTGGTCTACAGAGTGAGCTCCAGGACAGGCACCAAAACTACACAGAGAAACCCTGTCTCGAAAAACAAAACAAAACAAAAAAATTCTAAGAAGTTCAAAGTCCTTAAAAATCAGGGAAATGAGAATTAAAACTACGTTGAGATTTCGTCCCACCCTGGGGAGGATGGCTAAAACTAAGAAAACAACGGACACCGAACGCCAGCCCTAATTTTTGATTTCTAAATTGGCATACAAAGCGTGAGGTTTCAACGTGGCATTCCAACACAATTTGCTGTTGATTATGCTCCTCCCATCCCCACCCCACCCCTCCTTGTACCATCCCACCTCCGGTGAGCAGCTCTGTTTCCTTTTCATGCCATCTGTGTCCTTTTACGCTCTCGCTTCCCCGACAACACCTTTCCTAGTTTTCTTGCCTGTCCCCACACGTGCCTTGTTCTCCAGGTACGAGAGAGAGCATGCAGTGACTGTTTTGTGACTTTTGCTGGCTCTTATTCCTGCAGTGCCGGAATCTAGCTCCCTGCAGGGCGTTCCTCCGATGGTTCTCGAAGCCACTAGTGGGCTCTTACACAGTGCAGCCTTCCACCCTTGGTTCGTCTGTCCTTTTCTTTGGTCTCTGCTCTGGGGCTCTCTACACAACCATGTCCGTTCAGCGCCATGACATCTGCATGGTATCACTGCCCTGCCTGCTCATCCTCATCCGCTTGTTGCTATGCCTTCTTGGGTCTTGCCCGTTCAGAATGGGATGGCAGTCACTCACGGCCTGTATTATTCTTTCATTCGCAGATAAGTATGTGAGAGAGACTATGCATTTCCTGGCCTCCTACGCCTTCCTCCCACTGTTTCTTTAGTCCTCGGGCCGCTGAGCTCCGAGCAGGATTATGACTGATGTACAGGAGGCATTCACATCACCCAGAGCTGCAGGCACTGACCGATTAGACTCTGAGATTTCTCTTGGGGAAGAGGGGAAGAACAATTTCGTCTGCAGAAGAGAGGGTCGTATTAGGTAGGACTACAGTCTTGCTACTACTGTTATTAAAAGCAGTAATTGTGGGATGGGGGGGAAGCTCTATATGGATAAGGAATAATAAAAGGAGGAATATTGCTCACCCACCAATCATTCTCGTCTATAGAGCTTGCCTTCCTGAGCTATGAAATAATCAGATAAAATTAGGCTTCCCAATTAGACCCCCTTTCAGCTGGGTCCTTGCTTAGCTATGGCCAAGAACAAAGTCTGAATTAAAACTGTAGCATGTGTTACCTTGACATGCATCCTGGAAAAAAGCAAGAAGGGATTCAAATGACCAAATCTCAAGGCTTCTCCTCTCTGTGTTCCAGGGGATGGGGCATTCCACCTCAACAGTCCTCCCTATTGTGGGTCTATGGACCGACTAGAAGGCTTCAGTCCTGTGGCAGAACATGGAGTTATTCAGAAAAGTCAACCAGAAGGAGGCCAGGAGCACCCCACTTTCACCACTGGCCTCCTGGAGGTCCCGTATCTGCCTGTGCGCTATCCGCCGCGGGCTCCTGTGTTTGAGCGCACGATCCTCAGTTTGTGGTGGTGTTCTGGGAGGTCGTGAGGCCTTCTAGGATTTGAGGCCTAGCTACAGGTTATGCCAGCAGGCCTTGAGAGTCTACAGGCTGGCCAGCTTCCTGCATAGCTCTCTGCTTTTTGTCTGTCACTCGAATGTGATCAGCCATCACCGCATCTGCTGCCAGGAACCAAGTCTACCCAAGCTGTAGCCAAAATCAAACTCTTGTCCCTGAAGCTGTTTCTGTCCTGTATTTGGTCACAGTGGCAAGAAAAGGAAGTAGGACACTCAGCTTGTCTGCTTGGTGCTCACATGGCCCTGCATGGCCTGTGTGTCCTTCTCTCCTGGCCTGAGCACCTCTGAATCACAAACTGGTGGGACTTGGCCATGCCTGTAACCCTAGGACAGGAATCCCAAGCTTACCAACAGAGCGAGGAGAAAGTGAACACAACCCATGGCTCTACCAAATAGGGATCCAGGCAAGAGACTGGGGCAGAGGTGGGCATGTGTGAGGAGACACATACAAGGCACAGAGATGGAGGCTTCTGTCCTTCTGGGTTGTCTGTGAAGGAAATTCTGATATTCATTCCCAATTAGCATGGGTTGTGGAGGTAAAGGTGGCAGTGGTCACATTTCTACAGGAACGGGCCTTGGCTCCCGGCTCTGTTGTCTTTGGCTGTTCTTTTCATGGCTACATACAACCCTACACTATTTTTCTGGATCTCTAAAGGTTCTCTACACTAACATATATTTTAATAAGCTAAATAATAAATTAAGAATGCGTGGTGCGAGGTGGTTGACAACATGGTTTTATTGTTCTCACTAAACAAAATCTTGGGCAGACAGTATTGGGACTGTCATGGGTCCTCCAGAATCACCATTTTTCCAGGCCCTCCAATGATTCTACAGGACATTTGTTCCTATGGTCATTGGGAAGTCACCATTCTGCCTTTAATCTTGCATCTGCCTTCCAAGCAGGAAGAAGCAACTATCCTGGAGAAGACATGTAGGTTTGTTGTAGTTGTTTGTTTTGTTTTTTAAATGCTGAGTAACACAACTCAATGGTTTGAAACAACAACAATTCTATCAGTTGAGCAGTTCTTTTTTTTTTTTTTTTTTGAGACATGGTTTCTCTGTGAGACAGCCATAGCTGTCCTAGAACTTGTTTTGTTGACCAGGCTGGCCTCGAACTCACAGAGATTTGCACACCTCTGCCTCCTAAGTGCTGGTATTAAAGGCATGCATGACCACACCTGCCTAATTGAGTGGTTCTTAACTCTACTGGGCTTACTCATGTGTCTGCAGGCACCTAGCAGGTTGGCTGGAGGTTGGACGGTCTAGTGTGGGTCATTCATGTCTCTGGTTGTTGGCATATTGTTGACTGGAACAAAGGAGTGTCTAGACCACATTTCTCTCATCACACCTGAGAAGTCAAGAGGTAGAATCTCCATCGTGCAATGACATTTCAGTTTCAGTTCATATCGTGTTTGTTATCATGCCATGTGCTGTGGAATAATCCTTCTGTACAATGTGAATATGTATTACTCTCTTTGGTTGACAAAGAAGCTGACTGGCTGAACAGGATAAAGTTAGGTGGAAGAACCAAACTGAGAATGCTGGGAAGAAGAGGGGTAGAGTCAGAGGAGTTGTGAGCAGACACAGAGAGGAAGAAGACAGACATGCCACATTGAGAAAAGGTACCAAGCCACATGACAAAGCATAGATTAAAAAATATGGGTTAATTTAAATGTAAGAGTTAGCTAGTAACAAGCCTGAGCTAATGGCAGGGCATTTATAAGTAATCTTAAGCCTCCGTGTTGATTATTTGGGAGCAGGCAGTCAGGACAGGAAACTTCATGGCCAACAGCCATGAGCCAAAGCAAGTCACACAGTCAAATCCAGAGTCATGGGGCAGAGAAATAATTTCTGCCTTTGGATCAGAAAGTTGATCGCAAAGTAGAGCAATGGGAAGAACTTGGAGCCACTCATGCATATAACCATGAAAATGCACCAACCAGGGAGATCAGAATGTCCAGCAGACTCTATTTCTTATTGATGGCAACTGTAGTTGGTCTTAGAAGCACCCTGACAACCAGGCAGGCTTTGAAGACAGTTTTGTTTAAGTCTGGGCCACGCCTCCTCTTTTTGGAATGGAATGGTAGCTGTGAATATGATCAGGAGAGAAAGAACGGGGGCTGAGTTGAGTGTCATCGGCATCTGCTGTGAGGAGCTGTGATGGGACCAGTTCTGTGAAATTGTTTGATCTTTTCTGTGGAAGACTGAATGGATACATGACTTACTTTTCTCATCAATTCTCACCAAATCCCTGACAAGAAGCGACTGACAGGTAAGGTTGTGTTAGCTTCCGGTTGGAGGAAATGCAGCCCCATCGTGGTAGGAAAGTCATGGGACCAGGCAATAAGAGGGTCCAGACTAAAACCTCAAGCCTGCCCACAGGGACCCACTTCCCTCCAATGAGCCCCTGCCTCTTAAAGATTCCACGGTCTCCCAAAACAGTGCCACCACTTTGGAACAAAGTAACCAAACTTCAGCTATGGCTGACATTGCATATTAGAAACAATGGGTGAATCTGCCCTGCCACCCAATGGCAGAGCTTCCTGAGTGTGTAGGTCTCCTTTAGGCCTCTAGTAGGTGACTCTCCTACTAACCTCAGGTATTATCGTCGTTGGAGATTGGTCTCTTGGTCACCCAACCATGCATATCTCCCTTTTATCTTTCCGCCCTGTTTGCCCCCCTCAGAGACGCGGCACACAAACTAGGCTTCAGTGGAAGAATAAGTTGCTGTTGCCACTCAGTCTTATTCGAGACCGTCCTGTTAGTACTTTTGCCAACTTGACATAAGCTAGAGTTATCTGAGAAAAGGGTACCAGGATTTAGAAAATGCCTCCACAGCATTGGCCGGTAGACAAGCCTGTGGAACATTTTCTTAATTAGTGATTGGCGTGGGAGGGCCCAGCCCATTGTCTGAAGTGCCACCCCTGGGGAGGTGGTCCTGGTGTGTATAAGAAAGCAGGCTGAGCCAGGCGGTGGTGGCGCATGCCTTTAATCCCAGCACTCGGGAGGCAGAGCCAGGCGGATCTCTGTGAGTTCGAGGCCAGCCTGGTCTCCAAAGCGAGTTCCAAAAGGCACAAAGCTACACAGAGAAACCCTGTCTTGAAAAAACCAAAAAGAAAGCAGGCTGAGCAAGCCCTGGAAGCAAGCTAGTAAGCAGCATCCCTCCAGGGCCTCTGCATCAGTTCCTGCCTCCAGGTTCCCGCCCTGACTTCCCTTCACGGTGGACTGTAAACTGAAATAAATCTTTTCCTCCCTAAGCTGCTTTGGGGCCTGGTGTTTTATAACGGCAATAGAAACCTTAACTAAGACCATGGCTCCGACCTGTGCCTGGTGCAGTGACCCCAGTGTGTTACAGTCAGACCTCCTGTCTTATCGCCATGAGACACAAGGCACAACCAACCAGCAACCCATTTTCTCGCACAGTTCTAGGATTCAGAGAACCTGTGTTCTCTGGCACAGCCTCTTTCTTTGGGTGCCCTTTTGAAAAATGGAAATGTGCTTGAAGTCTGGAGAGCCACTTCCAAGTGAACTGCCTCTGAACCCTTAAGACTCTTTTTTTCCCCCTTGGTTAAATCTCAGTGGAGCCAGGGTCGGTCATAATTTTCATGAACACAAGCTAAAGGTTTCTGTCGCCTATTGAGCAAAGTAGCTGCTTCCTATTGCAAAAGAACTGATTCCTAGTCTCATTGCGTTGGCGTTTTCATTAAAATTTCCATTATCCTCTTCCTCCCAAATGCTGTTGTAGATAAATTGACCCTATTTCGCAGGCAGAATCACTCCTAATTCAAAATATGTGGCTGGGGCGTAGAAGGAAAGCTGCATTTCTCCAAACACAGATCAGCTTGGTAAGGGGGAAAAATGGTTCTTGTCCTGGCCTCCATAATCACAATCAGTATCGTTACATTCATTGGCCACACCAGGACCATACAAAGAATTCTAGATCAAGACAGTCATGGAGGTGAGGTAGAGGGGACAGTGCCTAAAGATGTTTTGGTCTGGCCACCTCGTTTTGAGGACCCAGACTTGACTCTAAAACCTTCGGGGTCTGTGCAGCCTGTGTAGCTGGAGACACTCTGTTCTGGCCGTGGTCAGGACACTGGAGGGTAGTTTCACAGGATGGTGATGCTATGTGCTAGGTGACCCGGGCCAAAGATCTATGCCTTCTGAACCTCTGTTTTCCTATCCAGAAACCAATGCTAATCCAATGCCAATGCTACGCTGCTCATCCTCTCCTTTGGAAGGTAGCAACCAAGTAAATGTTCTTGAAAGTATACTTTGTCTGCTGAAAAACTACTGTGACCTATGAATGGTGGGCTGTCAAAGGTCACAAACAAAATAAACTGTATAGTGAAATAAAATTGTTGTGCCAATCAGCCACTTCTGGTACAACCAAAGTCCATTCTCCTGTCTTGGTTTCTCTCCTCTTCTCTGTTCCCCTTGTCTCCTGGATAAATTCGGGAAAGGAAGCAGTATGCCCTTCGCTTCCTGCTACTGTACCCACCATCTTTAAACAATCGCTCTGAGCTACACAGTATCACCCTGGTTCATTCTCATGGTCCTTGAAATGAATCTTTTGTCCCCGTCACATAGACAAAATCTGAAGCTCGGAGGAGCGTGGTGCGTATCACACCACTGGCAAGCGGAAGATTACCACATTTGTCTGGTTCCCAAGTCTGTGTTCTTAACCACCACTGGGGAATGACAAAACTCTCTCTCTCTCTCCCTTGAAAGAGAGGTATCTCTGAAAGTAGAAATTCTTGGAAGCTCGACCTTTCCTGCTCCCAAACCCAGCTCAGGCTTCCACTTTACCTTACTTGGGAAGCAAAGCCCTCCTACAATCTTTGTTAGAATAATATTCCATTTAGTCTCCTTCAGGTGTGAGCATTTAGTGTCTGTCACACCTCAGGCATAAACCCCATGTGTGCTTGTGTATAAATCTACCAAATCCTTGTGACAAACTATGACGTACTATTATTTGAAAGATGACAGAGCTGAGACTGGGGAGTTGCCTTAATGGTTAAGAGAACTTGCTATTCTTTCAGAGGACCAGGGTTTGGTTCCCAGATCCCACATAGTAGCTCCCAGACACCTATAACTCCATCCAGTTCCAGGGAATCCAATGCCCTCCTCTGGCCTCTGCAGGTACCAAAAACATGCATAGGGTACACATACATGCATGCAGGCAAAACCACTAGTACACATAAAATAAAAATTTTTTTTAAAATCTGAAAAAGGATGACATAACTGAGTTGTAGAAAAGTTAAGAAACTAACTGGGCGGTGGTGGTGCACACCTTTAATACCAGCACTTGGGAGGCAGAGGCAAGTGGATCTCTGTCAGTTCAAGGGCAGCCTGGTCTTCAGATCAAGTTCCAGGACAGCCAGGAGAACACAGAGAAACCCTGTCTCAAAACAACAACAAAACTAAAATAAATAAATAGAAAGAAAGAAAGAAAAGGTAAGAAACGTGTAGGTAACATGATTGCTAAGTGGTAGGTTCAAACCCAGCCAGAGCCTGGATTACTATATTCTATACATAATAAAAGTGTTTGAGAGAATGCACAATAAATTATTAACAGTTATTTATGAGAAATCAGATTTGGGTAAGAAATATGGAGGGAAAGACATTTTACTTCATCCACATTTAAACATTCTTAAGCTTTTTACAGTGTGCAGATACTTCTCGAATTAAAAAATACATACATGCTGAAATGTCTTTTGCCCTTATTAGAGTTTGGGTATTCATTAGACATTGATTATTTATAGGGTGAGATGGGACATTTTAATGGGGATGCCCAGGGTAGCCATGTTATAACGAAGCTAGGGGTTGTCCATCAAGCCTGCTCAGTTCCTCTTTGTGGAACACCCTTGCCCCTCCCCTCAGCACACAGCCAGCAGACAGGCAGAAAAGGGGGCTTTGGGGCCGTATTATATGGATTTATATCCATTCAGAGCCAGAGGGCAAGTAGACCAATGTAAATTTTGGCAGCTGCTTTTGTGGGCACTGACCTCATAGGACTCGTTCAGGCCTGGACCTCACCCTGGGAGTGATTTCCCCACATCCGCTCTAATTTATTGACAAGACTTGTTTCTGTCCCCATGCTGAAGGGATTACTGGGCACAGTTTTAAACAATGCAGCACTCCCGTCAAAGACACAAACTGAATCATCATTTCCTCACACCACCAGCTGTGCCCAGGGTCATATTTTTCCCTCCGTCCTCTCTCCGTTTTGAAGATGCTGGCGGTACAAATTGTCTCCAGACGTTTCCCATTGTCCGTTTGTCAGCCCCAAACAAAGTCGATTCCTTGTTTCCCTGGCCTTAACCTAGCCAAGCAGCTGAGAGCTCAGGGTTTTATGACACAGACACCTTGTCACAGGCAAGATTTGTTCTAGACAGACAATTCCAAATGTGTGGATGTGTGATTATCACACATATAAATACATAGAGATATATGTACACTATGTATGTGTATACACATATATATATCACATTTCCTTACTTTCTCAAATGTTAGGAAATAAAATAGAACCATCTTTTTACAATTGGAATGGGCTAATGAAGAATATTATCATCATTATTTATTTTCAGGAAATTTCAAAGTACATTTAGGTACGGCTGTCTATCTGTCCAGGTTAAGCTGGTCATTAGGCTGCTTCTCCAGCTGCCAAGAGCTAGGAGTTCTTCTGTAAATGACTTTGTCTGATAAAACCAAACCCCATTCACTATCTCCCTAGACTCTCATGGCATTTGAGAGCGTCACAGTGAGAAGAGCCAGGCCAGATACTCTCTGCTGGAGACTTCCGGGTACAGGGCACACTGCTAAGAGCATCTATTAGTGAGCTGCCAGTACCTACAACACTTTACAAGGTTCCTTAGTTACCACAGCCAGTTCCCAGGTGGGGAAGAAGGATGCTAACCTTCGTGCCATGAGGAGTCTGCAGACACAACCCTACAGAAACACAGGTTCTGGCTTCTCCCTAGAATCCCAGATCTATCTCCTCTCCACCACCCTACTTAGCATGGGACATCCAGACTCTGCTCATGTCATCCTGCTCCTTCTGCCTGGGAACAAGTCACATTTGCTACTTCACACTACTTCCTCTAAGAC
The DNA here is from genome assembly GCF_007827085.1 of Peromyscus californicus insignis. Taxonomy (NCBI): domain Eukaryota; kingdom Metazoa; phylum Chordata; class Mammalia; order Rodentia; family Cricetidae; genus Peromyscus; species Peromyscus californicus. The sequence goes on from NW_026294534.1 coordinate 26,318,550, forward strand.
GACAAACCACTGTCTTTCCCACATCCCTTCCCCTCCACATCCTCTATGAAATTAATCATGTCACTCTCCACCCATTGTTCTTGACGCAAAGGTTTATTACAGTCCCTGTGACACTTCATTTCGGCTATGTCTCCCTTTACTACTAAGGAATGAGCTCTTTCCAGGCTCAACTGTATCAATTTTTCATCTTCCCATAGCCTAGATTCCTTGACAGCCAGCAGGTGCTCGGCAAATATTTCTCATCTGCAAGGATGGTTGGACTGAGGGGTCCACTGAAGCAAGCCTTCTAGAACTTAAATAAATAAACACACACCATTACTGTTGTGATGTGTACTTGCTGTATTTGTTGAGAATATAGTCAATTCTGCTCAAGAAAACAAGCAAAAATAGATGAAATTCATAAGACGTGTAAAATACAAGTAACGAGTAAGCAGCTCATGAGTCAAAGAAAATTCACAAAGCAGTTATGAAAAGGAAGTTAGTATGAATTGCTGCTCATGGAAAGAGCTAGGAACCAAGAGTCAGCAGATATTCATAAACCCGATGCTCAGTGGTCATGAGATTGTCGATGGGCCACTCATTATTGTTACCCCTTCTGATAGTATATGCCTGCTTGCCCAAGAAATCTAACGTAAAGCCATGGCTGCTCATCAGGCTAATTGGAAAACCAGAGCTGTTGATCAGCGAACTTGCCCTGATGTTTCTCTGGTCAGGAAACCATTGTGAACCCTCGTTACTCAGCCTTCATCCCTCACCTACGTAACTCACCTTCCGTGATGATGCAGGTCTATTAGGAAAGAGAATCCCAAAACCTGTATGTGAGAATCGGAGGGTTCGGTTCCTCCACCCCACTCACATCGGGGCTGTGGCCTACCTCGTGTGTTCCTTCTTGCTTCTCACTGTGTCTTTCAAATTAATTCGAAGGGCTCCAGTGTAACGGTAGTACAGCACCAGGCCTTGCGTTTGACCTACCACACTGGAAAAGGATAAATGGATGAACGAAACATCTTCAGCATATTACTTTGGTCTGAGCCTCTCTTTATGTGACCTGTGGGTCAGCTTGCTTGCTGGTGTGTTTATAGACTGCTACTTCCTCAAGGAAGTCTTCCAAGGACAAACGCATCTCCTATAAACATCGCTTCTAGTCACTGGATCCCTTCTTTCTTAGCAAGCCAAAGTTTCCGTGTATCCTCCCCGCCGGACTAAGGTATTACTCCTCCAGTCACTGTAAGAAAGGGGGAAACTTAAGCTAGAGACCTTTCTGTCCGGAACTCACAGTTGGAAGAGGGTGTCAGAGCTGCAGTTACAGGCAGTTGTGAGGCACCATGTGGGTGCCGGGAACCAAACTTGGGTCCTCTGCAAAAACAGCCAGTGCTTCTATCTACTGAGCCATCTTGCCAGCCCCATACACTAACCAGTCTAAGTCTATAACTCAGACTAGAGTTGTGGATTAGTTTGTGTGCAAAACATTCATGGAAAAATTGTCCGGCTAAGATTCTTCATTAACCAGTACAAATGAGAGACACTTTGAGTCTTTTCTCTAAAGATAAGTGTTTTTATTTTTATTTTTCAGTGTTAAGGCATCAAGAGTACACTTGCAGAAGTCCACCTTGTACCTTATCTAGCTAATTTGAATTCTATGCCCGTGGACCAATAAAGACTTATCTCACTGAGTGGGGAATTGACTGAGTCGGTTCCTAGCATGTGATATTATTTCTGACTTCCATTCATGTTTATTGACCATCAACAGTGTTATGAATCCTGTTTATCTCCGCTAGCTTTGCATCAAATTCATGTATAAAAATGCTCTCTCTTGAGTCACATTGAAATTTTATTCATATGGAGTTTCAAGAGTGTTCCTTTCTTTGGACAAGATCGATGTCAAATAAATCATTTTCCTAATTCTATCAGTGGTTCCTTTAAAGACAAATTTGTTGAACATCACACATTGACTGTGCCTGTAAAAGTTTGAAAGCTCATCACAGAGACCTGCTGGGTCACTAAGAGAGAAAGACAGAGGGAGAAAGAAGAAGAACAGAAGAAAGAAGGGAGGTAGAGAGAGAGGGAGGAGGGGGGGGAGACAAGCCTCCACTGATCTTGTGTATTGAATTCACTTCCATCTTCTAATAGTGGGTTGATATTCAATCTCACTCGAACAGCACCATGGCATCTACATCTTGGAGGATGTGTAATGCTAGAAAAATCGCCTTATGGGGCCTTGGGGACTACTGCTGGTGTCTGCGACCCTGTAAAGTGGATCATTGGCAATGCATAATGGAGTCAGGGCTCCGCTGGATTTTATGTTATGTCAAGGAAAACAAATAGCATTTTCATCCTCGACTCTCCGGTGGGTCTGAAATGTGAGGATCATACACTGCCTCCACTTGGAAGCTTTCTCCTTTGGTCTCGTGATAGGCTGTTTACAAGCAGATTAAAATTCCTGTAGCTGGGAAGGTCTGGAGTGCTGAGCTCCCTGTGGCCAGCAGGATCCCCAGAAGAGCTGGCTCTTCCATAGACCACAAGATAGTAGAAGATAAAAGGACAAGCCAGCTCGATGGGGACCAGAGTGTGTTTGGTACCTGCTCACCAGGAGTAGGCACCAAAGTCAGAACCCTCTGGACCTCTGAATTCAACCAGCACTCGATCCTGAGACCCATATGGTATCTCCTGGCCTTACTTTCTACCCAGCTCCTTCCAATACGCAATTCTCTTCTTGGAGCCTCTCACTCTACCCTTAGAAACCAGGCATCCAGGAGCCACAGAGCAAGAGAGGAGCCATGATGAGTAGCAAAGATGGGGAGACCTCACAGGGGCTGGAGCTGAGAGTGAAACACACATGGTATGGCAGTATAGGGGGATACTTCTGTAATAAGGTTTGAATAGAGGTGGGAGGGGAGTCGGGGGAGGAGGGAAGATGTGGGAGCCCCTTGGTTATTCATTCCCTGTATCGAATGTTCTATCTATGATATAACTTGTACAACCTCCTTTTGAATCTCCAATTCGGGTTCTAGAAAAGGCCATTTTTAAGTGACCGACCTCATGTGCCCAACCTGAAGGGCATTCCCCTGGGATCATGTCTGCCTCCCACACTATCTCCTTCTTCCTCTGGGATTTCACGAGCGTTGGGAATTTATGGTTAAGATTTTTTTTTTTACTTTGTTTACATAGAGGCTGCCATGGCTTCTGGGAAGTGAGTTAGGCCTCAGATCATCCCTGCTCCGAGGGAGCGTGGGGATGGGAATAGATGAGCAAGGGTGGTCTCCCACTCTGTTCCCACAAGGCAAGAAGGTCCTTCCTGGTCTTTTCTGAAAGGAGCCCTGTTTGTATTCTCCAAGCCCAGGAAGGGGGGTGACTAGGGCCCCCCACTTTCTACCAGTTATTTAGAAAACTGTGACTTCTTATTTTACATTGAGCTAGAAAAGAAAGAAAAAACAAATAAACAAACAAACAAAACAAAATAAAAAGCCAGCCCTCTACCAGGGAGTTCTGGGTACTCCTAGATCTTTCGAGAGTTTCCCTTCTCTGTCTTTTGAAGCAGTTCTCCCCGACCCTTCCCAGACACTGGCATCTCTTGTCCAATCATGCTCACAGAATACAGCTTGAAACACGTTCATGTTAAATTATATATTTAAAAAAAAAAAAAAGCTTTGCTCTTACCTCTCCCAGGGTATTCCATTTTGGCAAAGATCCAGGACTTAAATGAAAAGAATTCATCTCTCACTGCTGGGTTTCAGCCCCTGATACAGGAGGTGCCATCGGGTCCTCCCTCTGTCTGGAGTCACATGCGTCAAGGGTGACTTGAGAAAAGGGCTTGGCCTATTACTCATGATTTCTTGTATCTGCTGTGACATTTCTGGCATGTGGTCACTTATATTCCCTGCTTTTCTAAAGAAATCATCCAACCTAATCTCTCAGGCAGTGACTAAAGTCCTTCTAGAACATTCCTGATTTGTGTTTCATCAATAGCCCATAAATCAAAGAATTATCATCTTGCTAGCCAGGACAATTCTTTGATAGACATCCCTAAAAAGTAGGAAGTATTTTTCATCTGTTTTCTCACTGCTCTTTAGCTCTGTCCTTGAAGCCTCATGGGCTAAATCTGTTCTCTGCTGCGTACGGCAGTCTTTCAAAGAACTAAGGGCATCAGTCACATCACCCAGCTCCAGTGCTTTCTTAACAGAAGTTACTCTGGTGGTCTGAAGTAGGCTGAGAATCTGCTCATGGGTGTGGTGGTTTTGAAGATGGAGTCTATGTTTTCTCTCTTGCTTCCAGATAGTTTAAGACAACGTCGCTTCCAAATGGTGGCTAGAAGCCTCACTATAATGATCTTCAAGCTGCCTTACAAAAAACTCTGACTGTCCTAAGCCTCTACTCTGTGAGCAAGCCTAAGCTACATGGAAAAGCTCCAGTGGACAGTCCCAGTCTTCAGATACCCCCAGCACAGGTGTTCAGCATGTGTGTGAAGAAGACTCTAGATGATTCCAGCCCCAGAAATCTGAGTGAGCCCCAGCCACTACAGTCCTACCACATGAAACTCTAGCCATTGAAGACAATGCACGCATCCTCGCTATGCCCTGTCGAAATTCCTGACTTACAAGATCCATGAGGATAACAAAATGAATGTTATAAAATGAATGTCATTTTATACCATTACATTTTGGGTTGCTTTTTCAAAGAGCAAGCAAGAATATATCCGAGATCCACTCCTAAATCACTCAGCCGTGGCCACTTCTGCCAAGGAATAATGTAAGTTCTAAATCCCTCTTATTCTTTAAACAAGGCTATTAAATTTATTAATCTTGCATTTAAAGCCAACTTCCTCCAGAGTACCAGGCAAAAGCAGAAACCTCATAAACTGCAGGAAGTAATACCGGAAACAGATAATGTATCAAACGCAGTGCCGAAAAGGCGCAGACTCGCCTGCGCCAGACCTTATGGCTTTGCATCACCCCCCAACACAAACTGCTGGTTTGAGCCCATTTATGCAGACAAGAGAGACTTTTAAATCCTGACTCCAACATCCAGTATTAATTTGTGCCGTTTCCAGCCTTGTATCTTTAGAGGGAGAGAAGCTAATATGGATGTGAAATCTTAATGCACCCCACAGTCCACATGCAGGCGCAGATAATACATGCATCATAGAAGGGTGTTGAGAATTCCAAGTCAATGCTGGTTCATCTGAGTTACTGTGAGGAGGGGAGACGGACTGGATGAGATTTCCGACAGATCCACTATGAGTGAGCACTCCTAAATGAGTAAATGCACTCTTTGGATTTAATCACTGAACTGGCTTCAGGAATGAGCTCTGTAAGGGAAGTATCTCAGTCTCTCTGGGTTTAGTTTCAGCTCTTCCCGATTCCATACATGCTTGGAACAGGGCTCAACACACAAGGTTTGTTAAATAAGTGAGTATAATTCTGGGAACGGTTCCCCATCAACCGTAGGTTCTGAATCTCATCATAGGTCCAGGAAATCCATGCCATGCTGTCCTCTGGACCCACCTCTCAGTCAAGGGGCTCTGCTCCCAGAGGTTCAGAATACCAAAGACAACGTATAAAGCACTGAAAGGCCCCTCGGCTATACCTATTTTCCATTTTCTAATTACCAAGATGTTTAACCTGTAACATGAATAGCTGCGTGAAAGCCATTTGTTATATGCAAAGCAGGGCCATGGCACATTGATAATTAAGGCCTCCCTCTGTGACAACCTACACGCTGGAGGTATAATTAAGTGTAAGTACCTCTTAGCTGGCTAGCCATTATTACTGGGCTTAAACATACATTCAGCCACTTATTAGTGAAATTCTATAGTGTCCTGAAGAACTGTTGTTTTAATAAATGGAGTAGGAGTTTTCCAGCCTGTGCCATGCTGGGTGGTGAATTGATGGTGTAGTTTTTTGGGGGGTCTGCATAGCCTCCATTTTTGGTATGGAAAGCTCCCGATTTTGAACACTCTCAAGGCTGTAAGAACAGCCTCCTGGTGCTGTTTCCTGATTCACTTGGGCCACAGAAAATTGTCCTTTTTATTGGATTTGTTGCTTAGAGTCTGTCTCTCTGTGCTCTATGCAAGACGAAGAACACCCATGGGCCCTCTTTCATATGCAGACCCTAAGAGTGGCAACTTAAAATCAGGCACACAGTATGCATTTTTTTTAATGGCTTTGCTGTATCTCCAGCCCTGAGTTAGGGCTGTGTTGGAATAGCATGCCTGTGACTTGAATAAGTGTTGTATACAGGCATCTTGAAGTACTTAATAACCAGAGGGAGCAGGAGAATTAAGATGGCCGCAGAATGGAGATAGTTAATCCCCTTGTGTCTTAATTGGGTTTCTCTTAGAGTATGGGAAAACTGAGTTTCTGAAAACGAATGGAGACCTGTACATTGTCTTCTAAGATGGGCTTTGTCTGCTTTCTCATCTCAGACCCTCAAGAAACAGCTCTAGAACTTTCTTGTAGGAGGGACTCTGAAGGTTACCAGGAAATTAAAAGAATTTGAAGCTACTAGTGCATGGGCTATACTTGTATGTACTTGAATCTACTGTACTAGGAGTGGCCTGTTGGATGGAGAAGCCACAGAGAATGTGATCCTGTTAAAACTGTTGAGGCCATCTCTTAGAAGAGCTGCTGTGGATCCTTGGCTGATGGAGGTGGGGATAATGGCCTGAATCACTGGTCTCTCAAGTTGTCTCTGTTCCTAGTGTCTGACACCCATGGGGCTCAGTCCACATCTGAGGAAACAGTGTTGGTTCCCATGAATCAAGAGGGCATATTTCTTTTCCCCACCAGGCCATGACTATAGAGGTGACTTCTCTATTCTTTGACAGCCCGAGAGAAGAAAAGGCATTTGGGGACAAAGTTGGCCATCCTACCAACCAAAGAAAGGCCACAGAGAAGTGACTTTGAGATTTCAATTTAACACGCATTGAAGCAGGGAAATATGCTTGATTCTGGAACCACCAAAATGAATAAGCTAGGCAGAGGAACTCATAGCTTCCAGGAGATGTAATGCATGTCTGAGATTTTTTCAGCACCAAGCCCCAAACCCATCATATTTGTCAAACAACTGAATACTCCTAGATATTGCTCATACGGAGCCAACCTCCAGCAACCTGAGAAACATAGGAAAGGCTTCTTTGTTATATAATATTTGTACACCATGTGGAGGTGTATTGCTGTGATTGGTATAATAAAAAGCTGAACGGCCAATAGCTAGGCAGGAGGTATAGGCAGAGAGAGAAATGGAGAAGATGAATATGTGAGAGATTACAGAGATGCCAGGAGACACGGAGGAAGCAGGGTGGGCAGTATGTGACAGAACATAGATTGATAGAAATGGGTTAATTTAAGTTATAAGAGCTAGTTAAAAATAAGTCTAAGCTAAGGCCAAGCTTTCATAATTAATATGTTTCCCTGTCATTATTTGAAAGCTGGCTGGTGGGACAGAAAAAGACTAGTTACAGTACCTCATGAATATCGGAGTAGGCTGGAGGGGTGCATGAGAGACACCTTGCTAGCCCCAGGTCTTCCCCATTTGGGCAAGAAACTGCTCTTGCCTAGACTGCTGATAATATGTTGTATAAACTGTACATGCAGGACCCATAGGAAGATGACCACTGAACTTTGCAAGGCGAAATGGTTCTTCAGGTTCCTACTTCACAGAGGAGACAGATATTCTACAGCACACACAGAGAAGCGACTGAAAAACTCTAGGCCTACAGGCTGAAGATAGATGCCCCAACATTACAGAGGAACTTTGGGTGACTGTCCAGGCAGCCAGCTGCCTCTGTCATTCTAGATTTTTTGAAGTTGCTTACAATGCTCTTCCTGTTTACTTAGGTATTATTATATCCTTCTGAGGTCTTTGATGTAGTTGAAGACTAAATAGTTAGAATTTTCCTTGGTTATGATAAAAGATAAATTAGATATGAAACTTTAGACTCACAAATACAGGGTAAATAGAATATTTTCTTTAATTTTGCCAAATTCAAATAGACTAGATATTGTGATTATAATTCTTGCTTGATAACTGTTCTATATGTAATTTTACTGTGTTAAAGTTAAAACCTTCCTTTTGATTAGACAGAAAAGGGAAAGTGCTGTGGGATATTGTTCTGTATGCTGTGAATATGTGTTGCTCTGATTGGTTGAAAAATAAAACACTGATTGGCCAGTAGCCAGGCAGGAAGTATAGGTGGGGTAATCAGATGAGGAGAATTCTGGGAAGACGGAGGTTGAGTCAGGAGTTGCTAATCAGACACAGAGGAAGCAAAATGACAAGGCAGAACTGAGAAAAGGTACCAAGCCACATGGCTAAACTTAGATAAGAATTGCGGGTTAATTTAAGTGTAAGAGCTAGTCAGTAATAGCCTGAGCTAATGGCTGAGTAGTTATAAGTAATATAGCTTCTGAGTGGTTTTTCTATAAGTGGGCCATGGGACTGCAGGGGAATGGTGGGACCCAAGAAACATCCAACTACACTACTGGAGTATGTGAAGGGGCCAGATCTGCAAATCCAAAGCTACAGGATCTCCATGACACAGAATAACAACAGGATATCCAGGAGGAGTCCCAGTGAGGGCCCAGTAGGGTAGCAGAAGTCAGAGGCCTCAAGCCAGATCAACGATCCATTGCCAAGAACACTTATAAGTAAAGATGTATGGAGTAAAGGGTACACTGTGTGACTCACTGGGCCACACCACCACTTCCACACTGAGACTTTCTTTTTTTCTTCTTGTTGTTTTGCTTTTAGGCTATACTTTTAAGTTTTGTTTTGTTTGGGGATGGAAGCTTCAAGAGGATGGAGGTGAGGGGATGGGAAGATGAGTGGGATTGGGATGCATGATGTGAAATCCACAAAGAATCAATAAAAAGTAAAAAATAACCTTAATTTTAATAATAACCTCTCATCAACTCAACAAACATTGGCTGCATGTCTAACACATAAGCTAGGCATACTTCTAGCCACGTGGAGGGCAGCTTTAGCAGGGGTAGAGGCAAGTAAGCTATCCATTTCATGGATGAGAATGTAAGAGTTAGGGGAGATTCCTATGCTTGGGAAACACATGGAGGAGCCACTGGCCCACAGAGCATGTGGTATCAAACCTAAGCCATAAGAGGACACACGCTCCAGGGAATTCACCAAGAAAAAGGCAACGGAGAGAGACTATGGGGAAGGGAGGAACGCATTGACCCCCAAAGGAAGCCTTCTGTGTGAAGACTACAAGCTGGGGAGAAATGAAAAGGTAGTGTGGCTCAGCTACAGCTCCTTCCAGAGAAGCCCCAGCATAGCTTACAATGGTACAGAAGCTTGAGGGATGAAAGGAGTAGACTCAGGAAGGATGGAGATCAAGGTGGGGCTTTCCGTGGAGCCAGGATGACCCTTTAAGAACTGCACACCCCAGAGATATGCATGTTTACACCAAGGAAGTCACCAGCCTGACTTGGAACTTCCTAGATTCCCATCCTGAACAGATAAGCCAGGCACATTTGCAAATGGGATCTCCTCAAAGTAAGGGCAGCTCCGGGACCACAGGAGCCCTACAACTCAGGCCGGAATGCACAGCACTGAGAATGCCCTGAGAGCATTCATTGGGTGAGATGGCCTGCCTGTCACCCCCAAAACACTTGCAGTGAGAATAGCCCAGCCAGGGGTCACGCAGCCTAACCCAGAGAGACCCCTCTGGGTCCACGGGCCCGTTTCCAGGGAGGATGCTTAACTACTGGAAAGAACAGGAGAACTCTTTACCCATCCAAATAATTGCTCTGAAGCCAGCCGGCTAAGTTTGGAAGGTGTTAGTTGGGCCTAAGTTGCAAGCTGAATTACCATACAAGCTTGGAATTCAGCTCTCTGTACTGCCAGTTAAATGCAGAGCTAAATGCACTAACATACAGTCAAGCTGGGATACAGTGGGTCTGGATGGAAAAGCCATCTCCTTTCTCTTCCCCCTCTCTTCCTTTGAGACCCACATCAACACCACCCTCTCCAGGGAAGCTTTACATTTTCCAAAGCAAAAATCGCTGCTCCATCTGTGTGATGCGCGTGTTTTCCTCTTGTGAATACACTTACCACCTTTGGTCTGGTGCTCTGCACCCACAAGGTTTTTCTCCCCTCATGTGCCCAGTACAGCCCCCCTCTCACAACCTCACCCAATGAAAGTAACAACCGGTCAGTTGTGATGTGGAAAAGACCCTGTTCCAAATCACACATGCCACACACCCCTCCATGTAGACTCAGGATATACACAACGGTCTTTGATTTTTCTTTGTGCAATGGTTTATATTGCATCTTGAGCATTTTTGGTGTGCGTGAGACCTTCTGTGACCTCCCCATCTACAATGTGAGGTCATGGGCAAAGGTGATATCCTTTAAGGAAACATAAGAGCAGATGCAACAAGGAACTGAGGGGGTGGGATGTAATGCAGGAAACAGCCTTGACCTCTGACCCTACTACACAGACTGACTGGATTAGAGATGCTTCTAAAGGTAATCAGGCCTGATATTGTCATAAAACACAAAGGCTTACATTCCCTGTGGCCTGGATAAGTGATAAGAATTGTACAGGATTCCTTAAAATAGCGGTCATGAGTTATATCATTCAACCTTGCAGCGATATGGACTTTTTATGATAATTTTATAAATGTAGTTAATAAGGCCCAAAGTAGTTATATAAAACCTTCAAAGAATCCCAATTAGTAAATTTCAGAACAAATACTCAACCTCAAACCTATCTGAGCACATATTGGATTAAGGTTCACTTTAAGGACTGCATTTTAACTCAGTTCCCTCTTCAAATGTATTGTCTCCAAATGTAGTCACATGCAGAGATCTTGGAGTTAAATCCTGACATATGAATCTTGGGACAACACAACTATCCCATTGTGGAGGAAATCTGTATCTTTTATCTAGAAGCACTCTGTATTAAGTCTTCTCGGTTGAAGACACATTAGAGCACCCTCATCTACCTGTGAGTAGAAGAGACATTTGATGTCAACATGGACCACAGTGGCTTTTGGTTTGCTTGTTTATTTTTATTTTGGAGGCTCCACAGTGCCTACCCATTCCTAGGGTCTCAGACTGCTCCCTTTATGTGTACCATGAAGAAGAATCATGTTTTCCAGGATTATTCTCCACCACAACTCAGGTCTAGGAAGGACAAAAGCATCCATGTTAGGAAATGTCTTAATAGAGGTGGGTATATTATTTTCCTAGAGACAATACTGTGTCCCTTAATTTTGAAAAGAGGAGCAAGGCCATGTGCTAATACTCTGTGTATTAAACAGCAGACTATGCTATTATATCGGAACACAGTGGAGAAATGGTAAATAATGGTAGATTATTTCTCTCTTTAGACTTAATTGACCACATTGATGAATCTAGTTAATAGTCTCCTATATCTTCACCTTATTTCACACAGATCAACTTGTAACCTGCTCTGCTCAATAAAACGCAGCAGGAATGCAAAATGCTTACTTCAAACCTGGCTGTTAAGAGGACTTGTGAATGCTCACTTGTACAACTGGATTTGCTTGTGTTTGAACCTTAGACTTCCCATAGCCCAAGCTTAGTGTGTATGCCAGAGGAATGTGAGAGAAAAACAGAGAAAGAAAAGTGCAGTAGAGAACCAAGACACTCAGTAAATGATCTTCAGAGGCTCTCTTGCTTAGTAAATCCTAAAGGCCACAGACAAGTGAGTGAGAACAGCCAAGAACAGAATAACCACTCCGCCGAGCTCAGTCCAAGCTGCTGATCTATAGGACCATAAGACCCTGGATTTGGAGCAACAGTGAAGCATCATTATGTGCAATTAATTATATGCAGCTCTTGGAGGTCTTTGGAGTTAGGGGAGTCTGCATAGAGATTGTATATGAACACTTGTTGACTGAACTGGTCTCAATTCCCCACCCACCCCTGTGCCCCATATGACTTTGTGGCTCTCTTGATGAAGACTGGGTTGACAGAATATTTTATTTTGGCCAATGGAATGTGGCAGAGGTGATTTAAATCCAAGGCTAGGCTTCAGGAGACTTTGAGTTCTCTCTCTCTCTCTCTCTCTCTCTCTCTCTCTCTCTCTCTCTCTCATTCTTTTTCTTTCTCCCCACCTGTCTCTTTTCCCTCCCTGTTTCTATTGGAACCATGAGAACAACTTTGGGTCAGCCTTTTGGAGGATTAAACATCTTGGAGGAAGAGAACATCGTCCTAGCCAAGGATACTTTAGATGAAGTGACCCATGTTGACCTGAGAGTTGACCATAGATGAGTCATATGCTTCGCCAAATTGAATCCAGTCTAGTTGAGCAGACTATTACTTCATGAGAAATAATAAATGGTTGTTAATTTAAGTGATTGTGTTTGGGGATAATTGGTTGTACAGAAATAACCGACTGATACACTCTTACGTAGCCATCCAGAGTTGGTGGTCATAGATTGTAGCATGACTCTACTGTTGCAAATATGTCGTTTTGACCATGGGTTCATGAAAGATCTTCTCCTTGTAATGTATTTTTCCACCCAGAGGATACATGGAAACAGCAAACATGCACACACACACACACACACACACACACACACACACACACATGCACACGTCTAATAAGTTTCAAAGACCAAGACCCAAACACTGAACTGCTCCCATCTTACCAGAAATAACTTAGCTCCACTTCCATTGTCCCATTATAAGGAACATTAGGGAAGGCACCTTTGGATGGACAGCAATGTGCCCTGATACAGTTGCTGGAGGCAAATAGGATTGGGATCCTGTTATACAAAGAGACAAAAAGAGAATGGGACCCGCTGTGATGATTCAGATGCCAATCAGAAGCGTGTGCATTTGATGAGTAAGACAATTGCATGGGAGACTGTAAATGACATGATCACTAGAGAGATCCTGTTTTATGAGAACCCATTAAAATGAATATTATATTATACATAAACTCTAAAATTGTGGATGCAGACACTGCCTCTGTGGTTTATGATGTGTATAACCTTGAGTGAGTAACTTAACCTTTCTGTTCACTTTCCCCCGATTATTTCTTAATACGAGGTTTGTCTCACGATGCTACAAGGTGTAACTAAGGCTAGCCTCCAGTTCAGTGATGCAGAGCAATGTAGGATTTTAATGGATGTGAGTTGAAAGCTAGCAGCAATGAGAACTCTGTCTCTACTCTCTGAGAGTTGAAAAGATCCCCACCAGATGGTGATTTGCAAGCCTGGTGAACTTGACTGGAATTATAGCTTTATAATCTGTGCACAGGCTTTAAATTTCCTTGAGGCTTCCTGTCATGGAACTCAAAAGTACCTTTCAAAGTCCCAAAGCCGGGCTCCCCAGAGGGGCAGACACTTCGCACATCTGGACAACTATGAACAATTCTTCAGAACACTGGCTCATATTTTTTTGTGGTAATCTGAGGCTAAGTTGCTGGAAGTGCTTCCACTGGAACCTGGAGGCAAACCAAGGAACGAATCCACCCCTCAGTGGGATTGGCATGCTGTTTTCTCCTGGGTGGAGGTTCTAAGACAGCTTGATGAAGATTTTTAATTCTTAGAGGTCTCTGCCATTCCTTGTCCCATCTTGTAGCATAAGACTAGTTGTCTTAGATGAATCCATTTTCTCTTCTGCCCCTGTTCTCACTAGTAATTCTCAACAATACTTGCAGAATGAGCAGAGAATGTAACCTACTGAGGCAGCGGGACTGGCTGCTGCAGCTTGGGGTTCTGTTATTCTGCCTGCGTACACCCTATCCCCAATCCCTAACCTTCCACCCCAGCTGCCGAACAGAGCATCCTTCAACTTTTAGCCCTGCCGCCCACAGCCCTGTGCTTGCTACATATCAGAAACATTGAAGCCAGATGTGGTAGCCCAGACCTGGAAGGCTGGCTTGTGGAAGACTGGAGCAAGGGGATCTCAAAGTTGGAAGCATGTAGCTAGAGTTTTCCTGACTGACCCACAGTCAGGACAAATCTCTGACACCCGCCAGTCCCACAGCCGCTCAGACCCAACCAAGTAAACACAGAGACTTATATTGCTTACAAACTGTATGACCATGGCAGGCTTCTTGCTAACTGTTCTTATAGCTTAAATTAATCCATTTCCATAAATCTATACCTTGCCACGTGACTCATGGCTTACCAGCATCTTCACATGCTGCTTGTCATGGCGGCGGCTGGCAGTGACTCCCTTCTGCCTTCCTGTTCTCTCAATTCTCCTCTCTGTTAGTCCCGCCTATACTTCCTGCCTGGCCACTGGGCAATCAGTGATTTATTTATTGACCAATCAGCAACACATTTGACATACAGACCATCCCACAGCAGAAGCAGGCTGGGTTACATAGCAAAACCCTATCTCAAAACCTAGAATAAAGCAAAAACAAAACAAAAAGAACAACAACATGGAGAAAGCCAATGAGACCTGACTGCAATAGTGAGCCGAATGGGAAGTGACAGGCAGGCACAGTTCACTGATGCAACCCTTCGAAGCCAGCAAGGAAAGTAGACGGTATTCTTAAGTGTTGAACAGTCTCCTGTTGTCAGCCTGGTCTGCCTTTTGAGAAACATCGATCTGACGCTTGTGTGAGAGAGAAGAGATGCTAGGATGCAAGAGCAGACCAAGGGAGCCCAAACAGAGGTATGGTGGACTCTCCCCACATCTGCTGGCAACAGCCACAGTGAGGGGCGATTAGATTCTGGACACTTTGGAAATTAGCGCTAATAAGACTTCCCAATATCTTGAACTGGGGGCTTGAGGCAAGGAAGGAGTTCAAGGTAACTCATATGTCTGACCTAAGAGAAATTAAATGAACGATGCTGCCAGTTACTGCAACAATCATGACCGTGTGGGGGAGGTTGGAGGAGGGGGATGGGTAGCTCCATTTCGAACACAAACTTCAGAAAAGACTGGAAGACAATTCAGGCCATGCCAGTCTCTAATTCAGGCTGACATGCTGGGGATTCTTACACAGGGTGATCTATTCTGATGGATTGGCTTTAGGGGTACCACAGTGGCCTGGCTTTCCTGCCACCTTTGTGGTCCTGCCATTTTAGGTTCAAATGATGCCATCTCTAGACATTGAAAATTCAGCATCACCAAGATGACTGGAAAGCTGGCTCAAGGGGGTACCCCAGAATTGAATACACCAAGAGACCCCAGGGAGACAAGAGATGCCCCAGGCAAGGTGGTAGAAAGTAGGTATGTAGTTGGAAGTTTTCCTGTGTCTCAGCTGGCTGGCAGTTGGGACAAATCTCTCCCACTTGCATCCCCTAAGTAAACACACAAAGGCTTATATTAATTATAGCTGATTGGCCCTTAGCTCAGGCTTATTACTGACTAGCTCTTACACTTAAATTAACCCATAATTCTTATCTATGTTTAGCCATGTGGCTTGGTACCTTTTCTCAGTTCTGCCTTGTCATCTTGCTTCCTCTGTGTCTGGATGGCAACTCCTGACTCAGCCCTTCCTCTTCCCAGAATTCTCCACATCTCTCGCCCACACCTATACTTCCTGCCTGGCTACTGGCCAACCAGCGTTTATTTATCAACCAATCAGAGCAACACATATTCACAGCATACAGAACGACATCCCACAGCATAGGTATGCCTAGATTAGGGGGTGTCAGCAATCACTGACATGCTTTGTTCACAGGTTTGTGTGGCACCCCACAGGGATGCTCAGATATGCTTCCTGGTACCATGAGATGAGGAGAGAATGGGCACATTTTGTAGGCAAGAGTAGACAGAGTGAGAATGATCATGTTAGTTGAGTCTGATTCACCTAGTGAAGCCAAGGGATGTGTTTGAACAGTAACTGACAGATCACTGTGTTTTCATCTTAGCTTTGGCTCAGCATGCTAAATGGACATCCCGCCTCTGGTATGATAGTAGGCATGTACTGTCTCACCCTCAACTTACTACCTCCTTGTCCTCACTTACCCTTCAACCAAATTGCTTTAATTATTTTTTATTCTTTTGAAGTATATATACATGCTTAGAACCTACTTATATCACTTTCATATGGGGAGCAAGCATGCACATATATTCTGTATACAGTTACACATCATATACGCACGTATACACATGGTATATACATGCACTACACACAGACACACACACACACCTGCATAGTAATAATTTTCAAACTACTACTTCCCTCAGGCTCTATGATTCTTAAGTGGTTTTTTTTGGATCCTAATCCATCAACATCACTCCCCTTAGTGTCTACAGTTGGATTTTTCCTATTCATACTGGATTTCTTTTTTCCTTTATATAACACATTAAATCAGTCATCAACTCTATCATTTCTGCCCCAGAAATGGCTCTCCCTCCTCCCTCTGTCTTCTTTACCCCATTGTATTTCACGACACCCTCATGATTAATGCTATTACCTACTTTCTTCAAAGCAGGAGCCAAGAGTTTCAGAGTTCTTAAAATTAAATGTTAAAAGTGACTAAGAACTCAATAGAAATATGAGTGGATGGTTTTGTGAGAAATCATTGAAATGGATATTAAACACTTAAGTTTAAGAAAAGATACTCAATTTTGCTCAGTTGGATAATTAAAAATGAAATTTCACTGAAATAAGATTTTCAACCCCAAACTGGCAACGACCAAACTTGTCTAGGATTCTGTGTTAGTAGCAGGATTGAGAGAGAGGGGTCATCAGCCCTGGGTGTGGGGTAGAAGTTGGTGCAACCTATGTGGAGATTATTCTAGCAAATGTATTAAGATCTAAATGGCAGAAGTTCCAGTTCTGAGGATTTTTCCTATGGGTGATATAAGTGGAAGGGGGTGACCAGGAGGCAGCATCTATACAGTTCTAGAAACTGCAAGCACTACCACTGGGAGTCTTCGACAGTCAAGGAAACACTGTGGAATGCTTCAGAAAGCAGAATAGGAACGTGTCTGTGCACAGACAGAAAACAACCTCTAAACCTGTTGCTACGTTACCAACTCTCCAGAGTGATGACTGTGCCACCCCACACGTCTTCTCTCCCATATGCACTGAGTATCTCCAAGAAGGAGAGAAGCAAGCCCACTAGAGCAGTGGTTCTCGACCTTCCTAATGCTGAGACCTTTTAATTCAGTTCCTCCTGTTGTCGTGACCCCCCAATTATAAAATTATTTTGTTGCTACTTCACAACTGTAATTTTGCTACTGTTATGAATAATAATAATGTAAATATCTGACACGCAGAATATCTGATACACGACCCCTGTAAAGGGGTCACAACCCACAAGTTATGGGTCTGAGGATTGTTGTGGGTCAGTGACAACAGAGAAACTGCCTTCAGAACTCATCTGTGCCTTTTATTTTAATACCAATTGATATATCAAAATCGACAAAACACGATGCAATTATAGTTCAACACACACACACATGTGTGCATACACCTCCCATTCCTCCCACACATACACACTTCTATTCAATCTCCGTAGCCTTCTAAACAAAACTCAAATTGTACAGCTCCTTCAGGTGAGACTCTGCTCGCTTCCTAGTTCATGTCTTGCCCAGCATCTCCTTCACACACATGTGTTGAACCTCTCACTGTTCCTGCAAATGAGCAAGAAGGAACGCAGTGAAGAACCATTGAGAACAAAGGGAAACAAACCAGAAAACCTGGGGTTTGGGTCTTTCTTCAAAACTGACGGGTGTCGTGACTTCAAGCTGAACCTCGCTTTCACCATCTATGAAATAGGAAGCATGGTAGCCACTTCCTCAAGGTCTCAGAAAGATGGAACAAGATGCTCCTTGTGTTCTGGTTAGCTTTCTGGTGCTGTGACAAACACTGACCAAAAGCAACTTGAGGAGAAGAGGGTTTGCTTGGCTTACAGGTTCGAGTCCCTCATCAGGGGACTCTAAAGTAGGAACTCAAGGCAGGAACCTGGAGGCAGGAACAGAAGCAGGGACCTCAGAGGAGTGCTGCATCCTGGCTTGCTCCCCATGGCTTGCTCACCAAGCTTCGTTGCACAGCCCAGGACCACCTGCCTGGAGATGGCACTGCCTGTCGCGGGTTGGGCCCTCCCACATGAACCATTAATCAAGAAAACGCCCCCACAGACGTGGCCGCGGGACCATCTGATGGAGGCTGTTCCTCAGTTGAGGTGCCCTCTCCCAAGGTGACTCTGGTTTGTATCCGGTTGACAAAAACTCATCGGGACACTCTGAGAAGATGGTATGCAACATGTGTGTAGCCAGAGCTGACTCGTCTCCTCTTCCCCTCGCGATTTGGAAGTGGCGGTCAAAGGTCATCACTAACCCCGCCCTGCACTGTTTCACCTCTATTGTGTGTGGATCCCGGGAGAGACACTGTTTTTCCTGCTTTCCTATCACTCTGCTATCTGAGTGGCAGGATCTGTCCCTTCAGGTTTGTTTGTCTTTTTTTATTTTTACCCAGAGCCCAGCAAGGTATCTAAGGTTGAGCAAAAGTTAGTTCCAGTCCACACGATACCTAAAGCAAAGGCTAGTCCAGACTTTCCTCTGGACACTTCCCATGCTAATCTCACCCCATCACACAGCCCTCGGACAAATGACACATCACCTCCTTATAGTATTTTTTTTTTCTGTAAAACGGATGTAGATTTTTAAACAGGAAGAAACGTGGATGAGATTCACATTTCTCTGTCATTATCATGTATGAGATTCTAAGCCAATGGCTACAGAACGTCTGACTCTGAAAAATGTGTTTGAAATTCGTGGTCCATCTCATTTTAAACCAATCTGCAGAGACCAGAGAAAGGACTCCCCTGTTCTCGTTCATAGTCCCAGTGGAGCTAATCAATCATTCTATAGTAAACACCATGAGGATGGTGCATGCTGCTGCTGGGCTGCTGGACCCAAGCTTAGTATGTCCAAGTGCCTTAAGGAGCTGAGATCTAAAAAACCCATCAAGAGTGACCTGAGAGTGTGGACAAAAGAATGTGTGTGCTGGGGAGCAGTAGGCAGGAGATAGGAGTGAGACTGACCACAAAAGAACACTGAAAATAATGCCATTCATTCATTCATTCATTCATTCATTCATTCATCCTATCATTGAAGAGACATTCATAGTACTTTTTCAATGCCTGGCGTCATGATCAAAACAGTACAATATATACAGACTTACTTTCAGAGTATGTGGCAACCAGAATCATAAAATAGCCCTCAAGACCTTCATCTCCTGGCACCTTCTTCAAGGGTAGAACCTGGACACAGGAGGGCGTCACATTCTTGTGTGACTGATCATCTTCTGCAGGAAAGGAGATTCTCAGACGTGTTGTGGTAAGCTGTAAAGTGTACGGTACATTGTTTTGTAGTGTTGTAAGTGTGATACACTGTTTCATAGTGTTAGAAAGCATGTGCAAGGCATTTCACCATAGCTTTCCAATCTGAGCAATGTTTAGAGCTGCCCATATACTGGGAGCTGTATTGAGAACATTCTGATGCGTTAAATTATTTAACCTTCGCCTTTATCCTCTGAATGACATCAGCATACTCTCCTCTCTTCTATGAAGCAGCTGTGCTGTTTGGATAGCATTTGATCAGTGATTTGGAAAGCAACACTACTGCGGGATGTCTTTCTGTATGCTGTGAACATATGTTGGTCTCATTGGTTGATAAACAAAGCTGCTTGGCCAATGGCGAGACAGAATAAGGTTAGGTGGTACAATCAAACTGAAGATGGAGATGAAGAAGGGTGGAGTCAGGGGAGACACTGCAAACTGCTGGTAGGAGAAGCAAGATGTGAGAGAACAGGTAATGCCATAAAGCCATGTGGCAAGACATAGATTAATAGGAATGGGTTGAATTAAGTTATAAGAGCTAGCTAGCAAGAAGCCTGAGCCATAGACCATACAGTTTGTAATTAATATTAAGCCTCTGAGTGATTATTTTATAAGTGGCTGCAGGATCATGGGGTGGGAGAGATTCATCAGGACTGTGGGGCTGGGTGGGACCAGAGAAACTTCTGGCAACACAACATTCTTTTTACAAAGTATTTTTTATTACCATGGTTAGTGTTAATCGACTTGACAGGATCTGGAATCTCCCTGGAGACGGGCCTCTGAGGATGTCTGTGGGCAATTATCTTGGTTACCTTAATTGATGAAGGAAGACCCATCTCAGTTGTGGGCGGGACCACTCCTGGACAGAAAACCCTGGGCTGTATAAAATGGAGAAAGGGAGCTGAACACTGGAAAGTGTTCACCGCTGTCTGTTCCTCGACTGTGGACGCGAGGAGATCAGCTGCTGCATACCCTGCTGCATGGGCCTCCCCGCTGCAATGGAGCGTGCCCTATACCGTGAGATTAAGTAGAGCCTTCCTCCCTTAAATTGCTTTTGCCAGAGTACTTTAATCCTAGCAACAGAGGAAGAAACTAAAACAATTACTGGAGGAAGCGGGAGATACCGTGAGGCACATGTGCAAGTCAGAGGACAATTTTTGGAAGTCTCTTCTTTTCTTCCATCATGGGTTCTAACAAATTCAGGTGACCAGAATACTCCAGCATGTGCCTGTCACCTGCTGAGCCATCTTGCCAGCCGGTGATGTTCTTTATCTTATTCCGAACAATGTCATAGGCAGCTGTGAGGCCTGAAATTACCACCGCCATATTTCCCCCAGAAGCAAAGCAAATGAAGGTGGCAGAAACAAAAGAGACTTCGTAATTTTAAAAAATGCACCTAGAACTAGTAGGATGGCTGAATGGATTTAAAAAAAAATTCCACTAATAGTTAAACCATCTTGAATTGCTTTTTCAGTTATTTGCAAATAATGCCATCATAACTGGCGCATTATTGTTCCTCATGGGTCTGGTGTTATGTGACACTATTCCTGTGGAGGTGTGAATAAATGTCTATACAACTCCCCTGACAATAAACCAAATTAATATCACCAAAGTCCAGCTTGGTAAACCAGTAAGTCTAGTGAGGTGATTTACTATAGTATGAGTGAGGGGTTACTCACCCAAACATAGATGACTAAAAGGCAGCTGAATCATGAAAAGCCTACCCTAGCATGGGTGATATCTCATGAAAGCTGGAACCCTAGGGCTCCCTACATGACTTGCAGGCAGCTGGACAGGTCCAGGAGTCTCCTCTCCTTGGTAGTCTTTACTACTTTCCTTGAGGAAGGAGAGGCCTTAAGACTCTTATAAGTTTCAGGGACTTCCTGAGACGTGTGTGTTGACTTCCCAGTCTTACTTAATGAGTCTTCCTTTAGAATGTCCTTAGTCTTAATAAGCTTCCCTCTTGGGTGTAAGGTTTTAATTTGGAGTAAATTGCTCCATAGCAGGTGGAAAACTGAAACTCTGATTATTTGACAGAAGTACCAGCTAATAAATACATCAATATTTTAGGCTCACATCCAATGTTTGTTCTATCATGCAAATTGCCATTCTTACCCCATCTTTGCCTCATCTTACTAGTAGAATGTGCTTTGTTTCCTTAGGGAGGAAAAATGCATTCTTGTCTTAGGGAGACCTCCCCTTTACCAGCTCCACAATGCTAGCAAGGGACCCTCAGTAACACAATTTATATTTCCTGCACATCAACATCTAGCACCATCCTATGTTATAACTGAAATCCACTACGATCTGCATCTATTGAAAATAACTTTCCCTTTCCTCAGCTCTCCCCCAAAGGTCACAGTGCAAGCAGCCATTTCCACTTAGGAAGAACATGAGGTTAGGCAGGCGCAGCAAGCCAGTCTCCAGCCTTGAGAGAAACCGTGGGGTCAGACACTGAGTCAACAAAAGGAAAAGCACAGAGATAAATGAGAGGGAGCCTGGAGTTAAGCAAGAAAATGTCCCATCCATCAGTGTCAAGACACTCCACCCCTGCTGGGCTGGTGTCTGAGACAAAATCAAGTACAAGTTCCTTCCTGACCTGGGAAGGCAATGTTATTAGTAAATTAACAAACACATCCATCAACCGGCAAAGAAAGTCAATAGATTTGAGAGTTCCACAAAACCGGGGGGAAGGCTAGAACTAACAGCAACACTGTCTCTTGCCTGTCAAGAGTTTGGTGTCTCTTCCAGAGAGAT
The DNA here is from genome assembly GCF_007827085.1 of Peromyscus californicus insignis. Classification (NCBI taxonomy): domain Eukaryota; kingdom Metazoa; phylum Chordata; class Mammalia; order Rodentia; family Cricetidae; genus Peromyscus; species Peromyscus californicus. The sequence continues at coordinate 26,340,554 of NW_026294534.1, forward strand.
TACAGCACAGCGTGGTTTCGCCCTGCCCCCACCTTCCTCTAACTTCTTCCCTAGGGGAAGGGGCCTCGCCCTTTGTCCACACCTGGCAGTCTTTCTGTCCTCCTGCCCCGAGAGAGCCGAGCTGTTTCACAATTGCACAATGACTACCGAACATCAGACCCCACACACTGGGGAGTGGGTCCTTTGGGGACAACCCTTTGAAGTCCTTCTGGGATCTGTGTATGGTGTAAGAAGGGAAAGTGTTGACTGAAGGCCCTCAGTGATTTCTTCTTACTTCATTCCTTCCCCAGCAATGAAGAGACACGGAGCCAAGAAATGGCCTACAAGTGGCTGGAGCATCCGGAGGGGGTTGTACTGTTTCCGGCTACTGAAGAAGTGGATAGGACATGTGGGTTGTACAGAGAATGGTGACAGAGGGGACACGGAGCAAGGAGTGTCCTCACCCAGTGCCAGAGTGTAGATCAGCTGCTAGGGTGTGGGAATGGGTAATGTCATCTTATTTTATTTCTCATTCTTCCTGTTCCTTAAGGAATCTGGTTAAAAAAAAAAAAAAAAAAAAAAACAGGCCTGATCCAAGAAGAAAGAAAAGAGAGGGTCATTTTCTGGGGATTTACACACACATTGGGGCCCACAAATTCCCGAAAAAACCCTTAAAGAGAAATCACCAAATCACTATGTTCTGAAGACAGAGTCACCTGGCATTCTCCACCCACGTGTGGCTAAAGGCATGAACCTGGCACTTTTTATCATCTGGCAGCCGTCACTTTGAACTACCACCGGGGACTTAAATCACAGGCTGGAGGACAGCCACCTTCTGACATCTGGAATTTTAATGAGCTTAGATCAGCAATGGAGGACCACATGGTGCTTTAAGACCCATAGGGAAAGGTCTTTACAAATAAATACGCTATTTTTTGTGGGTGCAGTTGGCATTCAGTACAAATGCTTTAAGAGTTACCTTGTTGACCAGAGAATATACTAGCAATGACCATTGAGAAAGTGCTCTACCTCTGGGGACCTGATCACCTGCCAACGCCAACTCGCCCTCCATGCTGCTCATCAAATTATTTCTGTTGATGTAGGTCTGGCTTAAGCTTTGGGTGACTCTCAGAGGCCAAAAGCTCTTTCATTTCCTGAGATTGTTCATGCACATAAATAGGCAGATGGATCAAAGAATTTATAGTCACCCACTCACCTCCACCTTCAGGAATCTCATTCTGACAGCAGGATGTTTCCTCTGGGCCTTTGCACATGCTCTGTTCTGAAATCTCAGTTGGGAAAGTTCTTTTTCATACTTCTTGACAGTTCTGGTAACTTAGGACCCTTATAAGCCCTTCCCTGTGATGGGGGCCCTACTACAAACTCTGCCCCATCCCATTCCAATGGCAGGTACTGTTTGTGACAAAACCAAACTTTGAACCTGAAAATAACTCTGGAGGTTTCTCCCTAGCTGTCTTTATTTGATAGAGGAGGAAACAGACTCAGAAGTCTTAGGGAAGATAATTTGTTTGCAAAGTGTACTGTTACCATTCACCTGGCACTCAAACGCTTTTCAACTCAGTTGCTACATGTAGGCTTTGCAGTTTAGAACCATTTGTGATGAGGTATTCTAGGATGGCAGCATCATTTCTACAGAACAGTGGGAAAAAAATCACCTAGCACAGATGAGAGACTGGCCAGGAAGGAGGCAAGATTCCTATCTACACTCTAGATAGAATGTAGCAAACAAAAGCAGGTCTCCGCTGGCAGCCCGACAGTAGTTCAACTAATTCCTGCTCAGACACTGTCTGTCCCTGGAGTTCATCAGACCTGATCATGCACTGTCAATATAGATACTTTTCAAATGGAAATGGTGACTCCATTCACGTGAACAAGAAGCGAGTGAGCAGAGAAACTGGTCCATCCCAAGAAAGATAAAGCAGCTGGCTGTGGCTTTGGGGGGAAATTCATAAAATTTTTAGAATAATAAATGGTCTGTATCTCTAATGTACCAGCTAAGAACTCAACATGAACTCTGTGGAAATACACACTAGATAGTCAAGGGATAAAGCAACCTAAGCAAGATCACTGAAGTCTCCCAGTGTACCATCTCTTCCCAAAGATCCATCCTTCCTTCTACAGCTACCCAACATCTCAGGCACAGTGCATTCTCCCTGTTCCCCAATCTTTATCTCTCTAGCCACAGATGCTTGTATGGCTCCAGACACGCCTCATAACTTCTCACTTAGATCTGCAGCTCTTCTCATGATGAAGACTTTCATCCAAGATAAATGGTTGGAACCACAAGGAAAGCTGGCTCTCGCTGTTCATCTATCGCTTGAGAATGCAACTTGGTACTAGGGTGGGGTACTTTTATCCATGAGAAGGAGGCTGGCACTAGGATTTGCTGAGTGCAAGACTTTGAATCCCCATCCTTCATCAGGTTGAGAGTGAAGGGAAGCATACCTGAAATAGTCCAGGACTTATGGATGGAAGTCCCATGCCCACACTGATTAGGACCACCCATGCCCCTGACTAGTTTTACTTCCTCAGTCTCTAGAAAGCAACTGAAGAGTTTTCTACTACATTGTTCTGTTCCTGGGACCTTTAGGAACCACTACCAGGTGATACGCCCCACGAGCAGGCTCTCACTCAAGATACATTCTCTCAGTCTTAATTTTGTCCAAGTGATCCAGACATATTTAAACAAAACAAATAAACAAGATACTGTGATATGATTTCTCAGTCTCCTCTTACTTACTGAGGACACTGGAGTCACATGATTGAAGGCTAGAGAAGTGACCTCTATTGCTATAGGGCCTTCTGCTGTATTAGTTTATAAACCAAGTCATGGGTTGGGGAGATAGTCAGTACATGGCTTTCCTAATTGCATGAAGACCTAAATTCAATGCCAGAATCCATGTGAAAAAATGCCAAGCATCGTAATGCATGTCTGCAATCCCTGTGCTGGGGAGCCAGAGGAGAAAGCCTACTCAGGGATTTCCAGGCTAGGATGAGTCCCTGTCAAAGAAACAAGATAGACAGTACCCAAGGAATGATACCCAAGGTTGACCTCTGGTCTCCATATGCACATTCACACAAATGTGTGTGTGTGTGTGTGTGTGTGTGTGTGTGTGTGTGTGTGTGTGTAAATAGACAAAAAGCACTTGAGTGAAAAGCATGTACAGATTCCATGAAATTAAGGTGCCAGTTCTGTTTGTAAATGGAGAAATGCAAAGGGATGCTTCCAGAATATGGGCTAAAGGTTAGAGTATGATGTCACTAGGACTCAAGACTAGGAAGAATCCAGGTAAATTTAGATGACATTTGATATCTTCTTCCCCTTAAAATTATAGACCCATGACTCATGTAAGCATACTGTCAATAAAACCAGAGCATTCCTTAAATAGTAGCACAGGACTTAGCCTATCTCTATAAAGGAAGGCTTTTTCATGCCAAATGAAAGATAACATAATCTCATAAACAGATATACATCTGTCTGTAGGGAAATGGTGCCCTGACAGAGGTTTCAGTGACTGGCGGAGAACTCTGAGAACAAGGGGAAACTGTGAGAAACTGTCAGTATGTCCACAGTGTGGGTAAGGACAGAGCACCTCATGCTTTCTAGGGAACAACTCCCACCCGGTGACAATGGGTGAGACTCTCAACCCTATCCTGAGCATGTGACTTCTTTATTGGACCCCACATTCATTAATTAGTAGCATTCTGATACAGACTGCATGTACCTAATCAACTTCCATATTGGAAAGAGAAGCTGCCCACCTCCCAAAAGGTAATTTTTACATATCTTCTTCAGAGACCTCTTTCTCAATGAAAATTCATGATTTGCTTTTTTTGTTTAGTATAGTATCTTACACATTGGCCATGAACGAGTCAGGCCTCCATGAGCAAATGAACTATCCTTTGGTAAGCTGACAAAGCTTTCTAAATCCCATGTCTGTGTTGCAAGGCATCCTGGGAAGCTGATCTTGACCTACTTTCTTACTACAATCCAAGCTCTCAGCATCCAGAGGATAAATACACCTTGGCAGGTACACACCGAATTTTCTCTGAGAGGAGGTACATCATCTAGAGCATTGTCCAAGGGTATGCTTGAGGAAAGAGCCAATTTCTTATGAATAGGGAAGACAATACACACTTAGAGTCATGGTCTGGACACTAGCAATGGAGGCTTGAACCACAAGAATGACTGTGGAAATCATTCTACAGTTACCTCTGCAATACCTACTTTGCCTGAAATAGGGCAGGAGACACAAAGCTAAACATCCACAGAGACTTTTGCTCTAAGAAAGAAGAGGTGACCATTTGTGTAATAGAAAGTAGAAAATAATATGCATGATAAGAGACTGAGTTATGTGGCTTTAATAGTTTAGACAAGGATATGTTACTTCTGAACAACTTATTGTGTGCTAAGGACTATTCTAGGCACAAAGCATGTGCTAGCTTATTTAGTAACCTTAGTAACTAGAAAGTATATACTCTTATCATCCATTTTATGGATAAGGACTCGTAGAAAATGAGAAAATCATCCATAATCCTAGTGGCTAACTAAGGGCCTGAACTGTGGCAGTTCCAGAATCCCTGCTGTCTGTCAAAACCTTGCCGTCTTGTGATTGGCAGGTGGAAGCTACATGAGCTTTCAGGGAGGTGGGGATGTTTACACAGAGCCTGGAGGAGGGTGAGTGGCATTTGGATCCGTAAACACAGAAGGAAGGACATTCCTGGCCAAGTAAACAGTGTGAGGTGAAGCAGGGAGTCTGGTGTGCTTAGGCCGATTGTTTCCTTAGGAGCCAACAATAGTCCTGCAGCCTTGGCAGAAGGGCAAGTTCAGAATGAATAACTTAGCTACATAAAGAGCCAGAAGGAAAGGTCAAGTATGAGGGCCAAACAATGGTTGACTCCAGCCTTTGGAACTTTAATTTCCACAATATGTATGAAGCCTCTCTATCCCAATCTTTAGGTGAGTAGTTGACTTGAAAAGGAGCCATAAATTTTATCAAGGCCAATCTCTTCCTGGGTAGTTCAAACCATACCCCAAAGCTAAGATTGTAGCTTTAGGTAGAGTGCTTGTTTAGTGTATGTAAGACCCTGAGATAATGTCTATCTATCTATCTATCTATCTATCTATCTATCTATCTATCTATCTATCTATCTATCTATCAATCTATCTATCTTCTAGATAGCTAGCTATCATAAATATCTATCTATCTATCTATCTATCTATCTATCTATCTATCTATCTATCTATCTACCTACCTACCTACCTACCTACCTATCATATCATATCTATCTATCTACCTATCTACCTATTTACCTATCTATTTATTATGTATCTCCTTTGTGTGGTGCTAGGGATCAAAGCCAGAGCCTAATACATGCCAGCCAAGCACATGATCACTGAGTTCCAGCTCAAGCCCTTGTCTCATTAGGAGATCTCTGTAAATTATTCAGGCTGACCTTGGACTCGCTCCGTACTCCAGGCAGGCCTTGAATATGAGATTCTTCAGCTTCAGTGTCCTTAGTGGCTAAGATGGTGGTCATGTACCTCTAGATCTGGCCAAAGAATAAGATGTCTTCCATCACTCCAAAGCTTATCTCCCGAGATTTTAAGAGAGCAACCTGGTCGCAATGGTAGCAATCTTCATGAGCAATCTCATTGCTCATGAGTAATGGCACTGAGAATTAAGCTTTAAAGAAATATTACAAGTAAACACATGCTGTTTCCTTTCACTGATTACTGATTTGCTTCATATCTCACTCCTGAATTAGAGCCATGATTAAAAACCAGGAGAACTAAAGAACCAAGTATGTGTTCCATCAAAGCTGAGGTGGGAAAGGTAAATAAGTATGCAGGGGCTCTGAAGGCTTCTATTCCAGGGTGATAAGGGCAAGGACTGTAGCTTCTCCAGATAATAAGAGCCAGCCTGGACTCACGTCCTCAGAATCTAGAAGAAGGTGAGAAGTTAGTGTGGAGGTGATACAAGAAGTTCACATTCAAAGCAAATGTGATCTAGATGTTAGATGGACTGCTGTCCCATCCCTAGGGCCTACTAGGTAAAGAAGGAGGATCTAAGAACTTGGCTCCATAGAGACTTTTGGTACAGATTCTCACAATGCCATCTCCTATCTGTGCAGTCTGCAGGAAGTTTCTCACTTCAGTGAACAGCATAATTGTTTACCCAGTAAGTCGAGATTATAATACATTACTGAAAGGTCATTGTCAATGACCAAGGGGGATGGTGTGAAGTACTTAGCGTGGTGCCTGTACATCATTGCTGCTCAAGAAGACTCTCCACTCCCTTCCCTTGCCTTGCCCCTCTTCCTTCTGAAGTCAACCACACCCTCACCACACACATCCTGAACATGTGCTGCTATTACCTTACCTAGATATTCATGGAGACCACTCTGAAAACCAGAGACTCAACCCTTCCCAAGGAGAAACCAACTAGAATGAAGTTTTTTTTTGTTTTTGTTTTTTTTTTTTTTTGGTTTTTCGAGACAGGGTTTCTCTGAGTAGCTTTGCGCCTTTCCTGGAACTCACTTGGTAGCCCAGGCTGGCCTCGAACTCACAGAGATCCGCCTGGCTCTGCCTCCCGAGTGCTGGGATTAAAGGCGTGCGCCACCACCGCCCGGCTAGAATGAAGTTTTAAAAGTAGAATTGCCTTTGAGGCCATTAGAGGCTTTAATGAGAAATGCTGCTAAGAAAAGGGAAATAAAGCTGAAGGACATCATGATGTTAAAAGAGAAAAGTCTTCAGGCCTCCTGAAATAATATTATGAGTAACAGTTATCTGTTGAAGTAGCTACTCAGGCCTCTGGCCAAGACAGACCCAACAAAGTCTTCAGATACAGATACTTAACTCGACCTTCTTCATCTAGAGTGTATGAGTTACTGTTCTACTGCTATGATAAAACATCATGACCCAAACAACTTATAAAGGAAAGCATTTAGGTTAGGACTGCCTCAGAGGGTTAGAGTCCAACTTGTATTTACTCTTCATTAGTTATTGAAGTAATCTAGAAATGATTTGCACTGAACAGGAAGACATGTATAATTTATATACAAATACTGTATTATCATGTAAGGGATTTAGACACCTGAAGATTTGGTTATGACAGGGTCCTGGAACTATTTCTTAATGGACACCAAGGGATGACAACATCACACTTAGGGAAAAGGATAATAATTGGAATGAGAAGTGTTTGAGCAATGGTCTCTGCATTTGGTAATTTTTATGTTAATTCTTTACATCATACCATAAATACAAATAAGTAGTGTCTATATTAAATATAAATATGCTAAGTGTAAAAAGAAAAACTGTAGGAATAATTAGAAAAATTTCTAGGGACCTGTTTTTCTGATTAATGAAGATAAGTTCTTAAAAATTCAAGAAAGAATCAATAATCAGAATACATATTATTATAAATCATTAACTGAAAGATAAACAACATAAGAACAAAATGTACAAAGGATATGAACACAAGTTTTCTAGAAGAAATGTCTAAAAAATACAGGTAAAAGTATGTGGTATTATCTGTTATCAGAGGCATAAAAGTTAAACTACATAAAGATGTATTTGTCTCTCTGTCAAACCAGTCAAACATTAGGTTGATAATATGATTCTGTCTTGACAAGAGGATAGAAAAAGAAATTTCTGCTCAGTATGAGTTGGGAAGTAAGTGAGTGCCATCTTTATGACAGACAGTTTGGTAGAAGTCGTCAATATTTAATATGAATGCATTCTTTCAGAAGCCAAATTCTCTTGAAAACATTTATGCAGAGATAGACACAATATTTATAAAGAACCAAGCAGAATGTCCACTGCAGCATTACAATATCTGATGGCAGAAGCCTGGACCCAGATTAAACTCCTATCATCTGGGGAAGATAAAATAAGCCAGAACACATCCATTCTTGGATACAAACATGTTATAGACTATAGTGCAGTAGGTAGAGGGGATGAAATGGGTGTCTGCTCTGGTGCAGAAGGGGCTTCAACATGAATTGTTAAGTGAAAAATAAGAATTGCAGACTAGGCTGGGTGGTTGTGGCACACGCCTTTAATCCCAGCACTCGCAGAGGCAGAGGCAGGTGGATCTCTGTGAGTTCGAGGCCAGCCTGGGCTACAGAGTGAGTTCCAGGAAAGGTGCCAAAGCTAGACAGAGAAACCCTGTCTCAGAAAAAAAAAAAAAAAAAAAGAATTGCAGACTAACAGACATGGACTAGTTTGGTTTTACTTAAAGAACACATGCGAATAAAATTGTGTCTCTGTGTGGTAGTGCTCTTAAAGACCTAGAAAAATACAAGCAAAACTGAAAATAAGGACTGTCTCTGGGAAGAAAGGTAAAAGTTATGATGAGCAGGGGAGAGACTGTCTCCTACATTTAAACAACTGGCCAGTGATGGAGGTTTGAATTCTTCACCCCGCTGTAAGTATCTTTATACACTTGTTAGTATTTTTCAGATAAATACTTGAGGTGGAATTGCTCTATGTTTCAGTGGTAAGAGGAGAATTTCTTAATTCCAAAAATATAATCAACAACAGATTCTCTCTCTCTCTCTCTCTCTCTCTCTCTCTCTCTCTCTCTCTCTCTCTCTCTCTCTTTCAGTACCTTGGGCTCTCACCTAGGCTCCCAAGGAGTCTTGCATTTCTCTCCTTAAGAAGGGAAGCAGCAATTTTGTTAGTCCCTTTCAGTCACTATAAGGGCAGTGGCAGGAAGGACAACATGGCCCAGCATATGGGGTTGCCCTTTAGTGGGCTTCTTAATTTATGGTATAAATTGCAATAAGAGCACTGACAGAGAGGCCTGACACAGGCCAAGATACAAATAAACCATCATTCCACTAAAGGTCTAGCAAGTTAATGAAATTCAAACATCTCTCTGCACCTGCAACAAATTATTAAATGACTGTATCATATCTCCTCTCTTACTGTTTTCTTTTTATTTCGTGTTATTTTAATTGACAGTGCTATGTATCATGATGCTATATGGCATGATTTACCTATGATTTTGGAGCTACTGGTTTGACTGATTTAGAAAAATCTCTTAGTGGTGAAAAGAAGAAACAAACTTCCTGGCAAGCTGATTTTTGCTTGGCTGGCCCATGCTTTCAAAGAACAACTTTGTAAGAACCAACACATGAACATCAAAACATTGATGCAGACCCACCATATTTCATTTGCCATCTTAACTGCTCATTAAATATTAATTGATTAAATCCCCAATGACAACCCAGTGAGATCTATTAGTCCATTGATACAAAGTGAAACAGAGAGGTAGATGAACTGCCCCATGTCACTCAGCAGGCATACAAAGGAACAAAATTAGAAACTGAAGTCTGGTATGAAATCCTTTGCACTGAACCACCATTATCTTGTTTTTTTTACATTAAAAATCGAGGATGAGGATGCAATATTTTAAAATTTTTCCATAATGTTACCAACAAACCCATGGGAATGACTCGGTTTGAAGACAAAGGAACCCTGCATGGAAATGCCCGTTTTCTCATTCCGCTGAGTGTTGCTGCAGTCCATCTTTACCCTTGCCAATCTGATACGCTGAAAAGGAAGGCGTCTCATGCTTATCAGCATCTGTTTGGTTTAATCAAGCAAATTTTAAAAGGCTTGCTTACTTCCTTTTTGTCTCTAAGACCGCTTTTTCATATATCCTGTCCAAATTTAAATTAAATGAGTCATATTTGGTGGGGGGGTGGAGTTTTTGTTTTGTTTTGTTTTCTGAGATGGGGTCTCTCTGGGTCTGTCCCAGAACTCGCTCTGTAGCCCAGGCTGGCCTCAAACTCAGAGATCTGCCTGCCTCTGCCTCCCAAGTGCTGAGATTAAAGGTGTGTGCCACCACTGCCCACTGGCTTTTTCTTCCTAACATTTAAAATCCATTATTACAGATACAAATTTCATGTTTAGCACAGAAGCAGCCACACCTTTCTCACATTGACACTGAAGCACAATCCTGTCTAAAGCCTTACTCACTTCCTGTGAAGTTGCTGGATAGTAGTTTTGATCCTACTGTGTTAATTTTTTTCTCTATTATTATGACTTCATGTTTTCCTGCTTTAAACTTGAGCTACCTAAAATTCATCTTAAATATGTGGAATAAAGCAGAAAAGCCCTTTTATTCTAAAATGGCAAGCTAGTTAACTTATACATATGTGTATATATGCAAATAAGCTAATATGTAGCTATGTAAAAGAAAATTATAAAGAGGGGAATTTGTTGTGGAATTTTAGCTTAACTATGTAAATGTGTGTTGCATTGGTTTCTACTGTGGAATATTAGTTTAACTATGTAAAGATGTGCTGCATTTGTTTAACTGTGTAAAGATGTGTTACTGTTTTACCTTGCCTGCCTAAGGCACCTGATTGATCTAATAAAAAGCTAAACAGCCAATAGCAAGAGAGGAGATATAGGCAGGACTTCTGGGCAGAGAGAGTAAGTCAGAGGAAGAATTTAGACTTGGGAAGAAAGAGAGGGAGACACCAGGGGCAGCCAGTCAGACACAGAGAAAGCAAGAAAGTAGGACATACAGAATGAAAGAAAGGAAAAAGCCCCAAGGCAAAACACAGATGAATAGAAACAGGTTAGATTAAGTTATAAGAGTTAGTGGGACAAGCATAAGATAAGGTCAAGCATTCATAATTAATAAGAAGTCTCCGTGTCATTATTTGGGAGATGACGGCCCAAAAGAAAATTCTAACTACAGGAATTTACATAGTACAGAAAACAATAAAGAATCACAGATGACTTCTTATTTGAAACTATGTGACTGACCAGGAGGTGGTGGCTCACACCTTTAATCCCAGGAAGGCAGAGGCAGGCTGATCTTAGGTTTGAAGCCAACCTGGTCTATACAGTAAGTTCCAGGACAGCCAGGTCTATGGAGAGAAACCCCGTCTCAAAAAACCAAAAAAAAAAAAAAAGAAGAAGAAGAAGAACTATCTTATTCCAAAGGCAATAGAAGACATGTTCAATATTGAAAGAGGAAAAAAATATAGTTATCTGGAATATTATAGTTAGCAAAAACTATTCTGAAGAAAAAAATGGAGGTTGAACTCAATTACTTTTCTACTGTTGTGAAGAGACACCCCAACCAAGGCAACCTATTTTTAAAAAGGCAATTAATTGGCGGCTTGCTTACCATTTCAGAGAGTGAGTTCATGACCGTCATAGCCAGGAATATGGCGGCATCAGGCGGGTGTGACATAGAGAAGCAGCTGAGAACTGATATCTTGGAGGCAGAGAGAGAGCCTGAGACTAGGCCTGGCTTGGACATTTTGAGACCGCAAAGCCCACCCTGAGTGGCACACTCCTCCCACAAGACCACACCTCTCAAGCCTTCCTAAACGATTCCACCAACTGGAAACCAAGCATTCAAATATATGAGTCTGTGGGGGCCATTTTCATTCAAAACTCCACACTGAACAATTACTCACTGCTAACAGATGCACACTGCAAGAAATGTTAAAGGAAGGAATCTGGGCAGAAAAAGTAATACCACATAGGAAGTCAGATGTGCACAAAGAAATAGGATTCTAGAGATAGTCAGAATGAAAGCAAATATAAAGTACATTTCCCTTATTTTTAATTCCTCTGGGAGAGAATTTGTTTTGGTTTTAGCCAAAACAGAAGTAATACATTGTGGGGCTTATAGAATACATGCTACATATTTATGACAAGGCATTGGAAGTAGACACTTTCAGATTCTCCCACAATGAAAGAAACCTTAGAAGTTATTGAAAGTTAGGTAGATAACAGATAAGTCCTTAAGGCATTAAGAAAGACAATCAACACACACACAAAAAAAATTAAAGAAATATAACCAATAATCCATGAGGGATAAAATGTAATAATAAAAAATTCCCATTTAATGAAAAAGGAAAAAAAACAAACAGGAATAAAGGCACAAAAAAACCAGAGGGACAAATATCACTATTGTAAATGTAAATTCAGTCCTGCCAATGATTATGCTATTTTCAAAGACATTAAACACACAAATTAAAAAAGATCAATCAGAAAAACAAGATCTAAATAGAGTGTTTCCAAAGGAAATGAATCTTAGGACGAAAGAGGAAGGTTAAAAGAAAAAAGTTACACTGAGCATTGAACAAAAACATCTGGAGTGACGATATCAATCCCACACAGACTTCTTAAAATAAAAAAGATATAACTAGAGATAAAATAGATAAGGATCCTAATTAGTGAGGAAGATACAACTCTGGCCAGTGATCCACTCATTAGGAAGACAGAACAGTCCTCAAGCAGCCCCGTGGATGTATGTGCTGACAGTGGAGCTTCAAAACGTGTGGTCCGTGCATATATAGAAGTGTGGTAGCTCTGTTGGGAGAAAGAAACACACCCACAATTCTCTCTCTGAAATCAACATTCCTTTCTCAATGACCGCTAGAGAATGCACAGAAAATCAACAAAGATACTGAAGACTTGAGCCCTTTTGTCTAGGTAATGTCTTTAGACTAATTTATCCAGCAAGAGCAGTGAGCATGGAATTTTCAGATGCGTATAGAACATTCAGATTGATCATCTTCCGGACTATGAAATAAGCCTGAATAATAAACTGAAAATAAGTGAAGTCATACGAATTATGCTTTTGACTACAATGGAATTTCTCAAAATCAGAAAGATATCTGGGAAATGACCCAAAATTTGGAAATTAATAATATTAGGTTACCCTTTCTGAGAACAAAATGTCATATCATTGACTTGGGCCTTCTTCTGTGTCCCTAGGATAGGCTTTGACTCTTCGTCGATCAACCACATACATTTAAGGTTTATGACAGGTGCTTATTTACTTATCTTGTCATGGTTGCTGTGGTAAAGGGGATGCTATAGTTTGCCTGAGCAATGTCCCCCACGGACTCAAGTGTTTGAACACTTGGGCCCTCAGTCGATGGTGCTGATGGAGAGGTTACAGAACTTTTAGGATGCTCAGCCTTGCTGGAGGAAGGACATCGCTGGGGACAGGCTTTGAGAGTGCAGATCCTCTCCCTACGTCCTGTTTGCTCTTTCTGCTTCCTGTGTGTGCAGTTGAGATCCAATCACTCAGCTTCCCACTCCTGTCCCCATGCTTGATGCCTGAGGCCACGCCTCCCTGCCATGACTGACGCTTATCCCTTTGGAACCTTAAGGCAAAACACTTTCACCGTAAGTTGCTTTTGGTCATGGTATTTCATCACAGCAACAGGAAAGCAACTGGTACAGATACTTAAATTGTTTTACATTTTATTTACATATCCATTCATTTATTATTATTTATTTATTGTGTGTGTATGCTTGTGTTTATGTGTGTATGTATATGTGGTGTATGTGTGTATATGTATGTATATGTGTATGTGTGTGTGTGCATGTACGTGTATGTGTGTGTGTATGTATGTGTGTGTGTATTTGTGTGTATGTGTATGTGTGTGTATGTGTGTGTTAGGCATGTGTTACAGCGTGCATGTAGAGGTCAGAGGACAACTTACAGGAGGGAACCACCTCTGTGCCTCTACTGCTGGATTCAGGAATTGAACTCAGGTCATCCAATTTGAAGGCAAGAACCTTCACTTGCTAAGCCATTTCCCTGGTCTCATAAATGGGACGTTTTAAAACATGCCTTTTTATAATTGATTCATATTTGTATATAAGGATTTGTTACTTTGAAGATATGACCAGCATATTAAATCCAATTTTTCTGAACATTGTTTTGAATGTTTCAAGTATTAAGGTCAGGTCACAAGTTATGAGAATTTCCTCATTTTAAAAATTATTTTTATTATGTGCAACACTTTGGGAATAATGTCTAGAGCATCGTTTTTCATTTGTGTTTTGGTTTATTTTGTGCGATTTTGAGGGGGAAGTTGGTGGGCTTTTTTTGTTGTCCTGTTTTCTCTTTTCTTTTTCATTTTTTTTTTCAAGACAGTTTCTCTGTGTAGCCCTGGCTGTCCTGGAACTTGCTCTGTAGATCAGGCTGACCTCGAACTCAGAGATTCTCCTGACTCTGCCTCCTGAGTGCTGGGATTAAAGCCGTGCCCCCCACAGCCAAGTCTATGCTTCTCTCTTTAGCTGATCAGTTAGTTTCTCTTTGTGAAGTTCTGGGAATTAAACACAGGAGAGTACGCAGTGCTCTGCCATTGGGCACATCCCCAGCCCACAGGCATTGTTTTGTTCTTTACATGAACTGACCGACTTCTGGGGCTTCATCAGGCCTAGGGCATGATTTCCATTATATATATACTCAGTGGATTATTGAAACAAAAAAAAAGCTCATGAAGTTGGGAAGGAGCGAGGAGTGGGAGTGGATCTCAGAGGAATTAGGATGAGTGGGCGTGAGTATGATCAAAATACTGTATATATGTGTGTGTGATATATAATACATACAAATATACATATAATAAAATATGTACATAGAAATATATGTATATATGTGTGTGTGTGTGTGTGTATATATATATATATATATATATATATATAAAATATTTTGATCAACCATCAATAGCTCTTCAGCAATGGGGACTCCTGAGCCCCTTCCCGCTCCATGCTGGGATGTTGAACGGCTTGATCTTAGGCAGACCTTACATAGGCAACCACCGGTGCCATGAATCCATGAGTACAGCTGTCCCATCTTGTCCAGAAGATGCTGTCTCGCTCTAGCCCTCCCCGATCTCTGCCTCTTACACTCTTTCCACACCCTCTCCTTGATGGTCCCTAGGCATTGGAGAGGGGATGTGATATAGGTCTACTACTTGTGGCTGAGCATCCCATAGTCATGTCGACTCTACCCTTTGACCAGTTGTGAGTTTCTTCATTTATCACCATCCGCTGCGCAAAGAAACTTCTCTGATGAGGTCTGAAAGCTGTGCTGTAGAGCGTGATTTCTTTTTTCTTTTTTACTTTTGTTCATTTTGGGGTTTTGTTTTATTTTGTTTTGTTTTTGAGACAAGGTTTCTCTATTCAGCTCTGGCTGTCCTGGAACTAGCTCTGTAGAGTGAGTTGGCCTCAAAGTCACAGAGATCCTCTTGCCTCTGCCTCCCCAGTGCTGGGATTAAAGGCATGTGCCACCACCACCTGACTTAGAACGTGATTTCTAAAGGCTGGAATGTCAGGGTCAGCAGACCTAACATGACTGCCCTTTGCTAAGGAAAGTAGAGAGCCTCACCCCATGCGACAGCACAACCTGTGGGGGAACTGCTTAAGCTAGGCACCTCAGGCTTCTTCAGAGGACCAGGTGTGATCAGTCACACAAGCAACCCCCACAGCTGCAGCTCACAGGAAGTCTTTCGTGGCCTTTTGAAGATACAGGATTGAGGATATAATTTCAGGGGCCTGTGGACTCTGCCTCTCTTGGAACCTGAGATCCTTCACCTTGGGATCTGAGCATTCTCCTTTAGGTGTCCTGCAGACAAGTTAACACAGAGTGGCTTTCAAGGAGAATTGGCTCTGGGCATCAGAGGAGTAACCACACTTGCTGGTGTCTCGGGAGTTGAGAAGAGTCACGCACAAAGTCCTGTCTTTCCCGGTTCCACCCAGGGACCTCAGACACCGCTAAGCGGGGTGAAGAAAGTTCGCGCCTCTGACCATCTGCTGAGCAGCTTGATAAAGGAGCCCCAAAATCTATGTCAGAAAGCCCTGACCAGTTCCTACAGGTGTGAATTGGAGAGCTACAGCTCTCCGTGGAGACCATAGCATCCACTCACAAGGAAGGGGTGAACATGGGCTGTGGTGTGGCTCGGTTGGTACAGCGCTTGCCTAACGGACATGAAGTCCTGGATTTGATCAACAGAACGACACAGAATTAGGAGTTGAAGGTCATTTGAGACTAGCCTGGGAAACCTGTCTCAAAAAGGGGTTGGGGGACGGGGTAGATTCCTAGCCCAAGACTAGGCAGAGAGATGCCCGTGGCCTTGCCTTCCCTCGGTGTACTGCGTTTTGTCACACGGATTTCTTCAATGACTGAGGGTCACGGTAGGTTTTGTGGACATGTATAATTTTTCCCTTGGAGTTTCTAACATTTTGAACTGTAGTGGTTAGGCTGGGGCGAGTCTAGGGTAGTTTCTACAATAATGAAGAAGGATTTTAAAAAAATCTAATTTTTGTCCTGTTCCATTGTTACCTAATATAACAATAATGGGCCAATCATAGTGAACAGGACACTGTGGGCCACTCATGTGTCTGAGGTGGTGGTAAGATCCTAAATCCTCCATCTTGCTTCCTTCTGAACGCACCATCCTGCCTAGCAGACTTTTTTGTCTCTCCCATTCTGACACTAGAACTCAATGGCTGATTGTTAAGAAAACTTCTCAGGCAGGCTTTTCTGTGCCACACCTTAGCCTAATCACCTCGATGATGGGGGCACTGAAATGTACTCTGATGTGTCATCATACCACCCCTTGATGGGATGACACGAACTGGCAAAGAACCACGGACATTGCCGCCTTCTCTCTAAGTGACTTTTTTACTCTTAGGGAAGCTTTTAACTCAAAGCCTGGGGTCACTCAAAGGACAACAGTACCTGGGGTACTGAATACAGTTGGAGATGTAACTGTCCTATTTTGAGGTTCCAACAATGTAATTCCAGTCCCAGGAGTCAGATAATTCCCTTTAGTGACCTCCTTGTCCTGTGATTAATGCAGCAGAGAGGGGCCTGGAAGGAAGAGTGACCTCCGTGCAGGGGAGGGGACATCATGAGTGACAGCAAGGCTATCCTGATCAACGTCACTGGGAACTGAAGGACAGAGATGGTGTGGTCACAGAGATACTGTGGTGTGCTTTCAGGAGGAGATGAGGAAGGACTACAAGGTCCTTCTTTTTGAAGAGGACATCTCAGGGACCTGGGGCTCTGGTGTATCCGCTGGTACGGCCTGAGCCAAAGCCAGGGCTTGGCATCCCTTTAGGCCTCCCCTTTTCTTGGTGCAGTCCACCCTCTTCAACCTGTTGATGATCTGGTTCCTTTAACTGAGCAAAGAAAGCCTCCTAATTCTCTGTCTCTCTGTCTCTGTCTCTGTCTCTCTCTCTCTCTCTCTCTCTCTCTCCCTCTCTCTCTCAGCTGCCTCTTCTCATGGCTAATGGCTATGCAGAGGGGAGAGAGGGTGATATTTAAGATCAGTAAAGTGTTTTTCCTACAGGCAAGACCATGGTAGAGATGAACCCAGAACTCTCTTCTGCCACAGTGTTTTCTGAGCCTCCTTGAATCCCGTTCCTGTTAGCGCCCTGGCCCAACTGAACAAAAGTGTCCTTGTTGAGGGAAGTCTCATGGCCCAAGATGTCAGCGGGAAGACATTCTCCCTCTGGTGGAACCGGTTCAGTGGACAGGGTGATGGAGCTGAAACAGGAGATCGTGAGTCAGGAACCCTGGATATCAGAGCTCACCTTCATTGTTTGCTGTATGGTTTGGGTCAAATCTGCCAAACCGGTTGGTTTAATTTCTAAATCTGGAGAAATTCTTTTCTCTCTGTTGCACTGTCGAGAGGAGGCTGGGGGACAGTTTTCAATGTGCTTTGGAAGTCAAAACTCCCTATGCACACAATGTTGCCCTCACATGTTATGCTATCAGTTCTTATTCACACTGAGCTGAGATGTGCAAAATAAACACAGCATTTTATTTTTGATAATTGACCCAGTCTTCCCCAGAGATTCTCAACCCTCTGGAAGTGACACCAACAATATCCCCAGCAACACTGATGACCACATATTGGTTGAGATTCAAAATGTTTTATTACTTACTCACGCCTCATCTTATGACGTGGGCGGCAACAGAACCTCCCCCTTTATAACAGTAAAAACAGACTTGAAATATGCTAGCTAGCAATTTCCCAGTCTCTGACTATTCCAATCGTTTCACTTCAGTTTAAAGCAGGGTTTTTCCCCCCAAGAAAATCTTTAGATTTTTTTTCCCTCCAGATGTACAAGATGAGCTATGGATACTATGCGGGGAGGACACTCAGATAGTCCATGTCCGTGACCTTGCAGAGGAAGTCTCCCCAGAGGACCATTAGGATATGGTGGCTCCTGTCTATTGAACCTTGCTGGTGTGTGTCAGAGAGGCTGTTGGGGCTCATAGCTGGCTAATTGAAGTCCCCCTGGACTGACGCAGCCTCACTGGCTTCTCATTGGTACTCTATGGCCCCCTGTGACTGCAGCCTCCACTGTGGTGATATCTAACACAAGATCACCATCCAGCTCCTCTCTTGGATACTTTCCAAACAATGGAAGAGGACTCTGTCCAAAGCTGGCATCCCATCCAGTCTGGCCCTGCACACCTATTGTATACACATAACGAGTTCTTCTCTGTCCTGCCAGCCAGCTCCCAAATAATCCCATGGAGACTTACTACTTATTATGAAAGCTCAGCTGTTAGCTTAGGCTTGTTTCTAACTTAAATTAACTCATTTCTATTAATCTATGTGCTGCCATGTGGATCATGGCTTGTTACCTCATCTCCTACATGTCATGCTTCCTCTGCATCTCCTCAAAACTCCACCTTCTTCTTCTTCTTGGCACTCTCTTCTTCCCAAAAACCCTGCCTAGCTATTGGTCATTTAGCTTTTTATTAAGTCAGTCACAGTGACAGATCTTCACACAGTGTAAAGGAATATTCCACAACATATACAAGTTATAGTTTAGGGTGTTTGGGATCAGAAAACAAAGCACAGACCCTGCTGCCCCAATGGAGTTGACATTCCAAAAACTCTGTGACAGTGGAGGGGTTCCCTTTAAGGGGGTCCCCTCCCAAGGTCCTCTCATCACCTCGGTCTCTCTCTCTCTCTCTCTCTCTCTCTCTCTCTCTCTCTCTCTCTCTCTCTCTCTCAATCTGGTGTGTATCCTCCCCTGGAGAAGGATGTCCAGGGAAGTTATTTGTGATGGAAAATGGAAAATGTCCTCTCTTGTCGCCAAGCCTGTCTTGTAAGCCTACTGTTCTGATAAAGAGGCAAAGAAAGAGAACTTTGAGACTCCAGGTCAAACAGGAAAGCGGCGATTGACCTTTTGTTCTTGAAGTCCTGCCCTGGCTCCATCCAGTCCCAGAGTTCTGTGCTGGAGTTATAACGTTAACAGAGAAGAAGAGATTTAAGAAAACAGTGGAACTGTCCCTTAACTCTGCGCAACTAATCAGGACAGAAACCAACCAGATGATGGAGCTCCCTTCTCCAGCGTATATGAAGGGACCGTCACGGTTAATGAATTCTTGTAGCTTTCGTTGTGCTTGTTCATAGTAACGACACTGTTATAGTGTGAATATGAAATGTCTTCCACAGGCTCATATATCAGGGACTTGACTGCAAGGTGATGAGCTCTGCGGTGGCAATTAGATCCTGAGGGATTGGACCTAATGGATGGATTAACTACCGCCCCCGTGGATTCATAATATGATGGGATTATTGAGAGGTGGTGGGCAGTAGAAAGTGGGATCTGGTTGGAGAAAGGGGCCCATCCTTGGAAGCTATGTCTTGTCCTACCCGCTTCCTGTACTCCCTATCTCTGTTTCATGCCACGCACCTCTGCTGATTTGTTTGGAGCCAAAATGAACAAAAGGACTGTAGAGTGAAATCTCTACAACTGTGAGCCAAAATAAGTAACCCTCCCTTTACATTGTTCTCGCTGGTGATTTGCTTACAGTAGTGGAAATCTAACTAACACGGACACCCTGTAAGCCTTTTATTTAATAAGCAAATTTTCTATTAGCAAACACACCCCACATGACTCATACCAAAGAATACAGTCTGCAGGCCCCAAATGACAACCTACTCACACATCCACAAAACTATTTTCAGCCCATATTTTGTACCCAGCACAGAGGAGTATGCGTAAGGGCTCTTCTTGCTTTGGAGGGCAGCGAGGGGTGCCTCAAATCAAGACTTGTAGGAGCCCATTTTCAGGTTCTTCGTGGCTTTACCCAGCAGGTTCACATAGAGGATGATTAGGACCACGGGCCTGAGTGCAGGTGTCTGAGATGGTCTGCATTTGGCTGTGCTGGGGGCAGGGTGTCTTTTGCTCCACCCCTTCCCCTTGGGGTCTCTATAAATACCCTGGGGCAGAGACAATCGGGCCATTGGAATAGGTTCCAGGCCCTCTCTCGAGGCTATCCTTTATTTTCTATCTGTTTATCTCCACAATCTAAATCCTTCTATCTAATATTTCCTGCTGCTCGCACTCAAGAAAACTCTGGGGAGCTGTGGGATTGGTGGGTAAACGCCCCACAAAGACTGACGTGTCAGTTCCTGCGCTGGGGAGAGGAGAATGGAGTCAAACTCTCTGGGGTTCTTCCTGGAAGAGCTGCAGATTGAGATAAGCAAAGCAAAAGAAGGCAGAGGGCAGGAGAAGCAGCGGGCATGGGCAGGAAGGCAGGAATGGGCATGCTCAGGGCTAATAGAGAGGCCAGGATAACCCAGGTAGAACCACAGGACACCAAGCCAAGTAGGAAAGAGGCATGCATAAAAGGCCTTAGGAGCCAAATGCAAGAGTTCAGCTTTGAACTGAGTTTTGTTTTGTTTAAGTTAGAGTCAAATATTGTCAAATACAAGTTCATTTCCTACCTTTGTTGGAAGTCTAACTTCATTGGTGGGCAGCTTTCCTCCTTACAGTAATTCAAGAACCCAGGAACTCTTAGCTCCAAGGCTGACACCTCAGTTTTGTTGTCTGCCTGTAGCTGGTGCTACATGGGGGCTAGTGATCTTCTTAACATCCTACTGCCTGGAACTCAGGTGATCTGCCACAGCTGAATTCACAGAAGACGAGAAAATGTTGGTCGGCCATGTGACAAGGGGGGAGAGAAATTCTCAGAGCACCAGGAGCATGTCCGCTCCCGTGAAAACCTCTGTGGAACTGCTGTAGCAGGCCTCAGCCCTCACCCCGTCACCTCAGCATCCCAGCACAAATAGAAAAGTTTGGGCAGGATGAATATCAGCTGCGGATACACAGTGTGGACAGAGATCACATGTCACGCTGTGACCACCAACAGCAGCTGACGCAGCAGAATGTAGAAGAAAAGGTTGCGAAAAGAATGGTAGAATCGGAGGAAGGGACCAGTCTCAGGAAAAGAACAGAAAGATGCTCAGGCTATTTCGTAGATGCAAGGTCATTGCAGGTTCTGTGAAAGAGACATTGACAGCCAGCACTAGACTGAGGGAGCCAGTCTCACAGAAGGAAGTGGGGTACCACCTATGTCTTGCAAAACAGAAAGGATGCATCTCTGTGAAAGAGATTCACTCACTCTAAGTGATGTCAACTCTCTTAGAATGACTGTGACTCAATCTGTAGGACCATGCCCCACTGTGCTTGGATGATAAATCGAGAAGCCATCGGTCCACACCTCTTGGAGGTCTACACAGAATAAACCAGTGTCATCCTAACCTCAGACTGGCCTTGACCATTTCAGATACCAGGGAACCAACGCTATATTTCTATGAAACTTTCAGAGACTCGGCTCCTTCTTTGACCACGAAATCTAATGCAGCTTCCTCCACCTGCACTTAGCACAGAGTCTCCATTTGGTAGGTATCGGCAGCAAATGTCAATGGTCTTTCATGAACCGAAATGCTCCATGTTTCACTCTTGAACATAATAAATGGCCCCACTGAGTGAGTGGTAGGTCTTAGTGCTCCCAGGTCTCTTCTCCATAAGAGAATCCCCGCCCACAGCCCTATACACACACAACCCCTCCCAGAGAGGGCATTTCTCTCCCCTGGGTTCAGTGACTAATGTTTGATTCAGATGTACTCTTCGTTTGAGTGTCATTTTTTCCTAACAGCACATCCACCCATTCTTTTTTTCTCCCCACGTCAACCTGGGGAGATGATGACTCATCTGCTGTTTGCTATGGCCCAGCTCCTCTCACCTCCTTGGGATCCCAGCGCCCCCCCCCCCCCCCCCGCAAGATTGTCTGAGCTGGAATGAGCAATAGAGAAGGAGCCCATCTCAAGAATGATGGAGCTCCAAGCCAAATATCTAGTGAAGAGAGACTCAGCCTTGAGGCAGGATGAGGGGAGGGGAGGGGGGGGGTCTGTGAGGAGGAATGGTCGGTGAGGGGGAAAGTATGGGAAACGCCAA
Organism: Peromyscus californicus insignis; assembly: GCF_007827085.1. Lineage (NCBI taxonomy): Eukaryota > Metazoa > Chordata > Mammalia > Rodentia > Cricetidae > Peromyscus > Peromyscus californicus. The sequence continues at coordinate 26,362,605 of NW_026294534.1, forward strand.
GCCCAAGAGAGCTACCGCAACCTGGCTAAACCCCGAGTCCATGAGGTACTCTGGACCTCCCCGATTCCTTGCGAGGGCCTCTCCATGATACCCGCAACTCCCTAGTAGGCTCAGTTCCATGATTCATCAAGTGTATTCCCACGGTGGCCCTGAGGACTAGAACAAAGGGCAGGCCAAAGGGACGCTGCTTGAGTGCAGCCCTGTAGGATGACTTGGCTGTGGAAATCACACAAAGGTGACTTAGGAGTCACAGTTACAGGAGAGATTTACGGGCTGCCAGGGATCTGGTATGACCTGCCCTACAGAAGCGCTCCCTGCCTGAGGGTACACCAGCTCACCAAGCTAAAAGGTGGAGAGGCGTTGCAGCTCACCCGCCTGGCCCTTGCCAGCCTTCTTCATGGAGCAAAGCTTGTACTTGGAAATGGAGGGACCAAAGATTTTTTTTCAACAGAGGAAATAATTGAGCAGGTTTGAGCTGAATTACATACCAGACCAGTGTTAGGAAAACACACATACACACACACACACACACACACACACACACACACACACACACACACACACACGCAACACACACGCATACACACACACCACACAACCATACACTCCAGAGCTGGAAGGAATGTTAGAGATAAGAAGAGACCAGGCTTAAGACTAATTGGTAGTGACGGGTCTACAAACACAACTTGTACTTCTGGTTTCTCTTCCTGATCCCCCGGACCCCACCTTCTGCCAGAGAATTAAAAAAGGACATATTAGCCAGGAAACTTCTAACCTGCAGATAGGAAAAAGAAATGACAAATACTGTCTTATGGATCCCAGGCCAGTGACCACTGGCTTGCAGGAAGGTAGGCTGTCCTTATTCCCACTGGACACAAGCAAACCTACCCGTGTCCCTATTTTCTCTCAAGTACACCTCCTGTTCAGATCCCTTGGCATCCCCAGCACCAAGCAGCCTGACTTCATGGTGTCTCCCAAACACGAACAACCACTGAGATGTACACCGAGGGAGGACACCCAGTGGAGCCCTTTCCACGTGACTAACTTCCTTCCTGCTACTCCTTCTTGGAAGGGCCTCTCTTGCCTGTTCCTCGTCGACTTTCACTATCAGTGGAAATGCCGTGAATGAACTACTGGCATCAGACAGACATCATTTGAATCCAGCACATGTCACCACTGGCTGCTCCACGTGATCAAGTTAGTTAATCTCTGATTCAGTATCTCCCTTTACAAATTCAAAAGGATAGTGTCCATCTCTCGGAAGCTTTATGAAAATGACATGAAGTAGCACATAAATGGAACAGAATCTGTAAACACAGAAAGAAGCTCAATAAAGACCCATTCTTCTGTCTGACTGCCTACACTACATCTATTCTGGTTTTTAACCCCAGTGTCAGAATTGATTGTGACTTTCCAAGTCTCACTGTTCTAGCTCCCAGACATCACACCACAGACATTCACCATATGGATCAGTGCACCCTATGTGTGTCAACTTCCTGGTCGGCCTCATTTTAAAAGTCCCAGGAACTCATAGCTTTCATGTTTCTCTCCAAAATGGCAAGGATCCAAACAAGGTCACCCTAAATCACCATTTCTACCTCTGGATTCCTTTATTTACAAGGCCTAATGAAGAATGGAAAGGGGAGGTGGCCTTGCCTGAATCCTACACTCAATCCCAAACAGCAGCAATGTCCCTAAGAACAGTCAGAAAGACTCTGGACTTGCCTGAGATCCCAAGGGAACAGGTTATTCTCTCTAATAATGTAATAATGTGATTTCTAGGGATGGCTGCAACAGGGTCTCCCATCCTACCCATTCTTCCTATGAAGTAGATCTTGCATCCTTCATCCAGAGATGACCTGTTCTCTGTGGGGAATGAGCAAGACAAGTTGATACCAAGATAAGAGCAGTAAGAAAGACATTAGTCGGAGGCTAACAGATCCCTAGGATTTTGTTCCTCTGTTTCTTAGTGGTCTTTCACATTTAAGAGGCCAGCAAGAAGGACAAAGTGCTTGACCCTAGGGATATAATGGAATTAGAATAGGTGGTAGTCTAATCAAGAAAATGGGGACACGGGCAGACGTGCTTGTGTTCTACAGTAGGCTTGTGACTACGGCAGCCATGATGCTCTGTGACTTCCAAGGATAAGTCAACAAAGGTGCCATAGCTTCTACCGAGTTGTCTTTTACAATGGTCACCTTTACTGTTACAGCATGAGAAGCTCTGGATCTCACAGTACAAGAAAGCTAAAGGTTCCAGAGCAGTGTCCCTGAGAGGAGAAATTGGGCCTTCCCTTACTCATGCTCACCTCATGCAGTCTAGCCCCTTCCCTGTTGGCAGTTTGGTCAACCTCCAGGTCACTTAACCACAGTCTCCATGAGAAACAATACTGAATAAGTGAGAAGTGAACCACACACTTGGACAATGCTCCTGTCTTTGCTACCCTTAGTGACAGTTACCCTGCAGCAGGGAGAATGTTGTCCTGATGCCAGGACCTCCCACCTGTACTCCCAAGAATCTGGCTTGCCTGGGAGCTGGTAAGGAAGCTCTACCCTTGATCTGACCTATGTTCACACCATAGACATCTGTCCCTGAGGAAAGGGAGTGAGAGTATGGCTCTTCACCGTAGACCAGCTTTTATGTCTCAACAGAACTCTGTGACATTTCCATCCAGAGAGGCAGAGGCTTAGATGTGACAGAGGCAGAAATGATCTCACTAGGCCAGAATCTGCTGCTGGGCTATACTGAGCTCTGTACTGGAGAAGATGAGGGGACCCTAGCCTATGAATGGGACACACACACAGCAATAAAGTCAGAACTACATGGTGGGTATACTCCGTCTATCTAAACCCCAGCTGAGAAAAATGAAGTAGAAAGAGATGTGGCTTACCAAGGACCCACTACTGGAAAAATTCAGACCCAAGATTTGTACTGGGCCTCCTCTTGATCCTGTCGACCTAGAGACCTTCTGGACAATGTCACAGGAGAGAGGTTCAGAGGATGCCTGAGATACCATCTGCATCTGTTGTCATGATGGTTGGACTCTTTAGAGCCCACAGGTACTTACTGAAGATGGGGATACCAGGTCCCTCCTTGGAGAGATTTCCAAGGAGGAAATTGGGGAAGCAGCTGGACTTTTCTTACTTTGAGACTAGAGGTTTCTGTGGCTACACACTACCTTCATTGGATTCACACAATATTTCAGATGAAAGCAGATAAGAAGAGTTAAGTGATAGGCTAGAATTGCTTGGATGGTTCGTGTCCCACATGTCCTACATGGTCAGAATCAGAAGGGACTCTGATCCTGTCAGCTCTTCCCAAGAGGGGTCCTTCAAGAGGAGCTCTATGAACATTTGTTTCCCAATACTGGCTTGGGGGTAAAGCTGAAACCCATTGTCTAAATACATCCATTTGCTGTCTGTGTGGTCCAAGGTCTACTGAGTCCACAGGTGTAGATTGTGGACACACATGTCACCATCACATCTGTCAAGGACACTAGGAGACACTTCTCCACCATCTTGCTTCACCACAAGTCTGATGTTTCCAGCATATGTTTGCTCTTGGGGCATCCAAGAAGGGACTGCATTTCAGAAAGCTTACTTGGATATAATAGCATGCTAAAACAGCAGATAGGGTCTTTGTTCTTCAACAAATTCAAACTTTAAAGCACTTGCATCAGAGTGCTTTAAACAGCTGTGCTTTGATGGAGACAATAGGCAAGAAGAGGAAGGTGTGAAGTCTGAGTGTCCTGGAGAAGGGGAAGTGGATGGAAACTGGGTTTCTGTGGTAGGGAGGTAGTGAGAGCCTACTGAAAACAAACTCTGTCTCTCACACCTGGGCCTTGCCCTAGTTGGAATCACCTCTCCTCACCCCAGCTGCAGAGCCACAGGGGGCATTTGCACACGGCTGTAGCTTGGATCTTCAGCATTCCCTGAGGTCCATGTTAGCCATTGGTTTGGTCCTATTGGAAGCTGGTGGCGCCCAGTGGGGGGCATCTTTAAGTCACTAGAGGAAAGCTCTAGATGAGGATGTTGGGGTCTCAGATCCTTTTCCTTCTCTCTTTTGTGTAAAAAGCATGAGGTGAACTATCTTGCCACCCCCTCCCACCGTTGTGCTCTGTCACAGGGTCCATAGGTCACAGATTGAAACTTGTAAAATTATGAGCCAAAGGAACCTTTTCTCTCTATAAGCTGGTTGCCTCAGAAGTTAATTACAATCACGAAAAACTGACCATCACACATACAGCACACATATTCCACCACTGGTCCCTCTGCCACTAGTTAGAGAAGTGGGGAAACACTGAACAATGGGACCCAGCACACCAGTCAGTACTGGGAAATGGAGTCTGGAGGCTTCTGCCCAGGGGAAAGGAAACATTTCAGATCTTATTAGGAACAGCAGCAGCAGCAGAACATAGTTAACTGGGTGCTTATTGATTCTCTAGAAATGAATCCCCTTGGACAGAGAGAGTGCTGATGCATCTCTCATAGACTTTTCTGCGACAGTGGCTAGTACTGGGGACTTTCCTTGAAGAACATGCAGCCTTGGAGACAGGCCAAGTTCAGAGGTTGTTCTGTTTTGTTCCTGGTGCAAAACTTGGAGGCAGTTCCACACAGTCATCCATGCCTCGTGTGCAGATGGTGGTGACCCAATGAGACGGCATCCCCACTGCAGGCTTGGTTATGTGGCTCTTTGTGGGGAGGGGCCTTCTTCCTCACAAACACTCAATGTTAATTTTCCAGAGTCATATCCTCCCACCCTCTGTGAAGAATGAGGAAAGAAAAATCCAGCCAGCGTGCCATTATTTTCATGTCTCTGTTTAAGGAAGAAAAACACAAAACAGCAAACCACTGGAGTGCACAGCTCTGAAGACGGCATCATGCTGCACCTCAGGATGAAATTTTCTCCCTCCTCCATGGTAAATGTTTAAAGGATACCCTGTTTAAAGGATGGCAGATTGCATCATCTCCAAAGATGCCCCCAAAGATTTGGACTAATAGCCTACCAGCCTCATCTTTATCAGAACGCTAGGATGGCAAAGATTGAGGTAACTCAGAGAATCATCTCACCCAGAGGACCAAACCGTGATGCTCACGGAAGGCAGATAAAGTAATAATAAATGATTCAAGCCAGATGGGGACTCTTGTGACTCAGAGTTTGTAATTCATCCAAGAAATAAAATTCAAACAGCTTAAGACTTTGTGCAGTTGAACTCCAAATCCCATGGCCTTTCCTCCTAAGTCAAGTGTGTTCATTTCTTCGAGCTTCCATAACAAATGGCCTCAAATTTGGTGGCTGAAAGCAAGGAAAATTTATTCTTTCCTAGTTCTAGAGGTCAAAAGTCCAAGTTCAAAGAAGGCAACCAGGCCATGGCTTCCCTGAAGGTTCAAAGGAAGACGCCTTCCTTGTCTCCTCTGATTTCTGATGGTCTGTATTCTCTGTAGACTGCAGCCATGTAACTTCAGTTTCTGCTGCTGCCCCCATGTTACCTTCTGTCTGTCTTAGATGGATGATTGTCAGTCTATGTAGGGTTCACCTGAATAATCCGGAATGATCTCATCTGGTATTACTCTTGACTATATTTGCAATGACCCCTCTTTCCGATTAAGGCCACATTAACTGATTAGGACATAAGCAAACTATTTGAGGGTCAGCAGACAAAGCAGTCCACTAGAATGGAGTGAGAAGCGAACACTGGGGCCTGCACATGGATCTCAGCAACGTGATTTCCCTCTGTCCGATTTCTAAGGCTGATTCACATCATTACTTGTCTTTGCCTTTGCTGGCTAAGACGCTCCCTAAGTCTTGGGGATAGGCAGGTGCTATCGGGAATTCTAGCGGCTTTGACCTGTTATAATCCTGACTCACATTCTGGCTTTGTATGGACTTTGTGTGGAGCAGAAACTCATCCTTTTTTTTTTTTTTTTTTTTTTTTTTTTTTGATATTTAGTCCCTTCCCCCTGCATGGCTGTGTTCCCAAAGTCATCTCTTCCCTCACAGCGTTCGGGGTTCTGCAGACCCTTGGTACCTCCTTCAAGGATTCTCTGACTCATGTTTCTCAAACTTCTGTCTTCATCTGCATCATCCATTGGTGGGCCTTGTTCGAGCAGAAATCGTTGGGCTCCGTGGTCAGTGTTTGATACAGTAGACTCAGAGGTAGGGCTAAAAGCTTACATTTGTATCTGAGGAAATGACGGCACGTGGTCCAGAGGCCTAGTGAAAGCCACTGCTCTGACCCCACTCTTCACGCTCTCCAAGTGGACTCGCCTTATTCTTTTTACCATTTTCCTCTAGCCCTTCTGGGGGCCTCGTAATAAATATCCCGGGTGTCAGATGTTTACGCTGCCATTTGCAACAGTAGGAAAATTGCAGTTTATGCAGTCGCCATGAAATAACTTTATGGTAGGGGGTCACCACAAGATGAGGACTGCATTAAAGGGCCTCAGCATCAGGAAGGTTGAGAACCGCTGCTCTAGGCGCTTAGCCTCCTCTCAAAACAGCTGGAACCATGCTGACTTAGTTCAATTTTACACCTAAAGATTCCCACCTACCCACTGCATCCCTTGATGCCCATCTAAAACCTTTCCTCCCTTTCTCCACCCTCCTACTTCTCTAAGTCAAAGCCAAGATCACCCAAATCACCAGGCTTACCCCGACACTCTCGGGAAACAGGAAAATCCAGTCCCAAGCTGGGGAATTGGTGGGCACAGTGACAAGCCGGCTTTTAGTTGGATAGTCTCCCTGGATTCCTAAAGTGGGTAGTCTGGGGTTGGCTCCGGTGTGGCCAGGGAAATTACAGGGGGAACATCCAACCCCATCTCCACCTACCCAACTGCCCATGCTCCTGTCCTCACCAGCCCCACGTGCCCCAGGGTGCAGCAACTCCCCTCAAGGGTGAGCCTCCAGATGCCAGCAGACCGTCTTCCCAGGACATTGAGCAACACTTGGTGAAGGATTTCCAGCATTCATGTGCTCCCCAGCAGCCTGCAAGACATTTTCTCTAAGGAATTTCAACACACATAACCAGAGCTTTGTTCCACTGTGAATGAGGGCTTGTCTGGGTGCCAGGGTCGCACCACACGGGAGATTAACTAACATGAGTTGAACCTCTTAGCAGGCACAGCGCAGTCTCTGTGATCTTTCTTAACACTATGCACAAATGTCAAACCGCTCTAGAAAAAAAGAAACAAAACCAAACCGTGGGAGGGGGGTGCCGGGCCCATTCACAGACCTAATTAATGGAGACGATCTGACCTTAGCGATCCTCTTAATGTCAAGTACCCATTGTCAATTTTGCTGAAGAGGATCTGAGCGAAGGGTGGCAAAGGGCTGTCGTCACCGCTCTGCTAATGGTGTGTTGATACTCAGGAGTTCCTCACACATTTCCCTGATGCCCTCAGACGTGGACATGGTTTAAATAAGATGTCAAGTATCTGCAGTAATAGTTCACATAAAGCTCATGTGTCCCGAGAGAACAATTGACTTCTATATGAAGGGCTTGGGAAGCCAACTGGCAAGGAAGAGCTAAGCTAGTTCTGAGGTCACTGCCCACAAGGACCCAGTTGAGGTTGGGAGAGAGGGCTTCCTCGTGCCACAGGGTTGCCCCACATGTTGCCCTGTGGTCCAAGACAGTTTTAATAAAATGTCTGTATTTGCTTTCTAGGGCTGCCATAAGAAAGAACTGTGGACTTTAGTGGTATAAACAACAACAAAAGAACTCCTCAGAGTTCTAGAAATGAAGAGTCAAAAGTGAAGATACAGCCAGGATTGATCTCTCCTGAGGCCTCTCTCCACGACTTAATGATGGCTGCTTCCCTTCATCTCCCCATACCCTTGTGAATATCTGTGCTCTGTTCCTCTCTTCTCCTGGGGGTATTGCTTACACTGGACCAACTCTATAAACTTATTTCAGTGAGATTGCCTTTAGAAAGATACTAGGTCCAAACACAACTGCATCATGAGTACCGAGAGTTAGGGCTTCACCATACAAAATGGGGATCCAATTCCGCACATAGCAATGTTCATGTAATCCATTTACCACTTCTCTGATTTGAAGACACACGTTAATTCAGATTTTTCTTTTAATGTTTGTGGAATCAGGTCCCATCTGACAAAAATCTATAGTGTTCAAAATTTGATCTTCAGGCATTTTTGCTAGCATTCCACAAAGTAACGAATAACATTTGAGATTTAATAAATTATAATAATCCTCGTACTTCCTCTATACTACATTAGATAATATTATCCCAATTCCCATTTTATAAATTAGAAAGCTGAGGTAGACAGCCTGGGAAGTTAGAGAATCAAGTTTTACCACTATGTTGTTATAAATGTTATCAATTACTATTGCTTATTGGGTGAACTCACAAGGGACATGTATGTGCCTGAAGAACACAGGCCCTAAGCATGTACCCTGCAGTAGTGTGTGACCCTAATGCTTCCCCCATTATGGACACATATTTTCAGTCTAACAAAATATAATAAAAGCTTACCCATTTCTCCTCTCACTGCACAAATGATTCCCAATTGTCTACCAAATATAAGCTTGGAAGGACAAATAGTCCCCTCGTTTGAATGACTTTTTGCCAAGGACAGGAAGAATACAGGTAGCAGATAAGTACATACCAAGGTGTGGAACGTTTGTGTGACAATTGTTACTGGGGTGATGTCAGGGAGGAGGTGAGATTTGAAAAGGTGGACATTGTTTCTGGCTGGGTGATGTGGAAGTTAGTATCTAAGAGGTGGAGGCATTGAGCTGGACTTGAACGTGAGTGTCTTAGCCCATGTTTTGTTGCTGTGACTAAATACCCAAGACTAGTCGATTTACAAAAGGTAGTTATATACCTAACTATGCTGATTGTAAACCCCAGCCGGAGGGGCCACCTCCTTTTCTCCCTGGCCCCTGCAACCCTGAATGCACCTCATATCCCTCTTTCGTTCACAAACGATTTACAGCAGCATCAGTTTTTACTCTGTGAACAACCTCCTTCCTTCCATCCAGTCTCTAAGTTCCTGAAATCCTTTCTCAGCTCCGCTCCCCCCAGCACCAACCCTGTGTGTGTCCTGGAGTTTAGCCAGGGATTTATTGTAACCTAAGCTGAGGAATTCTGTGACTTTATATAGCCAGGTCACTGTTGGAGTGAATCACTTCCGTCCATCACCACAGCCAAACAGAAAGAAGTGGTTGAGGGACCCACAAGCACACGGGGAATCAATCCTCAGCAGTTTCCAGCCTAAGTGTTCAGATCAAAAACGGGTCATTTGCCAGCTCAGAGCTGCCACCTGGAAGGGGTCAGAACCACGTGCATAGGAAGGGGCAACGTGGCTCCACCCTGTTGCTCCTTCACTAGCCCACACAAGGCAGCCGATCTGTACCTGCTGTGCAGACACTATCATGATATCGATGACTCTACTGCATAAGAGGACAGAGTGGAGGGTGTGAGCATCAGAGAGTGCTCACATGCAGACCCATAATCCTACCAATGATAGCATGGTGCTCTGTACCCACTGGGCATGTGGCAACAATCATGTAAGTGCCTACAGCGTTGTAAGACTCAGTGATAACACGGTTTGGTGTTTGCAATGAATATAAAGGAAGAGCGTGAAGCCTGCCCCTTACTACTAATCTTGCAATTAAATTCATCCCACTTCGGGAATCACATAAGCTTTTCTACTTACAGGTATTATTCCTCACGACTTCATGTCACTCTGTTCACTACCATCAGATGACAGTGATGACCACATCAGGTTACTCTGTTCCCTACAACTGGCTCAGGCCACTGTGACTCCGTTGGCTGGTTTCATTCATTGAACAATGATTCACTAAATACTCACTTTATGCCAAACCCTATTCCAGGAGCATGGGCAACAATAATCCAAATAAAATCCCTGCCATTGTGGGGGTTCTCAACTATCTAGGCAAGGTTGAAAATGGAAATGGGAAGACAATGAATAACTGATCTGATAAATAACTATATAAAATAGTAAAAGGAGATAAGGACTATGGAAAAATAGACAAGAAAGGAGTTGGTGTGGATTGGAGTGCATACAATTTTAAGTAATGTGGTAGAAGCAGGCATCATGGGAGGTTATTCGAATAAAGACTTAACATTCTGTGGCCCAAGCCAGTGGAAAGTTGAAGTTGCAGCCAATGGAAGTCAGGTTACCTGAAGAGCACTGCCTTAGAGGGAAGGGTTGAGGGCTCCAGCTGGGAACATGCTTGGAGTCTGGAGTCCCTAGGGTGAAATCTGGGATAGAATTAAACATTTGGGAGCCTTCAATGTAGAGATGGTATTTAAAGCTTTGGTATCAATGACATCACCAAGGGAGGAAAGAAAAAAACGTTTTAAAGCAACCAGAAGGAAGCCAGTAGAGAGGGAAGGAAACACCTGCAAGAGAGAGGAGGCTGGAAAGAACTGACTGGGACAGAGACAGAAAGACAAGAAGCTCTAGTGTGTCTGGAGCCAACGGAGGAGATTGTCCCGGGGCAGGGAGTGGCTTGTCTAAGTGATGCTGACAAGTTCAACTAAGATGAGAAGTAGCAGTGTCCTCTTATCAGATGTAGTGATGTGGCGTCAGCAAGGTCCCTGTGCAGTGGGTACTGGGCACGGAAGCCTGTTTATAAAGTTCCAGAGAATGGAATTTACAGAGACTGGGTGCAGGGAATGCAATCAATGCTTTCAGGAAATTCTCTTGCAAGGGGGCTAACAGCCAGAGCAATAGCTGCTGGAGAAAGCGGGGAAACTTTTAAAGTGGAAAAGGTTGATATGAAATGGAAAAGTTCTGGAATGATGGCCTCTAAAAAGAAAAGGAGGCGGAGGTAGCATTTGGTCAATAAGCCAAAGGAGTGACATAGAGGGCATCAGAGTCTGCCGGTGGCTGGGGAGGTGAAGGGAGCATTTGGGGGATACAAGGGCAGACGTAGGAACGGGGTAGAGACGAAAGGGTAGGCGTACGACTGCACCCATGCTCTTCTGCCTCCTCAAGGAGTCTCTGGTGATAAGAAACAAGTTCCTGGGCCGGGCGGTGGTGGCGCACGCTTTTAATCCCAGCACTCGGGAGGCAGAGCCAGGCGGATCTCTGTGAGTTCGAGGCCAGCCTGGGCTACCAAGTGAGTCCCAGGAAAAGGCGCAAAGCTACACAGAGAAACCCTGTCTCGAAAAAAACCAAAAAAAAAAAAAAAAAAAAAAAAAAAAAAGAAACAAGTTCCTCAGCTGAGACGAAGCGACAGGAACATCAGAAGAAAGAAGAAGCGGGCAACTGATTGGTTAGGATTGTGGGCGTGCCTGGGAGTGTGGGAGTGGCTAGGGTATGCTATATCCTGTTCTGGTGACAGCAACGAAGATCAAATGAGGATTTTTAGGAGACTTTAAAGGGAACCTAGTAAATGTCTCTGAGTGCTTGTGGGAAAAGCAGGCAGCTCTACTGAGGGCATGGCTTTGTCAAACAAAGACTATGCCCAAGAGATCCCAGGGGAGCCAAAGGCTTTTTACCAAAAAGTAATCATAAAGATCAGCCATGGGTTTTTTTTTTGTGTGTGTGTGTGTGTTAATTTTTATTGTATTTTTACTATTTATTTAGTGGTGGGAGGCACACTTGTAGAAGTCAGAGGACAACTTGAAGGGGTCAGTTCTCTGCTTCCACTGTGTGGGTTCTGGGGGTCCACTCAGATGGTCAGGCTTATTGGCAAGAAGTGCCTTCGCTCATGAAACCATCTGGCCCACCCAACATGGAGGGAAATGGGACACAGAGAGGTGGGAACAGTGAATAAGTGGCAGAATAAAGCGATGGGTGGTTCTGGAAGGCCATGAACTCCTGGATTCAGCCTCCTAGAGTGAGGGAAGGGGAAAAAAACACAAGCAGCGATCTGAAGTTTTGAAACTCAAAATGTAGAGGAATCCTGGTGTGGTGTCGTCACACAACTGTAACGCCAGCGTGAGAGAGGCTGAGGCTGAAGAGCGGGTTTAAAGCCAGCCTGACCTGCACAGTCAGAACCTCTCTCAGAATAAAAGGGAGAAAGGAGGGGAAGAGAAGGAGGGGAAGACAGAAATGCCCAAGTGCTGTAGTTACCGGTGTCTGGTTTAAGCGGGAACATGACATGGAAGGGAGTGGCTGAGTACAGAGTACAGAAGCATCAGGAACCCAGAGCTTTAGAATAAATATCCATCGGAATCCTAAAAATCCCCAAATACTAAAACAGGAGAAAAACTAATGAGACTCATAACAAACTAATTTTAATGGGGTTAAAATTTTTAATAATAATAATTTTTATAATGAAACAGAGAAGAGGGAGAATGTTATCACACTTTAATATATGGACGTGACAATGGAGGTTAATGGTTAGTTAAGTTATCAGCTTGACCAAATGTATAACCACCTGGGAGACAAGCCTCTAGCTGTGCTGTGAGAAATGGTCTCAACTGGGTTAGTGAGGTAGGAAGACCCAGCCTAGAAGTGGGCAGCACCATTCCCTAAGCTTGGAGTCCGGGACTGGACAAAAAGGAGGGAAGGAATGCATTTGTTCCTTACCGCATGCTTTCTGCTGTGGAGGAACTGTGACCGGCCGCTTCAAGCAGCTGCTGCCTCAACTTCCCTGCTGTGATGCCTAGAACTGGGAGTTGAAATGAACCCTTTGCCCTTTGTTTGTTTTTTCTCCGAGTATTTTATCATGACATCAGGAAATGAAACTAAGACAGAAAGATGTTGAATGAGACAACAGGAGTAACCTGGTATTTGATTCCAAGATGGCAGTGTGTGTGGAGAGACACTTTTTTACCTCAGAAGAGACCTCCCTGTCCACCAGGCAGGCTTCACTGGGTACAAAGGCTTTACAGGGCAAATCGAGACCCTTTGAGGGGTGAACAGGAAAGCATTGTCCTTGGAGGAGACTTGGTACCAAGAAGAGACTAAGGAGCTGTGAGCACATATATGCTGCTGTTGGCTGGGCACGACAGAAGTCCAGCAGAAGTTCAAGATTCAGGAGGGAAGATGTGTGAGCATACTAGTGAGCACAGGACAGCGTGGAAATGAGAGGGCAGGAGACCAGGGCGACAAATGACCGTGGGCTTCTTGTGGTGGCCGAAATAAACAGAGTGGCTAATGAAACCAGTCCTGCTGGCCCCTGGGAAAGTATTGGTGATGAGGCTGTAAGCACAGACACAAAGTTAACTCCTGAACTCAGGGATGGTTCCCAAAGCCGTGGTGGAATGCTCCATTTCAAGTCACCCCTTGAGCTCCGTATATAGTTGGAAAAACAAAACCCCAAACAAATTGTTATAGTTAAATTCCCATTGCTGTGAGAAAATGCCCGAGATAATCAACTTAGGAAGAAGAAAGACTCATTTGGGCTCACGGCTTCAGAGCCTCCCCTTTGGCCTATGGTAAGGCAAGAGCATCAAGTCTTCTCACCTTGTGTCAGTTAGGAAGCAGAGGAAGAGAAGGGGGCCATAGTCTCTCATCTCTTCAAGGTCATGACCCCCCCAATAATTTAACTTCTTTCCATTCCGCCCTGCTTCCAAAGGTCCCAGTCTCCCAACGGTGCCACAGGCTGTCGACCGAGCTTTTAATGTGAGTCTTCGTAGAATGCTAAGGTTAAAAATCCTGCCCAAGAGTTGCTCAAAGACGTCCACAGAATGATGGAAGTTTTGTTTTGAGCTTTGTTTTGACTAACGTAATGAAAAATATTAAGAGTGTGGAAGATGGTGAGGAGAATGAACCACTATGAAAGCAGACCCAGACATTACAAAGAAGGCTAGTGATACGGCTTGGTGATGGAGCATTGATCTCCAAAAGCATCCCCCCAAATTAAATTAATTTAAAACAAGGGTAGTGGTAGGAAGGTGCCAAATGAACTTTCAAATACTAAGATTTGGGAACAACCTTAAGAGACTAATGTTTTAAAAGTAAAGGAGTGGCAACATGCTCCACAAATGCGCCAGTCAATATCCTGAATGGTGTATGCATGTAGGCTGCAGAACGTGCTGGTCAATATCCTGAATGATAAGTGTGTATAGGCTGCAGAATGTCCCAGTCAATATCCTGAATGGTAAGTGTGTATAGGCTACAGAATGTGTTGGTCAATATCCTGAATGGTATGTGTGTGTAGGCTACAGAATGTGTTGGTCAATATCCTGAATGGTAAGTGTGTATAGGCTACAGAATGTGCCAGTCAATATCCTGAATGATATGTGCGCACAGGCTGCAGAATGTGCCTGTCAATACCCAGAATGTTAAGTGTATAGAGGCTGCAGAATTGGCAGTCAATATCCTAAATGGTGTGTATAGGCTACAGAATGTGCCAGTCAATATCCTGAATGATATGTGCGCACAGGCTGCAGAATGTGCCTGTCAATACCCAGAATGATAAGTGTATAGAGGCTGCAGAATATGCCAGTCAATATCCTGAATGGTGTATGTGAATAAGCCACATAATAGCACATGTTATTGTACAAAACTGATCTTTAACAGAACTGCTGCTCTTTGGAGTTGGTTCCCGGTGTTATGTAATCAGGGGAAGAAAAGAAAATCCATTTAGATGACAAAATTCTTCCCTCATCATACTTGTGGTCAGAGTCAGAGAATGACAGGTCTGAAAACGGGCCTGGGAAATCGTGTGGTCCAAATGACCCCACTCTGTATGTCCCAGGTGATCCAACTGCTCATATCACAGTGTCATACGGTGAGCGCCCCCTCAAACCGCTAATTCCTTTCAAGTATATTTACACCTTGCTTTTAGACGCCTCATAAGTTCCTGAGGAAAGGTTATCCTTTGTACAGCTCATGACACATACAAACCCTTGGGATCAATAACATCCCGTGTCTGACCCCAGTCTGTGAAAGCGCAGCAATGCCTGGGTTTCCTAATGCCAAGGGTCTTCCAGACTTCTCTCGTGAACCCACATTACCACTTGTACAGCCTGCTTTCCTTGACCATCCCCTCTCCCCCCGTGGTCTCTGCTTACCATATGGAGCCTTTTGTCTCCTGACCGTGGCAGAGATGATCGTTACTGGATTCCTAAAAACTAGAAGGAGCTGAGGCAGTTTCTCGAAGCCTAGGGTAGGAGGTGGCTCAGGAGACCCACTAGCTGCAATGACTCGACTTTGCCGTTGACGTAGTGCAAAGGACACGTGAGTGCAAAGGACATAGAACGGGGGAGGGAATAAAGAGTTGGGGGGCCCTGGACGCTGGGCATCCTGTGTTCTTTGACTTCTGAAGTCTCGCTGTCTTTAATGTCCCGCCCAAAGAGCACTGCTGTACATTATGGTGTGTTTTCAGCTTCTGTGTTCTCCCAGTCTCAGGCCACCCCCACCCACCTGCCACCATGCTAGGAAGATGGTATTCTATCTCCTGTGCTTTGAGGCACCCCCTTGTGATTTCTGGCCTCTGCTTTTTGATGGCAGGTGTTTGTGACTGTGAGTCCACTTCTCTGCGGTGACCCGCCCCTAGTCAGGGGCCATTTTCCGTTTTTCAAAATGATAAATGGGCATGCATGCTGTTCTTCATTACCAGTGTCGGGATGTTTCTTGTTGTCTTTGAATAGCTCCCCCACATTGTTAGCTGTAAAAACATCCATTGCTTAAAGGTCACTTCCTGTGTCCTCTAATAAAACTAGACACCCCAAGACAGAGTAGCTACTGTCTTGCCCTCATGGCTCTCTGAGTTTTCTTAGGCTCTTGACTTTATGTCTCCTCTCCAGGTGCTTCTTTTGTAAGGAAACCAAACCATGTCATTAGTCACATAGCATCATTCCTGTATGTTACTCTGTGATATAAATCTAACTAATCTTATCAATAAAAACCAGGAGTCAGATGTCTGGGGTAAAACCTGAAAGATCAGAGACGCAGAGGAGCAGCCACAGTCACTTCCTTCCTCTTCCCCTCCTCCAGTCCAAAAGGGCTGAGATCCTGTCTCCACCCCGCCTTATCACTTCCTGTTCCCCTCTGTACAGACCTCCAGACCTCTACGGTTAACTAGCGGCTATCTCCACCTTCTGACTCCAAGCAGGCTTTATTTGTCAGAACACAAACAAAATATCACACAACACTACTCTAGAATCCCACATTTTGCCTGGAGTTTCGTGTCTTCTGGCCATTTCCAAGGAGACAGTGCCATGGTTTCATTAGACGTGAATCTCCTCCAATAGGAAGGCTGGGACATTGATACTGCCCATCTTTACATCTCCAGCTCCTTGTCTGGTGTCTAGGACTAAAAGAAAATGCATTTGACCCAAACTGAAGAAAGCTCACAGGTCCAAGTAAGTAAGGTCAAAACTAGGTAGTGTGAGTCTAGGATTCTTCCCCTCTCCCACTAAAATTTTTCTTCATTTTCAACCAGAGCAGGGCATTATACCAGAAGGACTTTGTCTCTGTAGTCTTTAAAGCTCTTGTTGTATCATTTGTTATATTATAACGGGGCTCCATCTAGAACTGCACCATCCCAGGAAACACGAAGGCATTGTTTCTCATTTTCTCCTCTTCCTTTAGCAAGTCTCCAATCCCAGCCATCCCTCAGTTCTAACAGCAATTCTAATTATTTGTGAAATAATCTATTTCAGTGAAAGTGGGGAAGAGACAATAGCGAGGATTGACATGGTAGGCACGATCATTTGGTCACCTCTACGAAGGTCTTATCTGTTGAGGTCCCTCAGTGTGTCTGTCACCCAATTAGGTGTTGAAGCTATTGCAAAGCCTGCAAGTGCCTGGTCTCTGCTCTCAAAGAGCTATGTACACATGAGCAATCGAGCACATCTGTGCACAAAACAATCATAGTGTCTGATCAATACCAGTTGCCCTATCTACTGGTCTGGCCCATCTCAGCTTCTGCAGCAAAAAGAACTTGACATGACAAGTTTTGGTGTTTCCACCATCCATTGCAAATGGGCCCCTGAGATGGTTATGTCTGTGCATTCATGTATGTGCCAAGTTTCTCCTTCTTAGCATTAGTATCAACTCTTAAAAGTCCACACCTTACTCTGCCCAGTGACTCACAGACAAAGATCCTTCAGTTCAGTGAGCCCGCAAGCACTGCTCTGAGAACGAAGCCATGACTCCTTTTAGCTCCACATTCTCAGCCACAGCCCAGGCCTCACTCTCTGTGCACTGCCCCTTGCCTCTCGTGGCCTCTGTGTTCGCATGTTGTGTCTTAGAGCTGATGTAATTGCGGTGCTGGGAGCAGGCACAGGAGGGGCTGGGAAGCTTGCTAATTAGCCAGTTTTGTCTCTCAGTGAGAGGTTCAATAAGAACTCCTGTCTCAAAAACTCGGGTGGTGAATTTTAAAAGAAAAAGATACCTGGTGTTGACTTCTGGCCTCTGTACATACATGTATAGGCACATGCACACACACTGTATGCACATGTGCAGACGCACCTGTACAACACACACACACACACACACACACACACACACACACACACACACACACACACGGGGGAAAAGGCTAACTAGGGAGTCTGAGGAAAGAAATGATGATTTGAAAAAGAAGTGAATGAGGGAATTTGCACAAGGCCTCCTAGAACAGAGACATGACCACCAACCAGTAACAGAGTGTCCTAGGAGACAATACTGTGCAAGGATGTAGAATGCAGGATGCTTCAGATGATCAACAAATAAACTGTGATGTCTGTCCCATAGCCAGAATGCCAAACCACAGGACCAAGCTGTACATTCTGGCCCACTCCTACATCTGATGACCTATTTGAAAAATATTTGCTTCCTGTTCCTGGGACCCTAAGCTCCAAAGCTATAGAAGTCATGATTCCCCAATAGACAAAATAATGCTCCCATTGAACTAGAAGTTGAGCTGGCCATCTAACTACTTTAGGCTCTTTGTGCTTATGAAACAATAGACTGATAAAGAGGTGGCTGTTACACATTGAAGGCAGAGAGTAATAGATCCAGAATGCTGGGGACCCTGTGGGGCATCTCTTAAAATGGATACCTCTGTGGTGACAATGTCTGTATGACTTTGCACAAACAAAACCATCAAGAGCTAAGTCTGCAGCTTAGCTTATCCACTGCATTAGTGGTTTTTCTCGTTGTTGCAAACCTCACCAAGTCAACTTAAGGGAGAAAGGGTTTATTCGGGCTCACAGTTGGAGGGATACAGTCCATCATCATGGGGAAATCATGGTGGCAAGAAGGTGAGGTAGTGAGTCACCTTGTATCCATAGTCAGGAAGGAGAGAGAAAGAGAGAGAGAGAGAGAGAGAGAGAGAGAGAGAGAGAGAGAGAGAGAGAGAAATGGTGCTCATGCTTTGTCTTTTTCCCCTTTTATTCTATTGAGGACCCAAGGCCATGGAACAGTGTCACCCACATTCAGAGTGGTCTCTCTGGTAATACAGATGTGCCCAGAAGTATGTTGCCTAGGTGACTCTACATCCAGCTAACAATGAAGATTAACCATTATATTTACCAAGTAAGAACTTCATCCAATACAAAGTAGTAGCTGAGAACAGAGTAATTGGAAGGAGGAGGAGCATGCTAGACTTTGCATCTTGCTCACAAATGCCGGAGAGACAGAACTTAAGGAAGAGGGATTTATTCTGTCTTGCCATTCCACAAGTTTTAGCCCATCATGACCAGGAGAATGTGTTGGGGCAGAGCTGCCTGGTGGCTACGAATTCATAAAATAGATCAATTCATTCATGTGTCAGTGACATCATCAGCCAGTCACTTCCAGAACCCCACCTCTGGCCACTGCTGTGTTAGGGACCAACCCAGCTTTTGGTGTGGTGGCATTGAAGACGCATTACTCAGTATCTATCATTTAACTGTATTTGTACCAGAATTTAGCTATGAATTGAGTTGTGTGGGAGAGAGGCAGAGTGCAAGACAACCATTTTTGTGATATGAACCAGGGGAGAGAGAGGAATGGTTCTCACCCACTGGTATAGTGATGGCATTCTGATTGGCTTCATAATCTGGAAGGACTAGTTCCCCTAAACACAATGTAATCATGTAGCAGCCACAGATTCACTATGCGGGAGAAGGAGGAAGCTCCCTTGGCCACCCAGTGCTGCTGTCTGGCTTTAGGAGTCCTTTTTAGGAGCTCTGCCTAGTCTAAAGCATGTTCATCAGGCTTCCCAGCGACCCTACTAGCTCTACAGATGGTTGTGGAATATTTGTTTAACTAGGCAAAGATGTGTTACATTTGTTTATGTTGGGGAATCTTACTTTAACTGTGTAAAGGTGTGTTACAGTTGTTTATGTTGGGGAATCTTACTTTAACTGTGTAAAGGTGTGTTACAGTTGTTTATGTTGGGGAATCTTACTTTAACTGTGTAAAGGTGTGTTACAGTTGTTTATGTTGGGGAATCTTACTTTAACTGTGTAAAGGTGTGTTACAGTTGTTTATGTTGGGGAATCTTACTTTAACTGTGTAAAGGTGTGTTACAGTTGTTTATGTTGGGGAATATAACTTTAACTGTGTAAAGGTGTGTTACAGTTGTTTATGTTGGGGAATCTTACTTTAACTGTGTAAAGGTGTGTTACAGTTGTTTATGTTGGGGAATCTTACTTTAACTGTGTAAAGGTGTGTTACAGTTGTTTATGTTGGGGAATCTTACTTTAACTGTGTAAAGGTGTGTTACAGTTGTTTATGTTGGGGAATCTTACTTTAACTGTGTAAAGGTGTGTTACAGTTGTTTATGTTGGGGAATATTACTTTAACTGTGTAAAGGTGTGTTACAGTTGTTTATGTTGGGGAATCTTACTTTAACTGTGTAAAGGTGTGTTACAGTTGTTTATGTTGGGGAATATTACTTTAACTGTGTAAAGGTGTGTTACAGTTGTTTATGTTGGGGAATCTTACTTTAACTGTGTAAAGGTGTGTTACAGTTGTTTCTGCTGCATTTGTTTAATGATGTGAAGATGTGTTGCTGTTTCACCTTGCCTGCCTAAGGCACCTGATTGGTCTAATAAAAAGCTGAACAGCCAATAGCTAGGCAGGAGAGGGACAGGTGAGACTGGCTGGCGGAGAGAATAAGGAGGAGGAGGAAGCTAGGCTCAAAGGAAGAAAGAGAACAAGAGAGAGAGAGAAAGAGAGATGCCTGGGGCCAGAAGCCAGGCAGCTGCCAGGCAACCAGACATGAAAAGTAGGAAAGTAGGACATACGGAAAGAAAGAAAGGTAAAAAGCCCCGAGGCAAGAAGTAGATAAAGAGAAACAGATTAAGAGCTAAGATAAGGCCGAGCATTCATGATTAATAAGAAGTCTCCGTGTTGTGTTGTGATTTGAGAGCTGGTTGGTGGTCTGAAAGGACGCCTGCTACAACACACTCTCCATGGACTTAAGTGTTTAAACTAGCTAGAGCAGGTTCTGCTTCAGGGGTCTAAGACTCCAACCCCGATTGCTGGCCCCGGTGTCCCCTACTCTTTTCATGTCCATGACTTAAGATTCCATCCTTCCTTTCCCTGTTCTTTGTCTCATCCGCTCTCACTCAGCATACGGTTAGGGAATAAGCAACCTCTGGTCACTTCAGTGGTCTCACGAGTGAACCTCTTCATGTGTACCTTGGGCAACAGAGAAAATCCAGACCGGGGGGGGGGGGGGGGGGAGACAGGAACGGCAGTGGGGGTGGACAGAGGGAACGACACGACATTACATCAGCTGCTGATGACATGAACTGCCTGCTGTACCAGTTGCTCAACGTCACTTGGCTAGCAGGTTCTACCTAAGACTGTCTGTGACAACCCTTGACAAAGAGCTCTCAAACTGTTCTCATTCCTAACAGCTACACAAACGGAGTGGGGAGGGAGAGGGGAGAAGGAGGAGGAAAAAGAAGAGGAGGAAGAGCCATGAAGAATGACTCTGAAGAGCAAGAAAGAGCAAGCAAAGAGTTGAGTGGGTGGGGGTCAGGGTGAGATCTGGGAGGAGTTGGGGGAGGGGAAACCATGATCCGAATACATTGTATAAAATACTCTATTTTCAATTAAAAAATGACTCTGGAGCCAGGGCAGGTGGGGTTCATTGATTCTTACGCAAACCCCAAATACCGACACACCTTGGTCCAAAGATGCAAAGTATCTCTGCAATGAGCCACAGGATGTGCTCCACATGGGACATACAAACGTAAATCAACCCTGCAGCACTGTTAACTTGGGAGCTTCCAGCAAGTGTTTTAGACAACGTTTAATAAAAATGGTTTTTTTTCCTCCGATAAACAGAGAACGGAGGTCTGGAATAGCCATCGGATGCTCTGAGTTCTAGACCAGCCTTCTTATCTTCATAATGATGTTTCTCATTAGCAAGATGCTGATAATCACTCAACGCGTTTGAGTCATTGAGACAAATGGAAGAGGCGGTGGAAAGGTAGTCTGCAAATGTTTGAGTGGTTCTCAAAGGTAAGGAAGGCATCCTGTGATCGTCATGACTCAGACCATTCCCCTGAAGACTTCACAGCCAGGAATCCCAGAGGGCCTGACTCATCCTCATAGCGTCCTGAGCCCAAGTGGCTGATCTGCTTTGGATGATGTGGGCTGTGGGGACTTTATGTAACTTCTAACTCTGGCTCTACCATCTGCTGGCTGTGGTAGACCTCAAGGAGGTGACCTCAACATCCTCACCGCTGAGGTGAGACAGCATCTCTTCCTTATGGCGCTGTCATGCAGGTAAAGTGAAATAGTCTGTATTAAGTGTAATAGACACGGCCAGGCGATGGTGTCCTGTGCCTTTAGTCCCAGCACTTGGGAGGCAGAGGCAGGCAGACCTCTGTGAGTTCAAGGTCTGCCTGGTCTACAAAGTGAGTTCCAGGACAGCTAGGGCTGTTACACAGAGAAACCTTGTCTCGAAAAAATAAAAAAACAAACAAACAGAAAGTGTAATAGTCACATAAAGTCCAGTACTGGTATGCAGCAGCCATTAAAAAGAACTGAGCTGGAGAGAGAGATGGCGCAGAGGGTAAGACCACATGCTACTCTTCCAGAAGACCCAGGTTCGATTCCCAGTACTCACATGGCAGCTCACAACTGTCAGTAACTCCATTTTCAGGGTACCCAACACCATCACACAGATATGCATGCAGGTGAAACACCAATGCACATAAATAAATTTTTTAAAAAGGAGCTAGCAACTTAACAATGTCTCCAAACTCTTCCCCACTGGCCGGTGCTCTGCATGGCTCTGTCCCATCCAACCTTCAAACAATCATCTCTAGGACCCAACAACAAATAAAGGAAGACTTCTGGTCTTTGTCCTACACTTTCAATGCAACTTCTATTTAGTAAGACCCACCAACACAGACCGCTCATTGTTTGTTGAGTGCATCTCTGGGGATTGAATGCAGGGCCTCAAATATGCCGAGAATTCCATCCCGGAGCCTCAGCATCCTCCCACTGGACCTGTAAAGTAGTCTGGATGCTGCTGCCCTTGTCCCTCCACTGGACCTGTGTTTGTCAACGATGCCTTCCCACCCTGTGAGCTCCACATGGACCCTACTAAAGTGAGGACAGCTTCAGGAAAGGGACATCACTATGACGACTTCTCTGCCTAGAGAGACTTGCCATGAGAACATACTGTGCATGATAAGTCTGTCAAAGGACAATGGTTTTCAGGGCCAAGCACTGAGGACCAACAGGGCATCTTGAGCCACAGCCAGGGACGTTGGCTGCCTTTGTAGCTGTGGAAGGATCCTGCCAAAAGTGTAAGAGCCACCTCAGCCCAGCAGATCACACTGAGGTTCTCAGTGTGCCAGGAACATGGGGCATGGAGTGAAATCCAGCCAAGTGCCCTCAGGTACATGGTGATAGTGTTAGAAGCAAGGGACATTGTCCAGGGCCCTAGCTTTCTCCTGCCCTTTGCATTTAAAAGGTTAGGAGAAGAGTGAACCAGGCTGTAATTCTTCTGGGAGAAAAGACGAAGCACTTTGCATCAAGGACAGTGCTGGGCATTTGCTTTAGAACGGGATGGACATGCATCAAGCAGCCGACCATACTGGGAGCATATCCGGCCATTACCCAGCAGGAACTGTCACTCCCTGTAGCCCACCCATCAGCTCTCTAAGCCACCAGCAACAGCTGTGTGCTGATAGACACTAACCAGAGGACCCTGACAGGCTTCAGAGCCAGCTCCATGGCAAGCAAGGATTCTGAGAAGAAGGCTGGACAACCTCGGAGTCTTGTGGCTTTTCTGGAAACACAGCAGCAGCACTTGAACGTCCAGAAAGGAAACAAACAGGGAGTGGGGAGAAAAGAAGAAATCAAAAGACATTCTCAGCATTTTTCAAATGTCTCCGAAATCCTCGTCCATTATCTCTGATGTCAGTGTGACGGGACTAAATACCTCAAAGAGGTGTGGATTCCTTTGAAAAAGTCACATGCAGACGTGGCTGGGCTGGCTAATTTGTGCACACAGCTATTATCTTAGTTTTATCATTTAGTTTTAATGAGGTGCTTGGAGTTAAAACTCTCTTCAGACACTCGGAGGCCATTGGTTATCATTATTAGTGTTTCTCAAAACAACCCAACTCAACCTCTTTCTACAATTCCTATCTGTAGAAATCCATCCTTGATCATAAATAGGGCAAGGGGGTAGGAGCATGACCTTGACCATGAGGAACAAAGTATGACAGTATAGACAGTTTTAATAAATATTAAATTCTCTTTCCCCCTTTTCTTTCCTTTCTTTCTTTCCTTCTTTCTCTTTTTTAATTTTTTTGTTTTGGTTTGGTTTTCGAGACAGGGTTTCTTTGCATAGCCCTAGGTGTCCCGGAACTAGCTCTGCAGACCAGGCCCATTTCCTTTTCAACATCCAGCAACTGCAGCCCAAGCTCCATCAGGCAACCGCGCTGGAGCACCCCGTGCAGGCCACTTCCTGCACTGAATAGGAAGTACCCACAGACACTGTAGGCCTACCCAGCAGCAGCCAGGGCATGCGCTGTGGGACTGCAGTGCTGTTCCGAAGTGTGGTGAGTATGAGGAGCTGAGGAAATCTGCTGTTCAGTCACCCCCTCACCTGTGGAAGCCTTCCATGCTGGTGAGTGATTCTTGGCTTGCTGCTCTCCCAAAGGACTCTAAGCACCTCCCTGTCTCACTGCCAGAGGCTGGACCCTCTAGAATCTGTCTTCCTGTATCCCCAAATCTAGCATCCTAGTGCTGAGTATAAGCTCTGTATCCCTTCAGCTCACACTGCCAGAACTAGGCTGATTCCCTGCAGGAATAAGACTGTGCCTTGGTATTGGTGGAGAGGGTGGAAGTGGGGGTGGAGGATTGGTTCCAGGACATCCCACAGATACTCAAATCCCAGATGTTCAAGTCCTTTATATATAATGCATGCATTTGCATAGAGCCTACACACTTCCTTTATATATTTAAATCATCTCTAGATTACTTATACTACCTAATACAAAGTAATGCTATGTAAACAGCTATTATACCGTATTATGCAGGGGATGATAACAAGAAATAAAAGTGTGGAGATGTCTGCACGGATCCAACCATCGCACTAACTATGTAGTACCTGACCCATGCACGGTTGGTTGAATCTGCCAGTGCTGAATCTGCAGACACCAAGAGCCAACTCTGGCCCTTCTGAAGGGATTGGGCTGGACACTCCTTTCTGGCCTCCATCACTTACTTCCGCCTCCCACCACCCCCACCAAGCATCCTCATTCTTCTACCTTGTACTCAAGGATCCCCTTCTGAGTCTTCCTCACATGTAAAGTAACTTGCCTGGAGTCCCCTGGGGGGCTGAGGCATGCCCAGTCTCAGGTCCAGGACTACCAGGATGACTGACTGAAACAACCCAGAAGCGCATAAGGGCTTTCAAGGGAGACATTCAGCGAAGATTCAGAGAGGAGGGAGGACTCCGGCGAGAGGTTGAAGGTAAAGTCAAACAGGTCGAAAAGAGGACGGCAGGCATGACAGGATCTCCATGTTTGTTGTGTGACAGTCAAGTGAGCAAAGGGATGACGGATTCCAAAGCCCGGCTCTGGGCAGGTCCTCCAGTGTGTACTGTTTTTCCAGGGTACTAAAAACAGCCTTCTGGTGCCTACTGCTGCTCTGTCACAAGGCGAGAAAGCCAGGGTGTTGTCGAAGGAAGCCACAGCCTTTGTTGACACGGCAAACTGCGGTTCTTCTCAGCTGAAGAGTCAGGATTAGGGGCTGGGCAAACGTGAATTGAAGAAATGAAGGTGCTTAGATTCCTGGTATCTTGTCTATCAGGCCCCTGGCTCCACTCTCCGGGACTCCTTTGGGCATCATCCCATCTATAAGATGGACAAGAAAGGTACCCGGTGCCAAAATCCTAAAGAGCAGGCTTTGTGTTTGAAGCAATTGACAGGCTCTCTTTCTTTTTCTTCTTAAAGGATGTATTGTTATTGTGGATGTGTGTACGCAATGTAGGTGAGGGGATGCAGGTCGCAATGCACAGGCGGAGGGCGCAGGAACATGTTGCTGTGTCTGCTTCCACTTTTACATGGTTTCTAGAGATGGAACTCAAGCTCCAGTCTTGAGCAGACAAGCACCTTGACCTTCTGAGCCATCCTGCAGGCTTGAAACTCTGAACAGAATTGCCACATTTCTTTGCTGGACTGTCCTACCTAGTAGATTGCTAATTTTTATTTCTTTTAAGGAGACAAGCAGAATTACATCTAAACAACTTGAATTTTTCAAATATGCTTCTTTTTTCTTTTACTTTTTAATGAGCAGAAGATCCTTGAAGAAAATAAAACTGTTACTAATTCTGTTTCTAAATAAAAGAACATTTGTCCTTCCTCAAGGGTTGGTTCAGAGCAGTAGAGACCCCAGCTCTGGCTGTCTTTGGACTGGCTGGAGTGTCTAAGTTAAACTAAGAATTTTTTTGTTTTGTTTTTTTAAAGTCCTAAACCACTAATAGGGATGCAGCTTAGCAGAAGCCAGGCAGTCAAGCCTCTGGGTTTCTTAGTCATTGATGCAAACAACAATGTCTTCACTGAGTCTTCTATGAATCAGTCTCATTCAGGTTGTTGAACTGGGAATGAGAGCAAGATGCAAAGGGAAATAGCTAAGGTCCTTCCTTTAAGTTATAGCAAATTAGATAGACAGATAGATGACAGGTAGATAGATAGATAGACAGACAGACAGACATAGCTTTGTTCCATTCTCAGCAATACAGTGACAGCATTGACCATCTTACTCTATCAGAAACACCCTGCCCTGTTTATACCTTCAGTTTTCTCAGACTCATAGTTCCAACCCCACATCCAAGTTTTACAACCTGGTATACCACGGGTTAAATAAATATGCGTGATGAAACAAGGAAGCAGTCAACCGGGCTTTGAAAACCCCTGAACACAGTTTTCTCTGTATGCAAATGAGCCCGGAAGCGTGGACTGGAACAAAGATGACCCTGTAATACAATCCCTTCTGTGCAAATAAGAATGTGTGCGTGGGGTGGCATGCTCCTTGACTGAGACTCCCATTCAGGGGAACAGAGTCAGGCCTTGGCCTTGGACTACACTCTGCCCAGAGGTCAGTTGCCTCTCAAGACCCAAGGCACTCAATGAACTACTGATAGAAAACCAAAATTGTGGCTGTTTGGGTTTTTGCTTGTTTGTGTATGTTTTATATGACATAACATTTAGAGGGCCAGACTGGGGTTCAATAACACTGATCAGAAGTTTACATCAGAATCACCGCATCTCAGCTCTGAACTTCCTACCCACTCATCCCCAGGCAATCACATAAGTTCTTAGCACCTCCGTTTTCCTGTCTCTAAAAGGGATAGAGGGTGGGACGATGTCAGCTCTGATGGCCTTTGAACAGTACTGTGAGGTTAAAAACATATGTCAGAAACCATACCATAAACTGCCAATATATCACAAATGTAAGAAATTGTCCACCATCGGTACGTTGGTCTCCAGATTGGCATATTTGAAAAATTCAAGTTGTCTGGATGTAATTCTGCTTGTCTCCTTGAAAGAAATGAAAATGAGCAATCTGCTAGGTAGGAGAGTCTAGCAAAGAGATGTGGCAATTCTGTCCAGAGTTTCGTTGACTCTGACGACCACATGAACTTGCTCAGATACGAACCAGAGTGTTCAGACATCATCATGCTTGTACTCTCTGTGTAGGCAGGAACAGTGCCTAGTAGTCTTCTCTTCTAGAAACGCTGGGCTTTCAACTGCTTTTTTAGATTACTCTGACTTGCAAACCTCTCTACTCATCTCAATAATTCCCAGTAAAATAATTTTTAAAATTTTTTGCGTTATCCCTGCCTAGGTTGGATGTTCTCCTTCTGCCTGTGATTTATCGTAGTTCTGATGAATTTACTTGCACATTCAAGGGGGCAAATAGCTACCAAATCCCCCTTGGAGATGCCCAGCTCATACACTCTCCTGGGGCAGGCACAGTGTGCTTTTGCATCTGCTCTAGACACCGTCATTAGTGCCTATTTTCATCTTCTTGGTCTCGGAGAATGTACTCAAATGCTTGCTGACCAAAATTTTCTATAAATAATACCTCAGCTAGTCACCTTCCTAATCTGTACTTATCTGGAAGCTGAGATCTGAACAGTGTTGTCTTCCACTCCATTAAAGCAGTTCCTTGCAGGTAGTGCAGAGAGCCTTGCATCCCCTGGACGCTGCCTTTGGAGGGGGTATGACTTTCCACCTGTGATTTATTTCTTTGCTGTTGGAATCCTACCCCTTTCAAAATGTAGGGTAATTTCCTCTTCCCCTGAGAAGCTCTCATGGCCAGACCTGATCCAGTATAAGCAAACAGGGTACGTTTATCCTTGTCCTTGTACGGAACTTAATATACTACTACCTGTATGTCCGCATTCTTCCTCCCAGATAAGAGCCCCTGGATGGTAAAAGTTGCCTCTCTGGCCATGACATTCAGCTCCTGGTAAGTGCCTCACTGCTTTTTTCTTTTCTTTCTGGGTGAGGTGACAGGACCCCTGCAAGGCTGAGAAGCTGGAATACCACAGAGCTACCCAGAAGCCCTACCTTGCAAGGACTAGCTCTCTGATTCTTTCTCTTAGGATGATGTTAGTCCAGGACGCCAAAGTGCTTTTTCCATAGAAACTTTGGCTGTACATGACTCCCTAGAAAATGTGTTATGAAACCACACTAATTTGGCCAAACCATGATACTAGCACAAACAATAAGAGCTATGGGTTCACACTCATCTAGGTACTCTAGCTGAATGGACTAGGATGAAAAGCAGTGATACCTGGCTGATTTCCTTACAGAGCATTTGGAGAATCAAGGAGTACCTTAATATTGACTACCATGATCATTAACATTGGCTTCACATTAACATTAACAATACACTGCAGAGGCGGCCGGGCGGTGATGGCGTACGCCTTTGATCCCAGCACTCAGGAGGCAGAGCCAGGCAGATCTCTGTGAGTTCGAGGCCAGCCTGGTCTACAGAGCGAGATCCAGGACAGGCACCAAAACTGCAAAGAGAAACCCTGTTTATAATAATAATAATAATTATAATAATAATAATAATACACTGCAGAGACAAGGTAATAAAAGGAAGAGAAGTTGATCAAGCAAGTATACCCCAAATTCAGTAAGACTGTGAAGGGGAAGACATGGTACCTGAACCAGGCATCATATGACCAGTGGGCCGGATAATGAGACTGTCACTTAGGACCCACCCTAAACCGGCCGGGCCACCTTGAACAAGTAAGTCCTTTGGCCATTGGGAACTTCAGCTTTGCCATCCGCGAGTTAACTCTGTCCTCTAGTCTTGCACAATCTGAGTCTGTTCTCATGCATGGACGCGCACTTGCTGTATGAATGATGGGACCTCAAACCTTTTCTTCTCTGACGGAAATGAAATGCCTGCTGGAGCCACGTCGGTGCCTACGTGTGGCTGGTGCTCACTTTAAAGCCCACCCACGCATGTTTTCCTTCTTATTCCACATGTTAGCCCGGGTTTCTTTGCTCGGGCCTTGTTTCTACTCTCTCCCTCACCTTTTGCAAGAGAAGACTGTATTGATTATATCCCAGGTCACCCCGTAATGCTGCCATTAGTCTCATCTAAGCCCCCTCTGTTTTATGCAATCCTTTGTTATCATCTAATTCTACCTCCCACTCCAATTCCGTCCCCACAAGAGAATCCGTCCAACCGGCTGAATACACATCACTTGGGTTGAATGTGCTTTTGTAAAATGTGCCTTTTTGCTTTGTGTGTATCTGTTTTTAAGTCTCTGCCGTAGGTCTCTGGTTGTATATGTTTACTTTCCTGGGGAAGCTGGCAGGGATGCCCCACCATCACATTCTCCCTTCTACCTCTGAGGATGACTGAACACCTAGGAGATCTGCTGGTCCCGTGCCCTGCACAAGATGAAAAAGCCTAGAGTAGCCACCCTCGCAGCAAACGGAAGGGGAACAGGGTGGAAAGATTGAGAACGCGAGCTTTCCAGTAGAACCCACGACATCTGAATCCTGTTTTTCCACGTTGTGTGGCTGCAGGCAAATTACTCGGCCTCTCAAAAATCCCCACGTCTCAGTCTGTAAAATAAGGGGAAGAGTAAATCGCGAGGGGTTTGTGACGACTGTAGAAGGTAGGCTCAGAACAATGCAGGCTAGCCCTGAGTAAATTCTACATATGCGGCAGCTGAGTTTAGTGATAAATACTTAGCAAGACACCCATAGAAGCCAAGCTCCCCCAGGTCTCACGTGGGAGAGAAAACCGAGACTGAAAAACAAATGAGAAGCTAAGAGCTTTAAAGACATGTTTGAGAGCATAGAAATCACAGCTAAAAATCTTCTCATCATTAACCCTTCAAGTCCCTAGGGTAAAAGATCCAGCAGCGTAAAAACACGCAAGGGTCAAACCCGGGCCTTTCCACACAGAAGAATAGTCTTCCGTCCAAGACCTCTCTCTCTCTCCTCTTTCCTTCCCCTTCCCTTTGTGAAACTATGTACTTTGAGGAATATGTCTCAGCCTAGCTTTCCTCACTTGCAAATAAAAGTCTCATGCGTCTGTAAATTTGCCAGAGATCTGACGTCGACTCCATCAGAGTGCTGTATCCAGGCCAATTGCTAGTCCATGTTTGCTCTTCAAGGAAAGTTAGAGCTACAGAAAGTTAATTAGTGCCTAAGAGGTCCAAAGGCCAAACGCCCCACCATTCTTTAACATGTGAGGAAGCTGGGTAGGTGAAGCAGCTCTGTCACCATCATTTATTTTGAGCATGCAATCTACCAGGCATGTAGGAATCACCCATGGAACTCCGGGACCGACACCTGCACGCTCAGATGTTGTCTCCAAGTTCACGGGCGTCTGTGTGGAGACAGAAGGGGAAGTCAGGCTTGACATTTCCATAGGGCCAAGAAATACTCCACAATCGCATCTAGAATCACTGTCCTGGAGAGGAATAAACTCAGTCACATGTCGCTGAGCCCCAAAGCCTCTCCCGTCTCCCCGCCAGTAACCTTTAAAGGCCATATCCTGGGGAAACAATGATCCGCAGTCGGTGCCCTTCAGCAATGTGAACTCTGGACTGTGTGTCTAAGCAGCCGGAGCCAGGTGAGTCACAAAAGTGACGCCCAAAGCCACAGTGATCAGAGATCATGATTGTGAAAATCCCAGCCCTGCCCAGAGCATTAGCTCAGGGACCCAAACTGTTCTTCCTCAAAGAGAAGGCTTTCAACAAGACTAATGATTCATATGAGATCAGAAAATCTGGTGTGCTTCTATTTATACCCTCCGAACTGGCTCAACTGCCCGTGTGAAGTGTTCACACACGAGATGGTATCTGCTGACTTTCAACAGTAGGAAAATTGAATTCTTCTTTTGTTTCTTCAGATAATATTTGTACAGTTGTGTTTTCTGTTTAGTTTGTTATGTGTGTTTGAGAGAGAGAGGGGAAGAGAGAGAGAGAGAGAGAGAGAGAATAAACAATTTGGCTTTGCATTTTTCACATTAAGGTGACCAAAAATAATAAATATATGGAATCTTGTGATTCCAGAAGAATTCTGAAATAGATATAATTGAAACTTTCCTTTTCCTTACCATTCTGCCTATTCAAGATGTATACAGGAATTTCTGAAATTTTGTCATCATTTTCTGCCTAATTTCAGGTTTTATAAGTTTCTTTCTATCAAACCAACTGCATTTATTAAGACATAATTAACCTATTTCCCCCTTTAATCATCTAAGATATATAAAACTCTAATCACAGCTTTAGATCAGCTTGTAATCAATGTTATCAAACTGAATTAATTTGACTCTAATCAAAAGCAAAAATACCATGACATTCTAGTTAATGAAGGCAGTTTTATTTTCAGAAATGCATGATGCCTGTGGAGATTTCTGAAAAAATAAATAAATAAAAGTAAGTTAAAAATCCTTCTAGCCACTTTTAAAGACCCCCCAGGACTCAGGTTCCCCAAGAGGCGAACCATACTGGGCTTAGAGTCTTGTCTCATAAGGGGCCAAACTGTAGAAGTTGAAAAGCCTTCAATAGGAAAGGGAGCCTTTAATTTGTATTCATCCCCCTCCCCCCTGAAAACAGATTTTTAAGATTTATTTATTTATTATGTATACAGCATATATGCCTGCAGGCCAGAAGAGGGCGCCAGATCTCATCACAGATGGTTGTGAGCCACCATGTGGTTGCTGGGTATTGAACTCAGGATCTTTGGAAGAGCAGTCAGTATTCTTAACCGCTGAGCCATCTCACCAGCCCGAAAACAGATTTTTAAAGCTTAGACATGAGCACAATACTTTTCTTCTAATGCTTTTAATTCCCCATCTGAAATAAAAAAGAGAACATTTGAAATAAAGAAAAGTAGCCATCCACAGTTCCTCTGCCCAGAGCTGAAGAATAATTCCGTAAGAGGAAAACAACCTGTTTATTTTTCCTTCAAAGAAAACCTTGTGGTATTAATAGTTCACCATTCCTTCTGAGCCCCAGATAAACACAAGCTGTTGGAGGATTTAAAAAAGGCCCAAATTTCATCCGGACCAGATTAGTGCTATTTCATGTGATTTGAATTTAATAATCCTGGAGTGAGGCTGGGGTGGGGGAAGAATTCAAGACCGGAGGAAGAAATTTCTTTTCAATTATGGATCAGTGAACAAAGTCAAAAGTTTCGACTCAAGCCCTCAAGAGAATCAATGTCCATTCCAATTGAAAACAGAAACAATTGGTATCCATTTGTGGTCAATTCCACCCACATATTTTTTGTTTCTAGTTTCAGTCGGGTGTTTGGTATGGCCTTCCTTAACTTGATAGCTGAGACCTAAGTTGATTTGACTAGTGGATCTCAACCTTCCTAATGTGCAACCCCTTTAATACAGTCCCTCATGTTGTGGTGACCCCAACCATAAAATTATTTCATTGCTACTTCATAACTAATTTTGCTACTGTTATGAATCATAATGCAAATATCCGATATGCAGGGTATCTGAGAAAGCCCCCCTCAGGGGGTCACGACCTACAGGTTGAGAACCACTGGACTAGACTATCAAGACTCAAGGATATCAATTCCTGATTAAACTGACTTAACAGACCAGTTACACATCTTCTATGCTTGAGTTTATAGCAAAATTGAACTCACAGAAATTAATGGGATAATGGTCACAATGCTTCCCTGACTGTTCTTGGGGCATTAATGTAGCTGGCTCTGTGAGATTATGATCACACAGAACAATTAATATCACTAAACCAAACACAAGCAACAGGAAACCAGAGGCAACAGGGACGGGCTGTTTGTGCAGTAATCAACAGTACGTACACATTAGCATTAAGAAGATCTCTCTATTTAAGCACTGATGCTTTATGCTAATACCACAGTTCAAACTGATCCCAGAATAAAGGAGGGAGAGAATGCTTCCAAATTACTCCTGTGTGTCATCCTAAAGCATGTTTGCTGACTTGAAAGCAGGTGCCGTGTCTAACTGACAATACCACTTCCATTTGTAATAACAGCCAGGTCCTTGGGAAGCCAAGCAAAGATCAGGAGGAGGCAATTTATTAATTAAGCACCCTATGATGGAAGGAATGATGAACACACAGAGAATTTGGTATCTGCAAATTGTACTTATTTTTGTCTTCATTATTATCATTATATATATATATATACACATATATATATATATATGTTATATATGATGTATGCGTGAGAGTATACGTGTGTAATGTGATGTTTGTGTGAAATGTGTACTTGAGTGTGTGTGTGTGTGTGTGTGTGTGTGTGTGTGTGTGTGTGTGTGCATATATCATAGTTTCCTTTTACCCACAGTAAGTGTTTTCACCCACGGGACCGCCTCACGGTCCCTGCTGTCTGCGAATTCATACATTATACCTTTGTAGTCTAATCCACAGAGATTAGCTGAAGGCTGAGAGATCTCCATTCTCAACGGGTACCCCCAATCATGCTAGAAGTTCTTAGTGACATTTTAAAAAATACCAACTGAAGGGAGCGCTCTTACATCTACACAAGCAGAAGGAACTTCATCTCTGCCACTCTGAAACCAAATAGCAGAGCCACAGACAGTTCCATGACAAGATCTTCCATCTCCTCCCACTTAGTGACATGTTATTTATGCTCACTGAAAATTCTTCGGTATGAACGCTGTAGCAGTGACAACGGTCCGTTGTACCACATGACCTCAAAGGGGCTCAGAAGCTGTGGACACTGTGGTGCTTTAGATGTGAAGTCACTGACTGAAAACGGTGACTGAACTGTTGAAAAGGTCCTTAGGAACAGCCCCAGTCTGGTAGAAGAGAGGGAGACCCCACTGGGCTTGCCCCTCCCACTCACAGCAGCCGTAATCTTTTGACACTATTTTTTAAGTAAGCTACTGGCAAGTGAACAGAAGTGGATTTTTCTGGGGCGTCGGGGATCCTTAGAAGAAAGTTGGCAGAGTATTTCCCCCTTTTTGCCTGTGTTTTTGTTTGTTTGTTTGTTTGTTTGTTTCTTAAATCCAAGGAAATAGCCAGGGTGATGTGTCTGAAACTCCCGGAGAAAACTGGAAATCAAATCCTTCGGGCTTTGAGAACCACCCACTGGAAAAATAAGTGGTGTATTACAAAGGAAAGAGCCAGAGAGGGGGAAACTATAAATTATAGACCCTGCCCCGATAGCCACATGTATGTGCACAGAATAAACAGCCAAGCCTCGTGAGCGAGAACTAAACGAAAATTTGAGCTGAGTCCCCAAAGCCGAGTTTACAGCTTGACTTCATCCATATCTGTTGTCTACAATAAACGGGTGCAGAGACTCATGCCTGTGATCTGAGCACTGATGCAGGAGGATTGCCACAAGCTCCAGGCCGGCTTCTGCTACACGGTGAATTCCAGACAGAGACTCTGTCAAAAATAATAATAATAATAATAATGAACAGTACTTCCATGCTTCCCAATCATGTACGGCAGAACATTCCCAATATCCAGAACCCAACTGAAATTTATTCAAGATCACCAGATCAGGAAAACGTGACTCATTCCCGAGAGAAAGGTGACCGGCAGAAACTGACCCTCCTGAGATGACACAAACATTTGAAGTAGTGAGCAATAATTTTGAAACAGCAGTTATAACTGTGTCCAGTGAAATATAAGAAAATAGACTCACAATGAATAAAAATGTAGGGAACCCCAGGATAGATATAGAAACTAGAAAAAAAATTCTAGAAGTGAGAATCATACTACTAAATTAAACAGTAACTAAAGAGACATGTGTGGAAATATGGTTGGAAATAATGCCAGTATATAAAGAAAAACTCAGATTAACCAAAAGTATGAAGCCAAAAGAACAGAAAAGACAGAGGCACCCTACCCTTAGCTCAGCTGGATGACTTTCTTTCCTCTCTCCCAGCAGAAGAATAAAGCTGTGATGTTTTCTAGAAATGGTAAAACAAATGTCCCTGGACTGAGACACCAAGCGTAGTTGAGAGTAACTGAAAACAGGGAAATAAAGTAAAAACATAGGAGCTAATCCTATGCCTACCCTTAGCTCTTAAAATGTTAGCAGCTGGGGTTATGTCTAAACAGGAAATTAGGATGTTCCCACTCTGGAGAATCTTACTCCAAAAATTCATGACCTGATGACCAGTGTTCTATTCCCTAGCAAAGAACTCAGCCAGGTCCTTTCTGGAATATCTGCCTAGATGGCACAGGCTGATGGAGAGCTGGTGCTTCTGTTATCCAATATCCAATATGCAAACATTCACAAAATTCCCCTGCTTTTCAGCCCAAGTCTTACCTCTGTGGAATCAAACCTCCCTAGCATGGAGGGGAACAGCTGTTCAGCTGCCTTTCAAATGAGTCACTGGAAACTTCCACCTACAGTCTCTCTTGTAATTTTAAGGTTAGAATATAATCATGCGTTTTCGTTGAAAAAAAAAAAAAAAACAACTCCCAAGTTCTCAGAAAGGGATTGACAGACCAACTGGAGAAAATATCCTAAAAAGTACAACAAATTAGAGCTGAGCACGTGGTTCAGTGGTAGATCACTTGCCACGCATGTGCAAGGCCCTGGGTCCGTCCAGTCCTCAACACTTCGGAAGGGGAATGATGTCAGTGAGAAGAAAAGTCAATGAATAGATGCCAGAACCTAGAGAATCGGTTCAGGAGCTCTGGCATCAACTAGCTGTCCTTTTGCGAAGAGAAAAAGAAAAACAAAACAAAACAAAAGAAAGGCAAGGAGAGAAGTAACAGAGACTTACAACCCTAACGTGAGCCTCTAGGCCAGCTGTTCTCAACCTGTGGGTCACGACCCCTCTGGGGGTCAAATGACCATTTCACAGAGGTTGCCTAAGACCATCAGAAAACATAGATGTTTACATTATGATTCATAACTAAAAAAAATTACAGTTACAAAGTAGCAATGAAATAATTTTATGGTTGGGGGTCACCACAACATGACTAACTGTATTAAAGGGTCAAAGCCTTAGGAAGGTTGAGAACCACTGCTCTCGACTGCAATGAACTCATAAAGGATAAACAGGCTGGCAGGACGGCTCAGCAGGTAAAGGAGCTTGCTGCCAAGCCTGACGACCTGAGTTCAATTCCCAGGGTCCACGTAATGGAAAGGGAATCCCTTCTCTCACAAGTTGTCTTCTGACTTCCACATGGACGATAAACAAACCAAAAAATAAATGCACTATTGTTTTAAAGGATGAGCAATGATCTACACTAAAATCGATTAAGCATTTTTAAACACAGAAGATAAAAGCATTTGCAAAGAACAGAAGAGTCACGGGTAAAAGCAATGAAGCCAGAGCACCTCAGAAAGCTCAACACCACGTTGAAACAGAAGGAGCGGAACCACTGCCCACTTCAGAGTTCTGAGGGAAGAGATATTCGAACTAGAATTGTATTACCAGCCAAATCATTAATCAAATATGAGAATAAAGACCTTTTCAAATACACAAAAAGCCTAGAATTCTATCATGTGTTTTTTCTCTAGTTTCTAGAGGATATGATCCAGGAAAAAAAAACCAGTCAAATAAGATAAGGAGACAGGAGGATCAGGAGTTACGGGCCAGCCTGAGCTGCAGAGTGAGTCAGAGGTCATCCCAGGCTACATGAGAGCCTGTTTCAAGCATGCAAACAAAAAGAGAAGGATGTAAAACACAGGAAAAGTATAAGGAAATCCAGGATGCAGCAGGTAGATTAAAGGAAGATAGGAAATGAAGGGCTCAGGGAGAGAGAGAGGCTTTTTGGAGCTTAAAGCCTGGCCAGTTATCGCAATATTTCACCAGCTGAGGGGACTGGAAAATATATTAAGTGCGGTAACCGAGATCCAGAAGACAAGCCCCCTATGATCTCCCTCATGTGGATTCCCGCTTTGAATGTTGAGGTTTCTATATGGAATTTGGAGTAGCTGGAGAGCCCAGGAAGCTAGAAGGGGCCTGTGATAGGGAGAAAATAAGGGGCGAGGGGAAAAGGGAGAGTCACATGATATGAAGCTGGCTGGATGAGGAGTTCCAGGAGTTAAAGTTTTAAGCAGGAATAGGGGCAGGGAGGGAGAGAGGAAGAGTTGGGTAGGTTAACCAAAATAAGGATATATGAAAAACCCCTCTGGAAACCTGCTACTTTCTAAGTTGAGTAACAAATATAACTTAAAATTGGAAGGAGCTTGAACACAGAAACCCTGCATGGGCAGACAATGCTTTCCCCAGAAGACATGAGCTATTAGATTAAAATCTCAGTAGTAGGCATGTTCCCTAGGAAGGAGTCTCAGGCCTGGCCCTGTAAACCTGGTCATAAGTCCAGGCTCAGGAAGTCATAGGCCCTAGGGAGGAACCTATTACTCTTCTTTTGCTAAAATACATTGAAATATCAAACAACCTTCTAAATATCCATCATCATACCCAAGTTTAGTGCTACCCTCAACCTTGGCCAAAGACTATTCTCTCTGTGGTGGACATCAGTAAATGCCCAGACTCACAACTGTTCAAAGTGCTGAGAATAAGTCTCTATTGAGTGATCATCACTAAATGGGACATCTGTATGCTCCCGTCCCCTACTAAGGTGCAAGGGACATCTTAGAAGGAGGGTAAAAGAAATGTAAGAACTAGAGGATGAGAAGTTCCGGGAAGGGCTGTTTTGGGGACATGACATAACCACTGTACCCATAAACTCACTGCAGCTATGGTTACCTGCACAACAGCCAACCAACAAGGCCAGTCAGCATTCCAACAGGCAGTGCAGACTGGACTCGGTGGTTTGTTAACAAGGAAAGGAGAAGATGTAAAGGGAGGACAGAGGCAGGTTGAGGGCCTTTCTGGGGAGTGGAAGGGAGGGACTGGAGGGTTCCTGGGGGAGTAGGAAGAGGAAGGGAGGGACTGGAGGGTTCCTGGGGGAGTAGGAAGAGGAAGGGAGGGACTGGAGGGTTCCTGGGGGAGTAGGAAGAGGAAGGGAGGGACTGGAGGGTTCCTGGGGGAGTAGGAAGAGGAACCTGGGGGTGCTTATGATCAAGACGCATTGTTTACCTATATGAAATTGTCAAAGACAAGCAAAAGATATTCTATCAGAAATATTTCACCATTTCAGCATGAAATGGGAGTCTTTAACGGACCTGAACGATTGTGAAGAAGGGGATAAAGAAACAATGAAATTTAAAAACAAGGTAATTATTACCTGCAGTAAAAATGGAAATTTCTAATGCAAATAAAATGTAATTGTGGCCTACTAACCAGCTCAGATGTAAACAGCAGACACGCACCCATATTAAACTAAATATAATTTAACCATAATTTTGATAAATGACACCAGTAAAATTAAAGGAGTGGACTGAAGGATGCAGAAAAGTTCAATATGACTGCTACACAAAAACTAACAGTTCAAGACTAAACTTATTAGTCAAGGACAAAACAGATATGTATAATCAAGAAGGGAAACACTGGGCCGGGCGGTGGTGGCGCACGCCTTTAATCCCAGCACTCGGGAGGCAGAGCCAGGCGGATCTCTGTGAGTTCGAGGCCAGCCTGGGCTACCAAGTGAGTTCCAGGAGAGGCGCAAAGCTACACAGAGAAACCCTGTCTCGAAAAACCAAAAAAAAAAAAAAAAAAAAAAAAGGGAAACACTGGAAAAATCAACTGAAAGAACACACTAGAAGTAAGGCCTCTCCATGGAGAGGCCAGGGATTGATTGTGGAAGTGGGAACTGCTGTTTCCATTACTGGTCTTTAAGTACAGTTTGATTTTTAACCAGATCAGGGATAATATTGACACAAACATAGTTTTAAATAAACACATATAAAAAGGAAAAGATGAGTACACACTCCTCAGAAATCCTCTAAGAGTCAGGTGTAGTGACAGACACCTGCAATTCCGGCCCTTGGGAGGTAGACTCATGAGGATCAAGAGTTCAAGATTCTCTTCAGCTACATAGTAAGTTTGGGGACAACCTGGGCTACATGAAATCCTGTCTCAAAAAGCAAAATTGAAAAGAAAGAAAAAAGGGAAGATTCCAAAAAATTATTCTAGAGTAATAACGCCAGCAGAGATGTAATTCATGCTCACTATCTGCCATTGTTGTCCAAGCACTTAATATATAATCACTTCATTAATCTCATAATAGTTTTGACAATCTAATCTCCCTGCCTCCACCTCTCAATTACTAGGATTATAGGTGTATATTAATACACCTGACTGAACCCTCATAATACTCTCTCTTTTTTCTTTTAAAGACATTTTAAATTATGGATAGGTTTGTGTGTCTGCAGTTGGGAATGTGAATGAGTGCAGGTGCCTCCAGAGGCCAGAGGTGTAAGATCCCCTGGAGCTGGAGTTACAGTTGGGAGCCACCTGACATGGGTGTTGGGAATTGAACTCAGGTCCTCTGAAATAATAGCAAGTATTGTTAACCACTGAGCCATCTGTCAAGGCCCTCATAACACTGTTAAGGGCCCATTTTGCAGAAGAAACTGAGTCTCAGTTAGAGTCAAGTAAGTTGTTTAAAATCCATGTAATAGTAAACATGGAAGCCAATATTTGAACTGAGAGAAAGCTCTAGAATCTGGGTGGTATACTACTAATTGCTCTTTTAGGGAAAATAATTATTTCTTTTGTTTTTTTGTTGTGATTCACTTGATTTTCTTTATGGTTTTGAGACTCAGTTTCACTATATAACTCAGGGTGACTTTTAATTTGCTATATTGTCTAAGCTGGCCTTGAACTCATGGAGAACCTCTTGCCTCCATCTCCTGAATGCTGGGATTACAGGCACATGCTACCACTCAGCTCAGGAAAGATTTCTTTTAATTCTCTTCTCTCCTTCTTCTCTTTTATGCTTTATGTATAATCAATGACTCTAGCACAGAAAATTATATCAAAATAAACAATTATTCAATTTATTCAAGAAACAGTGTTTTATTTACAAGAATTTTAGGGCAGATATTTTTCTTATAATACATTGTTTAAGTTAGAAGATAACTATTCATTGTGAAAGAATTTATCTGAAAAATCAGAAAAACACAAAGAACAGTATATTTATCTCTCCAAATTTTAAGTTCAGCAGACCTCTGGAGCTCCACAGAGAGGTTGGAAGGCTACCAAAAAAGATGGGTAATGCTTCTGTCAGCTTGAAGCCATTTATGTTTGAAGCTGGTTAAATCTCGAGCCATCTTTATCAAAGTGGGCACACAATTCCTGTGTCTGGAAGTATCATTTCCCTCTCCTTGGGCAACAGACACATCACACGAACCACTCAACATGAACAGGCAATACTGGGGTCACAACTGTCCTATTCTCCACAGCCCTTGAACCCGTTGGTCAATTAATCCCGGGCAAACCAAGGGATAATCTTAAAAATAGCATACTCCCTCCCCAGGTCAGCACATGCTACATCAGATTGTCAGAGACCATGATCATATCTGATTGATATATTGGGTAATAGTCTGTCTCCCCAGGTCTCCTGCCAACGCTTTGTACTTTGTTCAGGTCTCTGAACTGTAAGAAGTGTTGTGAATGGGTTACTTTGCTGTATTTTCTGTTCCAAGGGCATTTAGGGAAAAGACTTTAATGTTCCTTTATTGAACACCATGCTCCATGTAAATTCATTTGCTGTTTAATAAGAAGCATGTAGGGTAGTATTACTATCCTCAGCGATGAGAGCTGTCAAGTAAATTGCTAAAATCAAACAGTGGGATCCCACTCAGCATAACTGAGATCCACTTGTATTAACAGATTTCTCTAGGAGCCAAAGTGGTGTTCATGGTGTCTCTTGTCCACAAGAATAAAGGTATATATTCGAGTCCGGTGATTCAGACCTACGAAATATTTTTCAAAGGCAAGAGGTCTAAGAGCCCTGATGAGAAATGACCACCTCAAAGAATAGCTCAAGACGTGTCTTGTCTTTCTTTAAAAATCACATATCCTAAAGGCCAGGCTAACATTATGAGAATTGTCTTGGGGGTTTGGGGAAAGTGTGGTGTTTAAATCATTTAAATGGCCCCTTATGTTTTCCTTAGTTTCAACATAATTCCTTTACAGGCTGATGGCACTTCCAGCTTTGAAGGCTTTTGCATGCATTTGATGGCCTGTAGCTTCCTCTGCCTTTGCAAGAACATTACTTATCTTCCAGTGAGCCCTGACAGCATCACACAGTCTACACGTCTTTGGGAGGAAATGGCTTCCGGCGTAAAATATTGTGTAAGCCTTTAAGGCTGGCTTTGTTAATCTTTCATTTCTTAAAATTTAGGACACCACGGTGGCATTATAGGAGAGCAGTTGTCTATAATTTGCACAGCTAAATTTGGCTTTGAGGTTGTCCAATATGCAAGTATATTGTTTGGAATAATAGTTAATAATAAGTTTCCAAGCAAGTCGGAAATAGAGCCACTATCATTTAAAAGCAGGAGCCAAAATGCAACTGCCTCTCCGGCAAGATAATGAGTTAATGAGGAAGACCTCTTTCAAAGCAATAAACAACACCACCATTCGGAGTCAGCTGGGCGCCCACTACCTTGAATGTCAAGCTGCTCACCCTTCACAATGTGATCTCTAAGAATAGACCCATTACCACCTCTCCAGCAAGGGCTTGAGCTAAACAGCTGGTACTTGTGTCTGAGTTCTTCAGGGGATGATGACTACAATAGAAACAGGCTCTGGCTTCGGTTGAAAACCAGAGCGAGCTTTTGGATTTACAGCAGGCAGTGGCTTTAAGTCCCTGAAATTTGAGGTCACCTGGAATAGCTCTTTTGATGCAGTGTCAAGGGAAAGCTTCCCTGGACCCCTGCCGCACAGGTTTCATACTGGATATTCTCCATCCCTCCAGGATCCCCTTCTACCCTTTTTGTTGCTGAACTGGAGCACGTGGCCCATTTCCTCTGGCTTCCTGTTGGTTTTGGCTTGTAGGAATACTGGGCAAGTGACACGAGGATGCTAGAAAAGAGGAGGTGGCCCATCCATTGCCCTGATGTGGCAGGCTCTATTTGCCCCAGCTAAAGGTCAGCACGCATTCTTGGCCACTGCTTCCAGCAGCCCTATGCCCTTGTCCACCCCATGGACCTTCACACTGATGGATGGCTAGTGCTGGTCCTGGTGGAGAATCTTGGGGCTGTCTCCACTCCTGTTCTCCCTTTGCAAACAGCCCCTTCATGGATGTTTTCCATCACCCTTCGAGTGGGTCATCACTTTGCTTCTGACTGATACTACATTCCTCCTTCCTTATACACCAAAGACTTTAAATAATACAGAGTTTTAATTAGCACATAAAATAATGGATTTCACTGTGATATTTTCACACACACAAACAAACAAACAAACAAAAAACCTGTCTGTTCAGATGGAAGAGTGATAGCAAGCAACCGTTGAGTAGCAAAGAGGGCTGTGTTGCTGGTGACATCATTTGCAGATTTTCCACTGGGCTCAATGTACTGTTCTAAAAAAGCTATTTTTCTCCTTTGCAGAAGGCAGTTATAACCAGATTGTGATGGCAAAGTAAGAGGCAGGCATCTTCAGGGAGTCTGGCACCCTCTTTACCTAAGTGTTACCGACTTGGCTGTGCGCAGCTACCCAGGCCCTGAGCACAGGCCTAGAATCATCTTGTCTGACCAGAATTCACCACACAGAGCCATAAGCTTCCCAGTTGATGTCAGCTAAGCCAGTGGGGATGGAGGAACCTTGTCTCACACTGATG
Source organism: Peromyscus californicus insignis (assembly GCF_007827085.1). NCBI lineage: Eukaryota > Metazoa > Chordata > Mammalia > Rodentia > Cricetidae > Peromyscus > Peromyscus californicus. Next base: position 26,405,128 of record NW_026294534.1, read on the forward strand.
AAATTCAGATATTGGCCAGCTTTGTGAGATGCCTGTTGCTACTACCAAAGCTGTTCTGATTTTTAACTAAGTGCAAGCCTGTAGAATCTCTCCTGCCTAATCCCAGAAAAGGAAGTGATATTGTTTCTGGAATTTTAAAGTTAAAAAAAATAGTGATGCTAACCCAAATTCTCTTATTTCAGAACATGTGTCTTAGTTGAGGCTTCTATTGCTGTGAAGAGACACCATGACCCTGGCAACTCTTACAAAGGAAAGCAGTTAATGGAATGGCTTTCATTTCAGAGGTTTAGTCCATTATCATCATGGTGGGACATGGCAGCCCGCAGGCAGACATGGTGCTGGAACTAAGAGTCCTACATCTTGATTGGCAGGCAACAGGAAGTGAACTGAGATACTGGGCATGGTTTGAGCATATATGAGACCTCAAAGCCCACCTCCACAGCGACACACTTCCTCCAACAAGGCCACTCCTACTCCAACAAGGCCACACCTCCCAATAGTGCCACTCCCTTCAGGAGTCATTTTCATTCAAACCATCACAACATAACAATAAATTCCTTAGCATAGACTCAAGATGAAAACATCTTACCATCTAAGTTTAGGTTGGCTGTTGGTCCCAAGGGCTTTGAATCAATACCAAGGCTTTTCTATTTGATGTGCTGTGGATGTCAGTGTATGCCTGTGTGTTTGATGTGAGAGGGTATGGGCATACAGTATCAACCTTGCCTGCATTAGGAGAATGATATTCCTGGTTCTGTGTGAGGAGAAGATTGTTGTTGTTTTTTTTTTTTTTTTGGTTTGTTTTTAAATAAGATTAATGTTAATTGTTCACACAACTGAACTTCTTTTTCTCAAAATTAAAACTTTTTTTTAACTTTTGGATTTAATGAAGTATTGCTAGCTGAAGCCAGTTTGGCATGGTGAAAGAGGTCAGGTTGGTTCAAAGTGTGCAACCTGATTGGCAAACAAACCCTGAGCCCTTTTAAAGAACAATAAAACATTTTCCAGGCCCCCAAAATGTCTCATTTATTCATGGATCTATCACTTGGGTTATCTGAACTCTAGATATGGATCCCAGGAGAATGTATAGTTGGGAAGGTTTTCTCTCACTTCATAGGTTCTCTTCATGCTGCATGCTGTTTCCTATGCAGAAGTTTCTTGATTTCAGGCCCTCCCTATCATTTCTTAGGGTTATTTTCCGTGTTCTTGTTCAGAACATCCTTGCTTACTATTTGAAGTATTTCCCTATAACATTGTTAGACTTTCCATTCTTAAATCGATGTCTTCAATCCATTTTTAACCAACTTTTGTGTAGCCTGAACAATCTGGATCCAGTTTCATTTTTCCTCACGTGGGTCTCTGCTCTTCCTAGCACCATTTCTTGAAGAATCTACATTTTTGCCAATGTGTGTTTTAGGGCAGTGATTCTCAACCTTCCTAATGCTGCAAACCTTTAATACAGTTCCTCGTGTTGTGGTGACCCCAACCAGGAAATTAGTTCATTGCTACTTCATAACTATAATTTTGCTACTGTTATGAATTGTAATGTAAATATCTGATATGCAGAATATCTGTTATGAAACCCCTGGGAACGGGTCCTTTAACCCTAAAGTGGTCATGATCCACAGGTTGAGAATCACTGATTTAGACCCTTAGTTGTAGTGTGGTGTAGCTGTAGTTGTGTGGGTTAGTGTGTCTCTATCCTATTCCATCCGTCCACATGTCTGTTTGTGTTACTATGGCTCTACAGTTCGATTTGAACCAAGTACTATGATATCCTCTGGGGTGGCTCCTTCCGCTCCAGATTGATTTGGCTCTTCGGTGTCTTTCATACAATTTTTAGGCTGGTCTTTCTAGTTCTGTGATGAATGTCATCAGAATGTAAATGGGGAATGCACTGAATCTCTAGTTTTCTTTTGGTAGCATAGCCATATCACAATATTAACCCTGCCAATCCACGCCTCATGGGGAGTCTTTTCATTTTGTTTGTTTGTTTCTTTTGCTTTGTTTTTTGATATCTTTACTTTCTGTGTTATAGAGTTTTCATTTTAGACATTTTTGTCTCCTTGGCTAGATTTCTTTATTGGGTTGTTTTTAAGCTGTTTTGCATGGGAATTTTTCCCCTGATTCATTTCTCAGCAAGTCCGTTGTTGGTATATAAAAAGGCTACTTTTTATTTATGCTCATGTCATATCTTACTACTTTACAGGATGTTTTTAATCATATTCAAGAGTTCTCTGGTGGAGTCATTAGGATCTTTCAAGTATAGTATCATATCTCCAAACAGGGATAAACTGTCTTTTTCTTTTTCTTATATGTACCTTTTTTTATTTCTTTCTCTTGCCTTATTGCTCTTGCAGAGACATCAAGAACCACATTAAATAACAGTGTAGAGAATGGACACCCTTGGCTTATTTCTCAAGAAATCTTGCTTTTCCTCACTGAGTATAATGTTGGCTATGCATTTACTTAAGTCAATCAGCTTTGAGTCCATCGGTTCAAGATCAGAAGATCTGACACCAGAGTATTGCAGGATGCAGGCCAGCTTCTTAGCTGCCTTCAGTGTGACTCAGCAACTTGCCACGGTCCATGGCACATTACAGCAGATGACAATTAATAATTCAGATGTCAACTCACCAGATGAATAATTCTCTGATGGAGAAACCTCATCAAGCAAGTCTTACAGGGCCACAAACTCTGAAAACTGGTTGCTTCTGCCTGTAATTTCATATGTGCCAAAACAGCTGTGGAATCTCCCCATTGCCATGCATTCATTTTCATGTAATGTGTACATGTAATCTCATGGTTACATCTCAATCCTAAAGGCATTTATTCTGTGGACTGTCTAAAGATGATTTCTTCTTAAGCCGTATAATTTTGATGAATATAAATAATACTAAGATATTTTTCATAGCTCAGGCTGACATAAAAAAAAATTACAGTATTCTCAGCTACAAAGACAGCTTTTTACACAATTAGCTCATATACGACCTCAGAGCAAATTCAGAGTAGATTGGTTGCCCCTGTAAATTAATTGCATAAGGACAGATGTCCAGGTGTCTGGTTGTTGAACCAAGGTCAGGCATAAAGCAACTTTAGTGCCAGTTTCTCCCTTGCAAAACTGACTGATCACATTAAAGACATAACTCCCTGCACAGATTCTCTCAGCAACTGACTCTCTGCATGAAATACTAATCTCAGTTTTATGATACAAGACTCAAGGTTCAGCCAACTAACTGTTTATGTTTAGGTCCTCAGATGCTTTTAAGGTCACCGTCCCTCGAGAAAGTGCGGAGCACTCGAGCACTGCATGCTGCCTATCTTTGCTTTACAGCCTGCTCACCAGAGAGCTTGGCTGACAGCTGAGCGCTAATCATGTGATTTCACATGTGCTATCAGAATGACTCTCCTTCTTATTGTTTACTCAAGAAATGTAATGTGACCCTCAAAATATAACTCATTTATTGTCTAGAGCTTTCTGTTGGTAATATATATATATATATATATATACATATATATGTATATATGTATGTGTATATGTGTGTGTGTGTGTGTGTGTGTGTGTGTGTGTGTGTGTGTGTGTGTGTGTAAAGACAAAGAGAGAGAGATTTTTTTTAGAAGAGATTTCAAGATGCAGTAATAAAGTTACCATCAGAACACATGCGCTCCTTTCCTACCCCTCAGATAGAAAATGTTTAGTTCTCGCTGACATCGTGGATTTTTTTTTTCATACCCTGTGCTGCTGGAAGCTAGCCCTCTAGGCTGTAATATCAACTTCTTCCATTTTACCAACTAACAAGGAAACGCTGAGGCCAAAGAGATTCCCTTGACAATTGAAAGCATGTACTGCTCTTATAGAAGACCTGAGTTCGGTTCCCAGCCATTCTCACTGTGTGGCGATAACTGCCTATACAACTCCAGCTCCAGGGAGCACAGTGCCCTCTTCTGGACTCCACAGGCACTGCAGTCACAAATGCATATTCCTACCTACCTACACACAATTAAAAATAAAAAATAAATCTTTGGAGAGTGGCTCAGCAGTTCAGAGCACTTGCTGCTCTTGCGGAGAAACTAGGTTTAAATTCCTGCACCCACATGTCACATGTCAGCTCACAATCATCTGCAACCCCGGGGAACCTGACACCTCTTCTGACCTCCACAGGTACTGGACAACCATGTGGTGCATATACACACATGCAGACAAAACACTCATACACTAAAAATAAAATAAAAACTAAATCTAAAACAAACATGTTTTTAAATACATGTTTTTTTTTAAATCTAGAAGTAAGAAGAAACTTCTGAGAGTGATTTGTATATTTGCTGTTTTGATTGTGAAAATAGTTTGAGTATAAACAGACATTTATTATTATATGTCAGTTGTGCCTCAAGAAAGTTATGTTAAAAGTCATACAAGAAAGGGAATATTAAAAGAGAAAATATATATTGGCTTGTGCAGTTACATTCTGTGCATTTTACTGTATGTAATTTATATCTCAAAGTGTTAATAGATATAGCAGAATGACAAATTGTAAATATAGTTTGGGATCTTTTATATAAGAAATAGAGAGTACCAGAACACATTTTCATGTGCTGGTATCTTCATGCAAGTCCTGGAAAAATAAATAAAAACCTAATGACAAGCATGGCCCATGGTCCAGAGAGCAGACAGAGAAGGGAGCTAAGATACTCCACAAACCCCTTTCTCTTTGAACTCTGTGGAGAAAAAAATAATAAATGAAGACTGTTTCAAGACAGCTTACTCTCTGGATGATTGAGGATGAAATAATACAAGGAAGAGGTTCTAAACTCAGAAATATTTTGAAAGTACAAACAATAAGTGTGCATTGAAAAGCCCTGCTGTGCTCAGGGGTGCTGTTGTTCACATCTTAAGGATATGGAGAAAGAAGATCTGAACTGTGTGCCACTTGCCATACTCCTGTCTGCCAGGAATCAATGTTTCACGAAACTTTTGTCCCTCAGTACGTATGGGAGATTGGTTCCCCACACTTATTACCCACTTCTTCCCCCAGATACTAAAGCCTTCTCTGCACCATACAGTGTAGCATGTTTATATGACCTATGCACTCCTCCCAAACATGTTAAATCTTCTCCAGAGTACTTGTACTCAGTAAAATGTAATGCTATGTGAACAGTCTTCACATCATATTGTTTAGGGAACAATTATGAAGAAAAAGTCTGTTCATTTTCAATACAGATGCAATTTTTTTTAAAAGAAATGAAATCTTTTCATCCAAGTTTGGTTAAATCTGAGAAAGTAGACCCATTCTATATGAAGATGGACTGGCAATTCTCTGAAGCAGACTTTACTAGTTATATTTAAAATTAAACAATCCCAACACTGTGCCAATCACTTCTCTTATGGCACCAAATCAACCAGATATTAAATATACATTAGGGATGTGTATATGCTAGGCACATTCACAGCCCTTCTAGGAGCCCAGAAAGGCATGTGTGGAAGACGACGCTCATTCCCTCACAGGGGAATTTCAGTTCCTCAGTGAGTAGGCTCAAAGAAGTAGGACAAGCCAGATGACTTGAGCGACTTAACTAATTCTCTAATCCCCCAATACCTGCATATGGCTGGAAAGGAGATGGACACAACCTGTCCCCAGTCAGAGGGAGCTAACATGGTCCCAGTATTGCTTGCCTATCCCTCTTGCTCATCTGTCAGTCAGTCCCAGGCTTCTCTAGGATTGCTGGGCTCTGAGAACCAGTCCATTAGTCTCCTCCTTCCTATCAGAGGCTACTCCTCTCAAGGTTTGCTTTCATACTATCGCAGTTTCCCAAGTTCCGACTCACGAGTTCCATTTGTCATGTGGATTCATGTCTTACAGTTCTTATAATAAGGTGTCACTAACTATGTGTCTCCAAGCAGCAGATAGCTGTTTTCTGGCTGCTCTAGAGGCTAGCAATTGGTGAGTCAGCAGGGCCCCCACGCCCTCTGAGGTTTCTGAGGAACAGTTCTTCCTCGCCTCTGCCAACTCGCGGGAGCCTCACACACTCGTTAGCTTGTGGCAGCGGCACTGTCATTTCTGTCACAAGTTGTCTCCCTCTCTGTCTGTCTCTTCTTACAGAGACACTGGCAATGTCGGATTAAGGGCCCACCCTATTGCAATATCACCACATCTTAACATGTGAATTGCCGTTTCAAGCGTTCTGCTGTTCCACAGTCACAGGGATGGAGGGCTAAGATGTCAATGTATCTTGGTGGAGAATGGGGACACAAAGCAACCAGGACAACCTGGATATCTACATTTTACTGAAAGAGATCTGCACTATACAAACAAGTCACTTTTACTCATCAAAGCAATGTTCTTTAACCTCTCTCTCTACACCAGCTTCCTTCCTGGGGTGGGAAGGAGATGAACAAAGAAGTGTAAAGGTTAGTCAAACCACTTCCTTCCACCTTGGGGTGGAAGATGAGAGACATGGGTGTGGACGCAGAGATGGGCCACCTGACAGTGGACCCTGCCCTACCGTGTGTTTTCTGTTACACCACACCAGGTTTCTGCTCTCCCAATGCGGACAGCAGAAGGATGTGAGGGGTGACATGCAAGAGGTGGCCTCTTGAGTGGGGACTCCAGCCAGGCTTGCTGCCACACCCAAGTCGGTTAACCCAGCGTCAGTTGGTGGTAGCAGGGAAACTCCCAATGTCAACATGAAATGATGATATCTACAAGCCGAAAAGGACCTGAGAGACCTCATTCAACTCTTAGGCCACAGTCAGGGAAGCCGGGGGCAGACAAGTTACAGTACGTATGGAGGAGGCAGGAGAGCTGGATTCCGCCCTTTCTTCCTTCATACCCTCCAAGTTGGCATCACTTCAAAGGAGGTCTAAGTGCTACAAAGAAAGCATGGTAGCTGACTTTTGGGGGTGGCTAGGTGGCCCGTCTCTGCTTCTACACTTGTCAAAAAGACTATTTCTATGGATATCCAAACAAGATCACCTGGGGTCATGGGGGAGATGATGGATGGATGGATGGATGGATGGATGGATGGATGGATAGACAGACAGACAGACAGACAGACAGACAGACAGACAGACAGACAGATAGATAGATAGATAGATAGATAGATAGATAGATAGATAGATAGATGGAGAGAGAGAGAGAGAGAGAGAGAGAGAGAGAGAGAGAGAGAGAGAGATAGGCAGGCAGACAGACAAATAGAATCTTTGCAAAAATGAATGCAGTCTGGTCTACTCTGCTGGTTGATATTTGTTGTCAACTTGACCAGACGGAATGGTCCCTAGAAAATTGGTAGAGCGTACTTCTGGCTATGTCTATGAGAGTGTTTCAAGGTATGATTAACATTAGAGTAGGTGACCTGAGGAGAGAAGACCTATCTTGAATACAGGCATCACTGTCTAATCACCTGAGGACCCAGATGGCACCCGAAGATCAGAAGCAGAAGAGGGGAAGCGGCCCACACGTGCGAGCTCAATTCTTCAGGCGGGGCATGTTTCACTGTCCTTCTCTGCAGACATCAGACCCCAGACTCTTCAACCTTTGCGTGAGAACTTGCACCAGTGACATGACAGAGAGCTTCCAGACCTCCAGCCTCACATTGGCCCCGAATTTTGTCCTGAGGCTTCGAATTTCTCGGACTAAGCAGCTCTGTTTCCTCTGGCTCCCCACCCTGCAGGCCACCATCATGGGACTAGTCACCCTCTGATCATGGATGCCAATGTAATGAGTCCCTGAGACCCTAAGAGGCATTCTATCATTTCTGTTCCTCTGGAGAACTCTGCCACACACCTGCCTGTGAAGGCTCAGGGACACAATGTGTGGAGACACCATCAAGGATGAGACCTGACTGTGAGGACCAAGCCCACGTCAAGCTCTGTTCCTGAGCGCATACCACCATCTTCTCACTCCAGGCAAAATGTGCTGACTCAGGGCGCTCCACAGTGTGCAAGCTTACCCACGGCAGAAATCATCTGACCCGCATTCCTCCCCCATCCTACATACACCTTCCTTCTCCAGCAAGCCTCCAACCTTGTTCCCGACTTACACTTTGTGAAAATTAGACTCAGCTCCAAGTTCCTTTACATCGCATGAAACAGTGACTTCAGGCTGTGCCCCCCCACCCCGTGTACCTCCACGTTACAAAATGGCTCCGTTTTGAGTATGACTGCAGAGACAGAATGACTTTACGTCACTGTGCACATGGACATACCGCTACCTGTCCATCACTGACCGTGAGGCACATGGATAAATGCCTTGTTCGTGCAACTACAAAGTTCTATTTATGGATCTCTCAGGGTAGTCTGGGAACACATGGACATATGGGTGCCTTAAAACCACCTCAGGTAAACAGGACCTGAGAATTTGTCTAACACATTAAAGGTTACAAACTCTCCCCTGTTATGACCCAGTATTCCTCAAGGTAGAGCTTCCTATTGTCTAAGGGAATGGAGTGCTTCTTGTGTCCTGTTCAGATTGCCTTTCCCCCATCTGTCTAAGTCTGAACCCAAATCGGCCCCGCCCTCCATAGTCCTAGCCTCTCAGGTCCACCCTGTTGTTATCTCGGCACCCCTCCAACTTGGGTTCATTGCTATCTTCTCTAAACACCTGTAGTGATGGATTCTCTCTGCATCTATATCAGCTCTTTGTTTTTTTGTTTTTGTTTTTTCCGAGACAGGGTTTCTCTGTGTAGTTTTGGTGCCTGTCCTGGATCTCGCTCTGTAGACCAGGCTGGCCTCGAACTCACAGAGATCCGCCTGGCTCTGCCTCCCGAGGGCTGGGATTAAAGGCATGCGCCACCGCCGCCCCTGTATCAGCTCTTCGTCTCTGTACTCACACCATCTTGTCACCTCTGAATTCTGCTGTCTTTAATCCCTTGCCGCCATTCTATAACACAAGGGTGATGTGTGATCTGGGAGTTAGTACTATATCTAAGGTTGGAATAAGAGTACCTGGGATTACCAGAGGTCAGCTGTCAAGGGAAACTGGAACTCATGGATAAATAAATCTCAGTCGACGAAAGAAATGTAGTTTGTGAAGTTATTCTTACTCAATAAATTCTGACATTGTGGAAAGACACAGACACATCCATCGACGTCCACCCATGGCATGCTCAGAACATATCTGTCCTCTTTTAACTGTCCACACGGCTCTCTTTAACTACATTTATATCCATTACTTTTCTGTTGCTGTGATAAAACACCATTACCAAAGCAGTTTCCAGAAGGGAGAGTTTATTTGGGCTTATGGTTCCAGAAAGACCGTCATGGCAGGGAGGCATAGCAACAAGGGGCAGACATGGCAGCCACAGCACGAAGCTGAGAGCTCACATCTTCAACCACAAGCATAAGAAGAGAGAGCAAACTGGAAGTGGGGTGAGGCTATGTACTCTCAAAGCCACCCTCAGTGACACACTTCCTCCAGCAGGGTCACATTTCCCAAAGCTCCCAAGCAGCGCCACAAACTGAGGACCGAGGGTTCGAATACTTTCACCAATGGGAGACACTTCTCATTAAAACCACCGTTCCACTTGATTCTTTAAGGACTTACCATATGTTGGCGAGCCAACGACCCCTGCTGAGGGCACACTGTGTGCCAGGCCTATGGAAACAGTGCCCCTGAAAAGCATGGCTTTTGGCCTCAAGAAGCTTATACTGTAGAGTTTGCACATGAATGCGTGTGCGCGCGTGCACACACAGAAAACACTATAACCCCTAAAGCAATTGCCACCACAAAAATGGGCCCCAGAAACCCAGAAGCATCACCCTAGGTCACCTGGAAAGTCAAGGAAAACGTCAGAGAGGAGACAGAATTGGGACAGACCGGAGCTGTGAACAGGAATGTGCTTGGTTGCCAAAGCTGTGACTGGGGTGCTGCTGGCAGTCATCTGGGGGGTCGCCGAGTCCATTTGCTGGCACAGACAAAGGACTCAATGATCAGAAAAGACAGAAGACCACTCTGGAGAGAGACAGAAAGTAACAGCTCTGTCCCTGCGGTGTGGGAGAGGCCTCAAGCTGAAAGGAAGTCGGCTGAACTGATACTGGCGTGGGTGTTTCATAGGGCTCCAGGACAGCCCCTTCTCCCCATCGGTCCTGTTCAGATAACTACGCCCATGAGTGTTCCTCATCCCTATTGCCCCTCCACCACCCACCCCCACTCCCACCCCCAACCCTTGACCGAAGCTTTCAACTTCCTCGTCTCCCTCTGTCCCTCTAACCCTGCTTCACAGTGGCGCTACAACCATCGTAGCGGGAGTTAAGCCATTCTAAAGAGAGGCACGTGAGCTATTGGACTGTTGAAACAGTGTGTTCCGAAGGATTAAAGTTTCCCCAGAAATCCATGCTGGGAAGGGAAAGGCTGAAGCCAGGTGCCAGCCATAGGGGGAACTTGTCTTCCGGGAGGAGATTTTACACAGTTCTGACAAAGCAAGTCACCTCACAGGACGGACCGAGTTGACACAATGGAAGGACCGTGATGGACAGGGCCATACCTTGCCAGGATTACTGATTCTTTACACCTACTATCAATTACTTAAACTACAACCCCAGGTTAGTCACGTAGCTGCAGACTTGCCAGCCACTGGATCCCTGTCCCTCTCCCCAGTGTGACAGCATTGAACAAATCTTCCTCTGCTTTTCACTATTAGTTGTCACTTTAATATTGAGACAAAGTGGCCAAGCCTAGCTTATTGATTGGCACTGCGAGAATCCAGACTTTGACCCTAAAAACTCTGGTTAACAGTGCCCACCTGAGGAGAAATAAGATGAGAAGGAGTTGGGCCAGGACTTGTCTTTGTTACTATATGGCCCCAGGGTCATGCCTCTCTACTGGACTCTATGAGGGACACCGAATTCCCTTGGAGCATAATATCACCATCAACAACAACAACCACAAAATATAGTCCAGAAGCTTATGGTTTCATGATGAGGCCAAAGACACCAAAAACAATATATACAGTTTATGGCAAATGCCCCACCAGTCCAGCTAAATTCACAGAAGACTGTCAGTTGAACTGGCCTGATGCCATGTACGTTAAATTCACAGAAGACTGTCACACAAACTCCAGCCATTGACTCTCTCTGATCCTTCTAAGCATGCGACACTATATTACTTCTCCAGTAATCAAGCTGGACAAAGATGAAGACTGGCAGAGAAGAGATAGTCTGGGCTTGATGACGCGTCTACAGTATCCACTAGAACCAGAGCTGGCATGGGCGGGAAGGAGGCCAGCAGCAGCTGCCACGGTGATGTGTCCCTGCTGTCTCTTCTACAGTCTAACTTTCTCACCCACACAACAGTGTTACATTAACAAATTCGGAGCCCCCCCCCACCATGCTGAAGATGTGCGCATTTGTGACCCCCCCTCCCTAGGTTAGCCCATTCTTCCGAAGCTGTCTCTAGCCATTCGCTCAAGTCCTGCATGGCTCCTTGGCGTTCAGGTTTTGAGGAAATTCTTCAGAACCAAAGTTGTTCCCTTACACAAAGAATGGAAGGTTAGCTGTCGGTAGGAGCCACTTGCTTGGGCAAGAGAGGCCAGACTACAGAAATTGCAAGACATGGAGGCAAGTGCATACATACTCTTTCCTGTTTTAAGGGTAAGGTACAGGAATGTGGCTTCTCTTTCACTGGATCTCAAACGGAGGAACTGAAGAACTAAGGACTCCAACCGGTACACACAGTTGTCAATGGCCTTACATGGCACAAATATTTTCACCCACGATCACCCAGAGCAGGAGTGAAGAAGTATACCCACCCATCTTATAAATCTAAAGGCACCCACCAAAACAATCCCAACAAATCCCCAATTTCTTATGATTTTGTACTTAATGCCATGTAATGTTCCTTTATAGGACATAACACATGAATGATTATTTCAGTACAAAATTTTTTTTTCTCAAAACATTTCAAACAACATTTATACTCTTAGGAGAGGTGACATAATACCATGTGATTCTAGACTCACCCCGTACTGCATCATAGGTATAGTATAGGGGTTTGTGAAGGATGGCCCCTTATCAAGGACACACACACACACACACACACACACACACACACACACACACACACATCCAATATATCACTGGCATGCAGGATAAAGTGCAAGTTACAATTCTTGCCATTGTTTAATCAGAAAGTATTAACTGCCTCGAAAAGGCAGACCAGAGGATGACAAAAATAACTCATCACGTGACCAGAAATGTATAGCCAAAGTAACCCAGTTTTCCTTTTCTTTTTTAGAAAGCTATTTAAAAAGCGCCAAGTATTTCTCCATGGGAGCAAAAGAAACTTCCCTTCTGCCCCCTAAAGTCTTCGTAACTGAGGGTGCTAAGAGGAGCTGACAGTAGGTGGATTAACAGGATAGAAGACTCACACACGTCATTACCTGCACGAGCATGGGACAGCGCAAAGATGAAAAACAAGGATGCCATGACCCACCGAAATGCAAAGTTCGTACACCCTTCTTCCCACAGGAGAGGGAAATGGAAGGTGTGGGGCACTGTGAAGAGGGAGGAAATGATTTGTAGTTTAGATGACTAAGAACAACATTCCTTTGGGCTTGAGTCCTGTCTTCTGTGATGTGAATTTAATCTTTTTTTTTTTGTAATAAAATATCAGTAAGAGAATTGAAGGCAATTAATTGTGTTCCTCTTTCAGGGTCTGACCTGATGTTTAAGTAGGTAAGGGGAATTTCACAGAAAGTCCCTCCCTATGCTTCCAGAGAGAATGTGGACTGAGAGACCTCAGGCCTGCTTCTAAATTCAGCAATGCCCAAGCCCCATACCTTGGGTGTTTGTTTCCTGAGCCCCAGATTTCCTTTTGAGAAGCACTGCTCAACTCAGAAAGCACCTGGAAGCCCTTAGAAGCCATCGTCTTGCAGGCTGCCATTAACCCTGGGCTCTCAGATGTCCATAAGTAACAGTAGCAGCAGTAACATCTCCAGTACCTCCCGACCCAGGTTCTCATCTCCGCTGATTGCCCGGAAAATTCTACTAGTCGCTTGGGTTCTAAATGGGACTGTCTCACATTGATCCAGAAGAACCACAGTTCTGAACCATTTGTAACACATCGGTAGGAATGAGAAATGCAGGTCACACCAGAACTGCTGAATCAGAGCAAGAACATGTGTGAGACGAGCTCCGCTGCTGGTTTTTTGTTCGTTGGTGGTGGTGTTTTGTTGTTTGTTTTGTTTTGGGTTTTTTTTTTTTGACATTTGAGTTGGGGATTAAACCTAGGAGACTCATTCTTGATTGCTAAACTGTTCTTGTCTTTCAGCTTTCCCCAGTCATGTACCCCTAGGACGGGTCCTCCAGCCTCCTGCATCCCAGTTGATGAAATAACTCACCCCTTCACTCAGTTTAGTTCCCATAGCAACCTCCAAGGAAACAACATCATCCATCACTGTGTCCTCACTTTAGCCCAATATTCTCATCACAGCTTCTTCTGCATCCATGGTATAAAGACCATGTTTCTGTTTTCATCCTAAAGAAGGTACCAGATTCATTCACTATCGTATCCTGAGTAGTTGGTTGATTTAAATTTGACGAATCTGCTCAAATTTGATCACAGTATTTCTTTAGGGATTTAAGACACCGCTATGATGGGTTCTTTTAAGTGATAATTAAGTTCATTTATGAAACCAACAAACTTCCCACTTTCCTTTACATTTCCCACTTTTCTTTTCTTATGGTTGAATTGAAGGCAAGAGCTGAACTATCCTTGGTCTTAACTAACTCCTTTTTGTTGTCTGTGGTTGAAAAGTTTTGTTTGTTTAACCAAGGGACGAAGCTTTGCTTGAAAGGCTTATTCTTATGTAAAACTCACATATTAGAAATTCAATATTCCATTATGTAAATAAATTACATAACATTTATGTGCTGTTATCTTTACGTAGTTTATGTGTCTGCTGTCTTATGTAACATGTTTGTCTTACGTGGGATTAGCAATATAGTTGTGTATTAGAAATCTAATACTCTAGAAATATATTATGCATTATATAACCAGTCGGAAATGTAAATTAAGACCGATAATGGTTCTCATGTTTGACTACATAGCATGGTGAAACAGACCTGTTAGCCTAGGGGAGGCCCAGAGCCTCCATTCTCCATTGCCTTGGGCTCTGGAGACTGATAGCCACTATCTTGGTAAATAAGTACCAGGTCTGTTTCTCAGTCTTCTAAGTTCAAATATGCAGTTTGGTTGGTGCAGGGTGAGGGTGGGGGAGTGGAGGTAGCTGTTCTTACCTGAATCTCAAAGATTGACCATGAGCTAGTAAACTGAACCAGAAAGCTGACTTACTAGCACACAGATTATTAGCTTTTTCTGAGACTGGAAACATATAAGTCAATGACCATGGAAGACGGCCAGCAGACAGCAACAGTCACCTAACTAAGGAAGGGTTCCACAGCTGTCAGAGGGTAAACTACAGGACATCTTGAGTCTAGACTTCTGGACTCCAGAACAGTGACGAAATCTTTCTTGTTTAAGTACCAGTTTATATTATTTGGTCAAGGCAGACCTAGCACACTGAAACAGCTACATATGCAAAATGGACTCTGTGTGAATGGAACTGGGAGGATCCCATGTCCAAGGGCATTGGGCTGTGAAAGCCAGTTCATCTTGCTGATCATAGAAAGGACCTTCCAAAGGAGCCTGATGGATATGAAGTCCATGAACTAAGCCCCATTTCCTTGTGGGCAGTACTTATGAAAAGATGGGTGTTTATGGGGTCACATCTCAAGTTTAACAGAAGCCACACACACAGGGGCACCTGTCTCCATTTCCAAGCAACAAATGGTTCTAGAAAAATCTAGAGGGCAAGACTCAAAAATAAGCAGGGGCAACTACTTAATGGAACCTTCTGTTTGTGTTTGTTTTTATGTTTTATGTTTCCTACATTTGGACAGCCCATATTTGGACAATATGTCAATACATCTGGGAAATATCCAAGGACAATCTCCCCCAGCTTCACTCTACAACTCTTATTCACTAGAGTATCCTTTGGAAACCAACAAACTAATAGCCAAATGAATGGACTCTTTACATCCATCACATGGATAATGTTGAGTGGGTAATGTGTTAGTATGAACTCTGAGTTCATCTGATTGGTTGGAAGGACTGAATGGTAATGTAGTGGGTGCCATTGCTGTGACTCAGCTACCCCTGGCCACAAGCTCTAGAAGCCCCTTCTATGGACAGAAGGATACCACAAGCTTGACTTCTGCCTCTGCAGAAAGGTGCATTGGTGGACCCTTCAAAGAACTTGCTGACTCTCAGACCATAAAACAACCAAGAGTCCTGGACTATGCTCAGTCTTCCCCTCCAGGCCACAGTTAGGACACTGCCTCTAACCTGTGTGCCTGGGCTGAAAGGAAGCAGATAAAATCTAATCAGCCTTTCTTCTGAAAGGGGTTAAATAGGGATGGTTCCTTGTCAGGCAGAAGTAAAAGAATCCCAGCTGAGGGGCTGGAGAGATGGCTCAGTGGTTAAGAGCATCTGATACTCTTGAAGAGGACCAAAGTTCAGTTCCCAGGAACCAAACACTCAAGTGATTCATATACATATATACAAGCAAAACATCCATACACATAAAATAAGACAAATAAGTCTTGAAAGAGAGAGAGAGAAAGAGAAAGAGAGAGAGAGAGAGAATCCCAACTGAGTATAGTATGTGTTGGTCATCTCAGGACTCCAGAAACTGAGGCAGGAGGCAGGAGGATAACTAAAAACCAATTCTTTAACCAGAAAGCGTTCTTGCTTCTCCCTAAACTTCCACCCAGGATCCCTCAAAAACTGTCTTCTAACCCTCCTAAGAAAACTACCAGATCTCCCCATATTTAAGAAAATTAAGGTTTACAATCTTTCAACTCTATGATGACTATTGTGTTTATCTCCAATAGAGTATTCAATATGTTACAGGAGATAGCAACGCTTTGTATAAAACAGACTTGGGTCAGATGATTTTGCCAACTGTTGGCTCTTGAAAAAAAGTATTCTGACCCAGTTTCAAAGGGTCTGGCTCAGCTACCATGCCTGGTAGGTATATATCAAGGGTATTTCACATTGGATCTTTTTTTCAACTTACAATGGTATTGTTGGGACATTATCCCATCTTAAGTCCAGGAATGTCTTGTTCTTGGAGAAATATACTTTATCTATCTTTCATAGTGTTCTTAGTGTTTCTAAGGGACTGGTCTAAAATAGACACACCCAATTCGTGGCCAATACCTATCAAAACCACCTCCCTCCCTATGAGCACCCGCTTCTCTGTGTAGCAGAGAAATCTCAGCAGATACAGATGTGGCCAGTAAACAAGCATCATTTCTGGAACTTGAAGACTGCCAAAGAGCATACTCTGGCAAGTTCCAATACCCACTCTGCACCCTCCAACCTCCCAGGGACCAGGAATGCTGAACTTCTTCTATTTAGAACACACTGACATCCACGTATATTGCCAGGTTTCCTTTGAATTGCAAGGATTTTATTGTATTAGATAGGAGCTAACACTTGAAGCTCTTCAGTTCAGCCCTGAAGAGCAGGAAGTCTTGGGTGATCATGATGAACACTGAAATATCTGTCTCTGACTCTTTCTGTAGACCTGGGCTCCTCTTTACAGGTGAGCGTAGCCAATCCGGACAGTCATAGGTTGCAGATCTAGCTGGCAGCCTTCATATCTTTTCAGATGACTTGGCACCTCTCTGATCTGATCATAAGCTAATCTTACATTTAACGTCAGCAATGGGATTCCCCACTTTGGATAGGGAGAACCTGGCATTCCTAAGCACCTACAGCTACTAAATGTGGCTTCTAATGTGAAGGCAGACTACTGGGGGGGGGGGGGGGGGGGGCAGTGCTATTTTAAAAAGCAGTTTGTCTATTCAGTATTTCTCCGTGTTTACTTTTTAAGGTATGAAGGGTACAATTTATAAAATCTCTTTGTTCATATGAAACACAAGCTGAAGTATTTCAGGATAAAATATTTTGATGTCTGTAATTGATTTTTAACACACACACACACACACACACACACACACACACACACACACACACACGGAGACAGGCAAACCTATAAGTTATATGGGCATTCATTTCTTTCAGTGTGTCTAAAGAGGGTGAATTACTATGACTGCATTTGTATTGTACCCTGGGCACCTCGTGGAAGAAGTCCCCAGTGAGGTTTGTTCTTAGAAAAGGGAGTGGGGAACCTAGATGCCCGTACACTGGCCTGAAACATTAAATAAAAATCCACGTACTCACTGGGAAGGGGGTCTTTACGGATGTGATTTGTAGCATGAAGGCGGTTGTTTTTCTGGGTCAGGGCCAGGAGAAGGGAGGAGTGAGGAGAGGTGCCAGTCTAGGAGGTGAATAGATCTGGTGGGCATGTAGGCAAGGGTGGGATGTGAGATGGTGGGTAACAACTGTGCCAGCTGCTCTTGGGGACCGTGGGAGGAGGGACACATCTACCCAGTCTTCTGCAGATGGGGTGTGTGGAGGGAACCTGTGCCACAGGGCTGCAAACCATCCCAGAGCACATGAACAAGGAAAGATAGTGTTATCAAAAAGACCTTTATTCTGTCAAATGCTTGGTGGGCTTGTGGAAGGTATTTGGGAGCAAAAACTTCCAATTTCTGGACTGCTGGTTACTGTAAAACCTACGCTTACAGTGAGACCTCAGAGGAAGGGATCAGGTAGGTGTCAGTCTAGGAGGAGTGGGGACAGAGATCAGAGGAGCCGCAAGGCAGATGACCTGGCAAAAGGCCCAACACCCAACACGGCACCGCACCCAGACAGCCTGAATTCAGAGCCGGCAGCACTAAAATCCAGCTTACTTGGCCAAGAGAGTTCCTAAGGGAAAGTAAACTAAGGGTGTCCCAGTACTCTGAGCATGTCCCTTGGTGAATACAGTAAAACTTTCCAACGCACCAGGAGGCCACAGAAGTCCATCTGACATCCAACAGTATCCATAAATTTAGATTTTCACGTTCGATGAGGAATTGTTTAGAGAAGTCTCGAGTTCTTAGCTTGTCAAAAGTAGTTTTCTTCCACTTTGGTACCTCCCGACAGCCTGACCTCTTATGTCCTAATATTTCATGCCAATCATTTAATATTCCTCACTTATTTATTTTATCAGGGAAGGGTACACATGCTACAGCGTGTGCGTGGAAGTCTGGAGTTCTCCATTACCAACATGTCTGTTCCAGGAATTGAACTCAGGTCATCAGACTTGGTGGCAACCACCTTCATTCCTGAGCCATCTCATCGACCTTCATGTCAACTATTTAATTGCTTCCTTCCCACTGGTCCGATTCCATAAACAGTCTCATTTAAGGTCTTACTAACGCTCTCTCCCCGTTCACTCATACACACACACACAGGATTTTGAAGAAGAGAGAAGAGTACAGAAATAATAGAGAATTCAAAAGCAAGCTCATCCATCTCCTCAGGACAGCAGGCAGGGGCCTGCCAAGACAGTGATCAACACTCTGTGCAGACTGCTGGGTGGATTGTCTTGGTGGTCTCCTGCATGAGGAACAGGGGCATTGGGACTTGGCTGCAATCCCTAGGGCTGGTGAACAAATCACAAATGATACCTTTATCTTAATTTTCTGGGTAATAGTATTTTTCCCCAAAATGTGCTTTTAGAGCTCAGAATTCAAAGAGTAGAAAAGAGAGTTTTCTGAGGTGAATAATGGACGCCATCCTTACACGCCACTGAGCCTCATCTTCAGGAGTTACAGTGTAGAGGTGAGGAAGGTGTCTAGGCCCAGAAAAGCAGAAACAGATCCCCTTCACCACCCACACACTGTCTGCCTACCCCCACATTCTTTTAATGACTTATTTCCTCCAGCACTTCCTCCTGCTTGGGGGTGGGCCTGTGGGGAAGGATGCAAATTTATCTAATCTCTTAAAAAAAAAAAAAAAAAAAAAAAAAACCTTGTGGTATTGCCCTTAAGTACCTCAAGGATCTCTCCTTGAGGCAGTTTGCATCTGATCTGGCCTTCTTACCCAGCTCTGTCTCCAGAGAACACTGCGTGTGGGAGGCGGGGTGAGGGTGGGCCTCTCTGAGTCTCCCTAGAATAAAAATCCTGGGCAGCACCTGTTACAGCCCCGACACCCCACCCACCCACCCCTGCTCCCCGGCGGCAGGGGAAGTGCAGCCACTTGGTGCTTCTCTGAGGCAAGCCGGCAAAGAACCCAGAGCGCAGGTTTCTGCTATGGGCCACATCCGCTCCTTCGCTCTCATCTGGGAGTGATTTGACTCAGCAAGGGGCAAGGGATACCTACACATCTGCTGTCCTGGGGCTTGTGGGTGGGAAGGAGAGAAATGACTGTCAGCAGCTGGCCTCTTAGACCCACGTGCACAGCCATGTCCCCGCTATGGCCAAAACAGTCCCGGGAAAGGAAACCATTCTGGGGCCACCTCTGTGCATTGAGCTATTATGCCGCTGACACCCAGAGGCCGGGAGATTGGTTGGGACACATCATGTTGCTATGTTGACCATGACGGCTCGCTTCTAAATTATTTTATTCTTTTATGACTTCTTGTTGTCCTCTTTTATTCCTTAAAGTTATTAAGAATGAGCCGGTTGGTCTCACCGTGAGAGGCAGGTCTGCCTTCTCTAGCCTGAGTGTCCAGTGGGAAGGCGCACTGAGAGGGAATCAGGTTAGCTCAGGAGGCTCCGTTACGGTCTGTGAGCATCCAGTGGTCCCACAGAATGAAGCCGCATTCATTCCGAATCAACAGACAGCCTTCAGACTATCTGCTTCAGCCCCCAGGGAGGGCACAGACCCCTGGCCTGTTACTGCGCTCTTCTCATCCTCCCCGAGGTGCCCCGAGGCTTTACAAACACCTTCCGAATAGGAATACTCAAATTAGTGCGTGAAGTGCAGCCTCACCCAGAGCCAGGGGAGCACGGATGCTCAGAGCTGTTGAAGTCAGCTTCCTTGGGCGGCTGCTTCAAGTCAAAGTGCAGATTCCTACCGAGCCTATTGCATTACCAAAGGCTTCATAATCACACCACAGCCACCCAAATCCATTTCACGAATTCAGATAGCTACAGAGATTTATAAACTGGCAGGGAAGCAAAAGCCCCAGCCTTTTCCAATTCAGGCTCCCATTTTGGAGCGAGGTAGCTATACAGTGGGATTCAAAGTCCCCTGTAGGAGGCTTGAACTGGACAACATTCACAACATTTTCCTTTAAACCCAGATTCTAGGCTTTGCACACCTCGCTGTAGGTTTCGTCAGCCTAGGTCCTTGCCTACTTGGCTAATGGTTCGTTGTACAGATTTTAGAATCCGCAGACCTGATTTGGGTCTTAATGGTAGGTCATATTTGCTATGTAACCTTGGATAGGTCACTTAACCTCTTAGAGCCACTTCCTCAGCTAAGGTATGTGTAACGATAACATCTACTTCACAGGCTGTCTATGAACATGGACTGAGGTGATATATGCTCAGTACCAAATACTAGTACTTAGTACAGGTGTTTAGTACATATCGGTCAACATGAACTTAGAGACTGTAGGTTTGCCAGACTCCAGTATCTTAGTTACTTCCACTACATCATCCCTGTGCCTCCTAAGACTCCAAGGAGCTGCTTAGACAGTCTTGCGGGCTATGGAAAAAAATCAGATTAACAAACAAGCAAACAGACAAAAATTCATATTTTCTGAGTGACTTAGCACTAGCTAGGTATGTCACTGAGCTTCAAGCAACAAAGGAGGTCTACTGGGGAGCACAGTCTGACAAACTGGTTGTGATACCACGTATTTGAAGAAGGGGGTCTTCAAAACTTTTGGTAACAGATTTTCTGAACTCACAATGGTGAAAAATTAATTAAAAAACCAAAGGCATAATGAATCCTAGGCTTTTCTGTTGCACCATGTGACTTCACTGCCGCCTCGCTTTTGAACAATGACATGCATACTCTGCATTTTATGTGGCATCACATCAGGAGACACCAGCACACAAAACCAGGAACACCTGGGTGTAGCTGGAGACTACTAGAAGTTTTCAACTGTAGTGTTTTTGTTGCACACACAACATTTTCTGCTCTCATAAAAACAAAAGACTTGACTATAGAAAACAAAGACTTAATATTGTCCTGCAGTCATTCCTAATCAGGCATAAATCAAGTTAGTATATCTTTGGATTATAGTCTGTTAGAATGTATTATTTTAAAAGCTGCTGTTTGAATAAATGGCCAATATGTCTTTTAAAAACAGTTCAACATCCTGAGTCTTCAAGGAAGCACAAAATTACTTTGAGAGCCCATCTCATTTTAGTCACAATGGATATCATCAAAAAAAAAAAAAAATCAAAGAACAAAAAATGCTGGAGGCCCCAGGAGTGCCAGGGATACATGGAGAAACCCCGTTTTAAAAAAGAAAAAAAAAGTTTGTTTAGCCAGGCAGTGCTGGTGTATGCCTTTAATCGTCTAATTATTCTTTATCAATAAAAACTTGGGAGTCAGATTTTGGGGCCAGAACTTGAATGATCAGAGAAGCTGCAGAGAAGCAAACAGTGAACTCCTCTCTCTTTCCTTCCTTAATCCAAAAAAGGGCTGAACATCTCTCTAAGCCCCTCCCTACTATTTTCTGTGTCTCGCTATATGTACTCAGTCCTCCAAAATCTCTATGGCTAAATTTGGTCAGCCAATAGCTAGTTCTGCCCTCTGATTCAAAGCAAACTCTATTGGCAGTCTCAGAGTGCCATCAAAATGTCCCACAACATTTCCCCTTTTTTTGTCTAAATAAAAAGGGAAGATTTTAACTCTAACACAATAAAGCTATATACAATAAGAACAACTATCAGGTAAGAATTACATTCACAATGTCCAGTTCATTTGCATTTGGCAAATTCAGAGAAAATACTCCATTATTACCCTATTTTGGTGAGTCAAAAGTTTTGTATGTAATTCATTTTCTATCCTAATTTGTATTACCAGGGATCTCTTTCTGGAGGTAAAAAGGGGAGACATACCATAGAAAAGATGAGATAAAAGGGTGCATTGTTGAGCCTACTTTTGAACTAAAAAACAAGTACTAGCCTCAAATATTTTACATTGGTATGGATACAAATTTAAGATTATTTTTGTTTTACTGTATATATGTTTCTACTTTGTTTAAAATATTGTACCTATGTACCTCATTTAACAATGTAATGTACATTTCTAGTCCTTAAAAGCAATTAAGATAATAAAAAAAATACAGGTTAGTAGTTATTCATCTATAACAATCTACAACAATCGAACTTACAGTCATGTTAGGTATGTTTTCAAGGTCAACAAAGATATATTTTAAATAAATAGATGGTCTTCAAACACTTCAAAGACCTACAGAATACAGTATTTAAAATGTTTTAATAACATAAAGCTTTTCATGACAGTGAAACACATCTGCTCCTGACAGCACTAATTTACTCAAAAAAAAAAAAAAAAAAAAAAAGATAATGGGCATCAAAGAACCTCCATATGGAGTTTACTTTTAGTGTAGTAAAAGCTAGCCATTTGGACAGGAAACTGCCCTTGCCTTGACTGCTCACAGCATGCTGTCCAAACTAGACAAGCAGGACACAAAAGAAAGTGACTGCCAAACTTTGCCAAGACAAGGTAGGACAATTCTTCAAAATTCCTGCTTCAGAGAAAAGTCTGTCAGATATGCTAGGCCTGTAGGCCAAAGATGGATACCCCAACATTGCTGATCTTCCAGAGAACCTGAGTTTGGCTCCAAGCACCCATGTCAGGTGTGTCACAGCCATCTTTAACTCCGGCTCCAAGGGGTCAGACACCTCTGGCCTCCAAGGGCACCTGCACTCACATGTACATATCCACATGCGGACACACTCCTAAGTATAATTTGAAATGATATAAATAGGGGCTACAGAGATGGATGAGGAGTTAAGAGCACTGGTGGCTCTTCCAGAGGACCCAGGTTCAATTCCCGGCACCCACATGACAGCTAACAACTGTCCATAACTCCAGCTCCAGGAGAATTCTCACACAGACATACATGCAGACAAACCACTAATGCACATAAAATAAAAATAAATATAATCTGTAGGTGGAGTTTTCCCATCCCAACTGTCTGCTCCCAAATAACCAGTAGCCACTTCCCAAATTACTGACTCAGAGATTTAATATAAATTATAAATACTCAGTCAATTGCTCAGGCTTATCACTAACTAGCTCTTACAACTTAAATAATTTTTTTAAATGACAGAAATAAACTAAAAAAAAAAAAAAGAAAATGAAAAAACTGGACACAGCCTAAATCCCACAGCATAAAATACTCAGTCAAGACTTCATTTTTCATATAATAATAAGCTGGCGCATCCATCTCATTGGTGAATAAATCTGTTTTTATCTTTTATAAATGGTAAAACTATATGCATGCAAAAGAACTATTTTAATGTAAATTTCTTTATGGTTTATTATCAGTAAACATTTGATCTGTATGCCTTTTTATGCACCTGCATACTCAGGGTTCTGTAAAAATTTCTTAGGCAAACAGGGTCATGCGTGAAAAAACTTGAAGGAATCCTGATGTAAAAAAATCACTGAGCTGAGATCCAGAACCAAATCTCAATGATGGCCAAAATTCATCATCCAGGAACCTCCACTTCCTGACAGTTAAGAAGGGAAATTCTCGCTTTACAGACTGATTTTTGCCAGTTCAAATCAGTGTGTTGCATTCCTAACCCCCAGCTCTTAGAATGAAATTTTGTTGAAGAGAAAAAGAAGATTCAGTTAAAATGAGGCATCAGGTTACAACTGGTATTCATGGCTTTCACATCGCCATCACACGATACCTGAGAGAAGCCACATAAGGGAGAAAAGGGTTTTACTACATTTCAAATGTCCAACATAATGGGGAAAGGCATGGCGGCAGGAGGGACTCAGGCATGCTGGTCAGAGCATGTGGTGGAAGCTGTTCATACAACATGGGACCAGAACATGGAGAGAGCTGGACCTGAACCAGAGGCTGAGGACAACCTTCACAGGCCTCTCCCCAAAGACCTCCTTCCTAACTCCTAATGGCTCTACAACCTCCCCGAAGAAGGGCAAACTGGGGAAACAAACATTCAAAATGTGAGCCTGTGGGGGGACATTTCAGATTCAAGGCACAGCATAGTTCTTATTAAATGTGACTGGTGTGTGGAGGCCCACAAAGGTTTCCTAGTGAGATCTGAGCTTGCTTTACCTAGTAGGGCTGCATTAGAGGATTGCTTGACCAAGTGCATGGTTACCAGGTGATTGGAAGGGTCTGCACTTGGCTGAGCTCGGGGGAGGTCTTTTGCTCCACCCCTTGGCATTCCTACAAATAGCTCTTTAGAAGAGACAGAAGGGGCCGGTGGATAATGATCCAGGCCCTCCCCAGGTTATCCTGTGTTTCTATCTGTTTCTCTCCCCTCTATCCATCTATCTAATATCTCTTATCCTTCTCTCCTCAAGAGCACCCTGTCATAAAACGTGGGAGCCGGTCTCCCAGCTGGGCTCCCACACTGGTGTCCTTATAAGAAGAGGGGACACCAGAATGTCCATGCACACAAGGAGGTGGTCACATCTACAAGCCAAAGCCTGAGGACTCTGAGGGATCCGAGTCTGCCTGTGTCTTGATCTTGGACTCCCAGCATCCAGAACCACTAGGAAATCATTTTCTGATGTCTGAGCCACTCAATGTGGGTCTTTTGTTACAGCTGCTGGAGCAAACTGATACACTCTGTTTTACACTAGAATCACTGAGAAGCCTGGCTTGTGGTAAGTATTTGACGAGGTCTTTATATCTGATCAGAAGATGAGGAGCCAGACAGACAGAAACTTTGCCAGACCGAGGCTGACTTCCTAAGCAGCCTTCTCCACCCTGGGTTGGTTCAGAAAGCAGCCTAGACTATGCACACTGCCTACCAAAACGGTCCTTTATCTTGGGCAAGGTTATAAAGATGACGACAGGTATGTGCACTGTCCTGCAAGCTACCACCGTCCTCTTCAAACTTGCTGCTAGTAAACAGTTCATTGCAACGCTTCTTTGCACCATGCCTCCATTTTAAAATACTGAGTCACTTGTTTAAAATACTCAGTAAGAGGCCAGGAGGGTGTGGTGATGCATGCTTTTAATCCCAGCTCTATGAAGGCAGAGGCAGGCAGATCTCTGAGTTCGGGGCCAGCCTGGTCTACAAGGGCAAGATCCAGGGTAGGCAGAGCTATACACAGAAACCCTGTCTTGAAAAACAAATCCAAATACTCAGTGACACTGGGGGGCTACCTAGCATCAGTGAGTCCCCCCCTCCCCCCCCAGCTGGGATGGGTTGCTTACAGAACAGGCTGATTGTCTTACCCAGCCTTTGAAGGCTCATGTTGCTAATCCCGGGGAAGATATCTCTCTGAGTCTGACCAGAGCAGTGTAACAGGGCCCTTAAAAAGATGAAGATTCTCAGGAAATCACAGGCTGGGGTGAGAATGGCCCGAAGCTCTGGGGTTTGAGAAAAAGCTGTCTCCCAGGAAAAGATTCACCTCACAATTCCAACAACTTATCTCACAGCTAAACTACACATGGATGTTTCCTGGCTTTTCTTTCACCTTGCTTATAAATTGGAACACCGTTGTAGGCAAGGTAGAGAGAAACTGAGAAGTTCTTTTTTTTTTTCTTCCCAGTTCTGGCCCGAACTGTAAACAAACACGTTTCAGATTCCTTTCTAGTCATCCTGTGGTAAAGCCGGTAAGTAGCGGACCTGAGGTTCCTGCCACGTGACTGCACTGAGCAGCTGACCTTGCCTTGTGGTCTCCTGTGATCCACAGCATCCTGCTGTCGTTTGCTGTGTCTTCCTGTGCTAAGAACTTAGTTCCCAAAGTCATGTGTTAATGGTAGTTGGAGGGAAAGACATGAGGGGGTGACAGGGTCATAACCCCAAGTGAACAGACTAAATTATTCCCAGATTTTAAAAAGCAGAGGCTCTCTCTGGCACACTTGTTCTGTCTCATTGTGTGGTGCCCACCATCACATAAGGATAAGGAAAGAAAGCCCTCCCCCCAAATCAGCCTTTATTCTTTATAAATTATTCACCTCAGGTATTTTGTGATAGCAACAGAAAATAGTCTAAGGTGGATTCCGGTCTGGCCTCTGGAAGTTCATCTGAACCTCTGTTCCGTGACGGGAAAACAAAATGTTCGTTCAGTTTTTTCACGAGAACGTTATGATTTCTTGCCTGTATCTGCCGAAGTATTCATTTTCTCCAGATACTGCACAATATTCTCAACGAGCGAAGACATTCTCCCGTTACTCAGAGCTGCCCTGTCTGCCAGCATATGTGCGGCCCGGTACCACAGGACTGAACTAAGTCTTAGCATGAAGTCCAAGACTGTAAAATACAGAACTTACATTGTATAGATTGCACATCAAACTATTCATATTTAGGATATTTGATTAAATACCATATATTCAAATTAACTTCACTTGTTTGGAGCTCTTTTTCTTTACACACCTGTCACCATCCGTGGGATCCATTAGATCTCCAGAACCCTATCAGGCAATTTCAAGTGTATGACCTGCAGCCAGTATCTTCCTATTTTCTCACCCAAACCATTTCAATCATATTTTATTCTGACTCTGAGTTTGACTCATATGGAGAAGTGAAGCTGTATGGTATTTATGGTATTCGTCTGTCTGGTGAGCTTACACGGTGTTTTTCTGGATCTGCTTGATTCCTTTTCCCTCTTTAAATGTAATGCTAAAGTCTTTAAAACACACACACACACACACACACACACACACACACACACACACACCCCTCGCATTCTAATTCTATTGGACCATGTTGGTACACAGGGACCACCGAGGCACAAGACTGTCCTCGAGTGACTCGCTGTGGGTTCCTGGGGAGTCAGAACTCAAGTCAGGATCAGGAAGTCTCGGCAAGACTCACTCCAGGAAGACGGTTGTTGCTAAAGAGAGGAATGGCCGGCCCTGTTGGCCATGACTCTGATGACGTCTGGCCCCAGCTCAGGTTTTCATTTCTCCCTTCGTACCGGACGGAGAAGGAACTGTGCGATGGGTTCAGAACGGACGGCAAACAGGAAGCCGTATCTTCTACGAGTCCTGGGGTGTAATCTCAGCCCATGACTTTCCATCCCCTGATGTCTTAAGCGGTTATGTGGGCGGTTTTCACTCACACTGTCGTGCCGGAACATATATAACGCTTTAGTTATATATGTTTCTTTAAACTAATAATTGTTAAAATAACAGGGAAATGCATATGACAAATATCTACACTCTGATTTCTTTATCAACAACAGTTGGAGTGATTGATATTCATGCAACAAGTCCCCAGCTGATGTCATCCACAGTACTAAGAAGGTCCTTGTCTTTCACCAGGACTCACGAGGGTATGTGCACATGCACACGCAAGTGAATGTGCACATTCAGGAGAAGGTGACACTGTTCGGCTGGGCTTATCTCAAGCCTGGGGAGGGGAAGTCCACGTGCAAGCATCACACCAGCATCCAGTGCGGCAAACGTCCCTTAGCCTTGGCATTGTGCTCCCCATATCTCACACAGATCTTGCTGGTGCCCCCTAACTCTCCACTGAGCCCAAGCCATTCAGCAAAGAGCACTGTTCACTCAAGTCTGTGACGCCTTACTCTTCCGGAGGCCACTGATGGAACATCTTCAGCAAGACTGACAGAAACTCCTAAGCAGGAAGAAGACAAAACCCCGCTCTGCAAGTGCCCAAGGGAAACTCAGGTTCCGTCTGGAGGTCATTCGGTCTCAAATGTGACTATCACAAAATAATTGATTGGTTTCAGTAAGAAGGTTGGGAGTAGAGCATGCTTCTAGACTCATTCCAAAAAGATGTCAAAACAGTCAAAGAAAAAAGGGGGGGGGGTCGGAGGGGATGGCAAAAGATAATAAAAAATAGATACATGAGCTTAAAAAAAAACAACCCACAGCAGCTTTTAGCTGTTGATACACCTCTAGAAGTTTCAGTATAATGTTTACCAAAATAAAACAGGAGTTATGATAGCTCATTATGTTTAAAGATGAATATTCACAAGCATGCATGGATGTTTATGAGAGATTGCATTTTCTGTTTTCTCCTGAAAGAGCCGTGGAGCTAAGTGATACTTAGAAACACTGACTAATTTTTCTTAAACGCTTAATCTCCTGGGAGCGACCTTCATTTATCTTTTATCCCCCTCACAACAGCCCATGAAAGAGGCTTTGTCGGACGGAGAAAGGGTACTTGTGGTGGTCACGGAACATATGTCTCGGTAATCCAAGGACAGAAGTCAGTTGTCCCATGTTAGAAAGGAGCCCTGACAACCTCCCTGCACCCCGGGCACACCATTTGTTCGCCGGCTGGCCGTGTGGGCCAGCATCCTGGCCAGGCGCCTGGGCTCCCAGCGGCAGCGGCAGGCAGGCTCCCTGGCCGCGCTTCCTGAGTCAGCAAGCCTCCTCTCCACGGAGCAGATGGACCAGCCCTCAGGGAAAGGAAGCTCTTCGGAGAGTCTCCTGCCTTCATTCTTCCCAAATGGGCTTTGCTATAAAAAGCAAATTAAACAGCCATTGTTCCTTTCCCCCATGGAGCTGGCATCCGAACATCCTGCCTGATACCCAAGGCTCCCGGATGTTTGCCGCTGGCCCGGTGACGCCTGCCACTGCTAACAGCAGTAACAAAAAAAAAAAAAAAAACCAAACAACAACCGTGTCTTCCTCTGGGGACTGGTATTTTTCTGAAGCCCAGTCCTTTCTTTTTGGCTGTGTCTTTTTTTTTTCCTTTTTGCTGTGACATCCTACACAGCAGAAGAGAGCTTTCTTTTTGCTCCTGCATCTTCTTCTTCTTTTTTTTTTTTTTTTTTTTTTTTTTTTTGGTTTTTCAAGACAGGGTTTCTCTGTGTAGCTTTGGAGCCTGTCCTGGAACTCACTCTGTAGACCCGGCTGGCCTCGAACTCACAGAGATCCATCTGCCTCTGCCTCCCGAGTGCTGGGATTAAAGGCTTGCACCGCCACCACTGCCCGGCAATCCTGCATCTTCTTTGTGCCTCCCATGGGCTTTGTAGATCGGCTTAGGCCCTAAAATCACAGGAGATCCTGAAGACCTGACCCTTACACTTTCCCATTCCGGAATAGTCTTCAGTAAGTGGCACACTATCTGTGCGACAAATTTGTCGCCCCGCCTTCCACCTAAAGCAGAAAACAAACAAGCAAACTTTTTGTTTGTTTGTTTGTTTGTTTGTTGTTTTTTGAGATAGGGTCTCTCTACACAGCCCTGGCTGCCTTGAAACTCCCTATGTGGACCAGGCTGGCCTCGAACTCACAGAGCTCTGCCTCTCTCTCACCATGCCTTTCCAAAACTGGCAGAGCTGAGGGAAAAATAAAGATGTTCTGAGTCTTTGGGTTTGTTTGTTTCTGGTTTTTCAACACAGGGTTTCTGTTTCTCTGCATCGCCCTGGCTGTCCTGGAATTTGCTTTGTTGACCAGGCGGGCCTGGAAGAGATTCTCCTGCCCCTGCCTCCTAAGTGGTTGAGGCTCAAGGGAGAAAACCAGAAGAACATCACAGACAGCGTCATGCCTTGAGAGAGAAGCAGGGGCAAAGGAGAGCAGTGACGAGAGGAGAGAGGCAGAGAAAGAGAGAAAATGACTCGTTACACAATCACACACACATCCCTTAGTGTGTTCTCCAGGGTGGAGTGCTGAGAACTGGATCGGTGGTTAAGATGCTCTTGCAGAGGACCCGAGTTCAATTCCCAGTACCTGCATCAGGTGACTCACAACCATTTTTAACTCCAGTTCCAGAAGGATCTGGACCTCTGACCTCGGTGGGCACCAGCACTCACCTGCACACACACACACACACACACACACACACACACACACACACACACACACACACAAACACACACACACACACACATACACACATACACACACAGAATTAAAAATAAACTGTTTGAAAAAAAAGATCCAATAGGGTTATTCAACCAAAGCATCTAAGTGGCTTCTTCGGGCATTATCCAAATATATAATTCAGCACTGGCCAAGTGATAGGACAAGACAGTGTCACTTCGTCAGGAGACACGGACATATGGCCTCACAATCAATCACCCTTGACCACAGATTTCAATGGTAAATATAATCAGTGACTAACCAGAGACAATGTGAACAGGCCACGCATTGTACTGCCATCACCCTAAGGCCAAGATCTGTCACTTTAACAAGCCTAGGATGGCTCCAGATACAAGATCCTGAAGGACAACTCTGTAAAAAGCATGTCCCAGGAGGGAAAATGTGACTGAAGACAGGCTTTTGGCCACGTGGACTTTCAAAATGCCTTGCCCATCTTTCAGAGTGAAGGATGCAAACGATATTTTAAACACTATTTTCTGAAAGCCACTGGTACTACCAAAAACATGTCACGTGCTGTAGTTCCTTAAACCTGCTGAACTGGGGGTAATGGAGCTTTCGAGCCTCCTCCCTCAGATTAAGGTTTTCAGAATGAAACTTCAGTCTGAGTTTCCTGAACTGCTCTGAACTTGGTCAAGTGGACTTATTCTCAGAAGGGGATAGGAGTTTCTGGTAAATAAAGGACCAAACAGAAAGTAAGCCGTGACTGTGGAGCAGAACACAGGAGGGTGTGGATGGGTGGGAAAGGCTCCTCCAGGAGGCAGTTCATGATGCTCCAGCAGAGTTCTGAGGCAGCTGGCTTTCTCCCCTAAGCGATGAGGGGCCCCGGTACACGGCACCAGTCAAGACCTCTGTGTGGCTGGTGACCTCTGCCTGGTGCTGTAGTTAGTGTTGGCTCAGCTTCCATGGCGGGAGATGCAAAATTTATTAGATTCCTGTGGCCGCTGCCACAAATTACCATGACTTAATGGTTTGAACGTAACAATTTCTGAGCTGGAGTTACAGCTCCAAAGTTCTTCCCTCGCGTGCATAAGGTCCTGGGTTCAATCCCTGGCACAATACATAAATTTAATTCGTTTTCTTGAAATGAGTTTCTTTACTGGTTTCCACCTTCTAGAAGTCACCTTCCCGGGCTGACTCATGGCTCCCTCCTTCCTATTCAAAGATAACCGTGGCAGGTTGGGTCCGTCTCATGCTGAATCACTCTGACTCACCCACAGCCTCCTTCTTCCACTTTTCCTTGTGTATGTGTGGTACTAGTGACTGAACCCAGGCCCTGTGCATACCCAGGGGGTCCCTGGGTCTGTAATCCTCTTGCCTTGGCCTTCAGAATAGCTGACATTAGCAGCCTGCATCACTAGGTCATTTTCTTTCACACTTTTAAGAATTACTGTCTTGATGTAGAGCCCACCTGAGTATTGATGTCAGATGGTGTGCAGCATTAATTCTATGTACAACCTTTTGCCATGTAACAGAATACCCACAGTTTCTGATGATTAGAACAGGAACATGTTTGGGGTGGGGGTGGGGAGGGCTCTCATCAGTCCACCACACAAGCAAACCAAAATAGAAAGATCTAGGAGAGGGGACTGTGCTCTCGAACACATATGAAAATATCCTGCTGACACCAGGCTGTTAATGGTTGGTACTATGATGGTGAAGAAGCCAAGAGTGTTCACAGTGCATCATGGGAAAATACCTTGAAATCAAAGAAAGAAGGAACACCCCAAATTTCAGTATCCCCCATTTTTGAGACAGGGCCTTGATAAGTAACCCAGGCTGGCGTTTAACTCAGCATCCTCCTGCCTCCGTCTCCTGAGTGCTAGAATTATAAGAGTGTACCACTGTGTTCAGTTCCCCTTCCCTGATCTGTAGAAACTTGAAAGAACCTTGAGAAATCACAGGCTACTTAATCCACTCTGCCCCCATTTCCGGGCTAGTCCGGTATAACAGAACACTCGGTGGGCAACCCCAGCGCTGGAAGACAGCGGGAGAATGGTGGGTTTGAGGCCAGCCTTGACTACATACAGAGTAAGACTCCAGCTCCGAAGAACAAAGCAGAACTAAACACAAACAGAGAACAACAGGGGAAGAGGACCCAGAACAAGCCCTCCTCTACCTCAGCATTTCAAAGCACCCCGGTTTTCACACTCCTTGATTCTCACCCCCACACTCTCCATCTCTGAGTCACTGTTAAAAAGAATTCTTTACAGCCCTGACAGCTCCTGAGGCAAAGTTCTCATCTGTACCAACAAACACACCATTCCCCCCACACACAAGAGAAAAAAGAAAGCATGTATATACATATATATATATGTACATATATATACACATACATATACATATATACACATACATATATATGTGTGTGTATATATATATATATATATATATATATATATATATATATATATATATCTCAAAATGTACCCCCATTAGTCTATGTACTAAAAGGACTTGAAAATCTAGCGTATGTCTTGTGCCTGCTGGGGTTTCAGTACGCAAGAGGCATCCATAATAAAGAGTTAAAGGGATAGCAATGTGGTGGTATTGTGTTCCCCAAAATATTGTGTATCCTAATAAACTTATCTGGGGTCAGAGAACAGAACAGCCACTAGATATAGAGGCCAGAAAATGGTGGCACACACGCCTTTAATCCTATCACTTGGGAGGCAGAGATCCATCCGGATCTCTGTGAATTTAAAGCCACACTGGAAACAGCCAGGCATGGTGACTCATGCCTTTAATCCCAGGAAGTGATGGCAGAAAGCAGAAAGGTATATAAGGCGGGAAAACCAGGAACTAAGCTGGGTAAGCTTTCAGGCTTTTGAGAAGCAGTTCAGCTGAGATCCATTCGGATGAGGACTCAGAAGCTCCCAGTCTGAGGAAACAGAATCAGCTGAGGAATTAGCAAAGTGAGGTAGCTGTGGCTTGTTCTGCTTCTCTGATCTTCCAGCATTCACCCCAATGCCTGGCTTTTATTAGTAAGACTTTTTAAGATTCATGCTACATAGCAATGCATCTTCGCACACTGATTAAGACCCATGGGCTCTTAGAAACCCACTCAGTCTTCTTTCATTTCCTCCTCCTGGCCACCTTTCAAGAGAGAGGTTGCATGCTGCTCTAGCTTGGCTTCCTATTGCTGTGATAAAGACTGTAACTATAAACAACTTGAGGAGGAAAGAGTTTATCCAGAATCACCTGCCCAGGGGATGGCGCCACCCTCAGTGGGCTGGGACCTCTCTCATCAATCATCAATCAAGAAAATGCCCTACAGGCCAATCTGATGGATACATTTTCTCAGTTGAGGGTCCTTCTTCCCGGATGACCCTAGCCTGTGTCAAGTGGACAAGAAACAAGCCAGCATACAGTCATTACCATCAGTCAGTTCAGGGCACTGGGAGTTCCCACAGAGCCAGGATGGACCTTACAAGTGGTGTTAATATTCTGACCTGCCCCTTGGAAACCAATGCTAATATTCTGACTCTGGCACTGTCCTGCGTCCTGACGTAAAAGTCTCATCTAGAGGAAAGTCCCCCCCCCTCCTTTCTGTTCTGCTTTTCCTCCCGAGAGGTGTGCACCCCTGGACCCCCTCTTCCTTTCTCTTTTTCTCTCTCTCTCTTTCCTATCTTCTCTTTGTCTCTCTGTTATAATAAACCATTTCTGTGCAGATGCAGCGTCTGGGTTGTGAATGTCCACCCGCTGCCCCACCACCATGCCCGCATGGCGTGGGTCGCCCGCCCGCCACTGCATCTGCCCAGCATGCCAGCATGTTTCCCGCGTCTATCACAACAAGTGGGATTTCCTCACTTTGTCTAGCCATCACACACTACTGATCCTTTTCCTTTGGACGTTCACTTCCATCTTGGTAGATAGGGAGAGCCAAGCGCCATGCCACAGTGGATTTCCTGAGAGCTTCCTCATCCTAACCCACCTCATTCATTTTGCTCTGTGGCATTCAGAGGTCTAAACAGGTCTAAAGCACTTCCCTTTCTTAATGTGACTTACACTCCTGTTCTTAGTCGCAGTCCAAACCACTGGTCACACAGCCATCGTGAAAAGCCCCCAATGATCCATGCCCTTTTCTTTCTTCTTGTTCATTTCAAGTACATTTTGAATTTTTACCCAAAGTGTTCTCATGGGAAAGTTCTTTACCCCAGACACCCACCCACTCCCCTCCTACCCTTCCCCATCTGGTCAACTCCTCTCATCATCTAAAACCGCCATCTGTCAAAATTGCTGTGTTATAAGTAATACACAAATCACTGTAGGGTGGTGAGATACTTGATTATCACACCAGGTCGCAGCTTTTCCTAAATAAAATGGAAAGAAATGGCCTAATGTTATAATTCATGAATGTGAATTCAACGGAAATGGGAATGTGCTAATTATCAATGGAGAATTTTCCTTCTTCCAAAGGGGAAGCTATTGCCTGTCAAAGAAAAAGAACAGGTCCACTGGACACTCTCAAGCCTCCTGGTTCTCTTGGTTGCCCACGTGTGTAACACCTCCCCTGTGTGTGTTTGGAAGGAGAGAGGCTCTGTCTTTACAGCTGTGCTGGAGAAAGGCCCGAGTTCAGAAGAGCAATTAAAATAAGCCATGGAGCAGAACCAAGGCAAGATGAAGCGAGCGCCACTTGCATTTCCTGCGTGCATGTAGGGCGGGGGGAGGGGGGGCGCGCATCTTTAAGAGCAGGGGAGATGGCAGAGGAGATGGAAGACTGGGCCAATGATGCCTTTGCATTCTGAGGGAAGGTGAATAGTTTTCCCCAGAAGCTTGCTTTGGTTAAACTAAGGGATTTTCTACTTTTTTGCTTGAAAGGATCCCAGCAGTTGGTACTGTCCAGAGGGGTGAAGTTATCTTGGTCTCAACTTTATAGACTTAGGGGAGATATTAAATGGGGAAATTCAGCAAAAGAGAGAGAGAGAGAAAGAAAGAAAGAAAAAGAGAGGGAGAGAGAGAAAGACATGGGTTAGGGAGAGAGCAAATGAAACAGGTAGAGGTAAGACCTTTATGATCTCTGAAGCATCCAACTACATGGAAACTCTACTTTCTTGCCTCTGCCCAAGAAGAAAACATCTTATCAACTGCGAAGACGACAATCCTGAAAGAAGCATACTATACGTCCATTTTACAGTTGTGGATTCTAGGCATCTAACCAAGAATCCGTGATAGTGCTGGGACTCCAAACTCAGCCTGCTTCCAAAGCTCACGCTCCAGCACGTTTTGAAGAAAGAGAAGAGCAGAGAGAGACGTCAGGGCTCCGATGTGACAGACTTCTGGAGGGAGACACAGGTCCCACCACTAGAAACCAATGGGAATAAGCATTTCAGTTCAAATGCTTTACTGTGGTATCCTTTGATCCAACTTATTTTTTGGTTTTTACTTATTATTTGTTGGTTTGTTTTTAAATCTGAGACAAGGCTCAAGTATTCCAAACTGGCCTCAAACTCACTATGTAGTGAAACGTGACTGTGGAAGTCTGTTCTTCCAGCCTCCACTTTCTGAGTGCTTGGGTTTATGGAGCTGGAGTTGACTCAAGAGCTTCACACATGCTACTTAAGCACCCTACCGAACCTGTCCATTGTCCTTTTAAACACTGGGGTCATTGAGCCATTTTGCTCGTGAGCTGTCGACAATAAATTCAGGCGTTTCAACATTCTGAATACTCAGAATAAAATCCTCAGCGCCCAGCCCAAATGGAGGGTTTCTTCACCAGCTGCTGTGCTGAACATTTCTGATGGGACTTCTAACAGATTAACCATAGTTAGCAGTCCTGGCTGTACACTGGAAGGGATGCCCCCCCCCCATATGCTTCCCAGACTGATTTTTTTTCTTTATTAAGAATTTTTTATTCATTTTACATACCAACCACAAATCCCCCTCTCTTCCCTCCTCCTGCTCTCCCCAACTGACCCCCCATCTTCTCCTCCATAAAGGTAAGGACTCCACAGGGAGTCAGCAAAGCCTGGTACATTCAACTGAGGCAGGTCTAAGGCCCTACCCCCTGCATCAGGGCTGTGCAAGGTGTCCCACCATAGGCAATGGACTCCAAAAATCCAGCTCAAGCACCAGGGATAGATCCTGATCCCACTGCCAGGGGCCCCTCAAACAGACCAAGCTATACAACTGTCTTGCTTACACAGAGGGCCTAGTCCAGTCCCATGCAGGCTCCACAGCTGTTGATCTAAAGTTCATGAGTTACCACTAGCTTGGTTCAGTTGTCTCTGTAGGTTTTCCCATCATGATCTTGATGCCCGTTGCTCATAGAATCCCTCTTCCCTCTCTTCAACTGGACTCCTAGAGCTCGGCCTAGTGCTTGGCTGTGGACCTCTGCATCTGCTTCCATCAGTTACTGGTGACAGTTAACTCTATGATGACAGTTAGGATATTCACCAATCTGATTACTGGGGTAGACCAGCTCAGACAATTTTCTAAGCTTCTTTAAGGCAAAGGACACAGTAAATAAGACAAAATGACAGCCTACAGAATGGAAAAAGATCTTCACCAACCCCACATCTGACAGAGGGCTGATCTCCAAAATATATAAAGAACTCAAGAAACTAGATATCAAAAGACCAAACAATCCAACTAAAAAATGGGCTACAGAGCTAAACAGAGAATTCTCAATAGAAGAATCCAAATGACTGAGACATTTAAGGAACAAATGGCCAAAAGACATTTAAGAAATTGTTCAACATCCTTAGTCATTAGGGAAATGTAAATCAAAACAACTCTGAGATACCATCTTACACCTGTCAGAATGGCTAAGATCAAAAACACTGAAGACAGATTACATCGGAGAGGATGTAGAGCAAGGGGAACAATCCTTCACTGTTGGTGGGAGTGAAAACTTGTACAGCCACTTTGGAAATCAGTATGGCGGCTTCTCAGAAAATTGGGAATCAATCTACCTAAGACCCAGTGATACCACTCTTGGGCATATACCCAAAGAATGCTCAACTATGTCCAAAGGAACATTATTCATAATAGCCAGAACCTGGAAACAACCAAGATGCTCCTCAACCGAAGAATGGATAAGGAAAATGTGGTATATATAACAGACTGATCTTGAACTCCCAGGCTGCAAAGATCCTCCTTGCTCAGCCTGCCAGCTAGTCCACAAGCAGCCTAGGCCAGTGTGCTAACCTCCTGGGGTGTTCCTTCAACTAAATGTCCTACTCTTTCCTGGATTTTCTGTTCCCTAGGTCTGGGGCAGGGCTCAGAAGTCTTTACTTTAAAAGCTTGCTCAGCTGATTCTTGATCTGCAGCCAGGGCTGGTACCCACCCAGACACAAGATAAAAACAGACTTCAGATTTCCTCGCTGCTGTCACTCGCAAACGCAATCACAATGCAATCAAACAGAGCCACAAATCCCCATCCAGAAACACTTCCAAAGCAACACAAAGCAATCACAGAATAGTTTGCTAAAATGAAGGCCAACGCTAAGCATAAACTAGGGCAGGAAAACCGCCAGATGTGAATATATTAAGCTTTATTTTAGGGGATCGCAATTGGAAATTGTTTTAACTACCAAGTGTGGGCGTTGTGAGGTGGCAGATGGCGAGCGGCATTGAAGAGGAAAGCAGTTGGGTCTAGCAATCCTACCTTAATCCAGTCCTACCTCTCTCTGGTCACTGTTGTAGGAAGCACAGTATTGTTTCCTTGGCTCAACTGCACTCTGGCTACACCGGATCCACTCTCATTTTAATCCGGGTTTGATCCTTTAAAGTAAATTAGATCTCTGATGTGACCATTTCTAACTGTAACAGTAATATCCCAAATGTATCATGCATCTGTCCCACATACAGAAAGTCATCCCCATCCCTATCGCCCAGTCTTGGAGAAGCCCTGAGTTTTATTTTGATTTTGTAGTGCCCAGAATGGGATCTCACACTTCATGCATGCTAAGCATGTGCTCGACCACAAAGCCGTATCCGTGGCCCAGCTCTGAGTTTTAAACCTAATTGCATGGACTCCTAGGGAGAATGGAAGCTTTGTCCATGGTTCTAAAGTATTAGAAAAAAACTGACCTATACATGGCCCATGTGGTCTTAGTTTATGGGAACTCAAGACTGTGTCTCAATGCCAGCAATCTCCAAAAGGTACCACTGTATCTATCTGCTACTAAGTCTAAACTCTGGATGCCTCAGAGTCAATTGTAAAGGACTTTTGTTGTCCTTCTGCAGCTGAGATAGCACTTAGAATGCATAGGCAAGAGGCTTTTGAGGCCAACTTGGGCTATACAGGACCTTGTCTTAAAATAAAATAGGAGTTTGGAGCAGAGGAAAGCATGCAATCCAGTGACTGACTGTAAGCCCTGAAGGTCGTACACACGCCACAGATAAGATTCTCAAGCCTAGTGCACAGTGCATTCTGGGACAGCACGGTCTTTACATGCTGTTCTCAGTACAGAGTTGCCCAGGCTGCTGTCTAAGGACTGTTAGAGGAAGTCTCCTTACAGAAGGTCATTGAGCTTAGATGCAGAGGCAGGTAAGAATCAGCCTGACACTCGGAGAGAGGCTAGATACATGGGTGCCAGGAAAGAGGTTGGATACCAGCAGGAACCTAGTCCATTCTGGGCATTGTGAGCTGAGCTAAGTGTACCCGAACTGTAGGATGAGGGACGGAAAGTCCCAGGGGTTGTCTCTGGGGTCAATGTGCAGACCTCAGCTGATGGAAATAGCTTTGTGAGACACAGTGATGGGCCTATTCTATATAACGTGAGGTGGTACATTGAAGGACTCAGGGCCAGAAGTGTTATGAACAGATTTGCGTCTACAAAGATCTCTACAGCAGGAGGATGGACTGGAAGAGAGGACATTCAGCAGAAGAGATTTCTTAGAAGGTTAGGAGACTGTGGCCGTCAGCATGAGATTAAGGACGAAGTGCTGGCACGGGCCTCTACATCACCTAAGTCACAGGTGAGGCATGGTCAGCAGGACTCCAGGGCAGGTTTGACTAGGCAGCAGGAATGATGGGAGAGATTGTGAGAACAAGGTGATTCCAGGTGACTTCAGCGCCACTGTCTGGAGTGGAGGAACACTGAGACACCTTTAGCTTTATTGCCTTGGGTGCCTGTGACCATCCACATGAAGGTATTAAATCAGCCACTGCTAATAATTTGGTGCTGTCACCTCTGAGTTTCTCCCCAAGTGGTAGAATCACCCCTGGAAAATCCCCTAGGTACGTACAGTGAGGTCAAGGCTCAGGAGCATGCTGGTAATATCTAAGTCCTGTTCCCCCATACATCTTCCCTAACCCACTGATCTGAAGCTGTTTGTTGCCAGCTTCTGCAATGTTAACGTTCTCCATGTGGCAGAGTCCAGGGCACCCATCTGAGATCACTGGATATGGAACTGGGATGCTGTGTACAGAGTTAGTGTTCACAAGTTGATGAAAACTGGTTCCACACACTGTCGCACACACCTATCACAATGGAAAGGAACAGATAGCTCTAGTGCAGATCCAAACCACCATCCATCTAAAATTGGGCTGAACTCTAGCTAGCCCTGAAAAGTGAAGAATGAATGTGTGTGTGTTTGAGTAGAAGCTAAAAAAAAAGCAATTTGAGACAAGGCAAGAGAAGAGAATAATTCAGTGAAATATCTCAGCACGTCCTGAGGACTCGGGACAGTGGAGCCGCAATCTTGAAATGTGAGGCCCAGATAAAGGCGTCTGAATGCACCTTACTCAGTTATAGACTAGGGAAAATGAGGGACAAGCTGCATCTGAGATAAAGGTGTTTTTATGAGCTGGGGAGGTAACTCAGGTGGCAGAGTGTTTGCTATGCACAAAGTGCAAGGTTTGTTTCCCAGCACTACACAAACAGAGGACGGTCCTGGAGGCTATAACCCCAGCACTCAGGAGGCAGAGGCCAAAGGACCAGAAGTTTAAGCCATCCTCAGCTACAGCAAGTTCGAAGTCAGCCTGAACTACATGAGACCCTGTTTCAGATGAAAAAAAAAAGTTATGAGTGTGGGGACCCTGAGTTCAAACCCCAGCACTGCAAAAATAACTTAAGATATCACTGAAGGAGCCTGAACGTTCATTGTCCTTTTCCTGGGGTAGGAAGCACAGAATCTTCTCTTTGTATACAGAAGCCAAATGTTTTCCAGCGGCCTTCCGATCCGGCAATATCTTACACTGAGAAATGAGGGGTCAGCTGGTCTTACACATTCGCCTCCAGTATGTTTGTGTAAAATTCTGCCATTTGAGCTATACTGAGAACTATCTGAGGGCCAACGCTGTGGTGGCTGAGCAGGTGAGGGCATATGTCACCGAGCCTGACAAACGACCGGAGTTTGGTCCCCAGGACCCACACAGGGAAAGAAAAGAACTGACTGAAGCTGTCCTCCGATCCCCACATGCCTACCCTGGCAAATTCATGCCCACCCCCCCCACACACACACATACAAAACAAATACACTAACATGCAATTTAAACATAAAAGAAAAATATCCGAGATCAGCGATTCTTCAACTGCCCCTTTGCCGGGATAGCCGTGTAGTGTTTCTCAGAGATGAGTGATTAGCAGGTGCCTGGCACCTAAGAAGAGCGGCATACACATTAGTCATCCAGATGAATTTGACTACGTTCAGTGCAGCTGCCCGGGCTGTCCGGGTCACCTGCTCGGAGGTAATAGTAAAATCAGTCACTCCGGGGAGCCTATCCCTGAGTGCTATTTCAACTACAGTCTCCATAGTAACCCTTTCTCCAGACCTGCCCTGGCTTCCCAGAGATGCTTTCTAAACACAATTATACAATTTAAGCTTTAATAAAGACGAATGGGGAATTAGAAGTACTTTCAATTCACATAAGCACCCAGGGACTTACAGGAGAGAGAGAGAAAAACAAAGGCTGTTGGAGTCCAGGGCAGGGCTGGTCTTTCCCAGAAGACAATAAGCATGTGGCCAGGAGTGAATCCCTAAGGTTCATTGAAGGGCTGCGGGTGGAGCCAGCAAGTGCGCTTGTAGTGTGATGCCATTTGATGGGTGTTTGGTTCAATCCCAGTCACCACTAAGAAACAAACAGAAAGTTCAGTTCCGGAAAGAAAGACATTCTTTCCTCGGCCTACTCCCCCTCACCTCCGGATTATTCAAGGAGGAAGGAAGGCCCCCAGGACCTGATACTTCCTTTGTTCTCCAAGATAATCCGTGTCCCCGTGTCCCACCTCCTTGGCCCAGGTTCCTCTCACTTTGAAGGTTCTTCTAAAACCACACAGAGAACGATTGGCTAGACCTCCAGCTCCAGCAGGGAGCTGTCTAGGTTGCAACATTTAAACATTACTAGGCAGCTCTGTGTTTTCGTGATAACTGGGCAGAGGGCAACTGCTTTGCAGGCATTCCAGCCTTCCCTCATCCACAGTTTCCCCGCTTCATCTCCTGCCATACCTGCCGGCCAGCCCAGGTGAAGCCTGAAGAATTCTACCTTCGATTGAGGCAGAACACAGAGCTTCTAAGTTTGGAAACTTCCTGTTTTCCTGATGCCTCACACTGTCCCACAAACAGGCTGTGAGAACCTCATTCAGACTTGCCGCACCCAGGGGCCCCAATGTGATGATGTCCTTCCATCCCTTCCGTCCCTTCTGTCACGAGTGTCCCTTTCTGCTTTCTCCTGACTGATCTAATCTAGTGACATCCAAAATTATCAGCGAAGACCCCTCAAGCCTTAGGATCCGTGGAGTCCCCCAACTTCCAACAAAAGCATTTGGCCAGGGGTCCTCTACTTCCTGATCCTCCTCGACCCTCCCTTTCCCCCCTCCTCCTCCCCCTCCGTCTCCCGCTCTGTCTTCCCCCTCGCCTCCCACCTGCTCGGTTGCCCAGCTTTCTGGGAGGCCCTCCCACCCTTAAGCTCCAGCGTCTTTGGAGCATAATTAGTTCTTTAATCTCATATACCTCTCACAGAGTAATTTCACAAAGGGGACTTACTCCTCCGTATTCAACACAACAGGTGCTCTGGATGCCTCCTAGGAAGAGAACCACAGGGATTTTCCTCTCTGGTTCACTCTTCCTTCCTCTCCTGACCTCCCACTGAGAGGACAAACAGGCAGACAAACAGGCTCCTGCTTCCCGGGGGCCTGAAATAAGAGTCCCTCTACTGTTACCTTTGACCCTTTCCAGCACGTGTCCAGGTGCCCGGAGTCTGAGCCAAAGACGGACCCGTGGCCTCTGCTGACTTGGCCAGAGCAGTGCCCTCTTTACGTAGACTTGATAGAAGTCTGTGCTTTGACTGCCCAGCGCACCTGCTGGAGAGCTCTCCCACGCCTCTGACTTGGTGGTTCTGTTTCTTCTGCTCTTGCTTCCTATTGCCTGGCTGCAAATTCATCAGTTCAGGACTCCCAGCAACTTCCACAGCTGTCAATCAATGGGAAAAATAACTAGCTGTTGCAGGGAGAGACAGACCATGGGGAAAGCCGCGCAGAAAGCCGCGCTGCACGGGGTTACAAGGATAGTCTCTGGATACAGGAAGTCGCTCCCCATTCTTAGACAGACTTCCTGTCCACAGCTGCCTTTCTGTGAAGATAAATCCCAAAACAATTTTGTTGTTGTTGTTGTTTCCAGACAGGGATTCTCTGTGTAGTACTGGCTATCCTGGAACTCACGTGAGGCTCGCTTTGAACTTAGAGATCCACCTGCCTCTGCCTTCTGAGTGCTGGAACTGAAGGTGTGCATCACCACTGCCCTACCCAAAGCACATTATTTATGCAGTCATTAAGAAACATGGGCTCGATATGTAGAACTGAATTGTATTGCAAAATAAATTAAAATAAATAAAAAAAAAAAAAAGAAAAAAGAAACATGGGCTCATGCTGGGTGATAGTGACACACGCCTTTAATCCCAGCACTCGGGAGGCAGAGGCAGGTGGATCTCTGTGAACAGTCAGGGCTACACAGAGAAACCCTATCTCAAAAAACCAAAAGAAAAAGAAAAAAAAAGAAAGAAGGAAAGAAAAGAAAAAGAAAGGAGAGAAAAAGAAACATGGCCTCTATGCCAACCACCTCTTCTAAAATCTCCAGCTTCCGGGCCCCTCTTTCAAACTGGACACTTCCCAGTGGGCCTCCTCAGAGAGACTTACCATTCTGTAGAAAGAGTCCCGGGGACCCAGGATGAGGAGCTGTTCTCTTGAACCAGATGAAGAAGACAGCCACACTTGGAGAGACCAATGCCGGGGAGACAGGAGATTTTAAAAAGAAGAAAGGCGAGACAGTGACCCTTCCAGTAATAGTCAGGGGTCAGAGTCAGGAGAGTCAGTACGGGGAGAACACCACCTACCCAGAATTCTCAAGAACAAAAGTGTTTTAGATTTCAGGTCTTTTTCAGATTTTGGAATATTTGCATACTCATACGGAGATACAGTGGGAACAGGACTTAAGTCTAATCAGGAAGCTCACACTGCATAAGCCCTGTGCACACAGAGCCTGGAGGTGGGTTTGTGCAGTATGTACAGCGCCTCTGTATTTTGACCGTGACTCTTTGTGACATGAGGTGAGATCTAGAATTTTCTGCTTGTGGCAGCATATTGACACTCAAAGGTTTTTAACTTTGGGTTTCAGACATTCAGACTTGGGAAGTTCCTCTTGTGTGTCCATTTAGTCAACCTAAGTTCAAGGCCATGAGTATTTTAGAATGGAAGGAAAAGGAGACGCTAAAAATTCACTCACCATTCTCTAGAAATGTCCTAACCATGCACTTGAGGCCTGGCGTTGCTTGACAACTCGACAGGCCTCAAGTTTAGCAGCTTCGTGAGCTCTGGGGACCATCTCTCCAGTACAACGGCTGTCCATCCTTTTCAAAGTCTAGACACCCCCTTTCCCTGTCTTGGGACACACGTGTACAAGAAAGACAAGAATAACAGTGTTCAAATGAGAAAGGGGGAAATCCCTAAATAAAACAGAAGTGGGTCCGGTGGCCTCTGCAATGCCCTTTAAAACTCTGGCAAAAACAACAGCTGCCTTGTTCTGATCCAATCTAATCTCTCAGAATTTATGTTCCTTAATTCTTCTCCTTGGCTTCCATACAGACAAAAGAAACACACGGCCTTTGCCAGATCAGGTTCTCCCCTGCCAAATCACAGGCCTGACCTACAGCCCGGAGTCTGTGTTCCTTCAGGCAACTACCCTATTACCTGCTTGCTTGGGTGTGCTGGGCCCAGGCATCAGGTAGTTTAAAGGTTGCGTCTAGCTGGGAAGGTGGGACTTTTAAAGGATCCTGAGAGATGGTTGTTTCTTATTCTTAGG
Organism: Peromyscus californicus insignis; assembly: GCF_007827085.1. Lineage (NCBI taxonomy): Eukaryota > Metazoa > Chordata > Mammalia > Rodentia > Cricetidae > Peromyscus > Peromyscus californicus. The sequence goes on from NW_026294534.1 coordinate 26,449,255, forward strand.
AGTCACTCGGCTTCCGTATGTTCACACTCATGTTCTTCCCCAGAATTAAAGGACATGGGCTCACTGTTGTGGGATGAAGTTTTCTATAAAGGCTAAAAGAAGCTGCTTTTTATACCTGGCTCAGAACAAAGTAGGAAAAATGTACTTTTTGTTGTTGTTGTTGTTTTTCTGAAGCCTGCATCAACCCTAATGCATTCAAAGATGGAGACACAATGAAACAGGTTAGAATCCCATAGCCTTTAAGAGCTCGGGATCCAGCAAGGGCTTCAGGATACAGTGGGGGGGGGGGGGGGGTGAGGGGGGGCAGGCCTGTGGACCTATTTTAAGCAAGTTTGACCCAGAGGAGGTAATATACAGACAATGTACTTACATCCAGAGCCCATTTGGGACAGACTCATACCCAAGTAGCTGTTCTGCTGAACGTCCCAGTCTGTGTCATGAGCCGCCCTTCAATGGCGTCATTAGCGGTCCCACTCAACCACTCCGGTCACCCAGGGGCCAGGAACGATTGGCATAAAGGTCAAGAGTTTGAGTGAACAGCTACATGGAAGCAAATTACCTCTTCTCAACACCCTTGAACAAAGGGGATTTATTTTGTATAAGCAGACATAAATGGCAAGGAACACGTTTCTAAATCCTTCCCCTTTGTTGCATAAAATTGATGCTGCGCCAGCGCACATTGGTGCTGCGGAGGACAGGTGTGATCCCTCACCTACAGTGTGTGTGGTGAAGAAAGATAAAATGCCCCTCACATTTGGAAGATTGATAACCTCACAGAGACCAGACTGTTTCTCAGCTGCTAGCAAGGTTGGGGAGGGGGGCGCACATACTGCTTTCTCTTGGTCTGAGCTTGTTTGGAGTGGCGCGCATGCGCGTGAGCAGGGGTAGGGGCTGGAGAAAGCAGACCGGAGGATCCTCTCATCAGCTCGGTTTCTCTCTGGCAACCACTCAGGAGTTGCAGGGTCAGTAGCATTTGGAAAGGAGTCGAGATGGGCGAAATATTCCTGTGAGAGAAAAATAATCACACTGCTCCATGTAAAATGCAAAGAGGAGAGAAGAGGATGGCCCGAGACACCGTTCACTGACAATGCTGCGTTTTCTCATCGCGATACCTCAGAGCACGCGTGTCAATAGGAAGAGCTGTGTTCTGTAAGTGGTACAATAGTGATCTGCACCACAAACCCCAGGAAACACTCAAATGCCAGGGTCTGTGCTGACTTCTAAATATCTAAGAAGTGAAGAAACAGTGTCCTCTTAAAAAAAAGGTCTTGCTTTCATTATATAATTATCTGTGTATGTCTGAATGTGGGTATGTGTACTTGAGTGCAGGTGGCCTTGGAGGCTAAAGGCCCCGGGAGCTGGAGTTACAGGCAGTTATGAGCCACCTTCCCCCAGCGCGAGGGCTCAGAACCTAACTCAGGGTCTCTGCGAGACCATTACAACATCTTAACCCTTAAAGTGATCCCTTTAGGCAATGAAGCAACAATTTCAGTTGTCCACCTTGGAAACATGAGTTTCTAGGATGTTAATATAATCCCACAAGCACACTCTAAATAGGGCTACCAGGTACAAATGCAGGACACTCAGGTGCGCTTGCTTTCCAGATGAACAATTCATAACCTTTCCTACAAATATTGCACGGTATTGTACTCACGCTGAAAAGTATTTACTGGACAAATAGTAAGACCCTGTCTCAGAGAAAGAGAGAGGGAACAAGGGAGGGCCGGAAGGTTAGGGAGAAGGAGAGAGAAAGAGAGGTTGAAACTTACCTGGACTTAACACACACACACACACACACACCCCTTTTCTCCATCTGGCAATCTTAACACCAATGAATGACCTTTCCTCCAAACTCTACTTCTCTCGCTAGAAATGCCCACCCACTCTACATGGTTCTTTAAATCATGCTTACCCTGAAAGTCCTCTCTTAGGGTCTCTCACGCACATTGTCATTCCCTTTTGTGAATACCACAGCATATGCCAACAGAACAATGCTCTGGGATGCTGTGGTCTACGGCATTATCCTAGAAAGGCTTCCTAAGCTTTCATGATCTCTTTCCACATAAGGCAAGCCATTCGGGACAAAAATGTCCCTAACTTTTACTTTTTAGCCCACACTGCATCTTGCCTCAGACTAGCTGCTTTGTAAATGATGGGAAAATAGTTTGATTTAGGCAACTGACAGAGAGAGGCTCTCGTATCACTTCCTCCCAACTTCTGCCAAGGGTGGAGAGAGCAAAGGGTGAAGAGGAAGCATCTAGAAGGCTCAAGATGAGTACGTGAATAATACGTCAAATTTTAAAGGATTCGCACACAAGCTAAAGGTAACATCTGTGAGTGCGGTGAGTCCACACTCAAATTCAGAATTGGGCACAAGGTCGGAGTGGGCCACACGCTGCTTTGTGAATTCGCTTCTGTCGAAATTCCCATCACCATCCGAAGTCTCCGCAATTGCTGTAAGATCCTTGGAACGTTCGGAGAGGATGGACTGTGGGCATCACCTGAGCCAAACTAAACTCCTGTCAGAGAAGAAGTGGGATTTGCAGAGGAAAGTTACCTGTCTGTGTCATCCTGTGGGTTAAGTCAGCTGGCTGGCCTCCAGGCAGAAGTCTCCCAGTGTGTCCAACTATTATCTGTTCAGGGGGTAAGGTTTCAACTCTACTCATTTTAAAAAAAAGTCATCTTTTTTTTTTCTCTGAAAAATGTACACTTTTAGTGGAAAATCAGAAGCCAGAAACACTAGCTATGGATAGTGGATGTATCTGTTCTCATGCCTTTCTTTTCCTGTGTGTAGCCTATCAGAGAGGCCATGTTGAGCCCTGGCTTGGGCATATAAAAGGCATTCAGTCCTTGACTGTTAAACGACTATATCAATATGCATGTGCCTATATACATATATTATATATGCAAATGTTAATGTTATTTTAATTTGGGGTGGTGGGGATAATTTATTAATTTATGTTTGTTTTATTTTTGTTTTCAAGACAGGGTTTCTCTGTGTAGCTTTGGACCCTGTCCTGGAACTTGCTCTGTAGACCAGGTTAGCCTCTGCCTCCTGAGTGCTGGGATTAAAGGCATGCACCACCACAGCCTTGCCAAGAATAATTTATTAACATTTAATGAACCTCCCTGTTTGGCTTCAAGTCACCAGGACACGCTCCACCCCCAACACTGGGACCCCCAAGAACGCACTTAATCTCAGCTCTTCTATTAAGAATTTGACCTTCAGGCCAGGCAGTGGTGGTACACGCCTTTAATCCCAGCACTTGGAAGGCAGAGGCAGGTGGATCTCTGTGAGTTCGAGGCCAGCCTGGTCTACAAATAGTTCCACGACAGCCAGTGCTGTTACATAGAGAAACCCTGTCTCAAAAAAGAAAAAGAAAAGAAAAAAAAAATTAACCTTCACCATAGCACACTGCTTAGAAAGCTTTCCTTTTCTAGAACTTCGCAATAGCCTTAGAAGAAAAAAGGATTTATAGTCTACCACACAGACACCAGCTCCCTAGTCAGCATGAGAAAAGACCCATGAAGTCTAGTGTCTATGTAGAGCATGTCCTGGAATTCTAGCATACCAGGACAAGTGTTCGTCAGGATGTTAATGTTGTTTTTAATTAGAAGGCACACCATTATCGCTTGCTTAATGATTTTTTTTTCTACTTGATGTTTGTCTCTAAGTGTTTTCCCATGTCACCAAATACCATCCTAAACCATAGTTTTTAAGAGCTGCCTACGGTAGGGCTAGGCCATAACTTATTTACCCAAACTCGAGCCGATGGTAGTTTTAAAATGACTTTGAGTTACAAGCAATGTTATGATAACTGGCTGGACATGACTTCCAGTGAGAATCAGCCTTTGCATAAATTGACTCTTTATATCCAGTAGGAGGTAAAGTCAGAACTAAGCAATGGAGCCGACCACCTAGGGTCACATGCTCAGCTCACAGTCGGACAGAGGCTCCTCTTCTGTACACAGCATAAGCCTTGGTCAGACCCACAAGCCTCCGCTCAGAACCTTCTATGTGAATTCATCTTTATCTCAGTGACTTCTTACATGAAAAACAATCATCCTATCGAGGCAGATAAAGAGATCTAACACAAAGGGCACTCTGGGCTTGATTTCATCAGCCTCCCTCTTAGCCAAAGAGTTCCAAAAACTCAGTCATTCCCTTCTCTCCCCAGACAAGCTCAATTTACCTATTCCACCAGGGCCAGGACTTAAATTCCGGGAAAATACAACACAAAATACAGCATAAGCTTCTGAAATGCTGGATATTTTTGACATACATTGTGACGTACGCTGGATGCGGGGGGCCGAGTCCTGGAAATTCGGGCCACAGAGAAAGCCTTTTGAGTGTGTAACAATCAAAGATTAACTCAGAATCCGTATGCATTAACCTGGGGCACTGCTGGCTGCTGGCATGGAGTGCTGTTTCAAGTGACCTCAGGGGTAGCTTTGCCTGTGACCACAGCAGACATGTTTTGTATTGTGCATACCCTTACCCTACGCAACACCAACAAAACCTTCTCAGAAGACCTGGATTGCAACGTTTTTACTATACATACAAGTTTTTCCGCCTTATATAAACACAATGGCTACCTATGGAAAACAAAGACTTGTAATACCTTCCTACTATCATTCCTTGGCATATTAATATCAAATTAATATATCTTTGGGTTGTATTATGTTAGAACGTTCGATTTTAAAAACTATTGTGTGGGTTGCTGACTTAGGTTTCATTAAAAAAAAAATAGTTAAGTGAATTTTGTCTGGGGATTAAAACAAAATTTTCAACCATTTCTAAAATGGCCCTAAACAGACTTCCATAGGTTTTGAACTACATATTTATGCAAAGTAGTATTCTCAGCATTGATGAGTAGAAAGTCAAAATATGGATCAACTCTGAAAAATGTTGAAGATACTCTATATGCTGCAGTATCAAATGCCCAGCCAAGATTTAACGCGTTATGTAAAATAACCAGCAAATTGATCGAATTAGTATGCAGTTCGCTTTCCACTTTATCAAATGGTATAATTATATGTATACCAAAGACTTGTTTTAAAATAAATTTCTTTATAATATATAACCAGCAAACATTCTATTTGAACATCTACTTTACATATTTCTTTTCCTTTTTTGGATGTGAATGTGTGTATGTATGTGTGCGGGCACGTGCTATGATGGATGACCCCAACACCCATGCATGTAGGGATTGCACTAACTGGACTTAATGGGTTATCAAAAAAAGGTAAGATGGGAAATGGGAGTGGTCTGTGTTGGGAGGGTGTGGGGAGAGTTGGAGGAGGGAAATGAGAGGTGGATATGATTATATATATATATATATATATATATATATATATATACACACATACATACATATTAAATTCTCCAAAGAATAGAAAAATTATAACTTAAAAAATAATAATAGCAGGAGGGGGGTTCGGAGAGGAAACATTTTTTGTGGTTGTTATTTGTTTGTTTGCTTTTTGAGAAAGGATTTCTTTGTGTAGCCCTGGTTGTCCTGGAACTCACTCTGTAGACCAGGCTGGCCTCAAACTCAGAGATCTGCCTGCCTCTGCCTTCAAGTGCTGGGATGAAAGGTGTGTATCACCACTGCCTGGTAGGGGGAAAAAATTTAAAGATTGTCTAATACCCAACCTGAATACCACATTTGTGAAATGTCAGTGAAATCTGGTCTGTAAGTTGCATGCTGCGCTTACTCTTGGTTGAACATTTTTAAATGATCTCATGTAATGCATTTGTGACACACAGCCACCTATAACTTCACATTGCCACTGATCATGCCCTCTCCGCTGAGGCACAGTAGATCAAAGCGGGCCCTTCCATGGTCACAATCTTGGTCCTAAGCTATAAGGGGGAATCTTCAGGGTTTTGTGTGTGTCCTGCTGTGAGTACTAATGAAATGATGGTGGAGAAGAAGCAGATAACTCAGGCTCCTTCCCCCAACCAGTGTGGCCAGCTTTTCCCTTCCAAGTCTAAACTCAGCTTGGTTCCTGGCCTCGGGAAGACCCTCAGGCCCCAGGACTGGCCCACTGAAGAAGGCAGAGAACGCTAGTAACGTTTCCATTCGGCCATGTCTTCACATCCATTCCCTGGGTGTAACTTCCTGCTGCACGCCATTTCAGAGGTGTTTGCATCCACCGTGGTGTACGTACTGCTATGCTTTGTTTTATCGAGACAGGGTCTGCTGTAGCCCAGACGGGCTGTGCTTCACTCTCTGTCTCCTGGAGGCTGGGATTACAAGCATGGACTGTCATATTCAGTTTTGCATTTTGCTGTCTGGTGAACCCAGTCACGTCGGGACCAGTTTGAATGTCCCCTCCAGAACTCATGCTGAGAGGTAATTGTCACTATAAGGGTATTAAGAATGGGACCTTGAGGGACAACTAGCCTGTGAGGGTTCTACCTTCAAGAGTAGATTAGGGTCGTTATTTTGAGAGTGGGTCAACTACTGCAAGAGGAGACTCCCAAAAGGGAAAGCTTGCTGCCCTCCCTCTTTCTATTTCATGAGTGCTTCCTTGTCCTTCTGCCATTATTGTGAGGCTACACGGAGACCCCCTTGCGGGTCCTGACACATAGTCTTCTTGAGTCCAACAAGCTTCTGTTGTTTATATTTTTGGAAGGTTTTTTTTTGTTGTTGTTTTTTTGGTCTGATAATGTTATGGGTAGCCCACAGAGATGACCACTCAAACACAGTTTATAGCTAATTGAAAGTCTTTATTCCAACTGGCTGGGACTATACTCAGGTATTTGAGGACCTAAGTATAGCTTCTGATTGTCCAGAACATGGGATTTTTGAAGGCAGAAACCATGTCCTGGCACCCAGCTCTGTAGCTTTGGGGGTGGGGATGGGGTGGGGTTTCACATAAGCAAGCAGTTTGACAGAAGCTAAGATAAGAGGTTAGCTGGAAGGGGAGGTTTGAACATGCAGGAATGTTGCTTGAATCTTAGACGGTCTTTTAATAAAAAAAACTCAGAGCCAGATATCAGGGTGAATGCTGAAAGATCAGAGAAGAAGAACAGCCAGCCACTAGTTCTTACCTCTACGAAATCCTCAGCCTAAAGAGAGTGAGTTCCTGTTTCCTCATGCCTTATATACCTTTCTGCTCCCTGCCATATTACTTCCTGGGATTAAAGGTGTGTGTGCTTCCCAAGCAAAGGTATGAGATCTCAAGTGCTAGGATTAAAGATGTGTGCCACTACTGCCTGATTCTGTTTCTCTCCCAGACTGAATCAATCTCCTGTAACCCAGGGTAGCTTTGAACTCACAGAGATCCAGACAGATCTCTTGACTCCTGAGTGCTAGGATTAAAGGTGTGTGCCATCACTGCCTGACCTCTATGTCTACTCTAGTGGCTGGCTCTGTCCTCTGATCCTAAGGCAAGTTTATTAGGGTACACAATATATCACCACACAGGCAGTTTAACAGCTCTAAGATAAGTTAGCTGGGACATCCTGACCTCAGGTTCCTAGAATAGAGTTGGGTAATTTTCAATGGGATTCTCCATCAAGGAGATCAAATTCTAGTTAAACCTGAAATGGCCTCAGCAAGAATACAAGATGGAGGAACCTCTGTACTGTCACGCCCTGTTGCAATAATACTTTGTCTGAAGTTTCTGTTTATTTATTTTTGCTCTTATAGGTCTTTTGCTTATGTATTATGGTTCCTGATTTTGTGTTTTCATGGTATTTTTGTATATGCAAATGCGTGTGTCTCTACATTTATATGTGTTTCTTTTGGTATTTCTTTGGCTCTTTTTTTCTTCCCCCTGTTTGTTTGTTTTGTCCTAATCTGGTTTGTTTGTTTTTATTTTATCTTATTTTATTTTATGTTATTATTATTATTATTATTATTATTATTATTATTATTATTATTATTTTAGATGCCTGTTTGTTTTCTCCTCCTCTTTTTTTTTTGGTTTTTCGAGACAGGGTTTCTCTGTGTAGCTTTGCGCCTTTCCTGGAACTCACTTGGTAGCCCAGACTGGCCTCGAACTCACAGAGATCCGCCTGGCTCTGCCTCCCGAGTGCTGGGATTAAAGGTGTGCGCCACCACCGCCCGGCCCCTGTTTGTTTTCTAATGAAAGAAATAAAGGGTGGTGATTTGAGTGGTCGGGGAGGTGGAGAGGATCCATGAGTTGAAGGAAGGGAAATGTAATGAGAATACATTGTATGAAAAAAAAATCTATTTTCAATTAAAAAACAAAAACAAAAACCCAAAACCTGATCTGTGGTATGTTCTCATAGCAACAGAAAACAGACTAAGCAGTCGAAATCCAAGGAATACAGAATACAAGGTCATTATCATTCCCCATGTTATCTGCTGCTGCAGATTCAGCAGAAGCCAATATGCTAACATCTGCTACTGGACAGAGCCTGGGTTCCCAATTAAAAGATAAGGAGATAGACCAGAAGAGTCAGCACTCCCCACCCTAAGAGCGATTTCTAATTGACTGGTGATGACTCCCTGGTGTGTCAGAGACTCTCAGACCTTGTCCAGAGCATGGAGGAAAGAGGATGTAGCAGTCATAGATAGCGGGGCCAGAATAAAAACCCAGCATATCCAAGGGCACCCGAGAACAGTGTTTTTCTCATTTGTCTGACACCCAATGGCTGGCACTATACCTAATCCATAACACACAGGGAACATATGATCAAATGAATAAACATATCGTCACAGTCTAGCCACAAGGCTTACTGGTTTTTAAGTTCTCATCATTTTACACAAACAAGGAAATGTTCTCGGAGGAGAGGCCCCTACTGCCAACCCCTCAATGAGATCAAAATGAACCTTAAAACGAAAGGCGCCATCCCAGCACATCCCAGCACATCCGTGAAGCCATTTCAAACAAGAAGAACACTGGAGATGGTGACTGCCCGCATCGTGCTTGGCCAGCAGGGTCCTGAGTGTCGTCCACAGGTAAGAGATAGAGAAATAGCGAGTCTGCAGAGAGTAGGAAAAGATGGAAAGGGGGAAGGAGAAGGAGCAGGGAAAGGTCTCTTATCACTGTGGACATTCTAAACGCTAGAGAAGGGGAGGGAGATTGGGGAAGCGGATCAACTTCCCTCTGGTATTTGTCATGGCAAATTTGGACAATTTGTTCCTACAGAAGCAACTAAATTGGCCCTTTGCTAGCACCAGGAAAGAAGCTGGAAAGGTCTCAAGCCCTGTCAAAAGAAGTCACAGGTTAGAATCCCACCTCTGCCAGTTGTCAGCAAGCTATACCAATGGAGTTTCTTTTACCCTTAAGTATTATTTTGTAAAAACAATATCTGTAAGGAAGTAATTACAGTATGTATTACTATGCTAATATCTTGACAGAAACGGCACAAGGGAAGAGGTGGTGGGAACACGCTGGAACAATGTTGTCATATTTTTGCCATTGATTTTAGGTTGTTACGTTTTCATCAGAATTCAGTATTCCCTAGAAGTACATTGTGCCAGATGAAGCATCACTATTAAGCAATCCTTAAAGGAAACACTGACAAGGTCAATAAAACATTTATAAAGCACAAATATGGAAGAAAATTAAAATTAAAATGTTGTACTTAAAATGTTTGCTTACTATGAAAAGAACTTTAGGACTAGACACATGACTCAGCAGTTAGGAGAAGGCACTCCTCTCTCAAGGATCTGAGTTTGATGCCCGGTATCCACATGGAGGATGCTCACAACTGCTTGTATTCCTAGCTCCAGGGGACCTAACACCTGTGGCCTCCGTGGGCACCTGCACAAACATGTATGAACCCATACACAGGCAACATATAATTGAAAATAAAAATAAACTCTTTATGTAAAAAAAAAAGGGGTGCCTCAAAAAATAAATAAATAAATAAATAAATAAATAAATAAATAAATAAATAAATAAATAAATAAATAAATGGGAGAACAGTAAAGAGGAGTCAAAAGATGAGCTACCAAGTAAGTTGATACATCCAAAGGTGTCAGAACAGTGCTGGCCACAGGACAGGCCACATGCGGTCTGTGGCCTTGGCTTTGTTTTGCTGTCCATTCAAGCTGTAAGGATGGAGAATCACCAGAGGTGTGAATCTGGAAGGGAGCAGGAAGCCTCCAAACAACCAGCAAGGCACGGAAGGAAGCCCTCTCTGACAAGAGAGAGTTGCTTGAGGCCTGGAACAAAGGCTGGGAGAGGTGAGGGAGCAAGGACGGGACCCTCATCAGAGGACAAACATGGAGGTGTGCAGACCCCTGTAGTGACTGAAGAGGACTGGGCCCCACAGACTCATGTGTCTGAAAGCTTGGTCACCTGCTGTGGGATGGTCTGTATGTCAAATGTGTTGCTGATTGGTCAATAAATAAATCACTGATTGGCCCGTGGCCAGGCAGGAAGTATAGGCGGACAAGGAGGAGAATAAAGCTGGGAAGTGGAAGGCTGAGTAAGAGAGACACTGCCATCCGCCATGATGACAAACAGCATGTAAAGTTGCCGGTAAGCCATGAGCCATGTGGCAAGGTATAGATTAATGAAAATGGATTAATTTTAGCTGTAAGAACAGTTAGCAAGAAGCCTGCCACGGCCATACAGTTTATAACCAATATAAGTCTCTGTGTTTACTTGGTCGGGTTTGAGTGGCTGTGGGACTGGCGGATGTCAGAGATTTGTCCTGACTGTGGGCCAGGCAGGAAAACTCTAGCTACAGTCACCAGGGAGTGGCACTATTCGGGGGTATGGCCTTGTTGGAGTAGGTGTGGCTTTGTCAGAGGAATGTGTCACTGGTGGTGGCCTTTGAGGTCTCAGATGATCAAGCCAGGCCCAGTGTGGCACTCTCTCTTCCTGCTGCCTGCCAATTGGGATGTAGAACTCTCAGCTCCTTCTCCAGCACCAAGTCTGCCTGTGTGCCGCCATGCCTCCCGCCATGAAGATAATGGACTAAACCCTAAACCTCTGAACTGTAAGCCAGCCTCAGTGAAATGTTTTCCATTATAAGAGTTGCCGTGGTCATGGTGTCTCCTCACAGCAACAGAAACTCTAAGACAGAGTCTTAGTGTAGCAGGGAGCGAAGGTACTAGATAGACTGGAAAGCAGGAATGGAGGAAGCAAATCCTCACCTTGGGGCTGTGACGTGCCAGGAGTTTGGGGAAGGTATAGCATAGAACATAACATGCACATGGCTAGTCCCCTCTAGAGGGACACCCGTGGTGATCTAATAATAAAAAGTGTTGGAAAGCACTCTATTCCCCAAATCTAAGACTATTAAGCAATCAGATCCTTTGGATCTAAAGATTTGAATCAGTTTACCAGGTAAGCAGCCATCGAGAGCAAGGCAGACAGCGAATGATCGGAGGCAGAAGGAAGTGGTAATTATCAACCAAAGACTCACGGCTAGTCGTGGGCACAATGAGTGAGTGGCTAGCTGCCCTTGGCTTTTAACCAATTTAACTAACCAATTATTTCTCTTTCCTTCTTTCTCATCCCCTGACAAATTTGTGTAAGAGAGGCTCGTGTTCGTGGGTACTTAAATTTACAAAGAGGAGAACAACACTCAGATCTCAAGGGGGAGATGTTTGTGGTGATCGGAGCACTTGGTAAGTATTCATTTTGGAAAAAGAGTTTGCTATACATACAGTTGCACTTTGCTAGACAGAAGCACGGCCATCATTTTTGTGTGGCACTTAAGTCCAGGTAGGAGAATGGAGCTGAAGATCAGATGTCATTTGAGTATGCTGTTGTCCTCCACGTCCCCATTCCCCTTGCATCTCCCTTCGTATTTGTTTGGATCATGGGCAGTCACATTTCCTAAGGTGAATCCAGAAATGGGAAGTCACTGGCCCAGGTCTCACTGCTCACCACTTAGAAGCCGGCTCACAGGAGGCGAGAAGTGGTGGGAAAGAAACCAAATTTATGGCTGGTCCTAGGAAGCCGAGGGGATGAGCCCCCTCCAGGCTCCACCTTAGGGGACTTCATGTTGCAAACGGCTTTTTAACGGGTGGGGCAGGAGGAATGGATCAGGAAAGCTGTGAGCTAAGTGGGGGTCTTCTCACAAGGATGCGAATCTCCTTTATAAATTTTCCTGCTCTGGCTAGAACTCACAACTGACCTCAACATCCGAGGCTAGTCCTACACTTACTGAAACCAACACTCTGCTCTCCTGTAAGTAAAATCTCAGAGCAAGCTGTATATTCTGTGCGAGCTGACGCACAGAACCAGAGAATAAGGTGACGTGGTGTTGTACACTGTGATCTTACCTGGAGGTTCCCAGATGTCACGGTAAGGTCCTGGAAGTCTAAAGGAAAAGCTGAAACTGGTGGTATAGACCAGATAGGTGGTCTAGATACCACACAGGCTGAAGCAAGAGACTCCACAACAGAGTTCAAGGTTAGCCTGGGCTACTATATGAAGACGCCCTCTCAGGAAAAAAATGAAGGAAAAAGAGGAAGGAAGGAAAGGGAAGAGGAAGGAAGGAAAGATGGAGGAGGAAGGGAGGGAGGGGAGGAGGGAGAAGAGGAGGAGCAAGATGGGGGCAGAAGAGGAGATGGAGAAGAAAGTAAAGGGAAAGAGGAGAGAGAGAGTAAGGGAAGGAAGGAAGGGAGGGAGGGAGGGAGGGAGGGAGGGAGGAAGGAAGGAAGGAAGGAAGGAAGGAAGGAAGGAAGGAAGGAAGGAAGGAAGGGAGGGTAGGGCCGGGCTACACGAGACCTTGTCTCAAAGCGGAAGGGAGAGAGGAGAAGAGGAGAGGGTAGAGGATGGGGGAAAGGCGAGGTGCAGAAAGGAAAGGTGAGCACAGGAGAGGTAGATGATTTAGGAGTTTGGATTCCAGGATCTTATCTTATTTTAGCTTCCCTTCAGGATTAAGAATGCTGGGCAAAGGCAGGGACAATTTTGTTTGAAACAAACACCCTTTGGAAGGAAGGCAAACTGATCACCGGTGAAGAGCAAGGACCAGCCACTCTTCCAGGGATGCTCTGGCAGAAAACGGAAGGGGTGGGGCCAAGCGTCCTCCTCCCTCCGGGCCTCAGGCTAGCTTCCTCCTGGCAGCCCCACCCTGCTCCTGAGGCCTCGCTACCTACCTCCCTGACCCTGGCTCCTGCGGCCTTCTTTTGGCCCTTCGGCCTAGTAAGGCCCCAGGCTCTCTCTCCCAACCCCCACATTTGACTTCCTTAGCTCTTCAGCATTAGTTCCTTAATTGGTTCCGTATTTGAGATAATCCCCTCTGTGGCTTTTTGTCCACCGGGGGCCCCTGGCTGAGAAGGTGAGGAAGCTGGAAAACCAGAAATTTGCATATCAGTCAGTTAGAAAAACACAAGCTCTTTGTCCCATCCATCCCACTTCGAGACCGGCTTCCTGGAGGTGCCTTCGCACAAGTTTCAATAAAGCTTCTGTGAGATTATTCATTGCCACCGAGTTGGTGAAAAGAGAAGATTGGAAACCACCTAAAAGTCCAGTGTTGTTGGGAGGCGGGACAGAGAGTCGGACACAGTCACAAAGTAAACGAATACGCGGTCGCTCCGAACAAGGAGGACGCTCTGGGGTGCAGCTGAGGCTCGATCTCCAAGGAAAAGGAGCCTGGGCGTGCGACAGTAACTAAACCACCACCACACACAGAATAAATACACAGACCAGACTCACTTATCTTCATAACGACCCCCTCTGATAACACAGCCACGCCGTCACCCTGGAAACCGGAGAGCTGGAGAACGGAGACCTGTTTTCGTTACTTAACTCTAGTTTTTTTCCGATTTTTTTTTTAAAAACATGTCAGGGTCATATACTTTAAGAATAAAAGTGTCTTTTTTTTTTTTTAAATGTATTCTACACTGTTTACAAAATACCCACACATGCAGGTGTGGGATTGGAACTAGTTAGAAAGAAAGTACATACTATTGACAAACTAAATAGAAAAACCAAAAGAAGGCTTTCTTCCAAAGAAGCCTTATGGCTGGAGAGGTGGCTCAGTGGTTAAGAGCATGTACTGTTCTTTTAGAAGACCCAAGTTCGATTCCCATGTTGTGTAGCTCTCTACCTGGAACTCCAGCTCTAGGGGAATCCAATACCTCTGGCTCTTACCTGCACGGAGCCACACAGAATACACACACACACACACACACACACACACACACACACACACACACACACACACACAATTTAAAAGAATGAAATAGGAGTTAGAGAGATGGCTCAGTGGTTAAGAGCACTGGCTGCTCTTCCAGAGGACCCAGGTTCTATTCCCAGCATGCACATGGTGGCCCACGGTCATCTCTAACTCTAGTTCCAGGGGATCCAGTGCCCTTTTCTGACCTCCAGGCACCTATGTGGTTCACAGACAAGCATTCAGGCAAGCACTCATACCCATACAGTAGACTAAGAAATATTAATAGCCTTCGTGTCAGCTGCCTGTACCTAGAAATACTTTCTACCTGGGATCCTCAGTAGCCTCACCAGACCTGGACTCGACCAATCATCATCCAAGAAGCTTCCTTCTACGGTCAGTAGACGGGAACTAATACAGAACTCCACAACTGAACCATGCACAGACAGTGTCAGACCTTGGAACTCTTAGTCCTAAATGGGGTGTCTTCGTGAACCCCTCTTCACGGCTCAGGGAAGTGTTCAGAAGAGAAGGTGGAGCGATTGTTTAAGAGACAGAGAGGATGGATGACAGTAGGAAATGATGTCGGCGTCTGCCAAACACAGCAGGAGTACCACACATACCAACCCAGAGACTGTGGCAGCAGGCACAGGGCCTGCACAGATCCAAATAGATGGGGTTCCAGCCCTGAGAGGGGAAGCAGACACAAGTGCCCACCCCCAATCCAGAAGCCACCTCCCACTGACAACCACTTGCAGAGGGAAAATTAGTTTCTCCAAGAATCTCACCGAGTACACAAACCACACTCAGGGCCAGACCCTTGCCCAGCAGTAGATGGCCAACACCAAGGAACTCAACGGTATTTCTGTGGGATTTTTGTTTGTTTGTTTCATGCTGCTTTGCTTGAGCATGCTTTTTTAAACCTCACTGGTCTTTTGTTTGCATAGTATGGTTTCCAAGTTGGAGTTTTTTGTGGGTTTGGTTTATGTGTATGTGTTTCACGTGTTCTTTCTTTTTTTTCTTTCCTTTTTCGTTTGTGGTTTTGTGTTATTTTTATTTGCCTGTTTTCTTAAGAGAGAGCAAGAAAGAGAGCATGGAGTTGGAAGGACAGGGAGGTGGGAAGAAGGGAGTGGAAACTGAGAATATATTCTTTAGAAACAACTTTATTTTGAATTAAAAAAATGAAATAAAAAGGTATAATAATAAGAATAAAATGAAATTTAAAAATATTCCATCAGGAAAATAACAGTAAAGCAAAAACATTGACAAGGAAAAAAGAATAATAATATCATATAAAGTTTAATAAAAATAAGTCAGTCAAGAATTTGTGTATATCTGAAGCTAAATTTACACAGGAGGAAATGGTTGTGCAAACAGAAAATTTTAAGTATGTCAGTTTCGAACAATACTATCAGGTCTGGTGTGGAAGTTATGTATATATCGTCAACAAATTGGAAACTTCAAGTTCTTTTTAAAAGACTCACAGAGCATACAAAAAAGAAAAAAAAAGGTTGCCTACAGCTCCTGGGAGCAGAAGAAATCTCCACGTTTCAGAGAACGTACGTCTGTCAGGGCATGTTCTCTGTTGATTAATAATCAACATAAAGGGGCTGTTTCCAAGACCTGTGGGAAATTTAATCGCCCATGTTGGAGTTATCTTAAGGAGAAATGATAAAATGTTTGTATTATAGGAACAATGCAATATTAAATACCAATGTGTACAAAGAATATTTAGTGAGGAAATTGGTAAATGAATGTAAGCATTAAAAAAAAAACACGCTGAGAGTCAGTCAATGGACTACTCACTGCTCAAAATAGAAAAAACAATCCAGAATACAAAATATAAAAATTGCAGCACTTGGGAGGCAGAGGCAGGAGGATCTCTGTAAGTTCAAGGCCAGTCTGGTCTGCAGAGCGAGTTCCAGGACAGCCAGGACTGAGAAACCCTGTCTTGAAAAACCAAAGAGAGAGAGAGAGAGAGAGAGAGAGAGAGAGAGAGAGAGAGAGAGAGATCTTCATTAGCATGTCGGGACACTCGCACCTGATTTCTCCCCCTTTGGATACTTCACAGACTCCCCAACACTGCACAAACGGACAGAGGTATACACAGTTTAGGAATGAGGGCAGCATTACATTAATGAATGTTGGGGGCAGATGGGAAACAGTAATCCCTAGGGGTGCCTCTGTACCATGTGTAGTCACTGTCTTCACCTGCAGATGACCAGAGTCCTCTGGCCTGGGGGCCACCAGACATAGAACACGGGTGTTCTGTTCCAAAAATGGTCAGTGAGTGCCATATGCAATTTGATTAAAACAGGAGATCCCACGACTCTCCTTCAGGAAATCCAGTGATCCCAGGGGGAAGACCAGGAAAATGGCATCAGGGCAGTTTTCAATAACCAGCCCACCTAGACTGTTCCACAGCAAGAGAGACGCTGGCCAGCCTCCCCCATTTTCTTAATGCGTTTGTATTCTCATGGCCGTGTGGATCTAACAAAGGGTCTTGTGCATGCTAGGCCAGCATAGTACCATGGAGCTATGGCCAGCCAGCCCTTCCCAGAAGAGATCTCACATTTAAATATGATCAGCTAGATAGCTAAGGGTTACTTTTCCCAGAAAAGGTTCTGATACATTCTCAGGAAATCAGAAGTGGATGCATGAGTTGAAGACATTTGGACTTGGAACGGCTCCTCAGTCTTCCAGTGCTGACTTTTGAAACATCTTACACAGGGGCACGTACACTGGGTGTAAAACTGTGATGATACTGGACTGTGTCCATGGAGGGACGGAGTCTGCTGGCCATTGCCACTCCAATGCTGGACACTTCTCTAACCCTCCACTCCCCTGCTCCATCACTAATGGCCTCTCCAGGGCGCCCTTCCCTCTGACTTCCTTTGGGAAACAATAACAAAAGCGTGGAAGTGGAGCTGTGTCAAGATACCTATTCATGCCTGCCTCGCATGCTGGCACCCTTCTCCTGGGAGCTCCATCTGACTAGACTCAGCCCTCTTCCTCAGCTCCAGGTTTCAATGGGCTCCACTACCGCCTTCCTACTGGTGGAACTGAATCGCTGGGATAAACCTGTGTGCTGCACGAAGTGTTCTAGGGCAAGTAGTGATCTTCATGAAACCAATACTAGATCCTTCTAACTGTAGAAAGCGACTCTTATCTACCTAGCTGTTCATATTTAAATATAAGATATGTAAAAAGTAGTTGGGAAGGGTTGGAGGTATTGCTCTGCACCATGGAGTATTTTCTAGCACACTCAAGGCCCTGGGTTTGATCTTCAGTGCCACAAGAATACAAACAAATAAAAAGGAGCATTAAGTAGTTGGAAGCATTAAGATAGCAGGAGAGGGCCAGGCGGTGGTGGCACACTCCTTTTATCCCAGCACTTGGGAGGCAGAGGCAGGCGGCGCTCTCTGAGTTTTAGGCCAGCCTGGGGCTACCAAGTGAGTTCCAGGACAGGCGGGACTGTTACACAGAGAAGCTCTGTCTCGAAAAACAAACAAGAAAAAAAAAAAAAAAAGATAGTGGGGAGTACTGGAGAGATGGCTTAGTGGTTAAGATCACTGACTGCTCTTTCATAGGGCCTACGTTCGTTCCCAGCACCACATGACAGACAGCTCACAAATGTCTGTAACTCAGTCCTAGGGGATCCAACAATCCCTTCTAGTTTCCATGGACACCAGGAAGGCATGTGATACAAACATCAATGCAGGCAAGACATGCATACAGATAAAATAAGGGAAGAAAAAAGAAAGAGAGAGAGAGAGAGGGATAGGGAGGGAGGGAGACAGGGACAGAAGGAAGTAAGCATAGCATGCCAGCCGTCTAACATCTCTTGGCTGTAGACTGATCTGGGCAGGCTGGGTGGCTGGAAACTTTTTGACGTCTGCTAAAGGCTGGGAGAGCTGTAAGACGTAGGACACAAAACAGAGAATAATAAAGAATTAAACGACTGTAGTCCCATCTTCCCTCTTCTGTCTTTGTGCTCTCAATAGTACGGCGCAAGCCTGTGAGGAAAGGAAACATGAGTGGTGTGGATGTCCCTTCCTCCTTTGGTGTTGGGGCCCCTCACAGCACATCCAACAGCGGCATGTGAGCCAGGATTCACCCCGTCAGCGGTCCGTCGCAGCCAGTGTGCTTGGGTCCGGGTTTTCCGCACCTTTGGTTCGCGGTACTTGCCTTTCATTTTACTGAATGGTGGCGCACGCCTTTAATCCCAGCACTCGGGAGGCAGAGGCAGGTGGATCTCTGTGAGTTCGAGGCCAGCCTGGTCTCCAAAGGGAGTTCCAGGAAAGGCGCAAAGCTACACAGAGAAACCCTGTCTCGAAAAACCAAAAAAAAAAAAAAAAATGTGTTTTCTCAGCTCAAAGACACAGAGTTAGATGACAAGGTGGAGTGTATTTGCAAATTAAAATAACAGAAGAAAGCGACCCTCGGGCTGCTGGTAAATACACACGCCACAACAGCAAGGGTGGCTGAGGGTAGAGGAACGTGACCGCAGACACCGGAAGGTGGAGATGCTTGGCACTAACGGTGCATCCGGTCGCTGCATCCAGCAGTTCTATTTCTAGAGACACACACCAGAAAAAAAATTCATTTACGCACTAGGAGATAGATAGTAGAATATATAGTGCGGCGTTCTGTAAAAGACAAGGAAGGGGGAATAAAATAAATGTTAATCAAATACACAGCGATAAACCGTAATAGTAGCCACAAGGAGCAGTAAAGAGGTGAAATGACTGGGAGAAATCTCTGAAATCAAAAAAGAGATGGAAAGGCAAGCTGTGTAAGGACCGTTAGTCGTCCTCCGCGACAGAGTACAGCTTAGTGGATCAAGGAAATGTGAGTGGTGTGGACATTTCTTCCACGGGTCGGTGTTTGCGCCCCCCGCAGAGCGTCCATGTTGGGCCCGGTATTCGCTAACTCAGGGAATTCAGGTACCTGTGTAACGGGCGATTTATTAAGGCAACTCCACGTAGTTAAAAGGGAGGTTTATTTGGGGGTAACTTACAACAAGTAAAGGTTACAGGATCTGGGAGAGGTGAAGCGCAGTCCAGCGGTGTTCTCTGCAGAACTCTGCTTGGTCTACCACCTAGCATCCAGGATCACCAGGAACCAAGAGAGCCGGCACATCTGGATCTCGGGTCTTAAGGGCTCCCATCTCGGCCCCGCCTCAGGGGCAAGTCATAGGTAGGCGTGACAGTTAATGGAAGCCTCACAACAAGAGAACAGAGTATGCACAACAGCACTGGACTTTTTAAGGCTCCATGCACATAAAATAAACATGTAAAAATACATGTACATGAAACATAGCAAATTTGAATGATGAGGAAAGGTAGGGAAGAGAGAGAAGCAGGAGAGTGAGATAGACTTAATTAAAGGAGTTCTGGGACCACCAGGTGTACTGCTAAGATTGTACGGTAAAGAATGAAACGGCTTTTGATAGAGTTCCTGGTTACACTGTTCTTACTGTTTTTTCTATATATTAGAAAAATACTCATTCCATAATGAAAGTATGTGTGAGCTCTCTGTAATTAATTCCAAAGGTCGTTGAAGGCCTGCGGCACCAAACTGGGGAAAGTCAGAGGCCTCCTTCACTCCCAGCCACATTAGCCAGATTCCCTGGGAAGCATTGCAAGCGAGCACAGACCCTGCAGAAAGACACGTCCCACTTGGAGGAGACGCTCTGACCTGTCAGCAGCCACCAAGCCGGCCCGAAGAGGAACAGGGGATGCACCCGCAATGGTTAGCCTGGAGTCACAGGCTCTGTGAGCCGTTAAACAGAGTGGGGGGGGGGGGGGGGGGCATGCCAGAAGTTCCAGGGATGTCATCCTGGAAAGTGGCAGCCTGCCAGTGAGCACTTCGCATTCCATGAGGGGTATAAGTTCAGATGTGACACAAACGCTGTCTGGCTCTTGGTCTCGTCTAGTTGTAGGACATTCCTGGCCATATAGCTCCATCTTAAAGGACAATGTCTGTGCCATCACCGGCTAAAGGGTGCATAGGCCGTTAGGCAAGACACAGACCTCCTGGCTGCACCCTGAGTCCTAAACAGTCAGTAGTCCCCTTCTGAACTGACCTTGGGCTGATCTGGTGGCAGCCAGGTACACCAGTTCAACTGGTAGTGTACCGGTTTTCAGACTCCCTGGAGTTTGGGGTCTTGGTCTGAACCCTGGAACGGCGGCGCACCTACGCACCAACAAGCTGCGATCCATTTACACTCGCTGCAGAGCGAAGCAATAAATGGGCAAAGAGCTCATCTGTGACACTAAGCACAGCTTCTCTCTCACACGAGCCGTCAGCAAGCTCCTTGGCACTTCTGTTCCATTAAACATTGCAGATTAGAGTCCAAGGAGGAAGCTAATTTCCAATCAAACAGAAAAACCAAGGGGGCCTGAAATCTGTTCTCCAGTTCTCACCCAGATGGCTGTGTGGGCACACACACAGACCAGCTCACCCACTTCCAACGTAGCAGAGCTAAATACATAAAAATAAACAAGTGACGTGCTTCGGGGTATGTTCAGCCATTTCTGAAACAACTGGAGGGGTACGATTGGGAGGCTCTAAGGGTACCGGTGTCTAAAAGTGGGCTTGCTTCCTGGCTTGGGCTCTCCTGTCGCAAGTGACCACCAGCCGGGAAGCACACTGCAGCCTTCCACGGAGCCCCTGAGTGCTCTGCCAACCAACGGGAGTGCAACAGCCACATTTGAGGCTCCCGGTTCTCCTTGAGTATAACATGTCTCATTAATCTCTTCCATCTGTCGTTGTGTGCAGGAAAAAAATCTACGGGGAAATGTAAAGGCCTGACACAGGATTTACTGTTCGGACCTCTAATCCATGCTCAATTTGTAAGGGGCTACAGTTCCTCCAGATGGGACACATCTAAAAACTGGCTTCCCCCCAGTCCCCAAAAACATTTGCGAGAACTTCCCAGTCGGCTTGGGCAGCGTTCCCAAGGGTGGCAGCATGCAGATGCTCCTATGACACTCTACCCCGGCCCTGTCAGAAATCAAAGGCAGGACAGGATTTCCAAGGCAGGAACTGAGGGCTGCCAACTCTGAGAGCCTTCCTCTTCCCTCGGTCCTGCTGTCAAATCAATCTCTTGCTCAACATCCTCTCCACCAGACTCGGATACAGGACAGACAAAAGTGTCAGTCGGTTTGACTCCTTGGGAAGATGGCAGTTGGAAGTGCTCCTGTGAGAAGATGCTGACATTAAGTTGGCCGCCTTGAGGACTGGAAATTGCTAACAGTACCATCTCCCATTCTTACACGGCCAAGGATAAGTCTCTGAGAGGGGAAATCAATGCTGCATATAAAGCCCATTGGAATACTCGCAATACGGCCAGATGTATTTATTAGTTCAACAAACATTTGAGGACTGAATATGTGATGTACCTTGTTCTAAACATCAGAATATTCAATGGTACAGGAACAGACACGGTTCTGATTTATCTCAATTATTCAGTGTGGCTATGGATTGCATTGTGTCCCCCAGAAACTCATGGACTGCAGTCTTTTTCTTTTTAAATTTAGTGTGTGTGTGTGTGTGTGTTGTGTGTGTGTGTGTGTGTGTGTGTGTGTGTGTGTGTGTGTATGTGTGTGTGTATGTGTGTGTGTATGTGTGTGTATGTGTGTGGTTGTTTTGTATGTTATGCTGTGCATCACATGCATGCAGTGCTCTGGAGGCCAGGGCATCGGATCCCCTGGAACTGGGGTTGTTGTGAGCCACCATGTTGGTGCTGGGAATTGAACCTGGGTATTCTGAAAGAACAGGTTCAGTTATCTGCTTCATCATCTCTCCAGTCCCATGTAGTGCACTCTTAACCCTTAGAATGTGATTTTATATGAAAATGGGGTTTTTAAAGAGGAAATCAAGTTAGAATGAGGTCATTAGGGTCGATTCTAACCGATACGACCTTATCAAAAGTAGAAAGTTGGCCGGGGTGGCGGTAGCAGATGCCTTTAATCCCAGCACTCAGGAGGCTGAGCCAGGCGGATCTCTGTGAGTTCAAGGTCAGCCTGGTCTACAGAGCAAGATCCAGGAAAGGCACCAAAACTACACAGAGAAACCCTGTCTCAAAAAACCAAAAAAAAAAAAAAAGTAGAAAGTTGGCTTGGGGAGGTCGCTTAGCGGGAAAGCACTTGTTTGGCATGTAAAAGATCCTGGAGAGATAGGTGGCAGGCAGACAGACAGACAGATGAGAGGGGAAGGAGGAGGAGAAGAAGGAGGGAAAATAGACTGAGGGAGACAGACAAAGAAAAGAGGCAAGAGTGCAGATGAAGGCACAGGTTGGAGTGATAGTTCCAGAAACGAAGGAGAAGCCAACAATGGCCGGCAGCTCGGCAGCAGCCTGGAAGAGCAGAGCGGCTTGCCCCTCTTTTCCCTAGGGGAGCAACCCTGGCCACACCTTCACTTCAGACACGCAGCGTCATAACTGAGGCATTTCCTGCGTGTAAGTCCACATGTGCCACTGCACTGTGCCAGCGAACGACAGATAAACGTTTCTATGGAACTGTGTGAAAGGGGGGGTTTCAGAGTCTCGGTCCTCTTTTCAGGCACAGTGGCTACAGCTTGTAGTTCCTGTTGTCACATCATCTGCAATAGCAACGATCGTAACTCAACCCGAGGGCTCACTTTTGCCTAACTTTGCCTTAATGCGATTTTCTTTGCATTGTCTTGCAACTCTTGAAAAGGAAAAACCGATAACTCAATTATTTTGAAATTTTTCCACGCATCTAGGCTCAGTGAGACAAAAATCCCTGTTGTCCCAAGAAAGAAAAAACACTATGTAGATTATGAGATGTTCCCTGGCCTAGAGAATGCTAGAAATCTGTCCTGAGTGCTAAACGTTGAGCCTGTAGCCAGCTGAGAAGCAAACTAGTCTACGCATTGAACAGGTCTGTGTGATCCATTAGAAATTTCTCATGAGCAATCTTACAGAGATTACTGATGGAGAGGAGAATGCAGTGTGGCAGTCATTGAGATGATGACTAGCTAGTTCATCTAGCTGGGACTCAAGGCTTCCTAGAATAGAATGTTATGGATAACCCCTCCTAGAAAAGACTGTTGACACACTACGGTGGCTGCTGGGTGTCAGTAGAGGCTACTGCTTTTGTCTAGAAGCAAAAGGTCAATTCTGAGACTTTGTGTGTCAGCACCTCGAACTAAGAACAAGGAGGTGACAAGTATCTGACTTATCTTTCAGAGCTGGCCTCGAGGACCAAGACCTCTGGGGTCTGTCCACAGCTGCTGCTTGCTACAAGGAGAGGGATTCTGAGCCCAGAAGGACTTCTTGAATGTCTGTTCCTGAAATGAAGAAGATCGTAGGAAAGCTGGGGATTGAATTGAGGCTTCCAGCCACACATTTCTCTCCATAAAACATCATGTAAGAGAAGGCACAGTGGAGAGCAATATTTAAATTATTATTAATTCATTAAATTAATAATTCAACATTAATTTATTAATAATTTAATAATTTATTAAATTAATGATTAAAATATTAAAATTGAAATATTTTTAAAATGCCCTTATCATGAAAATCAAAACTCCCGTGTGAATCGTCTTGCAAAAGACAGCAAATAGACAGTTCAAATGGAATCATTGATCTGTCTTTAAGTTTGGTGCTATTTATTTACCTCTACAAATTCGTAATTTAGTTTTTATCTTTTGGTTTTTCAAGACAGGGCTTCTCCGTGTAGCCCTGGCTGTCCTGGTGTTCTGGAGAGCAGGCTGACCTTGAACTCAGAGACTTGCCTGCCTCTGCCTCCCGAGGGCCGGGATTAAAGCGTGTGCCGCCACATGTGGCAGCAATCTTGTTTTTAACTCATCCCTCAGTAAGCAGCTCCTCAGGAGAGGTGGCAGTCCCAGCTACGGACTCATAGCAGTTGAGGTGGAAGGGAAGCTCCTTCCGTGTTTGCACTTAGATTCAAAGGAGCAGAAAGAGGTAAGTGATGCTCAACACCGATGCTGGACAGGGCGGAGCTACAAGAAAAGAGAGAGCGCCTGACCCACAACCCTGGCACCTCATTGGTTCCCTCAAACCCTTCCCTCTACCCTAATCCCGCTCTCCACGTGCTGGATTCTTCACTTTAATGGATCAAGGCTGGGGCCTAATCCTCTGAAAAACAGAAGCAGCTTTAAAATTATATTTTAAAATCCAGAAATTTTTTGTTTGTTTTTCGAGACAGGGTTTCTCTGTGTAGCCCTGGCTGTCCTGGAACTCACTCTGTAGACCAGGCTGGTTTCGAATTCACAGAGATCTGCCTGCCTCTGCCTTCCAAGGGCTGGGATTAAAGGCGTGTACCTACCACCTTGCCCGGTGAAACATCGTTTTTTGCGTTCTTGTGTCTACAGCCAGATTTTTCTACTGAACAGTACGATGGTGTAACTTGAAGCTCATTGGCAAACTGACTCCCCTAGCCCTCCTTTCTTGTCCTCTAATGTGGGAGAGTGAGGTACCAGCCAAGCAGGGTAGAGAAAGAAACTCTGCCTCCATATGAAGATGAGTGCAAGCCCAGCGGCTGGTTATCAAGGCCTGGCAGAGAGCCCAGGAGAGGCCAACAATGTTAAGAAATCAGTCCCTTCTAGAGGGGATCCCTCTAGGTTGTGAACTGAAGATTTGCTCTCCATGGATAAGCCACGTAGGTCAGTGAAGTGTGATGACGCGTCACTCAGGAGTTGGAAACTCTTGAGGAGTGGACAGTCACAATTTCTTGCACAGTTCAGTGGGTACTGAACTCTGGGGTGTTTATTGTCCTCGGTTCTAGATGGTGAGGTTGCTAGAAGCGTTGTTCAGACAGGGGTGTGCACGCAGTGCTTATGGGTAAAGGGGTGAGACTGCAGATGTATCATTAGATGAGAGGGTGTGCATACCCCAAGGACCAGTGAGAGTCCCAAGTTACAAAACTATCTGCCTCAGACTCACCGTCCTCAGAAGATTCCAAGGACCATGGAGACTTGCCCTGTACGTGCCGTTGTTTAGAAAAACTTATCATTAGAATATTATTTATCATGGGATAAAGAAGGAAAGTCCTCTACTTTCCAACAGCTTTTGTTCCAGAGCGAGCAATCCAGTCTCCTAAGGAACACACCGGTAAGAGATTAGGGCATTTGGTTTTATTTTCTAAATCTCTAATGGACAGACAGACATCAAAAATCTGACTATACACAGCACATGTTGGTACCTTTGCTCTTTTCAGTCAGCGCACTATCTTAAACAACTTTCTGAGTCAGTGCTTACAGAGTCCGCTCATTGTATTTTTAATATTTGCATGACCTTTCCATTCTATATATGAGCCATATATACTTAGTTAACCCATCTTTTATAAATAGACAGCAATCGTGAGTTTCCCATTCTTACAAAGAATGTTGCCGTAAATATCTTTCCTACAGATTTCTTTGGTTGTGTGATTTATTTCTATAAAGTAAATTCCTTGAGGTAAAACCTGCTGTAGCAAATATGTCTTAATTTGGGGGCTGGAGAGATGTCTCAGCAGTTAAGAGCACTTGCTGCTCCTGCAGAGGACCTGGTTTGAGTCCCAGAATCTACACGGCAATTTACAACTGCCTGTAATCCCAGTTCTAAGGGATATGATGCCCTCTCTAGCCTCTACAAGCTTCAGGTACACATGTGGTGAACATACAGACAGACGGACAGACAAACACTTGTACACATAAAAAAAAAATTAACAAAAAAACCAGAAAGATGTCTTAGTCTGTAGTGCTTTATCAAATATGAGAGGCTAGGCCCCGTGAGTTCAGTATTTGTCCCTTCTGGAAGTCATTGAGACTTTGTTACTAAGGTAATTAGGTTAGGAAGTATAGCCTTTAACATGTGATTAGGCCATGAAGCTTGTACTTTCATGGACGGATTTAATGCTTTAATAAAGAGGATTTGGAGAGGTTTTTCCTCTCTCCTTCTCCTCTCTCTCTCTCCCTCCCTGCTTCTATCCAGTCTCCCTCCTCCCCTCTGCTCCTCCACCATATGAGAAGCAGTGTTACTCCCCTGCTGAGACTGGAGTACTGAGAATGCCATCTTAGGAGCAGAAATGTGACCTTTGACAGATGCTAAACTTATCACTACCTTGATCTCTGGCATCTCAGCTTTCAAAGAAATAAATTTCTGTTGTTTATAAGTTACCCGATAGGCTGTATTCTGTCTAGTTGCATAGAATGGATGGAGGTATTGAGTAATTTATAAGTAACAGTTTATTTCTCAGTTCCAGAGTCTGGGAAATCCAAGCTCAGGTGTTAGCAGATTGCTGTCTGGTGCGGGCTGCTCTCTGCTTCCAAGATTGTGCCTTATTGTTGTGTCCCCATGTGGTGGAAGACATGATGAGCAGACCATGTGACTTTCTGAAGCCTATTAAAGCACTAGTCATGGTTAGGAGCCCTCATAGTTTAGTCTCCTCCCGGAGTCCCCGCCTCTTAATATTGTTCCATTAAACCTTAGTTCCATTGTAAATTTCATTATTATTATTATTATTATTATTATTATTATTATTATTATTATTATTATTATTGGTGGTGGTGGTATTTTCGAGATAGAGTTTTTTTGTGTAGCCCTGGCTGACCTGGAATTCACTTTGTAGCCCAGGCTGGCCTCCAACTCAAAGATCTGCCTGCCTCTCCTCCAGAGTGCTGGGATTAAAGACATGTACCACCAAGCCCAGGTACATTGTAAATTTTAGATGGACACAAGCATTCACACAAAATCAAAGGATAGGTTTGTTTTTGTGTACTTGTTTGGATAAATATTTCCAAGAAGCTGTACCAATTGATAGTCCCGAAGAGCTTTTTTTCAGACACCAAATCATGGCTGTAGATGTTGATGTGGCTTTAGCAAAAAAAAAAAAAAAAAAAAAAAATGGTTCCACCTGTGACTGAAAAGTCTCCCTGGTACCCAGTGCTGCCTGGAAAGTCAGCCATCTCACACAGCTCCCCACCACCCCTCAGCTGACTGGTGGACAAGGTGAGTTTCAGCTCTTCTGGGAGAGGTGAAATAACAGAAGTTTGCACCATGGGGTCCTCAGGAAGAGGAGCTAGTCAGCCTTTTCCAGTGCCAGATGAGCAAGTGAAGTTGTGGGCAGATGCTGTCCCCGGGTGCGCACTACCCTGTCCCCATCCTTCTGGAACACTGGTGATCGTCAGTCATCCAGAATGTCTGGGTCTTTCAAACACAACCTTGGAGGAGAAAGCATGCCCTCAGAGGGGCAGCTACTGCTAGGGCTGAGAGAAGTGTTCTCACAATGAGCATTTCTCGGGGTAGGTAAGGACTAGATGCCCCTGGATTAACAGTGACAATGACAATACACGTTTGATCAACAGACTGAAGTATGGATCTATTTTTGATGGCAATCTTCAGTGTGTGATTGCCGAGGAGTCGCCTTCTCCCATCCTGGTCTTCCTTCTTCAGTCTTGAAAACTGGAATTTCCCCCTTTTGTTAGTTAGAAAGAGGGAAGTTCTTCCGATTTCTCCTACCCTCTTGCCTCACTGAAGGTGGAAGTCTGCCTTGTGTGAAGTCAGTCTGGAAAGAGAATGGCCACCAGAGCCTGTTTCAGAAGACCTGAACTTGAGGCACCATATCCCACCCCCACTGCCCTCTGAGTAACTCCTCAGGCTCAGGAGAATAGCTTAGGATGTGGCTATGGGTATCCTGTGGATTTGTGGGAGGAAGTCACATTGTGGCTGTAGTTCTGAGTCCTCTGTCTAGCTGATGATCAGAAGATAATATTTTTATCTAACTTGGTTTTTTAGCTCTTTGTTAATGCAGAATTTATAGGAAAAGGGATCTTATTAATTGACTTCCCTTAATTCATAACAGTGCCCTTAAAACCTGTGGGCGTCAAAGCTCAGGAAATAAGACAGATCCAATTATGGGAGCAGCAACTGATAGAGTGCAAAGCCCTGATTCATGGCATCCCATAGAGCAGGCGTGGTGGTGCGTGCATGAAATCTCAGCATGTAGGAGGCAGAAGCAGGAGAATTGGAAGTTCAGGGTCATCTTCAGCTAAATAGGAAGTTGGGGCCATTCTGAGCTACATGAGACTCTGTCTCAAAACAAACAAATAACTAATTATTGTGGGAGCAAGCAAGCACTCTGTGGTTTTCTACATGCAGAGGTGGCTGGCCCACAAGTTTTCCATTCTGTCCCTTCTTAAAAATTAATTTTTAAAAGCTTTGCTAGTTCCTTATGCCTGTGTCTATAATACATTTTAGTCTCTTTCATCCTCCTACCATCTCCAGCTTCTTTCCTGCCAGTTCTCTCTCTACTTTCATGTGTTGGGGGAGGGGGGTCAGGAGCCCTCCCCCTGTCTATATTGAAACGCTTCCTGGCCTAATTCTTGCTCAGGGTTTGTGTGGACAGCTACAGCTACAAGTTCACGAGCTCATTCGCCGTGTGGCGTCCAGACGATACTGCTCCACGGTCACGGCGTTCCCAAACTCTGACTCTTACCGTCTTTCTGCCCCTTTTCCTCAATGTTCCCTGGGCATTAGCAGAAGGGTGCCCGTGTATAAAATGGATGTCCCCTGGAGCTGAGCACTCCGTGGTCACTTGTTCTCTGCACTGTGACTGGATGTGAGTCTCTGCATAACTACCACTGCAAGAGCAAGCTTCTCTGATGAAGTCTGAGAGCCGCGCTAATCTACGGGTATAAACATAAATATTTAGAAAGCCGTTTGATACCGTGTCCACTTAGGAAAATAACAGTGGTGGGTTTTTCTTTAGAGCTTATGACTACTCCAGCCACAAGTTCTTAGCTGTGTTTGTAGTCCCAGGCGTGAGTTTCCTCATATGGGGCAGGCCTTAAATGGAATCAGAAGTGGGTTGGTTACTCCCCATAACGTTCATGCCACTATTACGCTATTGGGTACATCTTGACAGGTATGTCATCATTGTCATTCGCAGGGTTCACAGCCAGCAGAGTCTGCTGATGACTTTTCCTTCCCCAAAGCCTGCATTGTACCTTCTGGCACTACAAAAGCTAGCCAGCAAGAAGAATGCTTCCAGCTTGATTTCTCCATGTCCCATGACCAAAGCCTGGGGTGCGTTCAGCAGTAAGGTCCTTCCATCGAGTTCTGATGGGAAACCAAGAGCAGTGGTTGGTGATAGGCTGTAATGTTTGGGGAGTATCTGAGCTCTTCCTGACCAACAACTCACAGGTAAGTATCCTACTCCTGGCCTTGGGCTTTTTTGCTGTATAATCTATGGCTTCTGGGAGGTGCATTATCCCCCCTGCTAGTCTCTTTTGTTCCAAGAATCATGGACCTAGCAGGTCATAATCTCCAAGGCAGATACCTTCACTAATTAAGATTAGAAGCTATAAACATCCTGGAACATGAGTAGGCACATGGAGGACAGACACTAGCAAAGACAAAGTACAAATAAGAATTGTGAAACCACACACACACACACACACACAAATACACACTGGGGTAGAGGAGAAAGAGAAAATTTTAGAAAAGAAGGAAAAATAAAGTCTAGCTATATTTCTTGAATTGTTAGGAATGTTCTTGATTTATTTATTACACAAACTAATGCATTTACTTTAATTATATTTGAGTAGAAGCCAGTTCCAAAAGACTATCTATGCAAATGTTTGTTTGCATCTGTTTGACTGAGCAAGGGGGACCTGTGGAAAGTGTAGAGTGGATGTGAGCCTTGGCGGCTCAGGGGGATGGGAATGTGGAGGAGGCCAAAGGGAGTGCTCTGTTTCAGCGTCCCATGGCTTTGACCAGCTCAGCTGGTTGGTGCACTAAGCATGCTTTTGTATTGAAGAGCATCAATACAGGACAGCAGATCAAATGAAAAGAAAATGTTTGTTTCTCTGTGTTTAAGAAGTAAAAAAGTCAGCAAAATCAGAGTGCAGAATGATCTGTATCACCTGACCCTACGTACGCCACCCAGAATGTTCATCACGGGCTAAGGATGTAGCTCAGTGGTAGAGCAGTTCCTTAGCTGATTGCCTACCACTAGGAAAAATCAATTTGTACATATATAAATATGTGCATCAAAATACCCTTTAGAATTATTTGAAATATTTTCCATGAGTGTCTTTCATGTGTCACAAAACCTAAAATGTCTGAGGTGATAATTATGACAATTACCCTGATCTGATAATTATACATTGTGTGTAGGCACTGAAATGTCACTGTACCCCATAAATCTGTATAATCACTATGTGACAATTAAAAACACACATCAAAATGCATTAAGATGAATTTAAAAATGAAGGCATTACCCTTTCAGCTTTTGTTTCTAGGAATAGCATTTCCTCCTTTGATCTTTTAATTTTCATCCTTCCTGTGGAGTTTCAAAAGCTATTTTTAGAATGAATTATATTTTTTGGTAAGATAATACAAGAAGAAAACCCTTAAGATACAGGGACAGTACGAAACTTGTTTATAAACTGCACCTTGAGTCATGGTGAGGTAACACCCCGATAAATCCATCTTGAGTTGAAAATGCAGCCAAGCCACCGCCCTGTATATGTATATACTGTGGTGTACTGGAGTTTCTCTTTAGTGATTGTGTGACTGACTGAGAACTATGGTTCACCACCTTCCCCAGCCCTGGAGGTCATGTCCTACTGTTTATTGCTAGCCTGGGAAAAGACCAAAATTCAGAATTCAAAGCCTGTTGTCTACTAAGTGAGCGTGGCTGCTGCACCATTATAAACTCACAGAATCCCGGATGGAAGCATCATAAACGAAGGACCACCTGAATATTATAACTTCAATAGTGTTGTGGTACCGTCAAAAGATGAGTTAGGGAGCCATGAAACTGTTCACAGCGATGGGAAAATTAGGTGGCATTGGTTAGAATTAAGTTCTTGAGCAAAGCAGCATTCCTGATGGTGACAGGAGTCAGAGAGAGAGAGAGAGAGAGAGAGAGAGAGAGAGAGAGAGAGAGAGAGAGAGAGAGAGAGAGAGCTGAGCGAGCTGACCACTCTGCTGGTTTTCTAGTCAGTTTTTGAAGTCTGACATTGTAGCTCCCCCATCTTTGTTCTTCTTGCTTTGGCTATTTGAGGCCTTTGTAGATCCATGTGAAATTTGTGATTTTTCACTCCTCATTCTGTGAAGAACATCATTGGGAGGTTGATGTCAACCGCATCGAGTCCATAGCTAGCTTACGGTTCTATGGGCATTTTAATAATCTTAGATTTTCTACTCCATGAACAGGGGTGTCTTTCTATGCCGTGTGTCTATGTGTATGAATTGGCTTCCATTTCTTTCACCATTTACAGTGGTTTGAATAAGAATGACCCCCACAGGCTCCTAGATTTGAATGCTTAGTCACCAGGGAACAGATTGAAAGAATTAGAAGGATTAGAAGGTGTGGCCTTGTTGGAGTTGGTTGTGGCCTTGGAGGAAGTATGTCACTAGGGGGTGAGCTTTAAGGTTTCAAAAGCTCATGCAAGGCCCAGGTGTGCTCTCTCTCTCTCTCTCTCTCTCTCTCTCTCTCTCTCTGCCTATGGATCAGGATGTAGCTCTCAGCTACTGCTTCAATGCCATGCATGCCACCATGCTCCCTGCTACGATGATAAGGGACTAAACTTCTGACACTGTAAGCCAGCCCCCAATTTAAACGCTTTCTTTTATAATAGTTGCGTTGGTCCTGGTGTCTCTTCACAGCAATGGAACAGTGACACTAAGACAGCACATTTTTGCAATTTTCATTGTAGACATCCCTCACTCGCTTGGTTAACTTTATGCCTGGTTTTGTTGTTATTATTGCTGGTGGTGTTTGTTTGTTGGGGTTTTGTTTTTGTTTTCCTATTGTGAATTTGATTACTTTGTTGATTTCTTTCCCAACAATTTCATCACTGGAGTATAAAACAGCTAGCCATTTTTGTATGTTGATTTTATATCCTGGGATTTTTATGTCTTGCTGGTTTTATATCTTTATCAACTATAACAGTATTTTGGGTAGAATCTTCAGGTTTTTCCACACATAAAATCAAGCTATGTGCGAACACAGATGATCTGATCTCTTTTCCTAGCCAGACGTCCTTTATTTGTTTGTCTTACCTCTTTGCCGTGACTAAGACTTCTAATATCAGATCGAGTGTGTGTAGTGAAAGTGGACATCCTTGTCGTCTTTCTGATCTTAGAGGAAATGACTTCAGCTTTTCCTCATTCAGTATGTTGTGGGCAATGGTTTGTCATCTAGAATTCTTATTTTGCTTACCTTAATGTTTTTAAGTGACTCATTCCCGAGGGAACTAATCTGGTTTTAGGAAAATTTAATTAATTCCTTGTGAGGTTAGATCATCATGACCTAATCCATTTCCACAGGGCC
The DNA here is from genome assembly GCF_007827085.1 of Peromyscus californicus insignis. Lineage (NCBI taxonomy): Eukaryota > Metazoa > Chordata > Mammalia > Rodentia > Cricetidae > Peromyscus > Peromyscus californicus. The sequence continues at coordinate 26,481,634 of NW_026294534.1, forward strand.
CACCTTTTAAAGAGTCTACCACCTTAATACTACCTTGCTAGTAACCAAGGTTCCAGAATATGAAATACGTAGGGGGCAAGCCTTATTCAAACCAAAGCACCAATGTTCCCAACAACATTCTTCACATTGCTAAAAGGCAAAAACAGTTTGTGTCCATCAACAAATTTATTTTATCATTTTACCACATACAAAAAGGATATGTAATACAACTTGGTGATACAACTAAAAATCTTAATTTTTATTATAGGAAATCAATGCTCATATTTGAAACTAAAATTAAAAAAACTATACCACATAATGCATATATATATATATAAAACTCATGTGCAATCTTACTATTTAAAGTAACTGTCACCTAGAGTTGTAACAGATTTCTATGTATTTATACTGCTACATGTATGTTTTTTTCTCTAGACAATAGTGCATGCATGTCTCACATTACCATACGTAGTCATAGCACGTTCACAGAAGGAGGTGCCATACTCGTGTGGATTGCAGACTCTACAACTGAGTTACATTTCAGCTCTCACATGTTAGCCACTAAGTATGTGTCACTTTTACTTCTCAGCAGCGACATGTGTGCAAGTTTTGAAATCACCACAATTATCCCCATGGGCCTCATTCTTCCTGACCCTGTAGGTAAGGTTTAGGGCAAGGATCAAAGTCATGTCCCAGGAGAAGAGGTTGATCTCTTCTGAGAAAGGGGCCATGGGACTTAAGGCCAGTGGTGCTCCCAATGAGAAACCATGCAGGGTTGTGAGTTCCAGAAATCCTTCTCCAACTGATATCCCCAAGCAAACTTGGGTTTCAGAAACCATCGTTAATTGCTGGAGGTTGTGGAAACAATGATAGGAGACATCTATATTCAAGTCTTGGAATTTTCAGTAGTAGGTGGAATTTGCTTTAGATAGAGGTAATTAACCAGGCCTGAACCACTCATTGTATTTCAGGATACAGTCAGTCTGTTCACTGTAGCCATGATACTAAAAATTACATCATTCATACTGTGAACCTAAGCAAGTCCCAAGGAAATTTCTACTACTTATTCTCAAATTTTATGTCCTTATATATATACACAGATAAGGGCTGGCATGAGCAGATGGCCTCTGGACATGTCTGTGGGGAACTGCCTTGATTGTTAATTGACCCAATCCACTATGGGGTAGCAGGACATCGTTCCTTAGGCTGGACCCTAAAGTATATGCGTGAAGAAAGCTGATAAGCCAGCAAGTGGCCTAGGTGCATTCTCTTTTGACTGTGTCTGTGATACTTCAAATTCCTGCCTTGACTTCTCTAAAATGATGAACTGTAACCTGGAATCCTAAGCCAAATGAACCCTTTTCTCCTCTTTGCTGCTTGCTGACAAGGTATTAGTCACAAGCGAAGTGAAAGTAGGTCACTCACCGTCTTAATCACTGTTCGATTGCTGTGAAGAGACACCACCATGACCACAGCAGCTTTTATAAAGGAAAACATTGAATTGGGGCTGGCTTACAGTTTCAGAAATTTAGCCCATTATCATCATGGCAGGGAGCATGGTAGCATGCAGGCAGACATGATGCTGGAGAAGGAGCTGAGAGCTGCATCCTGATTTGCTGGCCGAGTGAGAGAGACTCTGGGCTTGGCATGGGGTTTTGAAACCTTAAAGCCAACTCCCAGTGACACATTTCCTCTAACAAGACCACACCTCCTAATCCTTTCAAATAGGGCCACTCCCTAGTGACCACACATTCAAATCTCTGAGCCTATGGGGGCCATTCTCATCCAAACCTCTTGGATGGTCATACTGCCTCACAGACAGGAAACATGTATATGCAGTTTCACACCTTTCATGCTAACCCAGCTTTTAAAAAAGGGGAATAGGGCTGAACACTCACTCACTCAAGGATAATGCTTCACCACTGCATGAGGAGGCAGAACTGCTGGCTGGGGAGGCAGGGAGGTGAACAAAGACATTGGGAACTGGGCCTAAGTCTTAGTTGCCCCCTCCACTAGTGAACACTAACACAACTGGAAAATTAGATTCCCCTAGTTTACTGAGACGTTAGGGGGAGTCAAACTGTTTCCCACCTTGGCGTTCATGATACACACAATGAGAAGAAACTGGATTTGGCTGGTCACCCAGAACCTTCTTGAGTCCTGCAAGCTTCCTGACAGCTGGAAGGGCTCTAATCACACAGGGAAGAGGACTGCATCTTAGTTGAGTGGCCAGGTCATTGCATTAGAATGTGGCTGTGGTGGGTCTCTTAGGAATAGTCTTCCAGCCGGACAGGGGTGGCGCACACCTTTAATCCCAGCACCGAGGTGGGCAGAGGCAGTCATTCTCTGAGTTTGAGGCCACTACAGCCAGGTCTACATAGAGAGTTCCAGGACAGCCAGGGCTAGAGAAAGAAGCCCTGTCTCGGGGGTGGAGGTGTGTGTGTGTGGGGGGGGGGGGGGGCCTTTTATCTGTATACATGGACAATGAACTGACCAGCCATCCTGGATTCATTATCTCTACACCACAGTACCAGCAAAGAACTTGGCATGTAGTTAGGTATTTGAAAGATTCTTATTCACCAGGCATGGAGGTGCAGGCTTGTAATCCCAGCACTCAGAAGCTGACCTGAGAACATAGAGATTTCAAAGCCAGCCTGGATCACATGGTCAGTTGGAGGTCAGTCTGGGCCATAAAGAAAGATCGTTTACTATACAACTGTAGTAAGAGCTGATTTGACAATCAGCACTGGATAACATTAAGGCTCCTGCCCTGGTGACCATTCCTTTTCCAAACAATCCCTTCTGGTGGCCACCAGGGCTTACCACTTCTTCTTCTGGTTTTATAGAACTTTCCTAAGATTCGAAGGTTGACCCTAACTACAGAACAACTGGTTCTTCTTCTGTCTGGAAAGATGACCCCAGATTATACTGTGCTCCTTGCATTCATCAAATGCCATGCATCTAAACACAGGCAAATAGAGACAGTGAAATGAACTGGTCTGTCCAAGGGCCTTCTACAGCTACAGGAAGAATATTATGTGTTCTCTTTGTATTCAGAGCCTACAGGGTAACTCAGCAGCAGATAAATAACACATCTTTAATCTCACTGTGGTTTCTTGTGAGGGGTCTTGGGGGGAGCGGAGCAAGCAAGTCTTCCTTGCCCAGACTCGAATCCAACTGTGTCCACTCAATCCACACTGCTGTGAGCACACAGAAAGTAGTCAGGCATCTGAGGCATGATGGGGGAAGCTTCCCTGCCCCATCTCCATGAGGAGAAGCATCACAGAAGAGAAAAACAGCAAAGCCAGAGTCCTGAAGTGACTGACTTCTAGATCTACAACATTTAGGGTCTTTCTCCTTTCATAATCATTCCATATAATGATGCTCAAAACAATCTTGGTTGGTTGGTTGGTTGGTTTCCTGGTTTTGTTTTTGAAAGAGTCTCTTGTTGCCCAGGATGGCCCTGATCGCTCTCACAGCTCAGGGTGATCTTGAACTCCTGATCTTCCTGCTTCTATCTCCCAGGTGCTGGGATTGCTGTGCGCACCCCCATACCCGACTGACCCCTCAGACTATTTATCCTCTTTGTCAATTTTCATTTTTCAAACTAAGCTGACCTTTTGGTCAAAAGTTCATATGTGTATTGAGGCAAGCATTCTATCACAGGTATTAGAAAAATAATATTTTTAAGCATTTTATTATTTATAGACCACTGAACCAAAAGTACATATAGTAATAAGATCTAGGACTTTCTATAAATTACCTAATTACTAGTAGTCACATGTTCTAATGCAAGTCCAAATAAAACGGAATAGCAACTGTACTTATATGTATGCATATATATTGTATTTCCTGGAACTGTTTTTATCAGAAAACTGAGATTTAGAAAGGAAATTATGTTTAAGTAAAGAGCAAGTATCAGTCATCCATTCTAGAATCTGCTATATTTGGACTTTGGGGGAAAGTGCTTATTTTTCTAGCAAATTTGGAAATCATTTCTTAAACCAATTTAAGTCAAGAGGAAAGGTTTTCTGATTATGCTTTGCTGAGCTGTCGTCTTGAGAGGGATAAGCCTTCCATGTATTTTATTGACCTAGCCTTTGCAACATCCTCAGCATGAATCAGTCCCACTATTATAGGTCTTTTAAAAGAACATAACGATGGATTTGATGCATTAAGAAACAATAAAGATCATACAAACTAGTCAATCAAAAAGCGCAAATGTGCTTCGCCAAATGTCAACGGTTGGCCGACATTTCCAGGATACGCAGATCTTACAGGGATGTGAGCTGTACTGCAGCCACTTCCACTCAGGGTGAACTGGAGCCCTTTCTGTTGATTCCAGACCACACAGCACTTCCCCCGGCCCACACTGCTGTGCTTCGTGCTACTCATTGCTTAGCACCATGGTCTTTATGTGCAGTGAAATGCAAACCATCACCACTAGAAAAACAAAACAAAAATCCCCATCACATCCAGTCATGCTCACTGCCAGCTCTTACAGTATATTTACATTATTCCTTCCTTGCCTCTTTTCCCCACAGGAGTGGGACTATAGTGAGACATATGTCTTAGGAATAAAAGTTGAGGATGCACACACACACACACACACACACACACACACACACACACACACAATTTCAGTTATCCAGACACATAACATATTAATGCATTGTTTAAAAATTAAAATCTAGTGCCAAAGGTTCATGATGAATGGTATCTTAAAACTTAAATGTTTTTAGATTGATTTGTTTTATTTTATATGCATGAGTGTTTTGCCCACCTGTGCACATATATACAACATGTGTGCCTGATGCCCATGGAGGCCAGGAGCAAATACTGGATCCCCTGAAACTGGAGTTACAGATGGTTGAAAACCATGTGGGGTCTAGAGACTGAACTCAGATCCTTTCCAAGATGGCTAACTACTTTGCCATCTCTACACACACACACACACACACACACACACACACACACACACACACACACACGCACTCACACAAATTTTAAATACTGAGATCTTTAAATACTGAAATCTTAAATACTGAGATACTTTCATAGCCTTCCCTCATGTCCTCAACTTCAATCTCAGCTTTGGCCAATGAAACTTGGTCTTAAAAAAATGAGCAATCGGCTGGCTCATTTTTCTGTACAGTTGCCAGCATTCTGAGAGGTGGAGGCAGGAGGATTGCTTGAATTTATGAGTTCAGGGTCAAATGGGCAACATAGTGAGCCCTTGTATCAAAGCAAACACAAACAACCAGTTCATTAATGTTTGCTGTAACTCACCATTAAAACCAGTTAGAACTGGCTCTTCCTGTTGTGGAGGGTTATTAGTTATTGATTTAATTTCTATAACAGATGGAGGCCTATTCCCGCTATATTCTCCCCTTTGTGGGAGTTTGGTGGATTACATTTTTCAAGGAATTGGTCCTTTTCACTGAGAGCATTAATTTTTTGAGCAAAGTGTTATTCATATATTCCTTTTTTAATTCTTTGATAGCCTTAGAATCCAGAGTGGCGTCTCCTTCATTTCTAATCTTTGTACATTTACCCCTCCCATCCCTGCTTGTGCGCCTGTGCGTGCGTGCGTGTGTGTGTGTGTGTGTGTGTGTGTGTGTGTGTGTGTGTCAAATCCATGACCTCAGACATGCTAAGCATGCACTCTACACTGAGCCACGTCTTCAGCCTTTCTGATGTTAGAAAATTGTGCCTAGCCAGGAGGTGGTGGTGCACGCCTTTGATCCCAGCACTTGGGAGGCAGAGGCGGGTGGATCTTAGTGAGTTTGAGGCCGGCCTGGTCTACAAAGAGAGTTCCAGGACAGTCAAGATTGTTACACATAGAAACCCTGTCTTGAAAAAAAAAAAATTGTGCCTTCTCTTTATTTTTCCTAAACTTTCAAAGAATCATCTTTCTTTTGCTTTTGTTGAGTTTCCTGTATTGATTTTCTATTTTCAATCTAATTGGCCTCTCTCTACTCTTGATTTTATCCCCCCCATATTATTTTGGAATTAATTTGCTTTCTTTTCCTAGTTTTGAAGGTTGGTGCATATTCTTTACAACGTCTTCCTTCTTTTTCTACTATCTGTATTAGTTTTTGCTGAAGCTCACAAATTATGATATATTTTGCATTTTTCTATGGGTCAGTGTCTTTTTTTCTTTTTCTTTTTTCTTTCCTTTTTCTTTCCTTTTCTTTTGAGACAGGGTTTCTCTGTGTAGTACTGGCTATCCTGGAATTCTCTATGTAGACCAGGCTGGCCTTGAACTCAGAGATCCACCTTCCTCTACCTCCCAAGTGCTAGGAATTGAAGGCATGGCCTGTGTTTTTCTTTTTAAAGTCTGTACTGTACCGCAGAACTGCAGCCATCGTATGAGTACAGTGTTTGAAAACCACATCTCATGCTCACCTCCCGCCACACACAAACCAATGCCCCTTCTTGCCGTTCTCCCTGCCTGCCGTGAGCAAACACTTTGAACTCATCCCGTTTCTCTGTCTGTAATATCTTGTCATAGAATTAGACCGGAACCAAGGGTGTTTTGTTTCATTTTGGTCGCTGCTGTTTTTCCTGACGCTGTCTTACTGTAGCCCAGGTTAGTCTTAAACTCAAAATCCTCTTGCCTCTTCCTTCTAGGGCAGTGGTTCTCAACCTTCCTAATGCTGCGACCCTTTAACACAGTTCCTCACAGCGTGGTGACCCCCAACCATGAAATCATTTTCATTGCTACTTCATAACTGCAATTTTGCTAGTGTTATGAATCATAGTGTAAATGTCTGATATTCAACGCCTTCTACCCCCAAGGGGTTTCAACCCACAGATTGAGAACCACTGTTCTAGGAGATTCCAGGAACACATTACCATGTTAAGTCTGTCTTCTTTTTTATAGCCTCTGTGCTTTCCTAGGTATCCACCCCAGAAGAGGTAACAATTGGTGCGAAGAAGTGTATTTGCACAGATCTAAGCTGTAAACTAGAAGGAACCATGTCCATTTTGAACACTGCCAGGCATGTCCAGATGGCTGCCATGAGCCACCTACAGAATAAAATATGAATGAAGCCCATGTCATATCATAAACTTACTTAAAGCATTGTGGGGAGAGGGGTTTCTGGATTTGTTTGGTTTATTTTTGTTTTGTTTGTTTGTTTGGTTTGGTTTGGGTTTTTTTTGTTTTTGTTTTTTGTTTTTGGTTCTTCAGTGTGAATTTTGTAGATGGTAATGTCATTTTGAAATGTCAAAAGGTGGGTGGGACATGCAGACTCTTCACTCACAAGGCTGTGTTGTGGCTTCTTTCCCAAGTTCCCTCTGACATCACCAAAGGCTGTCAGTGCTTCTGATGCGTTTTGGTTTTGGTTTTGGTGATTAAAAAGTCTGCTTGTTGCTACCAAGGATGTTCCTAACTTTCGTCAGTGGCTTCCTCCGAGTCTGAGCTACCATTTGAAGTCATTACTCAGATTACAGTTCAGATCTGAGGAAGAAAATTCTGGCCTTTCTGATCTCAGGTACTACAAATTCATGACCCATTTTGTGATCTTTTGTGTTTGTTTTTAAAAAGCATCTCTTTCTTGAAGTGTTTTGAAGCCCCAACAAAGCTTAGAAGGCGCTCCAGATGATCTGGCTTTCTCAAGAGAAACCTTCTGCCGAGTGTCAGGGTGACGGAAGCAGTGGGGAAAGACTGGACACGCTGGCTGCATCCTGAAGAGCTGCCCATGTCTGAGCTACTCACGTGCCTCTCGCTTTGTCTCAAGGGACCATCCATCTGCTCACGCTGTCTGAACACTATCTGAAACTAGACATGTGTGAGGAACTGCCAGCTTGCTCCAGAATGACTCCCTCCAGGTATGTTATTACAGTAGCACCTGAAGATGTTAAAAGCAGCCTCCTTGTACACCGTCTAATTTCTTCTTAGGCATTAAGAAGAATAAGTTAGTTGAAGAAAGATAAAGGGGGTTATTATGTTGTTGTTTTAATTAATTTCGAAGGTTTTATTTTCTCCCCCTGCCCTAAAATTCCTCTTTAGCTGTGTGGTATTTGGGGGGGGGATCATAAATTTAAATATGAATTTGCCACACAAATAATCCTCCCTTGCTTGTCCTTTGTAGGTAAGGAAGTGAAGGAGGAGAGAGATTGATTCTGCAGCCCAAAACACATTGCCCAGGTAGCACAGGAGGCGGGCCTCTCTTGTCCTCTGCTAGCCCACAAGGATCACCAGAGCTCAAACTTAGAGCGGAAATCGGAAGATCTGAGTTGATGGCTCCCGCTATCTCCTATTAAAAAGAGCATTCCTTGAGAGACCAATACAATTAACTAAGGGGTGAGAAACTAACTAAATGCCTCACCAAGTGAATAAACAAAAAAACAGGCCGGTTTAGCCTTAGCGATCCCTCTTTGTCTTGGTGTCTTGATAATAGAAAAGCATTTTCCACATCCTCAAAGAACCATTTTCCCCTCTTCCTTAAAACCTTTCGGAAGGACACACCCAGGGAGTTCCATTTGCATTTTGATGGCAGCCTTTGTTCCTTATTTTACTTCCAAAGCCTGTTATTTTGTTGCCTAACTAGACTGGTAACTGCTTCATTTACAATCCAAAAGACTTCTTACGAGTTATAAGGGGAATTTAATAGGTAATCCCAACTGGGTTCCTGAATGAGCGTGGAAACCAATTGTACTAACCCTGCTGTTTTAACTCCCTGGGGTCTATCCCAGTGCCCTCTCCCCCACCCCCGTCCCCCCCAAACTATTGGCGGAATTTTGTTTTGAAAGGACGGAAGTACTGCTTTCTCCCCTTTGGGAAGAGGGTCCAGGGAGCTGCTCAGATTTCCAATAATGGCCAGCGCTCAAGGGGGTTGGAGCCACACTACCCACACTGGAGAGCGAGGGCCATGATCAACAGGCCTGTAGATAATGAAACCCACCTGATGCTCCCCGAACAAAGCCTACCGCTCAGTCAGGAGATTAAAACTGTTAAAACCGGAAGCCGGATGAGCTTCCCGTGAGCTCCAGAAGGGATAAGACTCCCCTGAGAACAGGGATTTCTGCCTTGGGTGCTGCACTGCACATGGCCACAAAGGAAACCAGAAGAAATGAGACTCCTGGCATTGCTAGTGCCCCCCCCCCCCCCCAAGTGGGGCAGAGACACCTGGATGGGTCGCTCAGGGCTCCATCACTTCATAAGGCATATTGATCTTCGGTCCCCACAAAGTCCATATGAAGTTAGTTCAAATGAAAACGAACTTCTAAATAGTATGTTTACGGACGTGTAGCAAACACATGGGAACAAGCAGAGACTGAACATACAACTTGATACACTGCTACAACATGAGCATGCTCATGTAACTTACCCAGGCCAATGAAGATAACCCCCCCCCCCCCCGAGTCTTTTCCTGATGATTAAAATGATTGTTAAGGCGGAACACCTCTCATGTATATGATTATGTCTGTTATATGGATACACTCTCTTTTTAAGGCCTTTTTGGGTCTTTTTACTTCTTTGTGTGTTGAGGTATTGTCCTAGTCGGGATTTCTATTGCTGTGATGAAACACCATGACCAAAAGGCGAGTTGGGAGGAAAGGGTTTATTTGGCTTACACTTCAGCATTGCTGTTTATCACTGAACAAAGTCAGGATAGGAACTCAAACAGGGCAGGATCCCAGAGGCAGGAGCTGATGCGGAGGGAAGCTGCTTACAGTCTTGCTTCTCGTGGCTTGCTCAGTCCACCTTCTTATAGAACCCGGGACCACCAGCCCAGGGATGACACCACCCACCACGGGCTGGGCCCTCCCCCCATTGATCACTAGTTGAGAGAAAATGCCTTACAGCTGGATCTCATGGCGGCATTTCCTCAGCTGAGGCTCCTTCCTCTGATGACTCTAAAACTTGTGTTATGTTGACACAGAAAACCACCCAGTCCAGGTATCTATCCTTTCTGGGTAGACAGTAATTTCCGTATTCTGGATGGCAATTGTCCGTTATAAGTTTTGAGAATATTTTCTGCCACAATGTTAGTGACCCTTCCATCCCACAAAGATTTCAGCCATGGAGGCAGTGCATAATAAAATATCGAGTCCTGTCCGGTGTAACTAATCTTTGACTACTCCTACTGTTAGAACGCAGGCCTGCCCCTTTAAGCTCTTCCAAAGCCAGCCCTCATAGCTGGAAGAGAGCAAGTTGTGCCTCTAAGTTCTCTCTAAGACAGTCAGGTGTCTGTGCTGTGACGCTAACAGCTCCTCATGTATGACACCTGGCTCTTCCCTGTGCCTTGTCTCATATGCTACATTGAACTAAGCCGTACGACGTGAAGCTTCCCGCCAGCCCCCAAACTTACATGAGTCAGATATTTCCTTTGTTCTTTGAGTTAGCTTTAGGGATTCTCTCTGGAGAGGTTTCTCTGCACCCCCCATCCCTCACATGTCCCTCCTCATTCTGACTCTTAATGAGGCTCCTCTCCATTTTTTTATTAATTAAATTTTTTCATCTATTTTATATCCCAACTACAGTTTCTCCCTCCCTCCTCTCCTCCTGTTCCCTTCCCTCACCTCCCCTGTACTCTCCCCTCCTCCTGTTTCTGTTCAGAAAGAGGCAGGCCTTCCATGGGTGTGAACAAAGCCTGGCATACCAAGTAGAAGTAGGACCAAGCTCCTCCCTTTGTATAAAGGTTGTGCAAGGGGAATGTATGGGGAATAGGTTCCCAAAAGCCTGCTCAAGCGTTAGGGAATTGGAGAAGACATCAGAAGATGGAAAGATCTTCCATGCTCATGGATCAGTAGGCTTAACATAGTAAAATTGACCATCTAACCAAAAGTAATCTACAGATTCAAAGCAATCCCATTCAAAATCCCAACACAATTCTTTACAGACCTTGAAAGAACAATATTCATATGGAAAAACAAAAAAACCCAGGGTAGCCAAACAATCCTGTGCTGTGGATGTCGCTCTGTATGCTGTGAATATTTTGCTCTGATTGGTTAATAAATAAAAAGCTGATTGGCCAGTAGCCAGGCAGGAAGTATAGATGGGACAAACAGAGAGGAGAATTCTGGGAATAGGAAGGCTGAGTCAGGAGTCACCAGCCAGACACAGAGGAAGCAAGATGTGAAGGCAGAACTGAGAACAGGTACCAAGCCACGTGGCTAAACATAAGTAAGAATTATGGGTTATTTTAAATGTAAGAGCTAGTCAGTGGTAGGCCTGAGCTAAATTAATATAAGCTTCTGAGTGATTATTTTATGAGTGGGCTGTGGGACTGCGGGGGCTTAGCTGGACCAGGAGAGAAACTTTCCAGCTACAATCCTATACAATAAAGGAACTTCCAGAGGCATCACCATCCCTGACTTCAAAAGTTCTACTATAGAGCTATAGCAAGAGAAACAGCTTGGTATTGACATAAAAACAGACACATGGATCAATGGAATCAAACTGAAGACCCTGACATAAATCCACACACCTGTGAACACCTGGTTTTTTACAAAGAAGCCAAAGTTATACAACAGAAAAAAAGAAAGCATTTTCAACAAATGATGCTGCCATAACTGGATATCAGCATGTAGAAGACTGCCAATAGATCCATATCTATCACCATGCACAAAACTCAAGTCCAAGTAGATCAAAGAACTCAACATAAATCCAGATATGCTGAACCTGATAGAAGAGAAAGTGGGAAGTAGCCTTGAACACATTGGTACAGGAAACAACTTCCTCTCTGGTTTTTAAAGGGAAGCCTCCCCTTGAAGGCTGCATTAAGCAATTTAAAATGTATTAGGGCATTTTCTGTCTAATGATCTCTCTCTCCCACCTCTAGGCTCTTTTTCTTAATACATTACATTTCTGAAGGGAATTATGTGTCAGCTTCCTTTCTGGACTGGTCACAGCTACACTTACTTTGTTATATTTAACAGCAAGGTCGTGAAGATATACCTTACTGTCTTCTAGACAATGTATTGAATTACCTGCCATCACATTCAAAGATAGAGCCCACTTCAAATAGATTTCTAAACATATATGGTCAGATTTCAACTTTTCTGTATGGATATCCAGTTGACCCAGTATCCATTCATACCACTTGATGAAAAGACTCTGTCATTTCCCATTGATCAGCAGTGTTCCTTTGTCACAGATCTAGTGTCGCATGTATGATTCTGTTGGGACGCTATCTGTTAGTTCCATATATCTGTCTTTGCACCAGGTATGCGCTCTATTAATTTCTGTAGCCACATACAATCTTAGTGTTAATACTATAAGTTTTCCAGCATTATGTTTTCAGTATATCTGGCTTTTCTTGTCCCCTCCCATTTCCAGAGAGAGTTTAGAATTGGTTCAGCTTCCTCACGCCCAAAAGAAGCCCACGGGTCTGCACCTTTCTCTAAACATCCATGTGGGGAGAAGTTCAATCTTTGCTTTGTTTGTTTAGATTTTCTTTTCCTCCTTAACTGGTGTCTGGGAAAGATGTTTTGCACATCTTGGTTCATTCTTAAGTAAATATTTATTCTAGATAGTGATATTTAATAATCTTTTGTCTGATTATTTATTCCCAGTAGATACAAATTCCATTAACTCCTTCTTGCTTATTTGCACTGGTTTGGGGGGTTTGTTTTCGTTTGTTTGTTTGTTTGTTTGTTTTTTGAGATGGGGTCCTCATTCTGTTGCTCAGGCTGACCTTGAATTTCTGGGCTCCAGTAATCCTCCTGCCTCTGCCTTCTAGGTATTATAGGCAGCTCCACTCTGCCCAGCTACACAGTTATTCACCTTTATATGTAGATATTGTTTACTTCTGCAGTCTAAGAGTGTATATGTAGATTCCTTGGGAATTTCTCTGTAATAACATGTCATCTGCGGTCACAGATGTTTTCTTTCTCTCTGTCTAATGAGACCTACTACTTCTTACCTCTCTCATTGCCTTCCTGACTGTCCTCTTCTCTGGACAGGACTTCATACAATGAGGAATAGAGACAACACCAGTGAGCACTCTTATCTCAGTTCCAGAGGTAAGTTTCAGAAAGCCACCGTAAAGCACAATGGTTGTTGTAGGATTTTTGTAAAGACACATAATATCAAAACAATCCCCATTCATAGATAACACACCTAAGATGGTCTTAAATAATTCTTTCTTCCTGGTATTCTAGTTTCTGCATAATATTTCTCCTTCACTGAATCATGGCCCAACTGTGTGTTCAAACGGATGGTAGAAATGAGGTGTGACTACCAAAATGATGTCATCAAAGGCATTTCAGTTTCCACCTAATCTCTCTGGAGAGTCTCTGGCAGATTACTTACCTTGGGGGAAGCCCACCATTGCGTCTGAGGAGACCCAAACAACTCTAATGAAGACAAAAGGTCACTTCCAGCTACCAACATCTAATGCTAACTAGTCAAACACACTTCCACATCACAGATCTGCCAGCTCAAGCCTTGACGTCACTCAGCCAGAGAGTAAGGGCTGCCAGCCTTAAGGGCTGCCAGCCTTCTCTGCTCTTATATCCCTTGTCAGACAGTGTGAGGGGGACAAGCATTGTTTTGAGCCACAGTGTTCTGGAGATATCTGGCCATGCAAGAACAGATACTACTATTACTCTTACTTCTTATGAACTCTACTTTAAGCAACTGTTAACTTTTTCTAAATTCCTTTCCTGCATCTACTAAGATGCTCATGATTCTGCCCATGTGTGAGGAGGACAAACTCTCAAAAGTGGAGTTTTGAATCCAAAGGTAAATACACACTTTAAATTTTGATGGCCAAGTAGTTCATTAAAAAAGGGTATATCAGTGTATTGATATACCACTATGGATGCCTGTTTCTTCATAACCTTGACAATACAGTGGTAGCAATATTGTCTTACTGATTAGTCTAATGATAGCTTTTAAAATGTATTTCTTTAAAAAGAGAACACACTCTCTGAGTTCGAGGCCAGCCTGGTCTACAGAGTGAGTTTCAGGACAGCCAAGGCTGCACAAAGAAACCCTGTCTCAAAAAAAACAAGAAAGAGAGAGAGAGAGAGAGAGAGAGAGAGAGAGAGAGAGAGAGAGAGAGATTGAGAGAGAGAGAAATATAAACTTTTCATATCAGTGAGACTGAGTCTGGGTTACTAAATGCACATAGTTTTAGAATCATTATGTCTTTATGTCTTTCTGGTTGAGGGTTCCTTTATCTTTATGAAATACACATCCTACCTGAAGGCATTTCTGACATGACCAAATGGCATATGTTTTCTTCAACCTTTGATTTGCAGGAAAAATGGAAGACTCTGGAGTCCATCCATAGAGAGTGGAAAAACACATGTACAACATGCATTCAATTGACTATTATAAGTAATGACTTTCATGTTTAGTTTGAGAAGTGATATAGTTTGATAAGAAAATAATGTGTTCTCAGACTAAGGGGGTTACAGCACAGCTTTACGAACTTAAAATTGTTTTTGTTTTGTTTTGTGTTTTTCAAGACAGGGTTTCTCTGTGTTGCCCTAGCTGTCCTGGAACTTTCTCTGTAGAGCGGGCTGGCCTCAAACTCACAGAGATCCACCTGCCTCTGCCTCCGAAGTGCTGGGATTTGTGGTGGTATTGTGTTCCCCGAAATATTGTGCACCCTAATAAACTTATCTGGGGTCAGAGAACAGAACAGCCACAATATTAAAACATAGAGGATAGGCAGTGGTAGCACATGCCTTTAATCCTAGCATTCCAGAGGCAGAGATCCGCCTGGGTCTCTGTGTGTTCAAGGATACAGCCAATCATGGTGACTCACGCCTTTAATCCCAGAAAGTGAGCCTTTAATCCCAGGGAGTGATGGCAGAAAGCAGAAAGGTATATAAGGCGTGAAGACCAGAAACTAGAAGCATTTGACTGGTTAAGCTTTTAGGCTTTTGAGCAGCAGTTCAGCTGAGACCCATTCGGATGAGGACACAGAAGCTTCCAGTCTGAGGAAACAGGATCAGCTGAGGAACTGGTGAGGTGAGGTGGCTGTGGCTTGTTCCGCTTCTCTGATCTTCCAGCATTCACCCCAATACCTGACTCTGGATTTGTTTTTGTTAATAAGACTCTTTAAGATTCATGCTACAGGGATTAAAGCCTGTGTCACCACTACCACCACCACCAGGTCCTTCTGCTGTTATTATGGAAGAAAATGGACAATGCTCAGTCATTGATGTAGACCAGTTCAGATGACCATGAAATGGACCCCATCTAATTCATAGCGCTTACTTGCTAGGACTAACATTGAAGTAAGACCAAGGTAATTAGCATGAATTACCCAGAATAAATTCCAGGAAGTGAATGTAAACTCCCCTGTCCAGTGCATCAAACCATGGCCCTGATTCTACCAGAGGAAGTAACCGTGAGAAAGGAGGATATAAATATAAGCTATCTGAGGCGGAAACAGAGCAAGGTACTAACATGTCTCCTCCAGACTTATGTTCTGCTGCCTTATCATTTTTGGTACTTTGCCTATCCTTCCAATTTTTTTTTTTTTTGTCAGATTCGCTCATTATAAATTATTCTTGCTTGTTAACAAAACTCTTCATGGTAGAAACTGAAGTTAGGTGATAAATGGAGAGTGTTTGGGGACTTGGGGAAGGAAGACGTGTTTTCATTAGCAGTAAGCCGTTTTTTTCTATTCTCCAGAATCTCTCTAAGCCTCAGTTTCTCCTGTTGTAGTAACATGTGGAATATTCCTTTACACTGTGTGACTATAAATCACTATGATTGGCTTAATAAAAAGAGCTAAATGGCCAATAGCTAGGCAGCAGAGAGAATGCTGGGAAGAAGAAGGGCAGAGTCTGAGGAGTCACCAGCCAGGTGAGGAAGAAGCAGCATGGGTAGTTCATAGATGAGGTAAAAGAGCCTCAGAGCAGCACACAGATGAACAGAAATGGGTTAATTTGGGGCTGGAGGGATGGCTCAGCAGTTAGAGCACTGACTGTTCTTCCAGAGGACCAGGGTTCAATTCTCAGCACCCACATGGCAGCTCACAACTGTCTACAGCTCCAGTTCTAGCGGACCTGACACCCTCACACAGACATACATGCAGGCAAAACACCAATGCACATAAAATAAATTTAAAGTACTGAATGAAATAAAAAAAAGAAATGGGTTAATTTAAGTTCTAAGAGCTAGCTAAAAACAAGCCTGAGTTATCCACCGAGCTTTCATAGTTAATATTAAGTCTCTGTGTGGTTATTTGGGAATGGCTAGTGGAATAGAGCTGATTGGCAGTCCAGACAAAAAAATCTCCACCTACAGTAACATCTCTACTTCTCAGAACTGCTATTAGTATGAAAATGAGTTAGCATACGTGTATGTGTGTGTTAAAGGACTGTACAATTGTGGGACAAGAGCTGTGCACACACCACACCAGCTGATGTTGACTGTCAGTTGTCTACCTGAACTTTGTCTCTGCTTCACTTACTTCACTGAAACTTCATTGGGATGGGCACTGTGTGTGCAGTTCCAAAAATTACATTTCTTACCTCTCCTTGGCTTTCAGAACCTAATTAATCAAATTCTGTATAAAGTTTCAGTTATGGAAATATTTAACATCTACCCTACAGAATTCCTGAGAATTCAATCATAAGCTCTTGCCTAACATGCCATTCCATTTTAGCCAGCATTAGCTGTGTTATTAAATGTATATTATTTGAGTTGATGTAATAATTGCATTTATAGGGTACAATGTGGTACTTGAATGAACACATACAAAGTATAATGACCAAATCAGGGAAACGGCATGTCCATCACCATTAACTCTTAACACTCTCAAGCTGATTTTTTGTTTTTGTTTGTTTGTTTGTTTTAGTTTTTGGAGACAGAATTTCTCTGTGTAACAGCTCTGGCTTTCCTGGAACTTGCTCCGTGAATCAGGCTGGCTTCAAACTCACAGAGATCCACTGGCCTCTACCTCCGAGAGCTGGAATTAAAGGCATAAGCCACCACCACTGCCCGGCATAGAATGATTTTTTTTTAGAAATCCACCATGTCCTAAGGTGCTGTCTAAGAATGAAGCTGACTCTATGCTAGAGAACACACACATCGGTCCAAAGTCATAAAAAAAAAAAATCACTGTTTGTGTTTCTTGTAGGATCCAATGTGACCATATAGAATCACAGTAGAACTTGATGTGGCTCTGTATTCGGCCACATCATCAGAGGCACAGGTGGAGAGTCGGCTCAGGGACCAAGAGTATTTACTGCACTTCCAGAGGGCCCAACTTTGCATTCTGCACCCACATCGTTGGGCAGTTCACAGCTGCCCGTAACTCTAGCTCCAGGGGAATCTGACACCTTCTTCTGGCCTCTGTTAGCATATGGAACACACACACACACACACACACACACACACACACACACACACACACACACACACACACAGAGGATTTTTAAAAAAAGACCTGCATTTCTCTTTCCTGTGAGTGTGGTTAGGTTAGTTTCTGTCAGTCATCTGTTGCTCTATAAGAGACACCCTGATGTCTAGTCCTTCAAATAAACCGCTTTGTGTGCTCACAGAACCTTTGGGTCAGTGAGTTGCGTTAGGATCAAGAGGACAGGTGACTTTTACTGATGCTGCCTGATGACCTGGGGGCTGCTTAGTCTGAAGGATGCCAACTAGCATTGCTCATCTGTATTCTACATAGTGTCGTTCTCTAGTGGTCTAGCCTGGTCTTCACACAACAGTACCACTCACTATTCCATGGGGACGAAGACAGATGTTGCAAAGTGTCATGTGACCTGGGCTTAGAAGTCATACACCATCACCCCTCCAATGTTTTACTGATCACAAGGGCAGCCCAGCTTGACAGGGTGGGGAAACTGACTCTTGATGGGAGGAGCTGTAGGCTTTATGGCTGCTTTGAATCTACCACATCGGGGTGCCCATCTAATTTTATCATCTTACTCTGATGCCCCCTTTACTGCCTGTGTTGGCAGTGATGATATTCTACATGGTGAGAGTTGAAACCTTTTCCACAAAGATCTCAGCTGTGGTCAGGCATCTGCCGCCGCCTCCTTCCTTCCTTCCTTCCTTCCTTCCTTCCTTCCTTCCTTCCTTCCTTTCTTCCTCCATAGCTGTTGATAAGTCCGGCCATATCAAAGCTTTCCTGAAGTGATTACCAGTATCATATGAAGATAAGGCAGAATGGTCCCAGTTGGCTCTCTAGAGACATGACTAGGGAAATGGTTGCTTCCTTTATACCCAAGTGCCCTTTTCACAGCACCCTTGCTGATAAACCAGTGTTAGTCAAAGACCAATAAGTGTGCTGACATTCCGCTAAGAGTTGTTACCGCTAGACACATGTGGATAAATGTGCTAATGAGAGAGTTTTCTTAAGAGCTCTTCTATCCAGGATTATTCCAAGCCACAGCTGAATGCAAACATCATCAGAACAGTGTGCTATGCCTAATAGCCCAGAATGCTTCTGTAATACTTAATCCCCCGTATACTTGACAGATCAGCCTCTGAAATAGGAACGAAGCCCCCGGGGGAGAGAATGACTGTAATCATCAAGCCTCAGGTGGGAGAGCACTGCCAACTAATGACTTCCCCGTGCCATGCAGCTTACAGAGTCTATAAATCTCCAGTCTATTCAAGACAGAAACCAAAATAATCATTTGCTATCCAACTGCTTTTCAAGCCATATACGGCATAATTCTGAGAGAGGCTGTTTCATGTACTTCCTTAGGAAAGAAAGGGGCCAGGGAAAAGAAATTTAGATCATGTAAAAGTTTTCCCTCCAAACACTCAGTCCTTCCATTATGCTTGCACATGCTTTGTAGATAACTGGAGTTCAACGTTATGCAGGATTTTATTCATTCCTTCTTGAGTTTTCAAGTTCTAACTGGACCAATATCTGGGGTGTGTGTGTGTGTGTTAATTATTCGTTTATGGGGGCTTCTTTCCTCATCTTACCTCTGACCCTGCATCATCTCTTACCTTCTTTCAAATGCACACATACACACACACACACACACACACACACTGAGAATTTCTTCTCATTTAAGTTAGAATTTGATGCTTAAAACAGAATCCATTGTGAGTGTCTTCCTGAACACAAAAAGACTTAGTTGCAGCAGCAGCAGCGGTGGGAAGGCTGGGGAAGGGAGCTCTCAAAACAGGGTCCCTCGACATATGAGTGGGCTATCAGGGAGCCGCCGCCATGTCTATAGAGGTCAGGAAAGTGAGGTGCTGCAACACAACCCAAGCTCAGGAACGTAATGCAACAATACACACATAAAGAAGACAGAATCTGAATGCCAGGATCCAAACGCCTCTCACTTTGCTCCTGAACATGTCATGATCTCATGACCTTGCTGGCTTCAGGAAACAGAAAGGAATGAAAAGGTGACCCACGGTCTCACTGCTGCTTTGAAAATATCTCATATGCAAATTGACCACAACAGCTCTCTAGCTGAAAGAGAGCTGGAGGAAGGCGTGTGAAAGCTGGGTTGGACGGAGACACACCCAGAAGTTCAGGATAGCACACCTCCTGCTGTGCCTACGATGTTCCCAGGGATGAATGGATCATAAGGACTTTGACCTGGTGAATGGTGTAACCCACTGATAGATTCCGAATTTGAGAAGACCATTGATAGGTGGTAAGAGCTGTGAAAAGTGGGGCCCAGTGGAGGAAGTGGGCCACTGAGGTACTATCTTTAGTGGCTGTGTCTTCTGGTTCTCAACTTGTAGGTTGTGACCCCTTGACAACCTCTACCTCTAAAAATATCTGCATTACAATTCACAACAGTAGTAAAGGTACAATTATGAAGTAGCAATGAAATAATTTTAGGGTTGGGGGTCACCACCACATGAGGAACTGTAATAAAGTTCACAGCATTAGGAAGGTTGAGAACCACTGCTGATCCCTTCCTGTTATGATTCTACTGTACTTCCTGTCTACCATGGTGTGAGCAGTTCTGTTCTGCCACGCAATTACGATGGTGATGGACTGAACCATCTGGAACCATGAATGAGCGAAGATGTCTTCTTTGGTTGTTTTGGGGACAAAAAGTCTAACACAAACCATACTTGATTTTCTGACTTCTACAACAAGAAATGTCCCCTAGCTGGAGGTAAAAATGACCATGCGTGTCTACTGACCAAAAAGGGACTCCACTAGACACTCTCTCCTCTAAGGACACTGATTAGAATATTTAGCAAAAGTCTTCAGTACCAGGAGTTCCTAGCCCATTTTCAACATTATTCCATTCAATCCTAACCTCATCCCTGCCTCCAGATCAGGCACTATTGTGACTCCAGCTTTTCAATAAGACCATGGAGGTAAACTCATTAAACCAAGGATGCATAGTAGTAAGGGGAGATTTCGGGCAACCCAAACCAGTGTCATATAATGCCAAATCCAGACACATCGAACCCTGTGTTATCTCAGCTACTCTAGTCAACCCAGGGCTGCTGACTCCCTCCCCAGGTAATAAACACAGAAAAAAAATGGGTTGCACTTCATTTTCTGGAGTTGGGAAGATTAATTCATTTGCCTAGTCTACTTCTGCAAGATTTGGGAATGGACTTCAGTCAAGTACATTGGCCAAGTAAAGGACTGCCAACACTGTGTGTGTGTGTGTGTGTGTGTGTGTGTGTGTGTGTGTGTGTGTATGCATGTATGTGTATGCACATGCCTGTGTATGTACATATGTACATGTGTATGTGTGAATGCATGCATGTGTGTATGTGTGTGTATATATACCTTTGTGTGTTCCTGAGGATCAAGCCAAGGGTTTTACATATGCTAGGTAAACACTCTGGCACTTAGCTACTCTCGACCTTCATCCCAAGATGAGCAAGACTCTCCTTGACCTTTTCTATGATCTTATCACCCATAAGCCATGTGGTTTTCTAAGGTACCAGTATCTTACGAAGATCTATATACCTAGAACTTAAGCCAGGCAGTAGTGGCGCACGCCTTTAATCCCAGCACTCGGGAGGCAGAGCCAGGCAGATCTCTGTGAGTTCGAGGCCAGCCTGGTCTATAGAGTGAGATCCAGAACACAGAGAAACGCTGTCTTGAAAAACCAAAAAAAAAAAAAAAAAAAGAATTTGATGCCATAAAGAAAAGAGCTTGAGCGGCTGGGGAGACGGCTCTAAGGTGCTTCCCATGCAAACATTACTATTGATGATTGATTATTATTGATTAGTTTGATTCCCAGAAACCACATATAAAAAGCTCCATGTGGTAGCACGAGGCTATGATGCGCAATAGGGAGGGAGAGGCAGGTAGGATTCCTAGGCACACTAGTCAATCAGTCTGAGAGCTCCAGGTTGCATGAGAGATCCCATCTCAAAAATCCAAGGTAGAGAAGAATTGAGGAAGACACTCAATGTTGACCTTTGCGCCCCCCCCCCCCCCCATCACACTGATGCATGTGTACCACCCCCGTCCATATATGAACATGTGAACACACATACACACAGAGTCCAAGGACGACGTGAGCGCATTGTTCATAGCCATCCCATAGACAATAAATCATTCATGGGTGTTATGGAAAGGAACACAGGCCCACAGATCCACAGCCAGCCAGTGACTCACCAACTTTTAAGGGTAGAAATCAAGATAAAAGCACAGACACACCCACTTGTGGGAAGCACAGACTATTTAAAACATTTCTTTGACTATGATAAACAACGTAATTTGGGATCTGATGACAACATCTCTGTCTGGAGGCTACTTGAAGCATCTCTCTGTGATGGCTGACTGCTGGAGGACATTGTTAGGAAGACAAAAACATGGAAATAGTCTTCCTGGGCTGGGGAGATGGCTGGCTCAGTGCTTGCTGCATAAGCCTTATGACCTGGATCAGGATCAATAGTCCATGTCAAAGGTCGGCCACAGGAGTGAGCATTCATCTGTAATCCAGTGTGCTGCTATGCTACTACTGGGAGATGGAAGGTAGAGACAGGAGACGTTGGAGTGATGCACACAGGCAGTAGTATATAAGACACACACACACACACACACACACACACACGCACGCACGCACGCACGCACGCACATGCGCACACACACTGTTCTTGGGGTAATACATTTTACTATTGTTACCATTCACCCAAGGCTTACATCTTTCCATTTGAGAAATTGTTCATCCAAATAGAACGCTGGACTGAATCCAGGGTGGTTTTTAGGGGAGGCGAAGCTCTCTCTCTCACCCTCTTAGGGTCCCTGACTGACCCTTCCAATCTCACCGACACAGGGAAGTTCATCAGGAGAACGCACCATGCTACTCGTGCACAGAAAACCCCAGAGGAAAATGGAACTTTGGAGGAAGCAACAGAGCCTAAGTTGAACTAGGTTGAACAAAGACAACTGGAACATCACAAGACGAAAGAGCTGAGCAGTTAATCCTGGAAGCATGCCAGGGAACGCTTAAGGAGGTTTGATGTACAGGGTCTCTCAGGCTCAGCTTCTTTTTTTTTTTTTCCCCAGAACTGAGGACCGAACGAACCCAGGGCCTTGCCTACCACTGAGGTAAATCCCCAACCCCATCAGCTTCTTCTCTGGAGATAAAAATGTGCCTTCCCTACTGGTGCAGGGAGGCTGTCTTCCATACAGAGGTCTCTTCTCCTGCTTTCCTTAAGACAAGCGGAGCAAGCACCTCTGGACTCAACATAATCTCTATGCCAAATGCGCATCTTTTGGTACCGTGTGTTTACCCATCTCAGGCGTCAAAAGGACTGAAACGTTCGGCTGTTTCTGTACCTGCTCCACCTTTCTGATAATGGGGCGCCTTGGTGCCTCCACATCCTCCTTAACCAAAAATGCCTTGAGGGAATGCCTGGTTCTCAGAGGAAGTCATCTCACTTTACACACACCAGTGGCCCTAAGCAATTCTGTCAGCAGGCTGGCTCTTCCACTACAACTATCCCTTAGGGAACTAACGCAGGACCCAGGCACAGTATACACACCTATAATCTCGGTACTCAGGAAGCTAAGGCGGAGGACCACAAAACTGAGGGTAGCCTGGGCTACCAAGTGAGAGCCTACTTCATTTGTTTTTCTGTTTAAAAAGTGCTTCCAAAAGGAAACATTGAGGAGAGCCAGGGACCATGCCCTTCCGAAGAGGATGTGAAAGTGAAAATACACCTTACTTCCTCTTTGAGAATCTCAGATACATCAGTAAATATTTTCAGTTATCCACAGGTACCTGGAAATCACCGCAGCGTGGGTGGGTATTTACTAAAGTAGATCGGAACTTGAACTCAAAGAGACTTGCCTCTCCCTCTGCCTCCCAGGTGCTGGGATTAAAGGCGTGTGCCACTACATCCAGTTCCCCCAAATATTTTTAATCAGCCGTTGATTAAACACACAGATGCAAAGCAAAGGGTTGTTGTATAAACGTTTAACTTCAGTTTTAAGTCTTTATTTCCTTATGAAGGCTCTCATGCCACCTAAAATTTGTATTGAACAAATTTCTATGTTCTTTACGTCAGTTTATATATTGATATTATCATATCACCTTAATTCTCAGAAAACATGAAACAGAACAAAACACCTTAAAAGAGCCTGTGGTCAAACATGAGGACCTGAGTTCGAATTCCCAGCACACTTGAGTGGTGATGTTAACCTATAATCCCAGCACCGGGGAGGCTGAGACGAGAATACCCCTGGGGTTTACCAGCTAGCCAGTCTAGCTGAGCAGGTGAGTTTTAGGTTCAGTGAGGAAACACTATCTCAAAAGAGAGACTGGAAAGCAATGAAGGAAGAAGACACCTGAATTCCATCTCGGGCATCTCTGCCTCACACATGTGCACCTGCACCTGCACCCGCAAACATCCATACACAGAAACACGCACTCAAATAAAAACAACAAAGAAATAAATAAATATGGTTTTCTGACATGGGAAAATGGGTACATTTTAAGTGCTAGAAAAGGAGAATGTGTACATGTAATGGTTATTGTGCTCGAAGGACTGAAAGATAAGAAATGTAGATTTGACAGTGTGAGCAACAAGTCAATACATAAATGATTGGTGAGAGCCGGGTGACAGTGGTGCACGCCTTTAATCCCAGCACTTGGGAGGCAGAGCCAGGCGGATCTCTGTGAGTTTGAGGCCAGCTTGGTCTACAGAGGGAGATCCAGGACAGGCAGCAAAACTACACAAAGAAACCCTGCCTTGTTCCTAACCAATCATATATATATGATTGGTTAGGAACAAGGTCCTCTGGTTTTTCACTGGTGAGTGCTTCCCTGGGTCTGATGCCTAGATGGTCACTCCAAGAACATGGTCTTCATGATTTTGGGCTACTCAGATTCACTGGGCACTGAGAGAGGATACTCACCTTTGATTGGTCCCAGGAACGTGCTGCTCTAGGATTAAAAAAAAAGCAAAACAAAATAGTCCAGTCACTCTGGCAAGAAGCAGGCCTTCCTGTCGATGACTCCATTCCATGGACACGGCCTGTATCAGGCCTCGGGGCTCTCACCTCAGCTGCTGACACTGGGTCTTGGCTTCTTCCTGCTCACAATGTGATACAAGACCAGCTGCCTCCATATCATTATAAGACGCCCTGCCTCGTGCCTGGCCAGCTTTTTAGCACGTTCCCCAGATAAGTTACTGCATGTGACAGTTTGAGAAGCTCTGTCCTAACCCAGGGCCTTCATAAACCCCCCCAATTCAATCTTTTCTTGTTAGGTCTTTTTCAAATCCAGTCAAGTTGACCTTGCAAATAACTACATTGTTTTTGGTTTTTTTTTTTCCACTGACTATAACATGACTGTTTTTTCTAATGATTTTTATATTCCTGGCAAATAGGTCATCTCTAATCAAGCTTTTATACAAAGCAATTCTTACAATATAGGGTCATTTCATATGTGTGTATATATATATATATATATATATATATATATATATATATATATATATATATATAAACTGAAGTCATTATGGCATTTTATCCCTTCTCAAAGTTCAGAATCAATCTAAGCTGACAGTAACAAAAATCCCAGGGCTCTAAATATGGTGCATTTGCATGTATCCTAAGCAAATATATTCTGCAATTTGCTCCCAGTGGCCCCAACACTTCTGAGCTCCATAGTGGTGTTACGCTAACAAAATAATAGCCACCTTGCTAATATCCTGACAAACGTAGGAACAATTCCTTCCTCTGTAACATGCATTTCTATCTTGCTTGAGTGACTTGGAGTCTATCTTTATTAACCTCACTTCCTACACCCAGGTGACCTGCTTTGTCCATTCGGAGATGGTGACCTGGAAAACTCGTGACTAGGACTCCCAACTTCAGGAGAACGAGACCTGCCAAAAGTATGGCCTCATGTCCACGTTTGCCCTTTCTAACACTCAGGGTTGAAAATTTTCAATATTCTGGTTCCTGGGAGGCCAGGGAACATGGTTCTTCTAAAGAATAAATCAGTGTTGAATACCCCACCCTCACCCCACTTTTCTGTAGTGCTGGGACAGAACCTAAGACCTCTTGCTCCCTAGGCAGAAAGCAAGTCCCCCAGTGCAAGCTGCTGTGCTCAGCTCTGGCGCTCTTTTTAAATGGTCTTCCGTCATCTGCTCTCCAGCCTCACCAGGCCAGCATGTCCCCTTATGCTCTGCCATCCCATCGTCTGCTCCGGACTGATCATGTGGGAATGAAATCAACCAAGTGTTACTCACCGATGGTGCCCTGGAAAACTTAGATTTGATTGTCAGGAACTCAGATCCTGGGTTTTCTTAATCATTCCATTCTCAGCCTTAAGTACATTCCATTAATTATTCCATTAGTAGAGATGAATCCCACTAGGCTCCTTCCCCCTTAGGGCACACTCGTTGAGCTAAAGGTGGGCTTTCCATGAGACCCATTTAAAGGAAACGGGTACTAACATCTAAATGGATTCTTAAACATAAAATAGCGCATTTATTAACACTAAATTATTTTGTACACGTACAGAGATATGTATGTTGTTGGCAAATATCATTACCAACAAAAGCTCAGAAGTGTCGTGACCAAGAGAAGCAAAGTTCAGAATATCTCCGTTTACTATTGGAGCAAGCACAGGGCGGGAGAATTAGACCCTGAAATGTAAAATGATAATGATGAATATTTATTTCCCAATGTGCCATGTTTCTATTACTCTTGGAAACAATCTTCCAGGCAGGCCCTCTTACAATCCAGCTATCTTGCAATCTGAGTGGCTCTCCCTGACTCACACAGCCAGTTGGCATTCCGTGTGAGCCAGGTTCTCGTTACCTCCCAGCCAGGGCCCTGGCTCTGGATGCTGTGTGTTGTGGTTTGGGTCTGAGGACCAGGACTCCTTGTCTTTTCTCCCCTGGCTTCCTAATGCCACGTTGTCTCCTTTATGTAAACATTGCTGTGTGTACTTATTTATTGTTCTGGGAGGAGATCTGAGCTGGACAGAAAAGTAAAAGTTTAATTGCCATTCAGCAAAAATAACCCCTGGGGAGTTTTGAGCATGAAGCCTGGTTCAACCATAGTAAGTAAAAATACATCCAGGGCAGATGGCTTCCTCTGGGAAAGAGAACCTTCAGAAATAAGACATCAAATCAGCTGGCCCGTCAGCTCAGCTGGATGGCCACACAGCTGCTAATAGAGACGGAAATGGAAGAGTTGTTCAGGTGTCTTAACTTCCCTTGTAACCTGTTCTGAGAACATTCCAGAGAAGGAGCACACAAATCCCTGCCTGCGGCTGGGTCTCCATTCAATGAACGCTAATTAAGACACCTTCGCTTTCAGGGCCGGTGGGATCCTTTCGCCATGAAGGATAATCCATCCATCAGACTAGGTCTCACGAAGAAAAGAACTGCCCACCTGAGGGGGTGAGGCAGCCAGAGGGAAGAGGAGATTTAATCGTCAGAACTCCACCAGTGAACAATCATTGAAGGAGATAGCCAGCCACCAGGAGAAATGGTGATAAGAAGCCTCAAGCCCCAGAATCCTGCATCCTAAAATGGGATCAGCAAATTGGAACATGTAGTGGCTGAATTTACTGTTCCTGTTTAAAGTAGTGGCCTTTGTGGGGAGGGGGAGTCCTAAAGAATGAGAGAAAAAATGAGCAGATGATCCAGTCAACAGTGTATGAAGAATGAATGTTTCTTTAGGCTGAGCATCTACTGTTCAGGAGTGATAACGGCATGGCAGGTATGTTACAGAGAGATTTGTATTCATGTCATCATGAACCAAACAGCAAAATGTCAATGAAACAAAATCATAACATTCTCAAAATACAGGGAGTACACATGGATGAAATAAGAATAATAGAATGCTGGTAATTGTTACAGCAGGAAAATGGTGGGTGGGAGCTAACCACAGTGTTTCATAAGAAATCCAGTCAAAAGATAATGGCAGAGAAGAATGGGAAACTGAGGTTGGCATGTGCCCAGATGCTCTGAAACCTCCACTCAACCCAAAAAGAACTGTTTTCTTGACCTGTTATAATAAACAGGGGTTATGATAATAATGTATTGGACTATAGTAGAAAGTAAAAGAAATAGTCAAAAACTAAAAATCAAGCCTGGTATGGACACATTTTTAATCCCGGCTCTTGGAAGGTATAGGCCAGAGGATCCGGAGTTTGTAAACAGAAATTTCTTTCCTAATCCCAGCCACCAGTCCCAAATAACTGACACAGAGGCTATTACTTATAAATGCTTGGCCAATAGCTCAGGCTCATTACTAGCTAACTCTTACATTTTAAGTTAACCCATATGCCTTATTACCCTTTGCCATGTGGTAGTACCTTTATTAGCATGGCATGTTCATCTCCTGCTCCCTCTGCATCTGTCTGGCAACTCCTGACTCCGACCTTCTCCTTCTCATCATCCTTAGTTTGGTTACTCCACCTGTATTTCCTGCCTGGGTACTGGCCAATCTTTACAGTGTACAAGAGGATTCCACAGCACGAGACTGCCCATCTTAGACTTTCAATATCCACAACTGTAATCTAAATAAACGTCTTCTCTTTATCAAGTATCTCCTGCCTCCTCTGTGCCCGCTGGTGACTCTCTGACTCCGCCCTGACTTTTCCCAGAATTCTCTGTGTCAGGCTGTCTCACCCAATCTCTTCCTGCCCAGCTATTGGCCAATCATCTTTTTATCAACAATGAGAGCAATACACATCGACAGTGCACAAAGATTGTTCCATAGCAGGAACCAAGGACATTTGTAGCTACTAGTGAATTTGACGGTCAGGCTGAGCTATGTGAGAGAGACCCTGACTCAAAACAAAACAAAACAAACACACAAAAACAAGAGAGGAGCAGGAGGGAGAGTGAGTGTAGACACTTAAGTCTTAAGTCAGGAGTGTGCTGTGCCCATAAATTGGAGGATTAAGAAGTGCGTTGCCCTGATGGGTTCTACTTACCGCCATTAGGTTTCTAAGCTCAGGAGGAGCTGAACGCTGAGGAGGCTCTACATGAAGGGACTCAGCTGTCAATGAGCATCCCAATGATTCAACTACTTAATACTGACATCAAACATGCCTGACAGTTTTAGAACCGGGGATGAAGTAGCAGTAGGCAGGATAAGACATGATATTGTGTCTTATGTGGGACTGGGAGGAGAAAGCAAAATTCTCATCTCCTGTAGTAATAACGACAACTGAAGAAAGCTGATATTGTGATATGGAGATACTATGAGGTAAGATCATCAGATTGAGATGATGTGGTATTTGGCTAAAAGAATTAGGAGGAATTAGCCCCAACAACGCTTCCTACCCCTTTAGAGGGAGGGGGGGTTGTAGATTTCTTGGTTACTTCTCTGTTGTGATGAAATTCTACAACCAAAGCAACTTAAGGAGAAAGTGTTTCTTGGCTTACAGAGCCATAGACAACATTGACGTCGAGGAAGGAAGGAATGGGAGAGCCAGGGAGGGTGTCCATCCACACACAGGAAGCTGAGGGAGAACAGGAAGTGGAGCAAGGCGACAAACCCTCAAAGCCCACACCCACTGCAGCACTTCCTTCAGCAAGGAAGCACCGAAAGGCTCCATCGCCTCTCCAAACAGCGCCACCAACTGGGGACCAAGTGTTTCAATACGTGAGCCTCTGAGGGACACTGCTCATTTAAACCACCATGGTAAAACTGTTTCACTCTTAAAAAAAAATCGGGTTGACTGAATTTGCATATAACATGATTTTTATAAAGTATAATTTGCATACAATAAACTGCATAATTTAAGGAATTGCAGTATTTGCAATCATATACCTCCCACCAAAATCGACGTATAAAACATTTCTCTTACCCCAAAATATCTCCTTTGCCCCTTTATAGTTAAATATCCTCCCTCAGTCCCCAGAAACTATGTTCGGTGATCTGTTCTGTTTTCCTACAACCTTACCAGAACATCACATAAATGAATCTATACAGAATGTAGCCTTTTTCGTGTGGTTCTTTGCTACTTAGTGTAACACTTGGGGGTGTATGCAGATGTCAGCAGGCCATTCATCTTTATTACTCAATGACTTTCCATCATGTAGGCATATCACAAGTTGGTAAATCTGAAGGACATTTGCATTGTTTCCACTTGGAGGGTGTTATCAGTAGAGCTGCAAGGAGCATTTTCATGTTGGTCTTAGAGGAGGCATACGGTGTCATTTCCGATAGAGCCGTATTTAGGAATGGGGTTGCTGGCCCGTATGACTGCATATGCTCAGTTTCCCAGAACTTGCCAAGCTATTGTTAAAGTGGGTATACCATTGTGTATTCTCACCAGCAAACTACAAAATTCCCAGCTACTTCACTTCTTCGCCAACATTTGATAAGCCCACTCTTTAAAAAAAATAAAAATTTGAGCCGGGTGGTGGTGAAGCATACCTTTAATCCCAGCACTCGAGAGGCAGAGGCAGATAGCTCTCGGTAAGTTCAAGGCCAGCCTGGTCTACAGAGCAAGCTCCAGGATAGTCAGGGTTACACAGAGAAACTCTATCTGGCAAAACCAAAAAGAAAAAAGAAAGTGTTTATTTTTATTTTTGTGTATGAATGTTTTGCCTGCAGGTGACCATGTGCATGCCTGGTGCCTGTGGAGGCCAGAAGAGGAACTGGAGTTATAGATGGTTGTTATCGACATGAGTTATGTGAGTGCTGGGATTTGAACCCCTGTCCTCTGGAAGAGCAGCCAGTGTTGTTAACCACTGAGCAGCCTCTCCAGCCCCCAATTT
The DNA here is from genome assembly GCF_007827085.1 of Peromyscus californicus insignis. Classification (NCBI taxonomy): domain Eukaryota; kingdom Metazoa; phylum Chordata; class Mammalia; order Rodentia; family Cricetidae; genus Peromyscus; species Peromyscus californicus. Next base: position 26,511,716 of record NW_026294534.1, read on the forward strand.
GCATTTCCTACAGTAATTTGATTATCATCTCATCAGCTTGTCACTGTGCAGACAGTGGACCTTCTCTCTGCTTGTTAATGGACTTGTGCCTCCTCTTAATGTTGAATTAGCAGCCTGTGCAGACTTGGGGTATTGATCCTTCAGTATTTCTGCAAATCATTGTCTACTATTTGACTTTTAAAAACACCATTTATAGGCCTGGAGAAATGGCTCAGTGGTTAAGAGCACTGGCTGCTCTTCCAGAGGACCCAGGTTCAATTCCCAGCACCCACATGACAATTTGAATTGTAACTCCAGTTCTAGGGAATCTGACACCCTCTTCTGGCACCCATGGGCACCAGGTACCAGATAGGTGGGTGCACAAACATACACACAGGTAAAACACACATACACATCAAATAATAAAATTAAAACTTTAAATGTCATTTATAAAGATCTTTTGAGAAACAGACTTCTGGTTTTTTTTAACTTTTGTGTACTTTTTAATGTTCTAGTCTAGAAATCCAACTAATCCACTGTCACAAAAAAATTCTTTTATGCTTTTTGTAGAAGTTTTATAATTTTAATTCTTGTGTGTGCGGGGGTGTGTGTGTGTGTGTGTGCAGTACGGTTCATGTGTGGAGAACATATGACAGCTTGTAGGAGTTGGTTCTCTTCTTCTGTCACATGAAACACCCTTACCAACTGTGCCCTCTCATGTGGCAAAACGCCTCATGTTTCATGTTAAGCTAACTTTTCCGTGTGGCCTGGTGTATTATTTGTGTTTAATCCTGGCAGAGCCAGGTGGATCTCTGTGAGTTTGAGGCCAGCCTGGTCTACAGAGTGAGTTCCAGGACAGGCTCCAAAGCTACACAGAGAAACCCTGTCTCCAAAAAAAAAAAAAACAAAAAAGAAAAAAAAAATTGTCAAGATACTAATCCTAAGGTAATTCTTACAACCCTGTCTTAAGTCTTAGTATTGGGTGTAGAAGTCCTCTAAACTTGATGTTGCTTTTCAGAACTGTTTGGCTCTGCTAGGTTCTTTATTCCTGTATAATTTTGTTTACTTGAAAAGGATCTGGGCATGGTGGTGGACACTTGTTATCCCAGGTCGTTGGGAAAGTGATTCCTTGAGCCCAGGAGTTCAATGCTAGTCTGGGCATCATAATAAAATGATGCCGTGCCATGACCCCAAATAAATTAATTAAAACCCACAATGCAAGATCACACCACAGAAAAGAAAAGTATAACCAAAGGATTTGAAGAAGGTATTCAATAGTAAATATTAATAACAATTGATTCTTATCTATAATATGTACATTGTTTCTATATCTCAAAATTTATCATTATTAATTTCATCATCAAAAAGATGCAGGATTCTAGAGAGATAGCTCAGCAGTTAAGAGTGTGTGCTGCACTTTCAGAGGTCCTGAGTTCAGTTCCCAGCACCCACATTGAAAGGCTTACAATCACCTGCAAGGCCAGCTCCAGGAGATCCAACACTTGTTTCTGGCCTCTGCAGGCAACTGTGCTCATGGGCCCATAGGCCCTCACAGGCACACATGCAAACACATAATTTAAAATAAGTCTTTTTTGAAATGTTGAAAGTGCACAACCCTCCAAAACCAGATCTAGAGCCTACAAACATTTAACAACAAAGAAAGCAGACACAGCAAATAAACACTGAGTAGAAAACATTCTCATGCCTTAATGATCAGGAAAAACCGAATTAAAATAACAGGAACCTATCAACTTCTTAATATGCTTTATAATTTAAAATATTCTACAATTTGGGGAAAATTAAGAAGTCGGCCATATTAACAGCCGATTGGTGGGAAACAATAGATAATCTTAAATACTAACGGTGAGAGGTAACTTGGTAAAAACCTTTTTGGAAAACACTGGGCCTTATCTTGCACATTTGAACCAGAAATAATGTCACTTAGTTTAAATACAAAGAAAAGTGGTAACGAGAGAGATGATCTCCCATATGACCTTAGCTGCACACTATTTTAGAGACTCAGTTTTTGAATTTGGGAAATAAGGGTGACCCAGAACGAGTATTCAGTGAATAATTTTGAGAACTTTACAGTGACTGAGTGTGAAGGCATCCGACCATCGTCGTATTAAGTTGTTGGCTTTCTGACATATGTGTAGAATGACTAGGTGTACTTTTAACATCAACTGACCAATTACATTTCAGTGGCTCAGGGTGTATAAGGGATGGTGAGGACCGTAAATGATCTACACGTCACACATAGGCAACATGGTCACTCACTACAGTCTCCAATGTTAGGAAAGACAGCTCTCCCAAACAGGGGACACAAGTCTAAACTGTCCCATGTCACTGCTACAATGGGACTTTTCTTCCTCCCAAGCCTGTGCTGTTAGCTACTGTACTTTGAGCTGTCTAAAGAGAACTGATCTCTCTCTCTCTCTCTCTCTCTCTCTCTCTCTCTCTCTCTCTCTCTCTCTCTCTCTCTCTTTTGAGACAGGGTTTCTCTGTGTAGCTTTGCACCTTTCCTGGAACTCACTCTGTAGCCCAGGCTGGCCTCCAACTCACAGAGATCCACCTGGCTCTGCCTCCCAAGTGCTGGGATCAAAGGCGTGCGCCACCACCGCCCGGCTTGATCTCTCTTGTAAATCTCAAATTCCTTCAATTCACAAGATATCTGAAAAGGTGCACTCCTGCCCACAGGAGATGACATACCAATCATTTCTGAGGTGATATGTGGAGGGAGGGAAACTGAGATAATGTCCTCAAGACCCTTATTTACATTTGTAGTGATCTCACCCACCCCATAACTCTCAGCTCCTGTCCAAGGCCCATTGTCACACTGTTCCTGGAAATGCCTGAAGGGCTGTCACCGCGACACCTGCAGACAATGGATGATAAGTATCTGAAGGAACTGACTTCCTGGGACACTTGAGTTTTATCTGTATCCTTCAACCCAAGGCAAACATTCCAAGCACGAAGATAGGAATTAGATAGTCCAGTCTTTTGGCTGCCATTTTTAAATTTTACTTTTATTTGGGGTGTGTGTTTCTAAGTATAACCAGGCACTTGCCGGTGTCAGGATGCCAGAAGAGGGTGTGGGATCTGCCCAATGCTGTGCTGGGAACCGAACCCAGGTCCTCTGCAAGGGCGGCAAGTGCTTTTAATCTCTGAGCCGTTTCTCCAGCCCCTAGGTTTTTTGTTTTGTTTTTCGTTTGTTTTTTTTTTTCTTTTTCTTTCTGTAGAGAAGATTGGATCAGACTTTTGTCTAATGACAAAATGACTTTAAATGCTTCAATTCTACAATAACAAGAAACTAAAAAACCACTTCAATAGCAGTGAAGAGGCATGCCTACGTGCTCCTTTGGTGCACATTCAGCACATCTTACAAACAGGACCTGCACTTGTGAACTCGCTTTGATTTGTTTTCTAGAACCTTACCACACCCAAGCGGAACACAACATCAGTAAGATTCCAGCTGACCAGCTGGGTGGGGGTGGCACATGCCTTTAATCCCAGCACTTGGGAGGCAGAGGCAGGTGGATCTCTGTGAGCTCGAGGTCAGCCTGGGCTACAGAGTGAGTTCCAGGAAAGGCGCAAAGCTGCCCAGAGAAACCCTGTCTCGAAAAACAAACAAAGATTCCAGCCGACCCCCACCACTGGCCTACATCAAATGATGAGCCATGGCAACAGTCTACTGCTTGCCACTGACCTTGACCCCCAGTTGTCAACAGAGAGGTTCAGATCTCGACTGCCTGGGCCTCAGTCACCGAAGTTCAGCTTTCCAAGCCAGCTACGCCTGCAGCACAGAAGCACAGGAAGGGATTGGAACGATGCTAGTCACCACATAAGAATTAGGATAAACCCAAGCACACCCGATCGATAAGATTTCTCAAGTTTCCATCCTCTTACTCAGAGAACAGTGCCCTAAGCCATCCTCCCATATTGAGAATCCTACAAGACTAGAAGGTTCTGGGCAGGAAGTCACCCTGACATTTAAAAAGGGATCAGAGTTAGACATGATATTCCTTCTGACAGGGCCCAAGGGCCTCCTTCAGTTACTGTTTGGGATGAACTCCTGATGAGAAGCCTAATGTAAGGGCAAATGCAAAGAGGTGAGGGCACAGGAAAGGCCAGCAATCACCAGGGACCACCAACTACCTCTCGTGATAACAGGCATTTTTATATAGATATTGTCATTAGACTCCTAGAGCATTTGGATTCACTAGTGCTGTCTGCTAAGTACCCCTCTGTCTAGTCCCCTTTCAGCCTCTATTGAATTGTAGTAACCACCCACCTTTTAGTTAGAAGAGGGGCAGGCACATAGTGCTGGCCAATGGATTGTAAACAAACAACCAAAAAAAACAAACAAACAAAAAAAACCGTGGGTCACTTCCACTTTAAATTGTTTATAATAATTCCAGTGCAAACAGCCCCGTGCAAGAGAGGGACAGCCCTGTCCTGGTCCTGGGTTTTTGAGCAGCTGCAATGGGCAGGATGGAGCTCCAGAACAGCTGGGGATGATAACAGTATCCGTCGGCGCTCTCTCACTATCACACAATACCAAGGAGAACTAACTTATAGAGAGAAAAGGTTTGGGCAGGCTCCCAGGCTGAGATGATCTGGCCCCTATTTGGGCAGAACCCTTGCTTTTAGACCCGCATCAGGGCAGCACATTATATCGGGAGGACTGCAGTGTACCGGGAACGGCACTATAGGCAAGCAGAAGCACACGAGACAGACATGATCCTGTGCCCAAGAGCTAGGGCTGCAGAAAGAAGCATGCAGATGAAAGAAAGCATCCTGTTCACTGAAGTAACTTGGCTTGTCAGCTTCTCGAGGACCACTGCCCCCTGTCCCCATCTGTAAAACACAAATATTGCCTTCCTCACAAGATGTTTTGACATTTCCCCCTCTCTGTGTGCATGTGTGTGTGTGTGTGTGTGTGTGTGTGTGTGTGTGTGTGTGTGTGTGTGTTTGCATATGCCCATGTGCCTGTGAAGGTCAGAATAGAATGCCAGATCCACTGGAGATGTAATCTGACTTGGATGCTGGGAAATGAACTCTGGTCCTCTCTACAAAAGCACCAAGCTCTCTTAACTGCTGAGCATTATCATTCCAACCCCATATAAGTTTTGTTTTGTTTTTGTTGTTATTAACAGTACCTGGGAAATGAGAAGGAAAAACTAATGCTTCAGAATAAACTATTTTGGAGAGAGAGAGAGGAATTTAAATTCTCACTGGGCAGTGGTGGTGCACGCCTTTAATCCCAGCACTCGGGAGGCAGAGGCAGGCAGATCTCTGTGAGTTCAAGGCCAGCCTGGTCTACAGAGTGAGGTCCAGGACAGCCAGGGCTACACAGAGAAACCCTGTCTCAGAAAAACAAAACAAACAAACAAAAACGAATTCAAATTCTCTCACCCTGGATTGACATTTTTGGACTACTCTTTATTCTGGATATCTTGGTCTTTGTGTTGCTCTTTGAATTTGATAATTAGTGCCTATTTAAAGTTTATCTCCCTGCCCTCATCTAGGCTGCAGGTTTATAACAGGGAACCTGGGTTTTCCTGGGAGGCTAGCTGTCTCAGAGAGATCCCTGTGTTTTCAGAGGGGGAGGATACAAAGAACAAGTGACATTGTCCCTGCAGACTATCAGTAGCATCCAAATAAGAAGAATCGACTTGTTGTCTACACCCACATTAGCTCAAAGGACAGGAAAGTTAGGAAAAGTAAAATATCTGCAAACAGCGTGGACAGAGACAGTTGGGAAGGCAGAAGACAGAGGAAAGAGTTGGGCGTTGTGACTCAGACTATAATCCCAGCACTGGAGAAGCTCAGGAAAGACAATGAAAGGTTCCATTCCAGCCTAGGCCACACAATGAAGCCACACCCTACAAAAAAAATCATAGAAGAGAAATAAGGGGAGGAATGTAAAAAGGAAGAGGAAGAATGGAATACATGAGGCCCATGGGATTATTTTTGTGTGCACGAATGTCTCCATGTATGGGTTACTATGACTCAGGTCATGCCGGAGTGCCCAAGGATCAGCACAGTTTGAAAGTTGTCCCACCTCCTCAATGTCAAACAGAAAGTGAGAAGAGAAGACTCACAGGGGAGGGTGTTTCCTTGAGATGATCACCACTGTCTCAAAACAGTCCCTCAGCCTTAGAGGCCATACTCATGACATTTGGCCCGTCTAGAAAACATGCAAAGTAGCTGTGGCCTTAATCTTTAAGAAGTTAGCAGCAATGGAAAAACAGAGGTCTGAGCTAAGGATAGAGCTTGGTGGTAATACATTCGCCTGACATTCATGCGGCCCTGGGTTCAAACCCCAGTTCTGGGGGTGGGGAAGAAAAAAAAGAGAGAGAGAGAGAGAGAGAAATGCCAGGCACCCACACCTTGGTAAGCTGATCAAAGCTGGTGATAAACATACCTGAAAGTCTTGGGGATATAAAGTCAATGCTTTTGGTTTGGGAGCATGTTGGATTAGGGGTGTCTATGGAGAGCTAAGTCAAAAATAGGAGTTGAAGTGGAGATGATATTCTGGGGTTGAAAATAAATATGTGAGAGTCATCTTTGAATGGTTAGTGTATCTTAGAAACAAATGAAGCTAGTTCAGATTCTAGATAATTGAGACAGAAGAGGCTAAGGACAATGTGACAGTTCAGTTGTCAAAACTACTTAGAACCATGGGCCTTTTTTTCCAAGAAAAATAAAGGGGGACATTGGGGCAAGTCCTTGTCTTCCATTTTGGTCATAAATGACGCAAATATGCCAACTTTACCAAAGCAGTGTAACATACAAAATTAAGATTACTAGATCTTAGAAACAGGTTGACCAGAAATTTGAATCCCAACACTAAAATTTACTGAATGAATGTATCTTGGGTTTCAGTATCTTCATCCAATATAACATTGATGTCTTCTACAAGTGGCCACCATTGAGTTAGAGAGTGCACACAGAATAGTAGCACGTGAAACCATAATGACCACGGTTCTAAGAAAAAGTCAACTAGGTGTTCAGTGAAGACCCAGATCTACTAGGAGCAGATGCCCAACCAGAAGCTGCACTTCCCAGGCTTCTTTGTGATTTGGTGTCCAGGGATTGGAACCATGGTGAGAAGAATGCACGCTGAAGCCACCTGGACCTCTGTAGGTCTGGTGCACAGAAGCCTGCCATGCGGTACTCTTCCATGACCTCTCCCTCCTTCTCCGGCTACACAGCGGGAGTGGAGGGAGCCTTGAAGGTAATCCGGGGAGTCGGGAACTGGATGACAGAGTTAGCAGAGCCTGGATCCAGGAACTATCCATGGACAGGAGTCAGACTGCTAAGCAACCTTGAAGGATTCACTGTTGGGAAGCTCCGCTCTGTCCTCACTCCCCCCATCCCAGACCCCGCCCCTCAGAAAGCCCACCAAGGGTTAGCTCCTCCCCTGGAGCTGCTCAAAGACCTACAGGGTATTTAAGACCCGGCCCCATAGACTTGCCCGGGGTTTCTCTCCTTCCCCTGCGACCACCTGGGAATGCTTTCCTCAGATTAAACCTGGATTTATTAATTTGGTCTGATCTGATTTATTGCATCGGTGGAGGTGGAGTCACTCAACTTCGGGGGGGGGGGGCGGCGGGGGGCGGGGATTTTTATTGATTATTCACATTCTTCATAAGGCTTCTTCCAGAAGGTGAGAAGTTGATAGGGCTAAGGTCAGACAGCGCAGGCTGTCTGCACCACAGGACACACTGACACACAGCTGCAAGACACCACTGGGGACAGGAAGTTGGAGTCTGCACAAATGTGGCCAGTCAGGAATTGCCGATGGGGACGTGTCACAGATGTATGATTTTTCACTTTTAAGTGACTTCCATTGTAGCAGCAGAAGCTTGGTCACTCAAAATCTTAACAAGTCTGACACACAGGCTCTTTCTCCTTCTCTCTCTCTCTCTCTCTCTCTCTCTCTCTCTCTCACACACACACACACACACATATACATACACACACATAGAGAACAATGTTGAAGAACCACAGACCAGCCACAGTGTGTGTGTGTGTGTGTGTGTGTGTGTAGATAATGCCAGAGGAATGAGATTTTATTCAAACATTTTAAACTAATGACATATGTCCCAGGTGTACAAGTGAGGTATGCTGGTTTGAATGAGAATGGCCCCCATAGGCTCACGTTTGAAAACTTGCTTCCCAGTTGGTGGGTGGGATTGTTTGAGAAGGATTAGGTGATGGGGCCTTGTTGGGGGAGGTGTGTCAGTGGGGGTGGGCGTTGAAGTTTGGAATGACTCCAGCTGTTCCCAGTGTGCTCTCTGCCTCGTGATCCTGATCTAAATGTAAGTTCTCAGCTGTTCCCACCACCAAGCCTTGCTTGGCCGCCATCATGGCCTCTAGCCCTCTGAAACCGTAAGCCCAGTTAAACATTTTCTTTACTAAGTTGCCTTGGTCATGGTGTTTTGTCACAGCAATAAAAAAAAAAGCAACTAAGACAGAAGGCAACTAAATTCATTAGAATGTAAATTGATCAAAGGACACATAGTCCTTGCCCTTTTGAGGCTTCTACTAGGTAAACACTCGGCACATGTGATACATCCTTAAAGTAACACAAATCATTCTCTCCGAAGATATGGTTGTAAAGAAGCTAACATTTAACCATGGCAGCTTAGGTCCTGTCTCAGAGGAGAGTTTACTGAGATGGGTCTAAGCAAAATCCAGTGAACTGCATGCACCCTCCCAGGGAGAAGGGGTCTGGGGCTACCAGAAGCCTGACAGAGCCAGTGATTAGGTGAGAAGTAGTGTAGAGAGAGGGTAGGAGGCAAAGTTGTCAGTGTTTTTCAGTGTTTAGGAAAAAAGCCGTTGGGTGATAAGGTCATGTCATGTGCAAGGGGATTCCCCATAAAAGGTGGATATTTTTACCAGCCAGAGCAGGGTAAAAATAGACCTTAAGTCAACTCGTTCTTGGTGGCAGTTTTGTATTAGCCAGAGGTTGTAAGACACCTCTCTCAGAAGGATGTCCAAGATATAATACCAGGTTCAAAAAAGAAAAAAAAAATTAAAAAGTGAGGCATTTAGCAGGGTATGCAGAGTATGACGACTTGTACACACACAAAGAGTTGAAGTTGGCTAGGCAGTGGGGGCAAACAACTTTAATCCCAGCACTCAGGAGGCAAGAGGCAGGCGGATCTCTGTGAGTTAGAGGTCAGCCTGGTCTACAGAGAGAGATCCAAGAGAGCCAGGGCTACACACAGAGAAATGCTGTCTCAAAAAAAATGAGACAGAGAGAGAGACAGAGAGAGAGAGACAGGGAGAGATTCACATTGCACATGAGGACTGTCTTTGGAGGAAGGCATAGGAAATGGGCAACCATGGGGAGCCATTGGAGAGCTGGGGACAAGGCTGGGACCATGGCTCTGTTTTCACTGCATTTTATTGCTGGCTGAATTTTTTTTTTTAGCATGTATATGTTTATTACCCTTACTGAAAAATCGTAATAAATAGCAAGTAAATAACCTGTAAAGCTTGTATGTTTCCTTTGGCTTCGGAAAGTCTGCGGCACACACAGACAAGCAGGCAGGCACCAGAGACTAAGGAAGGGGTAAATAAAGCTGGATGCGCATTTGAAATCCACCACCTTCTCCCCTGAGTCTGGTTTCACGCGGCCCTTCTGGAAGTTATAATTGGCTGTGCATACACACAAGCCTACAGGGAGGAAATGAGGTAGTCAATAGGCTGCTGTCGGTGTACTGGGGCTTATAGTTCATATTCTAAATTGATAGTCTTCTCTGGGGACTTGGATTATTATGCACTTTTTTTTGTGTGTGGCCTAAATAGAATAAAAAGATGACGAAACTTTAATCAAAAGTCCAGGTCCTGGTAGGGAGAGTTGCCCTTGAAGTACCTCTGGTGAGGTCAGCTGGCCCCAACTGTGCAAGAGACCGCCAGCTGTTTATCTAGAATATCCCACCCACCACGAAGATGGTCACTACAAAAAAGGCCAAGCTGGCCTCGTCCAGGTGCCGCCTTCCGGCATTAGTTTCTTCCTCACCACCAAGGTTTTTGCTGTTTTGTTTTGTTTTGCTGATGACTTCATGACAGCCGGTTTCCAGCAGGGAGAGAAAGAATGGAAAGTTTTTGTCCATCTTCCTTGATTCTGCACCTCATCGGAGAGCCGGAACATTAGCAAAGGAACTTGTCATGAAGCAAAACAAATAGACACCAAAAGAGCCACAAAAATAGCAAGCCTGGGCTGTTTGAGAGAGTGTGTCATTAAGTGTGATTTCATCAGCCCTGGGCTCCAGGGGCATGATTTACACAAGTCCGTCAGCCTCCCCACGGTGGGAACTCATTTTTAATAAATGATAGCAAGTAGGTTTATTCTGACCTGTGACTATGAGTCACCGTATTTGAAGCCATATGACAAACACCACCAGAAACTAACAGATGACCTTGGCCGTGGGACTTTTTATTCTTTCGGGAAAAACGAAGCGTGTTTCCCGGTGGCTGCGATACTGAGGTCTGAAAAGTCTGTGTCAGATTGGTGAGAGATGTGTGGGGCCCATAAATGGAGAGGACCCGAGTGAGCTGTCACCGGGGCCCTTCCTCCTCAGCAAGCCTGTAATTCGGTGCCCAGGGAAACCTGGAGGAGGAAGTGCGTTTGATTCTGACTAAAACTGAGCGTCAGTGGGAGAGGAGGGTGAATTACTGCCACCACTAAAATTACTACAAATTAACAGGCTGAGAGCTCCACGATTGCTTCCCCCTTCTGAGTCCTTCACACGGTGACAAAACACCTTTCCCAACAGCAAAATGAGGAGACACAAAGGCATAGAGGGACCCTGGGATGCACTACGCTGTGGGCCAGTCTGTCAGTCTGGATGGAGGTAGGAGTTACAGGCACATCATGCCCTGTGAGGTCGAAAGTCATTCTCTTGAGGGGACATTTGCCTTCTGTAGTCTGTTTGCTTGGAAGGACCTTGGGGAGCAAGTGGGGAGCAGCTTGTTAAGACAGCATCCGCCTGCGGCGTCCTCCTCTGCTTTTCCAGTCTGTTGTACAGTTCTGTTTCTTCCCTGAAAGCTCTGCCCGACCTACCATCCAATAGTGGATCAAGAGACTAGTCAGTGTTTGGGGATTAGAAAAAAAAAAAAAAAAAATGGGAATATCTGTTTCCCAACCGGAAGAAAGAGAAGAAAGGGAGCTTAGACTCTTGATTGACAGGGCAGAAATCTCAGCTTCACCCTGCCCCCGACACCCCAACACATACCCACAAAATGAACATAAGTAGATCCAGTTCAAGGAGCACAGAGCTAAAGATAACTTGATTTCTGGTCTCCCCTTTTGTTTTTAATTTTAGCCCCAAATCAAACTGTGCCCCCAGCCCTCTTGTGTATGTGAACACACATGCTTGCTTATTTATACAGGTGAGAGAAAATTCTGGAAAAATGCCAGAGAAGCAGTTAATGCTACTTTCCAGAGAGAATGCTTCTTGTGTTTGAATGTTGAGCAGTAGAGGTATTCATCACCTATTGATCCATATGTAAATCTATATGTAAATAAAATGTATAAAAATGCAATTGGGAAAAACTTAGTCCTATCCTGAGGGCATTATTAGGTGTGTGGGAGCCTGACTGCTACACTGATTCATTTGTTCATGATTTAAAAAAAGGGGGGGGGGGAGGATCTGGCATGGTCTTGCACACCTTTAATTCCAGGACTTGTGAGGCAGAGAGGTAGGAGGATCTTTGGTGAGTTCCAGGTCAGCCTGATCTACATAGTGAGTTTCAGGCTGGCCAGGGCTACACAGTGAGACCCTGTCTATAAAAAAAAAAAGGAAGGAAGGAAAACAGAAAGGGAATGCATCTTAACTGATGATTTGTCTTATAAACAGTGTTGAACTTAACGTGATGGGAACTCAAGTTGGTAGTGAGGGAAATGTGTACATGTACAATACAGACGGAAGTCACAGTGACGATCTCATAACCAGCCCCCACCCCTACACACACACACTCCCTGCTTCCAACATGTGTTAAAAGGGCTAATTTTGTTGTTTGATCTTGAGCCTTTAAAAGCTGAGCCATCGCTCCAGCCCCTTTAAAAGAGCTGCTTTTGAGGCTCAAGAATATACAAATCTTCCATATTGTTGCCACACCAATAATAACTGTGTGGCAGACTTTTCTGTTCTTTGAATCCTTGCCTCTTGTGCTGGAGGAGAAATGAACCTCAGGAACAGAGCGGAGTGAATGAACTAGTAAGGGTTTTGTTCATTGAAACATGGAAGATAAAGTTTCCCTCTGACAAGGAGAGGTCCTGAGCAGGTGTTTTCCAGACCTGGAGGCAAAGTTCCAGAGATTATATACACTTTGAAGTTAACCACAACAACACAAAAAGATGTGTGTGCTGGGGCTTGATTATATATGTTAATGAGGTAAAAAGCTTGGACGTCATTCATCGGATAAGAAAGGCCAGCGTGCTGGCAAGCCACTGAGAAGCCAGGGTCTGTAAAATCTGTTCTACACAGGGATGGGGGAAGTTCTGCCCAAGGAAGTGGATACAGCATCACCTAACTTGGTCCATGACTCATTCCTGCTTCGTGATTACATGGCACAGTTTCACCAGGAGACCCCTTTGTTCTCTGTATCTGCCTATTGTTGGACTCTACATTTCAACTTTAAACCATCGCCCATCCACAAAGAAGAAATGACCCGTAAAGTCTCCCATCAGAATTAGCCGTTTGAACAGCACCATCCTCCAACAGGACAGAGTGAATATCACAGACAGCATCTTGGTCACCTATGACTAAGCCTCGTGTATGAGTTACGCTTGTGTCACTGTGACGGAAGATGTGACAGAAACAGTTCATAGGAAGCAAGAGTTTGTTCTTGCTGTTCATAGTTTGAAGGGGTCTCAGTCCGGCATGACAGAGAAGATAAGGGATTCATGCGGGGGACAGTATGTGGAAGAGCTGCCCACACAATGACAAGCCAGGAAGTGTAGAGAGGGCTAGACTGAAGCAAAGGGGGGGCGGTCTATAACCCCTTCAGCCTGCTAGGCGCCCCCTCCCCTGCATCTACTAAAGACTCCAAAACTTCAGTGTTACCCCCCCGGGGGGGGGGCACTGAAAACATGAGTCTGTGGACCATATTCCAAATTCAAACCATCAAACCTCAATATAGAATTAGCTCAGAAAGAGAATCCTTTTTAAAAGTCAGCCTGAATCCGCAGTTTGATAGCCCGACTTAGTTCCCATTTAAAGCCTTTCAACAAATATGGTGTTGGAAATAAAACAGTTACAAATTCAACAGACGACTGAAAACGAAGTAGTTTTAATACGCCGTTCTGCAGAAAAGGACACCAGCGTTGAGAAATGGCGGACACGCTGGCAGGCTGATTTGGCACAAGGCCGTGGTTTTTAAAATCCTTGGTTGACAGGCATTCCTGTCTTCTCCCACAGGCCAGGAATCTCATTTGTTTGGGGCACAGCTCCTTATCTAAGAAATAGCTTTGGGCCTGAGACGGCCCTCTTTTTCTGATAGTGGGCTCAGCCGTATAACATTCTACTTGTGACTTTCCAGCTTCCAGAGCTCTGAGATGAGCAGGCACCAGACCAGCTAGGGGAGAAAGACAGTACCCTTGCTTCCTGTGGCTCCGGTAGCTCTAGACACACCTGTATTGAAGATGGACCACGATAATCTCACATAGAACATTTTTGTCTTTATAGAGGAAATGAAAACTTGGATCCATTCAGTATGAGAAGTTCTCCAGGGTTTCTTCAGAAAGTAACCTGATCATTTCTAATCTGGACAGACGGGGGGTTGCAATTTCCCAGAAAAGAGGAAGTGGTCACTGCCAACCACATCAATGAACTGTATCAGTCATGGGATTCTTCGCTGCTGATGGAGAAGTTCTGGCCATGGACAAGATCTTCTGTGTGCCTTTAAAGCGAATGTAGTATCCACCCAATGTCTTTCAAAGAAATAAAGCTTCGGCCTATTTTACTGTATCGTGTTTGTAAAGGTGACCTCACTCTGGAGAGTTAATGTTAAGACAAACCAGAGTGGCACAAAGAAGTCAGGGAAGGGACGTCGTTTAGCATTAGTTGCGCTGTGGTTCTCCGGTGTGTCACACAAAGTATTTATGCTGAAAGGGAGAAAAGGCAATCCTTTTCCTCAACGCTCATAAGTTTGCAGTTGCCACTAGCCCTTGAGACAGGAGACAGATCCATGAGAGCAAAGCGAGCCTATGTGGACCACGGAGCAACGTGTGGACCATTCTTGATTCTGGAGAAACCTCAATGCAGAATTAACTCAGAACGGTGGCTTAGAGGCTAGCTCATCTGCCACCTTCAACAAGGAACAATATGTTTTAGAGAAGTGAAGGGACAAAGGAGAAGCTGGCCTTGGCTTCCGAAAGCGGGAACACTGTTGGGAGACTAAGTCTCTAAATCTCTGGCTTTTCAGCTGTGAAATTAACTTCCTGTGGAGTTTTTGTGAGGTTTCAGAGAGAGAGAGAGAGAGAGAGAGAGAGAGAGAGAGAGAGAGAGAGAGAGAGAAGATGAACCCAAGCAAGGGATGTAGCTCTTGCCTGGCATTCATAAAACCCTGGCTTGGAGCCCCACCATGGTGAAAACTGGGTGCCTGTAATCCTCGTACCCGGGAGGTGGATGCATTAGGATCAGAAAGGTCACTCTTCCTTGGCTACATAGCAACCTTGAGGCAAGCCTGGGGTCCATGAGATTCTGACTCAAAAATAAATGCAAAATACAATAATTAATCTGATTCATAATACTTAATACACGCTTGTGTTGGCTAGTTTTACGTCACTTTGACACAAGATAGAGTTGTCTGAAAGGAGGGAACCTCAACTGAGAAAAATGACTCCATAAGATCCAGCTGTAAGGCATTTTCTGAATTAATGATTGAAGGTGGAGGCCCCGCCCATTGTGGGTGGGGCCATCCCTGAGCTGGTGGTTCTGGGTTCTGTAAGAAAGCAGGCTAAGCAAGCCATGAGGAATAAGCCAGTAAGCAGCACTCTGTGGCCTCTGCATCAGCTCCTGCCTGCAGGTTCCTGCCCTGCGTGAGTTCCTGTCTTGACTTCCTTTGATGATGAACAGTGATGTGGAAGTGTGAGCCAAATAAACCCTTTCCTCCTGGAGATGCTTTTCATCTTGGTATTTCATCACAGCAGTAGTAACCCTAACTAGGACATCATCATGTAAAGCTGACCCAGTATCACATTTGTCCCTACAATGTGGAAAGGAGAGTGCCTGCTGTGTTGTGGGTGAAGAACCGTTCTCGTTCTCCAGTTTCCTGTGTTCTATGCCTCTGGGCTTTAGAACCCCTGACTGTTTAGGAGCCAGAAAAGCCGCAGTTAGATGATGCTTGGGCTCCAGCTGCCGTGAACAGCACACCACCAAACTACACAAACTTACTTTTCCATGTAAGCTCTGACTAAAGTACTGAGAAGCTTTCCCTAACGCTAGACAATACAAAGTTACTAGATTTAATATTTCCCCCCTAAAACTCCAGTTTGGGAAGCCTGGCAAAGAGAAGTCAAGAATTTTTAAAATCTCCTTGGTCAAGCCATGTGTTTTGGCACATGACTGTAGTCCCAGCCACTTGGAAGATGGAGTCGGGAAGATCGTGTGAGTCCATTAGTTGAAAACCAAAGGAGGCAGCATAGCAACATCATATCTTTAAATTAAAAAAAAAAAAAAAGTCCTTAAAAAAAAAAAACTTTATATGGACTATGAACACAAGCTTCCAGCTTCCCCAGAAACAAAGAGAACTTTCCAGTCACTAAAGGATTGAGCAAGGGACTTCAGGGGACTTGAGAGTTCCCAGCCCTTCTATTCCAGGTCATTAAGGTCTCATGGTCACAGAAATGCAGAGTTTTCTAAAATGGCACACATTTCCTATGTCCCACGGCAGTGGGAATGTCAGCATGTAAAGAGCTTGTGTTCCGAACGAGCACTTTCCCACCAATACAGGGTCAGAGCCATGCAGCTGGCCACGCTCCAACTCGCTTGATAGGTTCTGTAAATTCTTCCACTGTGTTCCTAAAGGGAATCTATGAGAATACGCACTCCACTCCCACGCTTTTCCCCTTTACCCTACCCTCCTTCCCTTACCAAATAACAATAACCGAAAAAAAATCAGATGCCTGACAAGTTTCCCTACAAGAAGGCTCTGTCCTGTTTATTTTATGGGAGAGAAATTAGAAGGAAGCAACTTAGGTCATTAATACATGGCATTACTTTATTGGATAAAATAAAGACTATATGGGGCTGGAGAGATGGCTCAATAGCTAAGAACCTCGCTTCTCTTGTAGGGGACCCACGTTCAGTTTCCAATGCCCACATCAAGCAGCTCATAACCATCTATAACTCCAGCTTTGGGGGCTCTATGCCCTCCTTTGGTCTCTGCAAGGCACTGTATACACATATGTATACATACACACATACATACATACATATATACATACATACATGCACACACACATACATACACACACAGAGAGACATCTTGAGAGAGCCATACACATAAACGATTTTTAAAAATCTAAAACAAGGATTACAGGTCCAAAGCTAAGTTCTCTCTTCAACATGTTAAAAAGAAAAGAATGCCTTGGGGAAATGTACATGCCCACTCAACCGAAAACACAGGCATCACTTCAGCCCAGCAACTAATGTGGGCAAACTGACATCCTTCTATAAACTCTGAGTGTCCACTTTCAGGAAACCCGTTAAAAAGGCCCACCAAATACACAGAAGGGGGGACATGTTAGGCAAACAAGGCCACTGGCCATCAGAGCCAGTGATATTGCCATTGATAATGGGGCCATACGTTCCCCTGGGATAAGGAAGGAGCGGCTGCCAGCCTGTGTCCTTGTAAACGGAGACTTATGAACAGACCAGAAATAGCAATTACATGTTCCAGCTAACATAACGACTGGCCTACTTTCCCAGAAGGTCTCCTCGGTTGGTACTGTAAATCTCACACGACGTGGAAGCCACTCCTTCAGGCGAAGCAGGATAGTCGGTCACCTTCGCTATAGCCAAGATATGGCAGAGACCATTCCCACTCCTAGCTCAGAGTCCGGAGCCATTCTTGTTATTCTGTCCCTCCGTAAGAAAGGCAGGAAGGTGTCAACTGAAAATGTGCCCCGAAAGAGAAAGATCCAGAAACACTGGACAGTGTGATTGCTGTCGTGATCGGCATCTAGCTGTTAAATCACTCTCCCGTGTTTTTCTCCTGGCTTTGGATTTGGGTTATATAAATATCTCAGTCTGTTTGTGTTGCTGTACCAGAAAACACTGGATAACTGTTATGGTTTGAATGTGAGATGTTCCATATAGGCTCATGGTCTTTGAACACATGTTTCCCAGATGATGGAACTGTCCATCCTCACAGACGTGTCCATCCTGTGGACTGCAGGCTGTTCTCATCCCAGGATAGCTATGAATGTGGCCCAACACCCTGATAGATGACAATAGCGTTCCACAGCGTCAAAAGTTTGGACAAGCGAGCTAGAGGTGGGCCCCAATTGGCTGAAGTAGGTCACTGAGGGGCAGCTTGGTCGATTATAACCCTTCCTGGTTCCAGCCCATACTCTCTACTTCCTTCTCCACTGAGATGGAGGGGTCCTGATGTTCCAGCTTCAGAGACCTCTGTCATGCCTTCTCAGATCGGGATGGACTGTACCCTCTAACCACGAGCTGAAACAAACCCTTCCTCATGCAGGTTGTCTCTGCCAGACATTTTGTCAGTGATGAGAACATCAACACTAATACAGTAATCTACAAAGAATAGAACTTCACTTAACAAATGCTTCTGGAGGCAGAGCTCAATGGATGTGGCATCAGTAAAGGCCTTCATGATAAGTTATCTCGTGAAAGAAGGTAGAACGAGAGAGAGAGAGAGAGAGAGAGAGAGAGAGAGAGAGAGAGAAAATGCAATAAGAGACTAAACTCACTTGTATAACAAGCCCATGCCCACCATTATGACTTTAATTTACTCAAGAGGGTGGAGCCCTCTTGACTGAATGGCCTCCCATTAGGCCCCACCTCCCCACAATGCTGCCCTGGGGAGTAAGTTTCAATACATGGACTTTGGCGACACAATCAAACCATAGCAGTAAATAAATCCAGAGCATAAATCAGTGTGTTGAATTCTCATCCCTTTGCTAAATTATGCGGGAGTTTGCATCGCAGCATGTAGACGGGATCATATCTTCTACCCTCCACCAAATATCTGGAGCTAGAGAGATGGCTCAGTGTTAAGAGCAGTGACTGATCTTCCAGATGACCAGGGTTCAATTCCCAGCCCCCATATGATGGCTTACAACCATCTGTAACTCCAGTTCCAGGCGCATCCAACACCCTCTTCTGGCCTCCTCCAGCATCAGGCACACATCTGGTGTACAGACAAAAGTGTGGGCAAAATGCTCATACACATAAAATAAAAGTAAAATTCTAAAAAAAAAAAAAAAATTAAACCTGTATCATCCAACATCCAAAAATGTTACTCCAGCCATCAAACTCTCTTATCAAATGACCTCAAGTTCACAAGGCTTCAAACAGCTCTCACAGCCTTATTACTTAAATGTTATTTTCCTAGCCTGATTTTTCAAGCTTTTTGTAAAACAGAAAACAGTTTCCACATTTTGAGCAGTAAGTGTTTGTACGATGCTATGTTGTCCTGCCTGGTACTGTTTTCCCAACACTTTTAGAAAATCTCTCTGGTATTCTAAATGTCGTCACCCCTCATAAAGGGAGGACACCCCTGTTGCTGCCAAGTGGGGCTGTTCTGTCCTCCCAAAGCAAGTTGTAATGAAGATGACCAGCCTTTCCACAACCCACTTGCAGTTAGCAGGGCAGATGTCATGTGTATTATTGCGGTCAACTGACCCCAGAGTCGGGAACTGATTTAAAGCAACATGGTACCTCTGTGTTTCTGGAGAGGACACAGAAGCCAGGGGGCAGTAAGGGGGGCGTGGTTTTCATGCATTCTGCCAACAGGCCATTTCACAGGCCCGTTTCCCAGCAGGTTTGAGAATGCGGCCTTAGGGAGTGGCACCTGTAGTGGGAAAGGCTGGTGGTATTCCCCCCTGTGGTTTACTCCAGGATGGTGCTGGGAAAAGTTAGCAAGACTTCCACAGCTCTCGGGCTGCAAAGAAGTATGGACTGGAAATCTAAACAGATGATGGGAAACAGCCAAAGGCGGCATCGTAAAGAGACACACATGTTCCTTACACTCTGGGTCCCTCGGCAACGGGCAGCTAATGCCACCGATTCCACACTTCTTCTGTCTTAGCATGTCTTTGCCACCAGATGGTCTTTCCATTTGGTAAAGGACTGAAACCTATAGCAGTTTCTCCCACTTTGCTCTGATCCACCTACCTATGCCCCTCACCACTGTTCTCGATTAATACTTTGATGTATGACTTTCTTTGTTCTATAACTAATAAAAATCTCATGGAACCTTCCCCAGTGGAACATGGTGTCTGAGGAAGCTCGAATCTATGATTTGGGGGCCATGGTCACTTCTGGGTGGCTCCACAATAAACTGTCTCATTCCTTTTGAGATGAGAACTGCTTCTGAGTTGATACAAAACCCCGAGTCCCAGCTCTACAGATGCATACAAGCTCAACCTCCAGAAGCCCACCTTCCTTTAGAAGTCAGAGCCCATCAATATGCTACCTGAACTCAGGCTTTGACCACACAAGACCACAAGCTACAGTTTGAATCTTTTTGTGTGAAGGACCTGTTGGGAGCTTGGGCAGGTACTTTTTGTTACGTCACCCACTCCCTGTCCTTTGTTCTAGAAGCTGCCTGGCTGACCTCCTCTTGGTCATAGCTGCCTTTTCCATCTGGCTAGAGCAGATGTCCCAAGAAAGTCTTCCCCGCATTCCTCTGGGTCTATCTCTATTTCGATCATTTCTAGATCCAAACACGAGGCTATGGTAACACCATGAATTGATTGTTCCCCTCCAGAACAATGTGGAATTCGCTCCAAGTTCAGGGTCAGCATATACTAATTTATTCAAAGCTTTGGGACAAAAATCATCTGTTCACAAGTTTTGGTCCCTGCTGGGTAGCAGACAGTTTGCTCAATCTGAGAGGCAAAATTAAGCATG
The DNA here is from genome assembly GCF_007827085.1 of Peromyscus californicus insignis. Classification (NCBI taxonomy): domain Eukaryota; kingdom Metazoa; phylum Chordata; class Mammalia; order Rodentia; family Cricetidae; genus Peromyscus; species Peromyscus californicus. The sequence continues at coordinate 26,531,818 of NW_026294534.1, forward strand.
ACTTACTTCCTACTATTTAGGCATCCTCTGGCTTCTGGGAATGATGGGAAAACAAATCTAGCCCACTGTGAGAAGGACTGTAGTAGAGAGAAAAGAAGTCCTGGTAAAAGAGGATAGCACTTGAGCAGGCCATCCTAGCCAGACAGAAGTGCGGCTGATATGGAGACTTCTTAGCTCAGCGTGTGTCATGGCACATGTCTGAGTATGACTGTTTTGGTTTGTTTTGAGACCGGGCGTCATTATGTACCTCTGGCTGGTCTGGAGCTCACTATTTCGGCCAGACTGGCCTTGAAATCATAGAGATCCAAGTACTGGCATTAAAGGCAGGTACCACCGTGACAGGGAGTATGACGCTTTGGCAATGCTGGTGATGAGGTGGGAATAAAGAAGTGGGGAAGCTTGCTCATTCACCTAGGAAACATTCATGGAATGTGGGTAAGGTCTTTATGTTTGGGCCTGAAGACAGACATGAAGTTAAAGCTCAGGCTTTCTCAAGCTTCCCTGCTAGATCAGTGGTTCTCAACCCTCCTGATTGATGTGGTTCATGATGTGCTGACTGACCCCCAACCGTAAAATTATTTAGTGGCTACCTCATTACTGTAATTTTGCTACTGTTATGAATTGTAATGTAAATATCTGGTAAGTTGTGACTCACAGGTTGAGAATCACTGTTCTAGGTTAACGAGACGGGCAGGAAATGAGCAAACACAAGCCATGGAGATAAGGGCTAGAGAGAGGGCAACACGGGATGGTGTGACAGCGAGGGAGGGGGGCGTCTTTAGATAGACGGGCACAGGGGTGAGCCACCAGCAAAGGAGGTGGACACAGAAGGTGGCCAAGCAGACAGAGGGCAGAAGCGATGAGGAGGTGGGGTGAGCAGGGGAGCACTAAGATGCCGGCTTAGAAACTCAATGTTTATCCACAGTCGCTTCACTGGAAGCCAGAGAGCGGTAAGTTTGAAGGTCTCCTCAGTTGATGACTTTTTGCTTTACCTACCTAAAACTTATATAAACACTCTCAGACAGGGATAAACATCAACCTTCCATAAATATATTTCATACCTCTCCAGCCTCCAAAGAAAATCAGGGCTGGTAAACTCGAGAGAGGAAAATAAGAGTCTCAAATTGAGAGGCATCTTAACAGCTGTCTAATCCAACCCTTTCCTTTTACCCCCCCATTTCACAGCCGGACAAAGCAAGAATCACCGTGCTTATGTGACCATCCAAGTCAACAGCACAACTGGAACCAGAGATCCCAGGTCTACTGATTTTCGGTCTCCACGCTCTCAGTGGTAGTTATTCCATTTTGCAAAAGACTCCAAGCATGTGGTCAATATTCATCTCCTAGTTTGAACCAAAGCTGCTCACTACCCCATGCATCTCAACTCAGACATAATCACAAATGAGACCTGTATGAATCTTTTGGATGCACAATCTCAGACCTACTGAATACCCTGTCTTTCCACTCTTCCCGGTACCTGCTGTAGACACAGAGACTTTGAGAGCTATCAAGGGCCTTTGAGAATAAACTTGACCCTATGCAAAATGCCAGACAAGAAAAAAAAAACAAAACATCAAATAGTCATTCTGTGATTGAGCCAGAGACACTAAGGTGGAAATCCTTCTAATTTGGGGGGATGTTGGGGGAAGATTCTGTCATTCCAGCAAACGGTGGTAGCCCATGATAGCTGAAAACCTATTGGCCATCTCTAACTTTTCCACATGGAAAATATAGAACTCGTCTGGCCTTGAGAAACTTTTGGCATTTTCCTGTTCCGCCTGGGATCCATGTAGCCTGAGAAAGCCAGTGTCAGATGAACTATTTTTGACCATCTAATTCCAAATGCTGAAGGAAAACACTCACACTCACACACACACACACACACACACACACACACACACACACACACACACCAGAAAAGACTGCACCAAGCAAGGAAGGGGGTCATTCAGAACTTACGCTCACATTGTATCCCCTCAGTTCTACAGGAGACAGTCCTGTCTCCTGTACATAAGCACCCTCCCTCTCATCCTGGATTCTCTGCCATGTCATTCAAGTCACTGAGAAGCTTCCTAATTGAAAACTCCCGTTTGCTCGGGATTTACTTAGCTCTTCCTTTGACACACTCCAGCTAGCTCTGTCGCTCCTGTGGGAATTGTACAGGGACATTTACTTATAAGTCCCCAAAGCACGCTAAAATGACAAGCCGAGAGGAGCCATCTGGCAAACGGTTGGTAAAAAACACTTTCCCTAGATTTGCTTTTCTTGTAAGTCCCATCCCAGGGAGCCAGCTCACCGTCAAAGTGAGTCTGAAAATGTCCTGTGGGCGCCCCCTCCCCTGACCCAAGCCTCCTTGGTGAGTTATCTGGGGAAGGCAAACACGCAAACACCTTCCAGACATAAAACGCAGGCTCCAGAGGGCAGGCAGACACCAACCCCCCAAGTGTTAGGAGCAGAAGATGACTTCTGGTGGGTTCCCCTCAAAACAATCGCAGCACTGCCGTACCAATGGGAACATCTTGCCTGACAGTTATACGGTACTCAGGATCCTCATCTGGGTAAGACCTCTGACGCCTCTCTGTCCCTCAGCACCCTGAACAGAGTTTCAAGGCACAGAATGCCATCATGGGTGTATGGAAGTTTCTAGCTTAGGTCCCACTTGATATGTCTGTGTGCTGCATCCCAAGGGTGTGGTGCCTTCAGTAACAGTCCTGCCATCTAGTTCTCGTGGGTGAGGGTGACCAAGAGTGATGTCAATAGCCTTTGTTGTTTGGGGAGCCTCTTGGGGCCCCCTGGCCAACAACTCATTAAGAGATATCTCCTACCTGGCACTGGGATTTTTTTGGTTAAAGACTTACGGCTTCTGGGACCAGTATTACCCACCCATGCAGGGCACTTGTATACATTTTTTAAAAAATCAATGAAATCTATTAGTTACATATAATTTAATAGGTTTCTATACGGGCTTTTTCCTATTGCTAAGTTTTGGCTGGCCCTACCCCCTCCCATCCCGTGCCCCCATCCTCTCTCTGTCCCGGTCTGACCCTTTTCAGCCCCAATGTCACCCTACTCTTTTATCTCACATGGGCTTTACTATCCCTCCCCTCAAGTCCTCCCTCCCACCACCCCCATAACTCATGGCTCCTTTCTTGCTTCTGGCCTCTACAGATGCTCATTCCAACACAGAAATCTAAAAATCCAAAGCTCTCCTCTATATATGAGAGAGAACACGAGACTTTCTTTCCAAGCCTGGGTTATCTCATTCAGGAATGAGTTTTTCCGATTCCACCCATTTCCCTACAAATTTTATAATTCCTTTTCCTTAGTGCTGAATAGAATCCTATTGTGTCAATGTCCCACATTTTCATTATTATTCATCGATTGGTGGACATCTTGGGTTGTTTCCCTTTTGCTAGCTATTATGAACAGAACAATGACCATGGTGTGCAGATCTTGCTGGTATGGGGTATGGAGTCATTTAGGTATAGCCCTGGAGTGGTACAGCTGGGTCCTATGGAGTTCTATTTTTAGCTTTTCAGGAAATCGCCATAATGGCTGCATCAGTGAGTGGGGGTTCCCCTTTCCCCACATTTTCTCTTGGGTTTTCTGTCATGTATTTTCTTGATAGTAGCCATTCTGCCTGGTAGAGAGAGCATCTCAGAGTAGCTTTCCCTAACACTTCCCTCACACGGTGGAAGCTGAACACATTTTTACTAGTCATTACTCTCTGTTTAGATCCATGGCCCATTTCTAGATTGGGTTGTTTGCTTGATGTTTAGGGTGTGTGTGTGTGTGTGTGTGTGTGTGTGTGTGTGTGTGTGTGTGTATTCTACATAGCGCTCTTTTGTCAGAGAGTTGATATAGTGGGCCACGTAACATGAACACAGAGCAGCTGTGTCTTCCTGCAGGAGAGGCACACAGAGAAATAAGGAATGAATGTGGAAAGGGGACTAGTTGAAAAGAAGAGGGCCTCTAGGAGCTGGAGAGGAGAGTAGGCCAAGACTGAGCCAGGCTAACAGCTCCAGGTGACAGGCTGCGGCTTCTTTTCAGTTCACAAATGAAAGGCCTTCACTACTTAGCCACTTAACTGTGTTGCCTCAGGGAGGAGTGAAGTACTCTGTGTTTGCCTGAAGTCCTCACACCACAGAGAGTAGAAGAGACCCTGGTTGGTCATCTACCTGCATCTCCACATTAGACCAAGCCATTTCCCTGGGAGAAATGACAACCGGACTGTCTTTCATAACCCTCACGCGATTCTGCTTCCCAACAGCTGTGGAGATGAGTAAAAGGAACTGGGGCCTTCAGGAGCCACAGCACTGGTTGAGCACTACTACCTCTGGGTCAGCAAAGCGTCCGGGGCATTGAGCTGGTCTTCTCCTGCACGGAACGGTGACGGTTATTACACCAGCCTTCCATTCCTTGGCTTGTAGGAGGCTTAAATAAATAACTTTTTTAAAAAAGTGACAGGGTAAATATGTGCATAATGCATTGCATACATGTGAAATTGAAAAAAAAAAAGAACGGTAATAATTATAAACAAAAAGAGGCTTCCTGAACATCCAGTCACAGCCCTCAGTAGGTTTGGGGCCTGGCCCTGCTTCCCACGGAGCTCTCGGGAGACTGAGGAAGGGGACAGAGAAGGATGCACGTGTACCGTTTCTGCAGTCTTCAAGGGTGGTGAGCTCTCGAAGGTGGCCGGACCAGGCCTCATGGTTTCAGCCTTGGAGATGAGTCTGAAAACAGAAAGCCTCAGGCTCCCACACTGGCAGACGCTGGGCAGGGAGCAGAAACCGTTAGGTAAAATCTAATCAAGCCCAGAAAAAGCCTTTAATAAAGTGCTGAACGTACTCCATTTCAAGGTCAAAATGGCATGCTGTGTGTCTCACTAAGCTATTTGGGCCCTGGAGCTATGAAATGTTAAAAAACATTTTTTCAGTATATCTTAGATTATTTTAGTATCTGGCAATTGATGCTTTGGTTTAAACTTTTTAAGCTTATTTTCGTGTGTGTGTGTGTGTGTGTGTGTGTGTGTGTGTGTGTGTGTGTGTGTGTGCGCGCGCGTGCGCACGCTCATTCCTGCCGCCTACACATATGCAGGCAGAGAACAACTTTCAGGAATCAATTGTTTTCTTCCACTATCTGGGTTCTGGGGAGTGAGCCTACGTTGTTAGGCTGGACCATTTGCCCTGGTCCCTGCTAAACCATCTTACCGGTTTCAGAGAGCACCACCTATGGGGTGTGAGGCGCTCGGTAATTAGGATGTCCGCGTGGGATCTGTCTTTCGAATACGCTCGGTTGGTTTATTCACACAAACATGCCTTAGAATATCTTGCTAATGTCAACGTTAAACAGACCTCCCACCGATTGGGGGACAGTTGTTTGGGCAGAAATACTGCTTCAGGGATCCCCTGGGGAACCTTCTCCACTGGGGACGCTTCAGAAACTTTCAGGCTTGACTCATGTCCTCTGCGAAGTCCTTCAGCTGTGACAGGCTGAGAGGATGTCACTGGTGGAGACCCAGGAGGTCCTGGAGAGTGTAGGCCAACGGCTATCTGGTGTGGACCCAGTGCCAGAAAGTCAACAGTGACTGAGATCAGGGCCACGCACAGAGTCTCAAGTCCTCTCTCTCTGAAGGGTATCGACACAGTGGTTGGAGAAGCATTCTAGGTCATGGTGGTGAGATCCTAGAGACCATTCCCAAAGTTCCAATTCTTGTATCATTTCACTGGGTGGTAGCTTGTGCTAGCAGGGCTCACAGTTTGGCCACCAACAGTCAACATCACCTTGGGGTTAGTTCATTAGCCTACCAAGGCCTGTCCTGGGCTAGGCTGCCCTCTGAGGTCTAGTACCTGTGCCAAGTTCAGGCATCACATTATTTCGAGTCACACAAAAAAGCTTTGGAGTTACATCATACGTAGTTTTAATGATTTATTTATTCTATGTGCATTGGTGTTTTGCCTATGTGCACGTGTGTGGGAGGGTGTCGGGTGCCCTGGAACTGGAGTTATAGACAGTGACTCTGTCTGTAACTGGAGTTACAGACAGTGAGCTGCCGTGTGGGTGCTGGGAATTGAACTCAGGTCCTCTGGAAGAGCAGCCATCGCTCCAGCCCCACAGTATGGTTTTTCAGCTATGTTCCTCACTCCATTTCCCAGTTTGGTTTAAACAATGGCTAAATGAGTGAAGACCACGTGACTCTTGCGGTTTATAATACCGATACTGAGCTTTGTCCCACATGCCAGCCTTCCACAGCCACATGCCTGTCCCCTTTTCCCTGTTCCATTCTACATCAGGGACATAGGTGTGACCTGGGCCCTCGCAACAGCTGCTCCCGTATAGGAGTTGCAGACTAGATGGGGCTGTTAGACTGACAGCTGCTGTACCTAAATTTCCTAAGGAGAAAGTGACACCCTATGGAATCTCTTAAAGATAGTATGTGTGTGTGTGTGTGTGTGTGTGTGTGTGTGTGTGTGTGTGTGTGTATGTGTGTGTGTGTGTATGCATATATGTATGTGTGTATATATATGTATGTATATGTGTGTATACCTACACACACACACACACATTATTAGGCTGGGGACATGGTTCTCTTGGAAGAGTGCTTACCTAACATGCATGCACAAAAGCCCAAGGTTTGAGTCTCCAGTACTGCACAAATAGAGCGTGGTGGCACCCATCTAAAATTCCAGCACTTGAGAGACAGAGACAAGAGGATTAGAAATTCAAGGCAATCCTCTGTTTATGAAAGTTTAAACTCAGCCTAGGCTACACATGACAAGAAAATCAAACCCACCAAACAAACAAATCCAATGTTATTAAAAACATCAAGAATTTTGTAAATGTCCACAATGACATAGATATAGACATTAAATTAAAAAGTTGCCAAAATGAGCTGGCTCTTTGGAGCCCATTACCTATGGTGGGACACCTTACACAGCCTTGATGCAGGAGGAGGGGCTTGGACCTCCCTCAACTGAATGTACCAGGCTTTGCTGACCCCCCATGGGAGACCTTACCTTTTAGGAGGAGAGCATGGGGGTGGGTTGGAGGTGAAGGCTGGGGGGAAGCAGGAGGAGGGAAGAGAAGGGGAGCTGTGGTTGATATGTAAATTGTATAAAAATTTTCTTAATAAAGAAAAAATATAAGGCTAGGCGGTGGTGGCACACGCCTTTAATCCCAGCACTTGGGAGACAGAGCCAGGCGGATCTCTGTAAGTTCGAGGCCAGCCTGGTCTACAGAGTGAGATCCAGGAGAGGCACCAAAAACTACACAGAGAAACCCTGTCTCAAAAAAAACAAAACAAAACAAAAAAGGGAAGAAATAAAATAAAATAAAGTTGCCAAATGACTTACCATAGCCTCCTGTTACCTTTTGTTTTAAATAAAATTGGCATATGTGCTATTTCACTCTTTGTAAAACATGTATTCATACATTATACCCAAAAGACTGGGAGAATACCCACTGAAATACTAAGAACAATTAAGGGTGAATGGTAGTGTTCTTTGTACCCCATTATTTTCAATACTGGGGATCAAACTCAGGACCTTAAGGATGCTAAGCAAGCACTCTACCACAGTGGACTGGGGCCTCCCCCACTGATCACTAATTCAGAAAATATCTTACAGCTGGATCTCATGGAGGCATTCCCTCAGCTGAGGCTCCTTCCTCTCTGATGACTCTGGCTTGTGTCAAGTTGACCCACAAAACCGGCCAGTCCCACTGACCCTCTGTCAACTTGAAACATAAACATGTCACTGTTAAGCCACAACCCTTCCTTTCTTATTCATCCCCAAGGTCTCACATTAAGAACACAAATAACTTTAAAAGTCCCACAGTCGTTCGAGTCCAGCCTGGTCTACAAAGTGAGATCCAGGACAGGCTGCAAAACTACACAGAGAAACCCTGTCTGGAAAAAAAAAAAAAGTCCCACAGTCTTCACAAATTCAAACACACTAAAATTTCAGTCCATTTAAAATAGCCAATCTCTTTTAAAATCCAAAGTCTTAAAATTCGAAGTCTCTCAACTGTGGGCTCCAGCAAAATACTTTCTTACTTCAAGAGGGAAAAAATCAGGGCACAGTCACAATCAAATCAAAGCAAACCCAAATTCCAGCTGTCCAGTGTCTGGGACCTACACATGGCCTTCTGGACTCCTCCAAAGGCTTGGCTCACTTCTCCGGCTCCGCCCTCTGCAGCGCACATGGCTTGTCTTCTAGGCTCCAGCTGATTCTACTCCACTCCTGCTGCTGGTCTTGGTGGTCATCCCACAGGCCTGGCATCTCCAAAAAGCTGGGGTCCCTTGCTGCATCTGGGCTACACTTTCACCAATAGCCTCTTATAGGCTCTCCTCATGGTGCCCAGCCTCAACTTCTGTCTGCATGACCCCTTCAATCCTGGGCCTTCAACTGCCACCGAGGCTACACCTTCACCAATGGCCTCTCCTGGCCACTCACAATGCCAAGCCTCAGCTGCTTTCCATGACCCCTTCATGCCTTCAAAACCAGTTCCACCTGGGTAACTCTTACACATTACCAAGTCTGGCTGCCAGCACAGAGTACAGCCTTGGTTGCCTCTGGAACACAGCCTCTCTGTGTTCTCAGGAAACACTTCCCAGAAGATTTCACCTCAGTGATGCTGGTCTCTTCTTAATCACAACTAATTTCTTAGCTCCAGCAGAGCAGTATCAAGTATCCCAACAAAGAAAAGTTTTGCTGTAGTAGTTCTGGTATCTTGTTAATCACAGCTGATTCTTCAGCCCTAGCTAACCAGAACCACAGACTTTTAATTGAAAGTAACAAATGGCCGTGTCTTTAAATTTCCCTCTGAAACTTCAGAAGCCAGGCCTCCATCTTCTGCACTGCTCTCAACAGTCTTATCTTCCAAGTTCCTAAAGAACATTCTACTGAGCTCTCAACACTTGGGGGCTCTTCTAGCCTAAAGTTCCAAAGTCCTTCCACAACCATCCCTCAAACATGGTCATATCTGTCACAGCAATACAGCACTCCTGGTACCAACTTGTCTTAGGGTTTTTATTACTGCTATGAAACACCATGACCAGAAAGCAAGTTGGGGAGGAAAGGGTTTATTTGGCTCACACTTCCACACTGCTGTTCATCATCAAAGGAATTCAGGACAGGGACTCAAACAGGGCAGGATCCTGGAAGCAGGAGCTGATGCAGAAGCCAAGAAGAGGTACTGCTTACTGGCTTGCTTCTCATGGCTTGCTCAGCCTGCTTTATTATAGAGTCCAGGGATAGCACCACCCACGATGGGCGGGGCCCTTCCCGCATTGATCTCTAACTGAGAAAATGCCTTACATCTGGATCTCATGGAGGCCTTTCCTCAACTGAGGCTCCTTCCTCTCTGATGACTTTAGCTTGTGTCAAGTTGACACACAGAATCAGCCCGTACATAAGACATCATGTCTCAGAGACATCCCAAGAGGTGTCATTCAACCAAGAGCGATAAATGGTAGCCTCGCACATGGAATCCCAGCAGGCAAGCGTATGAGGCATGAGGATTTCCATGAGTTCGGGGCAAGCCTGGGCTACATAGTGAGTTCCAGGCTAGCCTGGATAGCCTGTCTCAAAAAGATTAAAAAACAACAACAACAAATAAACAAAAGGCACATAAGGCTTTACCTCTTTATGTCACTGGGAACAGAGGAAAAGGAAGCCAGCTCAGGAAGGAAATTTCCTGCTGCAGTTTGCTCCCAGTTTCCTTTCCTGCCTTGCCTACTTCCTGTTTCCTACACCATAGTAAAGAAACAGCACTTCCTTTCCGAGCAACTGAGACCTCGATCTGTAGCAGGAGTCTTAAAAGTTCTTATTAATAAAATCAAACCTGAGCCAGGTATTGGGGTGAACTGGAAGATCAGAAAAGCAGAACAAGCCACAGCCACCTCACCTCACTGGATCCTCAGCTGGTCTTGTTTCCTCAGACTGGAGGCCTCTGAGTCCTCATCCAGAATGGGTCTCAGCTGAACTGCTGCTCAAAAGCCTGAAAGCTTAACCAGGCCAAATGTTTCTAGTTCCTGGTCCTCACGCCTTATATACCTTTCTGCCTTCTACCATCACTCCCTGGGATTAAAGGCTTGCTTTCTGGGATTAAAGGTGTGTGTCACCATGCTTGGCTGTATCCTTGAACACATGGATTTCTGCCTAGCTCTGCCTCCCAAGTGCTGAGATTAAAGGTGTGTGCTACCACTGCCTATCCTCTATGTTTAATATTGTGGCTGTTCTGTCTCTGACCCCAGATAAGTTTATTAAGGGTGCACAATATTTCGGGGTACACAATACCACCACATCGACCTGAGACTTAATCCAGAGACCTGATACAATCTCAAACTTTTCTGACAAAACGTAAAATCAAAAATTGGTTTTGAAGAAATATTCTTTAACAGACACTGACTAATGGTTTTTTGAGAGGCACCATGTACTACAAACAACCCTCCAGAGTTGGTTTTCTTGACCTCAGTTTTTAGGGAAAGCGTCAGAGGCTCCCAGAAGTGAAGTCATTTACCCAAGCTCCCAGTCCAGTTGAAGTGGGCTAGGGTGAGCTGCAAACCCAAGTCTGTGTGCAATGGTCTCTCATGCTGTGGCATCCTTGGTGACAGCTGTGAACATGAGGGCAGGTCATCCTTGACGCCTCTGGAGAGGGGAGACTACTCCTTGGTTTGTAAGTACCCTGAGTGAAGATGTGTCCTAACACCTGGGGTCAGCTTGTTGGGCAAGCCGGAGACAACAATCAGTCCTTCATAACCTGCATGGGGTCTAGCCCTCCGAGGCACTCCAGGAGTGGATATAGTCTGACTGTTTTCATTTTTGAGGTGGGCTAGGGGGCATGGCTCACCAATAAACTCTTTGCATAGCAAGTGAGGCAGGTGTGAGCAGAGAGAGAGAGAGAGAGAGAGAGAGAGAGAGAGAGAGAGAGAGAGAGAGAGAGAGAGAGAGAGAGAGAGAGAGAGAGAGAGAGACGAAGGAGGAGGAGGAAAACATTTGAAAAATATTCTAGGTGTTAAGGAGATGGCCCAGTGGGTAATGTGCTTGCTACAGAATCATAAAGATCTGCATTCACACCCTCAGCACCCATGTAAAAACCAGGAGCAGCACACAGCACACACATCTGTAACCCCAGCATAAGGGGTGTGTGTGTGTGTGTGTGTATGTGTGTGTGGCGGCAGGGGTGGGGGGTAGGGTGAGTATAGGTGGTGACAAACCGATCCCTGGAGCACACTGCCCAGGCAGTCTAGTTGAATTGGTTCACTCCAAGGTTTGCCGAGGGAGCCTGTCTCAAAAAGTTCGGTGGAAAACCATAGAGGAAGCCATCCAACATTGGTTCCTGGCCTCCACACCCAGAGACGCACATACACACTCACACCTACACCCTTTTTAAAAACGATCTAGATCTTTCCTTTTGCTGATTTCCCTTTTTGCTGTTGTTCTGCTAAGTTCTGCCAGGGAATCTTCTAGAAGAAGGCTGGGGCGTGCCTAACTCCCTTTAGACCGCAGACCTTTCCTGGTTTCCTATGGTGTGTTCCATTCTGTGCCCCAGCTCTCCTCATCTCTGCCATTGTGTGCACTTGGTGATCTCTGGACGCCCACCCTAAGAGAAAAGTACACAGAAACCAAGCATCTGTGTACCTCCAACAGTCCTGTTCGCTTTATATGTGTATTTTCTCCTTAAATCTTCACAACAGACCTTTACGGGGTAATATCACCATTTTACAGATGAGAAATCAGAGCCTTCCAGGGCTGAAGTAATTTACCCTTGGCCACTGCTACATAATTTCAGCAGTAATTTACTTTAACAATACTTCCTTAAAAGCAGCTTGGGACAACAAAAGTCTAATCTATCTGCTGGGGGCGGTTAGGAGCAGTTAATTAGGGGATGAGTCAGGAGCCACCCCTCCAGCAGTAGTTAGCAGATAAAATGCCTTAATCAAGAATTAAGATCTTCAGAGGTCATAACTTAGCATTTAGATTATAGCGTGCAAATCCACTCTAAAGAGTTTATTCATTAGCAGAGGGATGCTAGAAATATTTTTGCTAGGGGCATGAATAGGCAATTTACTTCCAAATTGGGTCCTTGGTTAGAAATACACAGACTCCATACTCTTCCACATATCAGGTTTTTAAATTGGACAAGCCCAGGGATATCCTGTCAGAGGCCGTCTCTACTGATCTTCGTCTTCCCACTTCCTGTGGTCCTTATCGTAAGGGGTGCCCTGGACAGCCAAGGAAACTTTCCTTGCGAGAGACCTATTGTACAGAGCAGGCTGTGAACAGGTACTGTGACTGTTCTGTACACCTTGCAGGTAATAGGGAACTCTTGGCAGAATCTAATAGAGCCCTGGTTGTGACATCACCAACTGTGGGAAGCTCGGCCTTGGGGAAAGGGACCTTAGCCTTTCCCAGGCTTGGTCAAGTGATCCTTGCCCTCTCCTGAGTGGGGAGACTGGGTTAGGTGTGTTAGCAACAATCTGGCTAGCAAGGCCAGAATTTGGGGCCAGCTCCGAGGCCCTGCTGCCTCTTGAGAGAAGAGATTAAGCGAAGAGGCCCCCTGCCCTGTAGGTCAACAAGAAGAAAAACCTTAATCTTGACAGTCTTCCAGGAAGTGAATCTTTAAGAATCCTCTTGTGTCCCAAGCTCTTTAAAGGTCAGGCTGAATACATAAGCTGTGTTGTCTTAACAGGAAAGAAACGGTGTTTGACTTGATGTGTGTACTTAGATACATGAAATTCGGCATAGGACCATAAGAGGAAGGAAGGGTAAACCACAAACATAGCTTTCTCGGTGTCCTTTGCAAAAAAGGTCAGCTGTCCTTCGTGCTGGTGGCCTGGGTCTGGGAACCCTTCCTTCCTTGTGCCGAGACTCTCAGCTGTGTCTTTCTCAAGCCATCAGACTGCCCAGGTCACCAACAAGGGCTCGTGGCCTGAAAGGACACAAATACCCCACTTCCACTATCCTCTGAGGGCAACGGGCCTTCTCCGGGAGTGTTATCGACAGGGATATGCAACGTAAGATTTTTCAAGATTTTTCCCCATCCACAGTGACATGTTGACTACAAGTATTTCTGAATTGGACCTAAAAAAGAGAAGCAGCACATGCAGAAAATGCCTTAATGGGGAATGAATATTGAGCGACAGTCCTTAAAAACATCCATCTCCGTGTTTGAAACACAGGGGCCTATGGTGAAGTGTATTTACGGTGGTGGGAGTTATGATCTCCAGACAGCCACGCCTAGAGCGCGCCGGCTTCAGGGCAGCCATTAGTCAGGGATCCAGCCTTCTCATCAGAGAGATGGGGAACAGCTTCGCTGAGACCCAGTAAGAGCTAGGGGAGTGAGGGGGGTTGGGATCCTAGTATCCTTTTCCAGATATCTACTTATTGATAACTACACTGCCTGTGAGCTCCAGCCCAAGCTGGGTCAACATTTCTGGGTCCTTATCTAGGAATCCTTAGCTGCACTGAGGGCCACATACCTGATAAGCTGCGCCCATCCCAAGCTTATCTTGCAACTGGTGCTTCAGATTTGTGATTTAAGGAAACATATTGGTTGGTCTTTACATTGAAACAAACATAATGAAGCAAAGCCATATTTCCTTCTTCCCTCCTTCTCTTCCTCTCTTCCTTCCTTCCTTCTTGCTTTCCTTCCTCCCTCTCTTCCTTCCTTTCCTCCCTCCCCCTTCCCTTCTTTCTCTCTTCTTCTCTCCCTCCCCTTTCTCCCTCCCTCCCTCCCTTCCTTCCCTCCCCACCCCCACCCCCTTGTCCTGGAGATCAATCTCACAGCCTTGCTCACTCAGCCTCTTCTGGAATAACCTTCCTCTCTGAAGCCCTACACAAGGTCAGGGCCCCCAACAGGAATGGGGATGAATGAACGTCGGTGCACCACCTGCCTTTGACGGACACTTTGGAAGTTTTTGAGGAGTCCCTCTGAAGCAGACAGAAAGGCCATCAGCTCTAGGAGCATGGACAGGCTTCCTGGGGCTCTCCAGGTGCAATGTGCTGATTGTCATGGGGAGGGATGCCATGCCTGGGTCAGTTAGCACACAGGCGTTGTTGTGGATGCAAAAGTATCTAATGATTTCAGTTCTGGGCAGCCTCATTCATTCACACACAAGTTTCGATGCTTTCTATGTGCAGGGCCATGAACTTATTGATGGGGTTACAGACTGAACAAGTGCCTACATTCTCCCTACCCACACCTTGCCTTATTTATTCTTAGCCATTTGACTAGAATAGGTTTTTACCACCATCCCTTAAACTAGGCTTGGTGAACGCAGGATCCTCCTCTTTCTGACCTTCAGCCATTCCACAAAACGGCTGATGACCTAGAAAGTCTGTGAAAGCATGTGGGTGAGTCAGGCAGGCCTCAGGTGCTTGTTGTATAGTAGCAAATATGTCCATAGAATGGAGTGCTGTGCTGGATAGTTTTATGTTAACTTGACACACACTAGAGTCATCAGAGAGGAGGATGCCTCAATTGAGAAAATGTCTCCATAAGATCTGGCTGTAGGCCATTTTCTTAGTTAGAGATTGATGGGGGAGGGGCCAGTCTATGGTGGGTGATGCCACCCCTGGGCTGGTGGTCCTGGGCTCTATAAGAAAGAGGGCCGAACCAACCATGATGAGCAAGCCAGGAAGCAGCATCCCTCCATGGCCTCTGCATCAGGTCCTGCCTCCAGTTTCCTGCCCTGCGTGAGTTCCTGCCCTCACTGCTTCTGATGAGGAACTGTTATATGGAACTGGGAGTGAAATACCCTCCCTCTCCCCTCACCCCCCCCCCTCCACCCCCCTACCAAGCTGCTTTTGTTCATGGTGTTTTGTCACAGCAATAGTAATCCTAACTATGACAAATACTTACCTGAGCTGCTTCGGGCTGGGAACGATAATGAACAAAGTTACTGTGAACGACCTTGTGTGGTTCTTTTTTGTGGACACATGACATCATTTATCTTGGTCATATATATCACCCAAAGGCCCATTGCTGGGCAAATAGATGAGTTGTGGTATATTCACTCAATGGAATATGATTCAAAAGAAAAGAGGAATGAATTACCAAGACATATAACAAAACCAGTCCCTTCTATGTGATTCTTTCTGTATAAAGACCTAGAACAGGAAAAACTAAACTCGTGTGAAGAATTGGAACAGTGGC
The DNA here is from genome assembly GCF_007827085.1 of Peromyscus californicus insignis. Lineage (NCBI taxonomy): Eukaryota > Metazoa > Chordata > Mammalia > Rodentia > Cricetidae > Peromyscus > Peromyscus californicus. The sequence goes on from NW_026294534.1 coordinate 26,546,977, forward strand.
TCACTAAGGCACAGCATCCTGTGTTTTGTCAGGGATGCTAATTGCACAGATACATACAGTTATCAAAACTTACCACGCAATACACTTTAAATCTGCATATTTCATTACGTATAAATTGTATTTAAACAAATAATTTGAAACACAAGACTGTCCAGGTTTTCGTTTCTGTCTAGAACACAGGAAGAAGCTAAGCACTCACAGTTTGGGGGTATACACACACTTGCTGTTGGTTGTACTGTTTTTGTGCTTCTAAAGATCCTTGGAAAGTTTCATATTAAAACCAATTTTCAAAGTCAAGATTCAAGAAATAGAAACAGAATGATGAAACCTTACATTCAAGGAAACTTAGAGGTCATAGCCTCCGTCTTCCACTTGAACCCAGTATGCTGGTAGGTTTTCATTAACTTGACACAAACCTAGACATATCTAGGTCAGGGGAATCACAACAGAAAATTCCTCCATCGGATTTGTCTGTAGGCAAGTCTGTTGGGCATTTTCTTGATTAACGATTGATGGGGGAGGGCCCAGCTCCCTGGGAGTGGTGTCACCTCGGGGCAGGTGGTCCTGGGTTCTATATGAAAGCAGGCTGAGGGAGCCATAGGAGCAAGCCAGTGAGCAGGATACTCCATGGTTTCTGCTTCAGTTCCTGCCTCTAGGTTTCTGCACCGACTTCCCTTAGTGATGGAGAATGACCTGAGGGTTCTAGATGAATCAAACTCTTTCCTCTCCAAGCTGCTCTTGGTCACGGTGTTTTATCATAGCAATAGAAACCCTGAGACACTTATGTTCCTTTAAAACATCTGTGCTAGATGGTTCTCTTAACCAGACTTCGCATAGCGAAGGGCAGTGCTTCTTACCTCCTGAGAAGCCATTCCAAAATGCAAACAGTGACCACAGAGAGTCAGGGCTAAATGCAGGGAGACAGGCAGGCCTCCCAGACTGTCTGCTGGGTTTGTGGAAGGGCACACCCCACATCTGAGAGCATAGCCCCTCCCTTGAAGTGGTGGCTTCCACCTGGACGTCTGTCCAACTTAAAGATGTGGTCTTTCTTCTCATCCTGACTCTTCTCTTGTCTCCCAGCACTGCCTACTTCTAGAGACTTACACGTCCTCTGAAAAAGAAGAGGCACAAGCCTGCCCAGGCTCTCCTCATGCCCATAGAAGATAAACAGATTCCGGCAGTCTGGCCTGAGACTTGTGAAGCCTGGCACTTCGAGTGACTGGAGGATTCCCTTGCTAGACAACCACAGTATTATGGCCAAAAGAAAGAGTGCCAGGCCGGGCAGTGGTGGTGCACGCCTTTAATCCCAGCACTCAGGAGGCAGAACCAGGCAGATCTCTGTGAGTTCAAGGCCAGCCTGGTCTACAGAGTGAGATCCAGGACAGGCACCAAAACTACACAGAGAAACCCCATAAAAAAAGAAAGAAAGAGCCGGGCGGTGGTGGCGCACGCCTTTAATCCCAGCACTTGGGAGGCAGAGCCAGGCGGATCTCTGTGAGTTCGAGGCCAGCCTGGGCTACCAAGTGAGTCCCAGGAAAGGCGCAAAGCTACACAGAGAAACCCTGTCTCGAAAAACCAAAAAAAAAAAAAAAAGAAAGAAAGAGTGCCAGGCATGTGAAAAGCCTGATATATAGTTCGACTGTCCACCAGGCCTTATGTCATGGGCACATACATAGAGGTAGAAAAGACACACAGACCTGGATCTGCTCTTGGTCCTCCTGCTATCCATTACTGGTTCGCAACAGGGGCCAGGGCCAGGGGCAGGTAAGGTCATCCAGGCAGGACAGGGTCTGGAAGGAGGCAGAAGGGGCACTTACAGCACACTTGTAATTATACTCATAGGGCCACCCAATCCCATTTTCCCGTGACAGAGAACTCTAGCAATTCTGGCTAGGATCACGTGTCCATCTGCTGGAACTTCCCCGGCCCAGGGAGGGCTTTTTGTTTACTGCTATGCTTCTACTGCCCAAAGCGGTGCCCGACCCATTTGGGAGTCACAGAGAATGAATGTATGGCATAAATGGACGTCACTGCTTTGTATGTCTTTGTATGACTTCGTAAAAACAAACAAACAAACAAACAAACAAAAAACAGCTTAGGGTCCTCTCTCTGTTGTGGCCCGGCTTATGTGTGCAAAGGGACAGAGAAGAGCCCTCCTCAGTTCACACCGTCATCAAAGGCAGCCGGGTGACCTGGCTAGGCATCTAGCCAGCTACTCTGCTATGCTCAGGGCTGCTGACGAGTCAGGAGCCCTCTACATGGATCTGATGAGGCTGGGACATGCCGAGCGGCCCCTCTAGGCAGCTGCTTGCAGCAGATACACGTGAGCACGGAGGAGTGCTGAAGGAGCACGGTTATGTAACAGGCTGGTCAGGCAGCGGGGCGGCGGGGGCGGGGCAGGGGCGGCGGGGGCGGGGCGGGGGGCGGGGCATCCAAGACCTGGGGCTGCGCAGCCTCTCCTACACTCAATGCTTGCTTTCTTTTGACTCCAGAGAATGTGATGAAAAGGAGAGAGGGGAAAAAAAGCCTCGGAAAGAACCTTTCTTTAATGAGCTAAGAAAAGAATCTCATTTTAACGCAGTCCCCTCAGAGGTGAACAGTGACCCCGCCTCCCCAGTCAAGCTAACCTTGGTCTGGAGTTGCTGGTACTCCTTGCCCTGGAGGCCTCCTTTGAACCCTCCTCTTCCCCACACCGTACTATCCCCGTGGGGTCTGTGTACTTTTGCAGCCCAGCCACTTCCTTCCCCTCTGTCCCTCCCCATGGCCTCCGTGGTTGGGAAGGAGTTCCCCTTAGCAACAGCTGTCTATGGATGTGGATGGAGAACTGACTGTTGGCGCGGACCTTCCTTCCCACAGCTTGTCGGAGTTCATCTTCTGCTTTGTCCGGCACAGCTTCTCCAGACCAGTCATGGCAGCTCACCATACCCAAATCTCAGTCCTGTTACTCTTGATACCCCAGGGTACTACCCTTGACCCCTCACACCTGTACATGTCTGTGGATGCCATAGGAGTGGGTCAAGGGGGGGTGTCTCCAGAGCCAGCCTACCATCCTGGGCCACCATCCTGGCCCTGCTACCAGTTCTCACCAGGGAATCTGGAGAGGTGACCTAAGCTGTGCATACTAATCCTGGTTAGCTTTATGTCAACTTGACACACAGGGTAGAGTCTTCAGAGAGGAGGGAGCCTCAGTTGAGAAAATGCTTCCACAAGATGTGGGATAGCTGTAGGTAAACCTCTGGGACATTTTCTTCATTAGTGATTGATGGAGGAGGGTCCAGCCCATTGTAGGTGGTGCCATCCCTGGACTGGTGGTTCTGGGTTCTATAAGAAAGCAGGCTGAGCAAGCCATGAGGAGCAAGCCAGTAAGCAGCTCCCCTCCATGGCCTCTGCATCTGCTCCCGCCTCCAGGTTCCTGCCCTGTTTGAGTTCCTGCTCTGGTTGTCTGCTCTTCCAAGACCATGTGGTCCAACTCTGTGTAAGTTGTCCCACATTGCCAGTCATACTGGTCAGCCACCAGCCCTTGACTTCTTAGAAGCCAGTTTCTGCAATGTATGCATATTTCCTAGCGTACTGTACATCATAGCATATATAATATGTATTATATGTTACTCTATATAATATTATATATAAAAAGTACATATAGGCATGTTTGTTTGATAATTCTTTTTCAATAGTGGGTATTGAAATCAGATTTTTGTGCATATTAGGCACCTGATCTACGACTGAGGATATATTTTAGCTCCACTTGTCAATCTTAATAATTAATTATATATATTTCAAGATACCTAGTGTTTCTTGTTGTCTTCACAGCAGAAGTTAAATTCCACACAAGGCTGTTACTAATGCAGCTAGCATTTACAGACTCCGTTCTGATCGCTGTCCCCCACACAGCCCAGGCATCCTGACTCTAGTACACTGGCACACTCTCATCTGCCTGGAGAAACCTCCTTGACCAGCAGGCCACCAGCAGCCTTTCTCACAACCAGTGGACTCCTTCAGAGTCTGTCTCTGTCTCTTCAGGCTCCCATAGAGCGTGGCATTGTTCGTCGTTACAATGCCTGTCCCTTGGGACTATTGTCTGTGGGAGGTTTTGTTTGTTTGCTTGCAAACCCTTGTGGGAGGAATCATGGCTCCAGCCTTGTTTCTGTGACACCTGCCCAGCTTATTAGATCACCACACAGTACAGTAGAATATAGTATATACAGGAAGTAGGATGGAGGAGGACTTGTAAATACATATGGTACAATCTATAGTATTTTATAGTATAGTGTATTCTTGACCCACTAAAATTGGTTACCCAAACTCAGGGACTTCTCTCACATTTCCCTCTTGCTCTTTCAGCCATACTGATCTGAGTAGCTTATATTCCCTGGCTCTCAATCTTGAACTTATTTCAACCTACTGTTTACCTGGACTCCATCCACCAAAGGCACCAGGGAGTGCTGTGTAGTTAGACCCAGCAGTCAGCTCTTTGCCCTGATGGTCCTCAAGTGGTCTCTCCTCTACTTGCTCCTCCTTCTCTCCCTGACCTTTGAAAGGTGGCATCTTGGAGGCAGGCCTGGGGCCTCTTCTCTCTTGTGGATTCTGCTTTCTTGGCTTCCTCTTGAAGACGCATGACTCTAGGTGCGGTCTCCTCGCTGATGAGCCTCACGTGTTTAACTGTTGCCTCCTTCCCTCTCTTGAGCTAAAGGCCCCATGTGCAGCTGCTTCTCAAGTCCCCTAAATGGATGCTCTTCACCCTCCACCCCTCCGCCATCCACCAATTAGTAATCAGCAACGACAACTCAAGCCTCAGGTTGCTCAGCCCAGACATATGGGAACAACTTTGAATTCTTTCTTTCTCTCACACCCTACCCAGTCCATTGTTGTGTTTTGTTACACTTTCCATTGTGTCTACAGAATGTGGCCACTCCTCACTGCTCTGGCCAGCCTCACCAGAACGATGTGGATGGGTTTCTATATAATCTACCCATCTTGACTCTTGTCCCACGACACGCAATTCACATCCTGACAGCCTGATTGACTCTGGGAGAACCTACACCAAGTCATAGCTCTCCTCTCCATAAAATCTGACCCTATTGCCTCTCTGGCACCGTATATGACTCCTGTCTCCCCCAAGCCCTGACTGGACTCCGGCCACGCCAGCCTCCTCTTTGTTTCCTCAGCCAGGCCAGGCACAGTCCTGCAGCCCTGACTATGGCTCAGTGCTCTCCAGGCCTACCAGCTTCCCACTCCTCCACAGCCTGCAAGTCTTGCCAAGTGTGCTCTCCCCAGTCACGTGCTACAGTACTTCACACCTTCCTTTAAATGCCAGCAGCAGCATCTGTGGGGTACTGTGCGTGTACCTACTCCTTTAAACTATACTTTTCGAGATGGTCAGCCAATATGCAGTCAGGAATGTGCAGCCAGCTGGCATTCTACCAGAAGAGCCATCCTCCAGAGGCTGCAGATCTGAAATTCTGCCATTCACATCTTAGGCAACAATGGACACTCTGCTAATTAACACGCTAAATTAACGAAGTCTGCCTGTATTAGTAAAACCAGCAACGTGCTAAATGGAAGGGCAGAAAGTTGGCTCAAATAGATGGCTGCAATCATTTAGGGACACCTCCCTGTCTTACATAAGCAAAGCCGAAGAGTTCAGTAACGCCTATAAACTGTACCCATCATGGGGGAATTGATTCCTCATATATTTTGTGCCCCACTAATGATTTGGAAGGGTTTGAGGCTACATGGTTCCTGAAGGACATGGCATTTCAAAAACATAGGAAGGTTACCTGGGATTCAGAACAGGTTGTACAATTTGGAAGCTTGGTTTCTAATAATTATTTGGTTAAAACAAACAAACAAACACACCACCATCTGCAGCATGCAGCTTGGCATGCACTTGGAGTATTCCCTGACAGTGACATTATGGGGGAGTGGCTCTCTACCTCAATGACTTCAGACTCTTTAGAGACTTCTGTTATTTATCAAAAATAGAATGTCACAATTAGGGCTCAGTGGATAAAGTGCTTGCTGTGTGTAAGTAGAGGGCCTGAGTTCAAATCCTCAGAATGCACATAAAGCTGGGTGGGGTAGCAACGATCTGTAACCTGTTACAAGATTGAGAGGTGGAGGCAGGAGGATCTCTGGAAGCTCATGGGTCAGTTAGTCAAGTGCTCACTATGGTAAGTAACAAGAGACCCCATCTCAAACAGGGAAGAAGGCAAGGACCACTATATCATACACACACACACACACACACACACACACACACACACACACACACACACACACACAGGTGGGATTTTCTTTATCAGACTGCCAGTTAGCTCTGTCCTACCAGCTGGCTCCCGAATAATCACACAGAGACTTAATATTAATTATAAATGATCAGCTGATAGCTTAGGCTTGTTACTAACTCGCTCTTACAACTTAAATTAATTTGTATTTCTTATCTACACTCTACCATGTGGCAATACCTTTTTTTAGCATGGCATATTCATCTCTTGCTTCTGCATCTGGTTGGGAACTCTGCCTTTCTTTTCCCCACACTCTTCTTTTTGTCTACTCATCTCGCCTAACCTCTACCTGCCTAGCTATTGGACAGTCAACTCTTTATTAACAATGAGGGCAGCACATCTTCACAGTGTACAGAAGGATTATTCCACAACACACACACACACACACACACACACACACACACACACACACACACACTTAAAAAATAAAACGTCAAAAGTATACATATCCAAACTGACTTAGGTCAAGTTTACAAGACCTTCCCATCCCTATTCTTGCTTTATTTTTCTCTACAATCTGCTAATACTTAACATACCACAGGCATTGCTTTTTTGGTTATTTACTATCTCTCTAGCTATGGATGACATTAGCACCATGATGTCAGAGATCATTGTCTATTCTTGTCAATTTGTTCACTACCACAACCCAATACAAATACAGCGGCGGCGGGTCTAACGACAAGGCCTGTATGTTTATTAATGAATGAAAGAAGCCAGAGGAGAGGCTTCAAGAAATAAAATGCTGAAGATGTTCACAAGAAAACAGGATGACTTTTGACTGGACTATGGAAAAAAATAAAACAAACAAACAAAAAAAAACCACAGAATCAGATTAGTTTGTACAACAAAGATAATCAGTAGAGCCCAAAGTTGTGGACATGCATATATCACCAGACTGAGAAGTGACTTTAAGAAAAGTCAGCAAATCTTCTCGATTCTCGACCCTTGACGGAGAGGGGAAGGATCTCATATAGCACAGGGAAGTCTCTACATTTCCAGTTAATTAAAAAGTGAAGTTGTGGTGGTGATGCAAGCCTTTAATTGCGGCACTCGGGAGGCAGAGGCAGGAGGATATCTGTGTGTTCAAGGCCAGCTTGGTCTACAGAGTGAGTTTGGGGAAGTCAGGGCTACACAGAGAAACCCTGTCTCAAAAAAAAAAAAAAAAAAAAAAAAAAAAAAAAAAGTTGTTCCTGGGAGGAGTTGAGAGTCTGATTTTGCATCCCTAAATTTGGAAGAGTTCTCTAACAGAGCCAGGATTTGTATCGGGCTGGTTCAAGGGTGGGCTGGGAGTAATACAGAGGGCAAAGTAGTATGTGTTCACTCCAAGCTGGGCAAGCTCTTTCTTAAACTCTCTCAGGAGATTCAGGAGAAGGGCATCTGGGGCAGAGTGGACGGTGTGAGCCAAAGCACTCAGGGAAGAAAATAAAGAACACATTCAAGAAGCCGCGTGATTCAAGGGAGTAGAGCAAAGGGTGATTCCAGGCCAGGGGTGAGAGATGTCAGGAAGGCAGGGATCCAAACGGCAGACCCTAGGGATGTCATAGCTCCAGAGACATAAAACACGAGCACTAGCCCAGAGCTGTGAGGGTAGGAGAGGAAACCCAGTGAGGAGGCTGGTGCAGTATTTCAGGTGCAACCTTAGACTTGGAGACAGTAAGACACGCAAGACAGTTGGTCAAGAAGAAGGTGGGAGAGACAAAGTTGGCCCTGGGAGAGGCCACCGTCTGAAGTCCCCCTGCCATGAAGCTGTGGGTTCAACCCTGAAGCTTCGTGGCGGCAAATCGGTGGCCAATGAGCGTTCATTCAGTTGGGGTTAGCTAGCCACTGGGTGGAAGTTGGGGGGAGTGTAGACAGGAAATGCAAATCTTAGTGGTTGGGGGACAGAACAACCAGCTTCACCATGCCCTGGGGTGACTCAGAGCATCACTATGGAGGTTCAGTGACGGAGGGTCCAGTCAGATGGAACAGGCCCCGTGTAGGAGGTAGGAGTCCAAGGTGTCACCTCCCTCCTGCCTCTCCCCAGTTTTTCTCCAGGGAAAGCCTTGGCCACTGACCTCAGCCAAGCAAATAAGATTCAGGTAGCAAGCACCCAGGGCCAGGAGGTACTGGGGCAGAAATAAGTCTTATGGAAGCCAGTCCTGGGCTTCGGACAGAAAGAAAGCTTAGGACCTCCAAGCTGATGGGGAGGGGCTTCCACCAGGCTCAAAGCTTGGCTTATTGAAAGTAGAACAACATGTCTTCACGCATAACCCAGAGGAAACTGCAGAGCCCACTTCTAGCTCAGCACTCCTTTTCTCAGACTCCAGCAAAGCTTCGGGGAGAGATTCTATGTGCAGAGAATCCCCTCACTGGGGCAGGGGAGGCGGATCGCTGAGTAAGAGTGCTTGCTTTACACGCGTGAGAACTGAGTTGGAATCCCCAGCATCAGCGCAAGAGCTGGGCACTGATGCGTAAGCCTGTAGCATGGGGGGACAGAATCGGGCCAATCCAGAGAGCCCTGGCTCCACCCACAAAACTCTCTGCCAAGCTTCTGCTTCATGGGGGACCCTGTCTCAAGGTAGTAAGGCAGACAGTAATAGGGGAGACACCTCAAGTCTTGCTTTGGCCTCCTGTATATGGACATATGGGGATGGGCATCTTTGCACATGCGTGCGCAGCCCCCCCAACTTTTAATTAAATAATTAATTTTTATAATTTGTTTGTTTTCATTTTATGTGCATTGACGCTTTGCCTGTGTGTATATCACTCTCTGAACCCCTAGAACGGGAGCTGCAGTCAGTTTTGAGCTCCCATATGGATGCTGGGAACTGACCCCAGGTCCTCTGGAAGAGCAGCCCATGCTCTTAATCACTGAACCAGCTCTTCAGTCTCAACTTTTAATTTAATTTGGAAAAAAAAGGAGCCCAACCACCACCTCAGTTTTAAAGACTCCAGCACAGAGTGGCTTGCTTATTTGACCCATTTCCTGTTGTACTGGGGAAAGAGAGAGGTGTGTGGCGGGTAGGGTGGGGGTGCTTTTGAGTACAAAATACCCAGATAACTCAACCACAGCTGTCCTTGTGTCAAACAGCCTTGTTCTCTCTCTGTCACTTTTTCCTCTCTTGGCACTTTCTGGAGAAGACAGGAACCAGCCCTGCAAGGGCAGGAAAAGGCGAGCCCAGGAGATGGAGTGTCCTGCCATTGACCAGCCAGTTTGCCCCATATACTACCAGAACAAAATGTCCCGTGGGCTGTCTTTCCCCTAAGTGACCTGTCTACTCTTTCACCCCTCCTCTGCTGGAGAATGCTACTCACCAGAGGCCCTGAAACCATAGGGCCCCAATCTCAGAGGGTCGGTGAGGCATGGAGAGGCATGAGAGTGTTGCATTAGCCTGCAACAACACCCTTCAGATCAGGAAGCCCATCCCCATCCTCAGGGACATCCTCCACTAATGCCTAAGGGAGCCAGAGAGTGAAGTACTCCCAGCTCAGCTCATCTGGCACTCCCTCCATCTCCCTGGCTTTCCTGGGCTGCTCTTAGCAATTGCTTCAGAATCTTGACAAAGGAAGAGGTCACCTTCCTCAGCCTGGGAACCTGTTAATCACTGGGATCTGACAATCAGTGCTAGTAGCATTAGCCTTGGCCTCAATCCAAGGCTGGAGTGTTTCCATTTCAGCCACTGTAGCCACACCTCTTCGCCCAACCTCTACCCATGCATCCTGAGATGATGGAGGCTCCCAGGCTGTGTTCTTTCCTCAACCCAGATGAGAAGTTGCCTCGGTTGTTCTTATGGGAACCAGGGAGGACTGAAGGCTCACAGAGCCTGGACTCTTCCCTGGAGATCTAGAGATGCCCTGGGATGGCCATAATCCACTGACCCAGCAGATATGATCTCAGTTTCCCAGAAATAAATGCATCTGTCTTATCTCTGGGTGACATGTCTTTGGGGGACCTCCAAGAAGTGAATCCAGGTAGGGTACTGGAGTATGATGTCAGGCTCCTCCTAGGACATAATGCCAGTTACAGTATGTCTTCTCAAAAATCCCAGTATGTCAGACTGTGACACGTTAAATGTGAGTGTGTTAAATGAGGCCTTTAGAGTGGGTCCTGATCCCATACGCCTAGCATCCTAGCATCCTAATAAATCACCATTACGACAAGAAACGGGAGTGACCACACGAAGGCACGGGGTAAAGCTGGTGACCCATCCTGTTGTGATCTTGAATTCAGACTTCTAGCTTGCTGACTTGGGAGCACATCACTTTTGATCGTGACTGCACTTTGGAATAGTAGTCCAAAGCAGACTCATGCAAGCTCCCCTTCACTGCGTGTTCTGTTTCTGCCCTGTGCAGGGTGTATGCATGGAGTTCCCTTCCAAACAGAACCCACCCGGAGTGGTGTGAGGGGACACTGGCAAATGGCAGGTGTACATAAATCCCCTAACTGCTATTATCCTTTTTATACAGCTCAGCATGTGGCATGTTCCTTTCAACTGCCTTTCCATTTTAATTCTCTTGACAATAATTACCCTCATAACTGGTCTCAGAACAAGGACTGAAGGAGGAAACCAAGGCCAGGATTTAGACAGACACTGATCTTTTGTGACTGCAGGTGCCACTGACCTTGATAGCATGGCTAGGTGGCATGCCAGGCACTTCTTCCTGTGGGCTAATCATAATCACAGAGAAGTTTGAGTATCTGCTCCCTCATCCTTGAATCCTGCCCATCCATCCATCATCAGCCAGTGATTGCTGATGACCCTCCATGTTACTGCCGGCTGAAAGTACATTGGCAAGTGAGAGATCAGCCTGAGGGTAGGAGGAAATCGGTCCCTGAGTTCTGTGAGCATTTAATTTGAGCACATCCTGTCATGAGTGAAGAGTTAACGCCCACAGAAAGGGTGAAGAAGAAAGTCCCTTTGAATTGTAAGGGGTGGGGAAGGAACCCGGGAGTTTTACAAGAAAGGATCCATGGACAGAGAGGAAAGTTGTGAAGAAGTGTTTCGTGAAGAAAAAGTGGCTCCGTGGCATGGTGTGTTCTCTGTATGCACAGGACTGGAGTTCCTCAGCACACAAAAGAAGGGGGCTGGGGACAGGAGGGAAAAAAGGAGGAAGAGGAGGAGGAGGAGGAGGAGGAGGAGGAGGAGGAGGAGGAGGAGGAAGAAGAAGAAGAAGAAGAAGAAGAAGAAGAAGAAGAAGAAGAAGAAGAAGAAGAAGAAGAAGGAGAAATCTACACACAAATTGCTTGTTTATCAACACAAACTCCTGGGATGACCACAGGACTGCCCTGTAGGGAAGGTCATCCTATCTCTAACACTCTTCATTATTTTTCAGTCAGTTTTAAAGAAGGCACAGGAAGGATCACACACACACACACACCATTATTTTTAGCATTCTGCAGTTTGGTATTGTTTAAGACATGACGAATGCCAGGACATCTTGATCGGTTTAGAATCTCTCTGTTTCGTCTGAACCCCAGTAGGTGGAGGCACTGAAAAGGCACACAGCTTAATCTTCTTTCACCTAAACTGACAGGGAAGTTATATTTTGCCTTCAAATACCCGTAAAAATATTTGCTCTAAAATTGCCTATACTGATATATTTGTAAAACATTTAACGTTATATTCACATATATGAATATTTATCTTTAGTCACATGTATAAAACAAGGGGAGGGAATCGCTACCTGACTTATATTCTGGGAGAGAATAGTGTTCAAACCACACTTCATATTAAGGGGGGAATATCCCCTTTCAAAGAACAGGAGGAGGGGGATGGGAGGGATTATTCTGTCTCAGGCCAGGAAGTGGACCCTTTGATCAAACTCAGGTCTACAGGCCTGTACAATAAATACCTTTACCCAGTGTAATAATTTACTGACCCCTGAGTCTTGTTTATTTTTTCAAATTAAAAAGAAAACCAACTTATTTATAAATTGTGTGTGTGTGTGTGTGTGTGTGTGTGTGTGTGTGTGTGTGTGTGTGTGAATGTAAGTTACAGGTGCCTGTGGAGTACAGAAGAGGGTGTCTAATCCTCTGGAGCTGGAGTGACAGGCAGTTATGAGCTGCCTGATGTGGGTGCTGGGAACCGAACTTGTCCCCTGCAAGAGTAGTGTGAGCTCTTTCTCTCCAGCCCCTGGGTCATGTTTTAAGCTAAAAGCCAGATTATACAGGAGATGAGACCCTCTGGAGGAAATAGAAACCGTCTGTGGAGGAGTTGTGATGTTCAGGGTGTCTAAGTCAGCCTTGGTGGGAGTGCTGGGGGTGCCAGAGCAAGACTGGGCTCTAGAGGGTCAGCTGAGACTGCTCTGGCAGCAGGAAGCTTGTGGGAATGGGGGGTCCTTTTGCATCTCCCCTCCTTTCTCACCACTCCAGCCTCGAGGCTGTTCACTGGAGGGTCCTATCTAGCCTGAGAAGGCTGTTCATGATGTGACTTCAGAAAACCAGCAACCGAAAGGGAATGTGCTAATGAGTCTCTACAGTCGTGGTTTTCAACCTGTGGGGTTGAGACTCCTTGGGGGGTTCGAATGACCCTTTTGCAGGGGTCACCTAAGACCATGGGAAAACACAGATACTTATATTATGATTCATAACAGTAGCCAAATTACAGTCATGGAGTAGCAATGAAAATCACTTTATGGTTAAGGGTCACCACCACATGAAGAACTTTATGAAAATGGTCACAGCGTTTGGAAGGTTGAGAATCGCTGCCACGAGACTGAAGAAGAGTTCATCCAAGGTTGCTATTTTTCACTAGAAACGGTTCATTCTCAACCTCTCACCCTTTTGCCTACCTGCAATCTCTAACTAGAGGACTACAGTATTTGTGAAGGACTATGTGGCATTTGCAAGCCACCGGTGAGCTGGTAGGACCTGCTTATCATCTCCCGCGCTAACCCCTCTCCTGCGCTGCCCCACGCTCCTCAAAAAGGGATGTGCCCACAGTGAGCACCCCCTGATCACCAGGTAAATAAAAAGCTCTCCACAAGGCCAAGATGTGCCAGCAGAGAGTAGCCAAAACACCCCAGTGGCAGGGCTCGCATCCTGTGTACCGACTGGGCAGCCAGTGGGTTGTGTCCAGGACCTTTGGTAGAACTGTCCTGGGGACATCACAGATAATAATACGGTATGGGGCTGGGGAGCAAACAAGCCATGGCAGAGGTCTTTTCTAGCTTGCTTTTTCTGCGTCACCATTGAAGAAATAATGCCCTACAGTTGCACATTTTCTCAAAGACCTGCTGGGGATGGAAGGCAGGGTCCTCTGTATGCTGGGGTCAGCACGGTATGCTGGGCTCCACCCAGGTTTTCTGATGAACTTGACTTCAGCTTTCTTTATTGTTTTCAATAAAAGAAGACTTAAAAACACATCTTTATATTGTTAGGTTTCAAACCCGGGACAAATGGCTGAGGTGCGCGTATTGGACGTATCGAAGTGGACACTGGCCTCCAGGTTCTACCTGCGTCCCCCAGGTCCTACCTGTTACAGGGCCCTCCTGACTGGCATATCCCACTGCTCCCTACCCTAAACTTCTCCAGCCAGGGGAGCTGGGCTGCTCTTCCCTATATAATCCAACCACTTTGGTTGCCTGATCTTTGTGTACCTTTGGGCCTCCTGGCTGCTGAGCCTGGTCCCCTCTCTCTTTTATCCCTTCCCCTTCCTGCTCAGGGCTCAGGGTCACGAGCACTCTGGACTCTCCCAGATGTCTCTGCCTCTGGCTTTGCTCTCCCACTTATCTCTAATAAACCTTCTCCTCCATCATACCTAGGAGCAGTCATGCTCCTTTTCCTTTTATTTCCTTTTTTTTCATTCAAATACGATTTTATGTTTACTTCCTAGCAAGAATTTAAGAACTTTCAGACTTTTGAAAAAGAAATTTGAGACACTGTGTAACTGTGTAGCCCAGGCTAGCCTGGAACTTGCTATGTCACCAGGCTAGCCTCAAACTCAGTGAGATTCACCTGTGTCTGCTTCTTGGGTATTGGGATTAAAGCTGTACACCACCACACTAGAGCTTAGTAGGATTTTTTTTTTTTAATAAGAATTTCACAAGGCTAAAAGAAATCCTGATCACAACACTTCAGTATCTGGCTTGAAGCAGAGGAGCCTTGCCAAATCGTTGGCAGAATAATTTAGACATTTTTTGTTATCTTAGAAAAATGTTACCAACAGTTGCCTCAATCTCTTGGGTTTTAGAGAAATCAAGGCAGTCAATGGAAGGACTTAGTTGACACGGTCATGGAAGTCAGAGTGCGGTGCACGCCTAGGTCATCCGCACCAGGCCAGCACGTGGTCCGTGGGTAGGTTTTCACACAGCTTTTGCCTCGTCTTGCTTCCCTTGTAGTTTCAGACAATTGCTTGTCTATTTTTAGCAGGCGAAATCCACTGGGGGAAGAGAGAGAGACGCTAACAAATAAAAGGAACGGAATATAAGCCACAAGGGCAGTGAATGTCAGGGGTGAGATAACGGGTTTTCTTTTTCTTTTTTGTAGACTCCCGAGAGAAGTCAAGGGCAACCTTCCAGGGGCAACACTGAAATGGCCAGCGATATCTTATTCATGGCATCCCCTGTCTTCCATTTCCCTAGCCTGGCCATGCAGTTAGATTCTTTTCCCTTCTGACCCTCCCTGGCATTTTATCTGCTCTTCTACAAGGACATTTATTGGTTCCTGCTGTGCAGTGGCCCATATTGGCAGTCATACTGGTTTTGACCTACCAGATCGAAGGCTCAGGAGGCATCGTTAAGGGGTGTGGGCACATTTATTTCTCATGCTGAGTTTAGCATGCTTGTTGAGTGAACGGACAGATGAAGAAGAGAATATGTACGGCTAGAATGACAGCTGAGAAGAGGCTGAGTCCACATCCATTTGTTTCCCAAACCTCCCCCCCCCCCCCGCCCCCCTTGAGGCACGATCTATGTAGACCCTCCAGGCTAGCCACCCCGAAACTCTCCAATCCTTCTGCCTCCTGTGTTATAAGATGGGTCATACACTACCACACCTGGCAAAACAAAACACAACCACCCCACCCCGACCCCGAAATTTCATCAGAATGTTTGAGACATTAATGTTTGTCTCAGATAAAAAAAAAAAAAAAAAAACCTACAAGCTTCCTTCTTCAAGGAGTGACAGGAGCTAGAGACTGTCCTCCATGTGTGGCCTTGCAGTACGCTTGGCTTTGCGGAGGACGACATGGGAAGAAGCGGGGCGAGGAGTGAGTTTGGCATTGATAAAAGTTCACCTGCTCAGAATCAGATCATACGAGGTTGGAAACACATACAGGATCATACAGGCAGGAAACTCCCGTATAAGCTTCATCTTCAGGGTGAAGACATTTTGGCTAAGGGAGAGAGCATCTTGCCCAAGGCCACTAAGCTAAATATGGGAACACAGCTTTGATGCGGTAATTATCAAATCGAATAGTAAGTGAAGCAATGCCCTAGAAATTTTCCACCATGCACCTCCCTGGAAGCCTAGCATTTTAAACCATTAGTAGGTGATACAATGCGCCCACAGAGAATAAAAGAGGATGATAAACTCACCTGATAAAAGTCAGCACTAAAAAGACCGTTCAGAGGGGCTTAGTGGCCTATGTCTGTAATCCCAGAACTACAGGAATGGAGGCAATGTTTGTGGAGTTTTTAGGCTCAAAGGATGGATGGACTCTGGCAGTCCCTACAAGCTAGGCTCAGCCACCCCATTCCCAGTATACCAACAGAGACAGGTAATAGGGAACAGCAAGGATAGGTTTATCCACTGTGGCCCCATTGGGAAGAACAAATAAAGAGACCCAGTACCACCCAGTCTGTCTTCCTCTGTTAGTACAGAGGTTTACATTTAAATAGAGCGCAAGGGGGTATGCATAATTAATAGTCCTGATCAAGCTTGGTCTCTTATCATGGTCTTGCCTGCAAGTCTGTCCTAAAAAGTGGTCTGGTAAACCTGTGGAACCTCTTTCTCGGAGTCAATTTCTTTTCCCGGCACTAGGGCGTGAGCTTTTTACTTCCATCAGCAAGAGATTCCTGGGGAAATTTTAGTTCTTTGGAATCCATTATTTCAATAATCTTATAGCCTGGCCATGGGATTAAGAGTTCAAGGCTAGCCTCATCTACAAGGCAAGTTTCAGGCCAGCCTGGGTTCCATGAAACCCTACCTCATAAACTAAGCCAAAGTTCCGTTTAGGTCCTGCTTTTGAATTCTTTTGTTGATTTCTAGGTGTTGAAGGTTCCCAAGGCCTTTGAACTTTGGCTTGAGGGTCAGAGGTGAGCAGAAAGGAAAGGTACCGATTTCAATTCTGTGCTTGTGAGTGTTGTCTAAGGACACATTATGGAGCTGCTCTCCAGCTTGGAGCATGACTTGGCCTCTGGTTCTTGCCAGTATTTTACTATTAGAGCCCACATAGGTTCAGATAAAAACCATACTTCCTGTGTAGTTCAGAGTAATGAACAAGGCTCAGGAAGCCAGGGAATGCACTCAGTTATCCGTTGCCATCTTGATTATTTATTTATTTATTTATTTATTTATTTATTTATTTATTTATTTATTTATTTATTTATTTATTTATTTATTTATTTATTTATTTATTAAGGTAAGTTTTGTTCAGTGACTTTGGGACAGGGCTGTGAGTCAGAGGTTGGCATCAAAACCAGAATAGAAGCCACAGCCTTCTCTGGGGATTCTACTCCCGGCTTCCAATCCCCAGATCACAAAACTTTCTAATTGGAAAGAAAGGTTCTTAAACCAAGGCAGGGATTTGTTGGCGCCGCCCGACACTGACTGAAAAGGCGGGTCAAAGGACTGTCTGATGAAAGAGAAGTTGGATTCACGTGTCAAAGTGAAATTTTAAAAGCATTTCCACCCGGAGGTTTACTGTTGAATGTAAATTGGGCAATCCCACCCCAATCCCTGCAGATATTGCTAAACCAATTAACTCTGAAACGACATTCAAGCTCCCCCCCCACCACAATGCCTTTGTTTTCTGAAAGATTTTATTGACAAGCTGACTCACGAAGTTCCTGTGTAAACTGACTGTTTCTCACCCCTCAGCCTGCAGGCCAATGGAAGGCCAGTTTTATATCTTCTCTACAGCCGGTATTGGGTAGACCTCGCCCTGTATTCACCTAACTGTGGACCAAATGGCTCACACGCTTCCATTAAGAAAATTATCTAGGGTGCTCACACAGTATCCGGGTAAACACAACGCTGTCATTTAGAGCTCATTTGCTGACCATTCACGCTGCTCAAGGCAATTCCTGAACTGGCGGAAAAGGGGTTTTGTTGTTTTATTTAATATCATCTTCTCCACAAAAAGCCTCTCTTAGCTTAAATGTTCTAAGTCCGAAGAGGCTGTCCCCCTCCAGAAACAGGCGCGCAGGCGCCGGCACGCACACGTGGACACACACACTCACACGCGCCTGCCTACAGCCCCTGCGTGTGACTCGCCTACGCGATTTATGGGCTTCTCCGGCACGGATTACTGTCAGGTGCAGAAAGCAGCCCTTTGTCCGGTGGGCATCTCCCCCCCTCCCAACCCGGATTTGACTGTTATTTACGGGCCACGTGAGCACTGGGCCCGGGCCTGGCCGGCGGGGGGAGGGGGCCTTCCCTAGCGCAGGGGAGACAAAGGCTAGCCCAGCGTGGCCAGCGCCACTTGGGGACAAACCCCCCACTCTCACCCCACTCCTGTAACTCGGGTGGAATCGGCCCAGACCTGGCTCGGACTGAGACTCCTTGGAGAAAGGTCGTGTCAAAGCCTTTGTAAAGCAGTCCGTGTTTCCTTGCTCCGGGAGCTGGGACCTGCTCCCAGCTGGGATTTGTAAACTGCGGGGAGCCACCCCCCCACAAGCGCGAATCTGGCCCCGGCGGCTGTCGAGGTACCAGGGATGCCTAGGACAGGGCCACCCAATGGTGGGCTAGCAAGAGGGGAAGCATGAGATGTCCTCACAGTCCCACTCCCCCACCCCCGCGCAGCAAGAGAAACAGGACCAAGCTCCCTTTGCCCTCCTCACTGGTGCCGCGCGCCCTTGCTGCCCTCCCAGCCAGAGTGACCGGTGTCCCACACCCTGCCCCAGGCAGCTTGCGTCAGTCTGCTGTTGCGGCTCCTTCCGGAGCCCGGATTAGTGTGATCACGCACTCCAGGCGCCAAAATTTAAGGCGCGATGGGGGTCACTAAAAACGTCAACAACAAATTAATCCACATGTAATAATTTATCTTTTAAACTGACAAAAAAAAATCCACGAACAAAATTAAAAATGTAAGGCAGGAGGAACATTGCAGTGCCATTTTGGAACCCGAGGCAAAAATGGAAAGATCTCCACGGATGATCAGCGCCCCCACACAGCCCACTGGACCCAAATCGGGGTGTTGGGGACTTCAGAGCGCACGAGGAATGGAGAGCAGGTAGAAGAAGGCCTTGGAACCGGTGATGGGGGCTGGAGGTGAGCTCGGGAGAGCCGCTCCGCAGGGAACAAGGCAGAGGGCCAGGAGAAGAGGGTTGCACTGGGCAGGAAGGACCCTGGGGGTTCGGCGGCCCTCTTCCACCCGCGACCTGAAATGGAATACTCGACCTCGCCGCCACCAAGGCCGCGAGCGAACCCCGTAATTCCCTCGTTCGGTGATTAATTCTTGCTAACAAGACTTGGCAAGATCTCGGCAGAATAATTTTTGGCTTCTGGAAGGTCCCCACCGCGTGCGCGCATAACCTCCCCTCTTGCCAAAAGCAAGCCCTTGGGAAATTAAATGCCTCTGGCAAAGTAAAATCAGGGTGCGGGTACTACGTGACCTAGAAAGAGGGATGGAGAAACTCGAATTGCCTCCCAGGCTTACTAAATTTGCTCAAAAGGTCGGTCTTCGTATGGACACTTTTCAGTATCTTGCTTAAGCACCAAATGTGGACCCTAATAGTCATTTCCTGAGAGGACAGTTCGCGTGTGACTAAGAGGGAGGTGAGGACTCCCCCCGCCCCAAGCAGAAAACGTCGGGGTATTCTCCCCTCCCCAACCACAGCTAAATAAACATGTTATAGGAAGCTTGGGCCGGAGTGCGGCCCAGTTCTCCAGCATAGGCATACCATTCGGCTAATTAACGCCCCCTCTGGGTTGTAAAGTAACAAACTCCACACTTCTCTTTTGTTACTGGGCTTTGGCGCGAGGGCCTTCCCTTTCATCTTCTAAGAGAAGTCGGGGTTTGCCCACGTTCCACGGGAAGCTATAAAGCTGCTATAATGGGTCAGGATGGAAATCGATCACGCTAATGTATATAAAACCAACGTCTGGGGGGAGGGGTTTGGAATAATAAAAAACAAAACAAAACAAAGCACAACCGGCAGGACCCGAAGAGCCAGTTTCAGTCCGGCCAGAAGAGGTCCCGAGCTCTGCGGAGCGGCAGCCGCAACGCGCTGGGGTCCACGGAGCTGCGGGAGCGAGAGCTAGAAGACTCGCGGGGGAGGAGCTCGCAGAGGCCGAAGACCGCCGAGCCGAGAGCCCAGGCCTGGGTTAGGCCGGCGTCGCCACCCGCTACTATCTCTGCGCGGACGCCGCGCTCCAGGGCTAAGGAAGGGCAGGGAGACGCGCCGCAGCGCCATTCACAAAGTCCGGGAGCTGCCGGCTCGCTGGCGGGTCGGAGGCTGCCTCCTTTTTCCTCTAGGTCTCAGTTTTATGAATGGGCCTGGCAGCGAGCACCGGGCGCCCTGTTTACTCCTCTCTTTGTGACGTCGGGTTCCCGTGACTGGGTGCGAAGGGGGCCGGCGCTCCATTCACGAGCGGGGGTGGGGGCGGGGCGGGGCGGGGAGCTCGCCCGGGGGGGGGCGGGGCCTGGAGAGGGTAGTAATGACTCTTCCCTCCCCCGGGAGAGCCGGCGAGCATTAATAAATCTCTAAGCCGAGGAGGCAACTCTGGCTGGGGCAGTGCGCGCAGCTCCGGCGGGGTGTTGCGTGGAACGGCGGCGCCCGAGCGGGTGGCGGCAGGAGCAGCCCAGCTAGCAAAACACACTAGAGGCAACAAACCGAGGGGAACCCTCTCTCCCGTAAACACACTCCCCTCCTCGGCCACTTTCCCCGGGGGGCCGCGCGCCTGCCTGCTTTGGAGCCGGAGAAGGCTCGGACTGCTATGTAACGTCGAGGCTGCGGGAGGAGAGGAAGGAAGGGGTGTGGGGAGAAGAGGAGGCTGGGGCCAAGTTTGTGGCCACTTCGACAGGCGCCCTCTTAGCCCTCGCCCGCTCCTTCTTGTAGCCTGGTTGGCCTGGGTGCCCTTGGCCTTCCTTCCCCAGCTCCCCAGCTGCTGCTGCGGTTCCCGGCGACATGGTGACGATGGAGGAACTGCGGGAGATGGACTGCAGCGTGCTCAAAAGGCTCATGAACCGCGATGAGAACGGCGGCGGCGCGGGCGGCAGCGGCAGCCACGGCGCCCTGGGGCTGCTGAGCAGCGGCAAGTGCCTGCTGCTGGACTGCAGACCGTTCCTGGCTCACAGCGCGGGCTACATCCGAGGCTCGGTTAACGTGCGCTGCA
Organism: Peromyscus californicus insignis; assembly: GCF_007827085.1. Taxonomy (NCBI): domain Eukaryota; kingdom Metazoa; phylum Chordata; class Mammalia; order Rodentia; family Cricetidae; genus Peromyscus; species Peromyscus californicus. Next base: position 26,567,740 of record NW_026294534.1, read on the forward strand.
ATACCATCGTGAGGCGGAGGGCCAAGGGCTCCGTGAGCCTGGAGCAGATTCTGCCGGCCGAGGAAGAAGTGCGCGCCCGCCTGCGCTCTGGCCTCTACTCGGCCGTCATCGTCTACGACGAGCGCAGCCCGCGCGCCGAGAGCCTTCGCGAGGACAGCACCGTGTCGCTGGTCGTGCAGGCGCTGCGCCGTAACGCCGAGCGCACAGACATCTGTCTGCTGAAAGGTAAACGTGGGCGCCCGGGGCGCGAGCTGATGGGTAGGTGTGTAAGGGACTTGGCGGCCTGCGCTCCGCCGGGCATGGGAAGAAGTACCCGAGTGACTTGGGGCTGCGGGGAGTTCCCGTGCGTGTCGGTGTGCATGGTTTTGAGCCCAAGTCTGGGGTGGGGGGGGGCGTGCTGGCGTGTTTCTCCAGTCACCTGCAACCCGCATGCTTCCGGGAGTTTAACCGTGTTTGTTGACAAGAACGGTTCTGGCCTGGGTGCTGTGCTGGCCGCGATTTCTCTGCTCAGCCCAGCTTCGAGGGCTGAGAACGCGCTCTGAAGTCCCACAGGGACAAGAGAGGCCTGTTGGTTCGGTGTGACCCCGAGAACCCTAGAGAGGAGTGAAGGAAGGTGAACGCCGAGGTGGGATCTGCCTCGAGAGTTCGTACACAATCCTGCCTTTGGTACACGCAGGGAGGAGAATTGGGTTGCAGATCTCGGGAACGTTATCTCGTGTCTCTCGCTGCCCCAACTCAGCTTTTCTGCAAGTCGGCCAACTCCTCCTGCCCTGGGCTAGACCTAGGCTCCTGGAGCAGGGAGGCTGGAGCATGTTGTATCGGGGGACACCAGGCCGAACCGCGCCTCCCCTTGCTAATCCCGGCAGCGGAGAATTACCACCTTTTGTTCACACACCATTCTCGACTCTGCTGGCGGCGCGTGCCTGCTTGAAGCGAACCCTGGCCTCCATAGGCGGCCGGAGAGAAGGTGGTCTGTCAAATTGAGAGGTCAGACACCCCCCCCCCCCAAAAAAAAGATCGCACACTATCCCAAGTCGCTGGAGAAGGGGACCGGTGGCTCGCCGCACCTGCTAGCCCGGCGGCAGTGCGGGCCTGGGGCTGCGGAACCGGGCGGAGAGCGCGGGGGTCGGGCGCCCCCTGCCGCGCTGCGCCCCTACCTCCGGCCGCCGCATTCCGCGCATTCTTTCGCACGGGGTCGGGTCTTCGCTTTGGAACCCGGGAGGTATTTCGGATCCCCGCCTTCCGAGAGCCGCCCCTTTGCCCTGTCGTGGCTCTTCGTCCCCTCTTCGTCCCCTCTTCTAGACTTTTCCTCTCGGAATCTGTCCACCGCAAGGAAGGGAGGCCGGGGGAGAAAGCTTTTCGGAAAAGCACCGGGAAGCGGCTGGGGTGCGGGCGAGCGGGGCTGGCCCGGCGGAACAGCGGGGGGCTTTGTTCTCCGCAGTTGTTTCCTGACCATTTGACCCGTCAGCTGCTGGGGAAACGCTGCTGTTGACCTGAGGCTGAACTGCTAAGGCGATTTTGCTGACTTTTCTTTCTTTTTCCGCGAGGGCCGCCTTTGGCTCCGCCAGGCGAGTCCTAGTCTCTCAGCCTTCGCCCTAAAGCGTTTTAGGAGCGACTGCCGGAAAGCTGGTCCCGGATCCCGCGACCGCCCAGCGGTCCGAGCCGAGCCCCACGCGGTACCCGCAGCCCCGGGTCAGGCGCAGGTCCCGTGCCCTCCGAGGTCCTACTTGGACCCCAGGCTGCGCGTCTGTGCTATTGTTTCCGTCTGCCCGCTCTCCCCAGATCGAGATCATGAGGGTGGGAGAGGTGAAACTGTGTAGGGGTGAAGGTACCCTGGGGGAGCCTGGGCTGTCCTCGGTTCCTCAGCCCTTGGAGAGAGGGAGAGAGAGAGAGAGAGCCGGGGCAATGCCTTTCTACTCTGGCTTTGGAAGCATCTAAGCCCCACGTGGAGTCAGAGATTGTTTTGTTTTTCTTCCTGGAAGAAATCCGGAGGGGACCGCCCTGGAGCGGCAGCTGTGGGCCTTCGCCCTGAGCCCTTTAAGGCTTCCTTCCGGGGCGCAGGCTCCCGGACGTGGCGCCTAGGAAAGGGAAGCATATTTTTAAGGTTAAATCTCATGGCTCGCGGCGCTCTACCGGTCCTGATTCGGATCCGGAGACCCGGAGGCCAGACCAGTTCTGAGAAACGCTTCAGGGCAAATATTGACGTAAGACTGGCCGGACAGGTGGCCTCTGGGCGAAATGACAGTCCCCTCCCTAATGGGTGGCCAGAAGCCTGGCCCACAGAAAGACATTTCCTTCAAGCGAGGCTTGACTGATCTCTCTGCCTTCCCACCTCCTTCCCGTGTCGTCTGCCCTTATGGGCAGGGAGGATCACCCCTTGCCCCTCAAAATCCAAAGGCCACTTCCCAGTCCTCTGAGGTAGCGCTCCTCTAGCCCTGGCCACAGGCCTGGACTGCTCTGTTTTCATCTGTTTGGGAACAGCTGCTACCCCAACTTCACCACCACCCCTAGCTAAAAGTTCAACATGCTGCCCTTGGGAGCAAGAGCCTAAAATGAGAGAGTTGGGGGGGTGCCCCTTGCTCTGTAGAGGTAACAACATCTGTCTGCCAGCCTTAGTTTTATGTCAACGTACGTACTGAGCCACAACCTAGTCCCTTCTCTCTGCCAGCTGTTGACCCGCCTTGGTAGAGAGGGCAGCAAGAAAATGTCTGCTGTAGGAAGGAGCAAGGAGCAGTCATGGGAACTAACACACACACACACACACACACACACACACACACACACACACACGGGGGGGGGGGGGCTGCTTGGAAGATGAGGCTTGGGGGGAGAGAATCGCGGCTCAGAGACCTGATAGGAAGCTGGGTAGGTTTGTTCTTAGTTATCAAAGGGGTAATTTGGCTCATCTGGTCTATCAGGGCTGCCTCCTGCTGGTGGAGTGTGGGGGCAGACAGTGGGTAAGTGGGAGGGAGACATGGTGGTGGGTGCCTACCATCCCTGGGAAGACAAAACAACAGTTTCAGAAATGATGTCCTTCCTGGCCTAAGCAATCAATCGATCAATTTGTCGTGGTCCACCCTCACCCCCCACCTTCCCCTACCCCCACTCCCTACCTTCCCCCCAACCCCTAGTTAGTTGGCGTTAAAAGAAATCTCAGTTTTCCTATTTATTTTGGTCACTTAAAAGGATGATTGGCTACCTTTTGTCAGTAGTTAACTGTGGCTTTTCACAAAAACAAGGTTGCTTAAAAGCAGGCATTAAACTTCGTTGAAGTATTGTTAGTCTTGTCCATTTGCTGCTATTGATCAAGTTTTGCTAAAAGCAGTTAACTAGAATCTTTTGTTTCCTTTTTGCTAATAAAAGTCATGAGGAGTACTTACTTAAAAATCCTGTAAGGCATTTTAGGGACAGTTTCTAAAACTTTTGTTTTTCAGATTTTTTTTTTTTTAATCTCAGTATATCTCTTTCAGATTCTCCCCCTCCATAAATGTTTAGGTTGGAGTTTTAGAAAGCCTGGCTTTTAAAAGACGAAAGAAATTTCTTACCCTAATAGTAATAATTCTTTACTGCCAGTACTCTCAATGACACAGTCATTCATCTGTTACACACACACACACACACACACACACACACACACACACACACACATACACACTGATTTTAGCCTGGTATGGTGAGTGCCTATGATTTCGGTAACCTGAGGCCGAGGCAACTGAATTACAAATTCTTGACCAGCCTGCTCCACACACGGGACAGATCTTCTTCGAACAGTTTCATCTTTCCTCCCCTCCAGAATTTACCTCGTGATCTCAGTTCTTATTCAAACCTCATTGAAAAATTCTCCAGGGGGCTGTTTTGAGCAACTGGGATAGTCATCTAGACATTCTACTTTTCCCTCTTGGTTAAAACTCACCTGCTCTCAGGTCTTTGTCTTGACCCTTGACTTGAGGCGGGGGAGGGAAGGGAGGGAGGGGCTGCCGATCATCCAGGACCTCTGCTGGTGCCCTGCTCGCCTCTTTCTCCAGCTTCCTCAGTGCCCCCGCCCCAGGGCATAGCACAGGGTTTTGCCTATGTGTCCCAGACAGAGAATGACTGGCCTTTTCTGTTTGTAAATATAACACAGTGTCCCAGAGAGGAAAAGATGGGGGAGTGTTAGAATTATAAGACTGATAGGACTTAAGCAAGAATTCCAAGACTCAATGGCATTGACTACACAGCACAAATGACTTGCAGGTGAGCTGGATGTTTGCAGCCAACAAAAGTAACTAAAGACGGACAGAGGTGACCATGAGCTTCTCCTTGATTCTTTTGTTTTTTTTCGAGACAGGGTTTCTCTGTATAGTTTTGGTGCCTGTCCTGGATCTCACTCTGTAGCCCAGGCTGGCCTTGAAACTCACAGAGATCCGCCTGGCTCTGCCTCCCAAGTGCTGGGATTAAAGGTGTGCGCCACCACTGCCTGGCTCTCCTTGATTCTTAAGCTCATCAGAGCTTCTTATCTTGTAGGAAAAGGTAGTCCTTAAAGAGCCAAGAAGTTCCTTTAGACACTCAGAACCTGCAAAAGGGGATAGCTATTTTCCTTCCTGAGAGAGTTCCTGGCAGAGGGAACATGGCCGGAAGACAAGTCGCTCTGTAACAGGCCAGCCTGCTGGACGTAGCAGATAGTGTGGGAGGACAGGGAAGGACTGCAGGGAAGAGCTATCTCCCAAGCGAGGCCTTAGGGGGTTCAGCCAGCTGGCCTGGGAAGGACAGGCTCTCTGAATTGGGAACCACAAGGTCAGAAGCCCATGTCGGCAGGGATCGTCTGAAGACTGCTCAGTTAAAGTGAGGTTCCCAAAGGCACATGACCTTGAGACAACCTAGACTTCCTTTCTGGGCCAGAGCAAGACGGGAGCTCAGGTGGTATTCTGAATATTGATTGGCAGGATGATAGGAAAAAGTGGCAGCCTCATAAAGATCCACGGCCATAGTCAGCACCACAGCCACGCCCCTCTAGGACCCCGATTATGGTGGTATTACCAGCACCCGTCAGCTGGCCCTTACAAAGCACTTCCACGTGTATTAGCTCCATTTCTGCAGAGCCCGGCAGCCAACTAGAGTGGAGAATTTATGGCTCGGAGGCCCTTGTGTTCATGATTTATACTCTGAAATGCTTGCTATGAGTGTGAAAGAATTAGTTAGGAAGGCCATGGGGCTAACTCAAGCAAGCCCTGTGGAGGGCCATGCCTAATTCTCCATTCCTGATTTACAGGTTGAAAGATAATAAGCAGGGGAAATAAGTTCTTTATTTGATTTTTTGCCCCCCTCAGTGCTAGGAACCAACCTGTTATTTCACATGTGCTTAGTAAGCACTCCGCCACTGAACTACACCCCCCAGCCTTAGGAAGTATACTCCTTAAATAAAGACCTTTAAGACATCTGTGAGGCAGTTACATTCAACAGGACACAGGAAAAACAGGTTGAAATTCGTTGGCATATGTTATGAAATTTTATTCAGCAGATGCCCAATGCTTCAGAGATGGCCAGACTGACTAGGCATCATGCTTGGCTTCTGCTTTCTGAGGATGTGTGCAGGAGGTGTAGGGAAAGGAAAGCCTGGCCCTTTTGTGTATGGTGGAGTCAGTTTCGGGTAAAACTGGCTCTTTACAAGATAGTGGCCATATGGTACTTGTACTAAGATGGGGTTCTCTAAGAGGGCCTGACGGGGAAAATGTTTTCAGACTTCTTTCCCTACACACTGTAAGAAATAACACTGCTCTGGGGATGGTGGCTCATATATGTAATCCCAGCACTTGGGGAGTGGGAAGTCTGAGGCAGGAAGGTTGCCGTGAGTTCGAGACCAGCCTGGGCTTACAGAGTGGGACCCTGTCCCAATAAAACCAGAGCCGTTAAATTTACATCGTGATCAAGAAGAGGGTTACAATGTACCCCGGTGGACATTCCATAAACTGACACACTTTAAAAATGCAACACATTCTGCTAACTCAAGTTTTGCTTCTTTGAAGTGTGGATCGTTTTTCTCTAATGCTCACCGGAAACACCTGGGTCTTGTCTGGGCCAGGAGCAAAGGTGTCAGCACTAAGTACTCTTTTGGATCTCTTTGTGTGTACGTGAGAAGTCTTATAGCCCACCTGGGGTAGCCAGCAGAGTTCCCAAGGGAAAAAAGCCAGTGCGAATGGACAGCAAAGGCTCCTGATAAGTCTGGCATTAAGGATGGCCCCTGCCCTAAACCTTCCCAGGTGGCTTTCTTGTCTCTTCTATGTGTAACCCTGGAGCTCTTCATGGTCTCCACAGGGCCGCTTGGCACATAGGATGTGTACCCCTTGTTCGGAGTATCCAGTTTTTAGGAATTCAGGTGTCGTCCAAAAGGCTTAACAGGCATGGCCACGGGAGGCAAGGACTTCATGGTTTCTTCCTCCTGGGAAGCGATAACTCACTTGGACTTGCCCTTCTGCACAGCCCTCACTCTGTCCGCAAACAGCCCACAGCTCCCCAAAGCCAGCAGCTCCTCTCCCAAGGTGCCTCTGCCAGGCAGGCAAAATCCGTGTGCCAGAAACTTCCTGCCGGGGGAGATTAATAATCACTTCTTACTGACTCGGAGCGGGGAGGCCCGGGCAGGTTAGAGGATGGCCGGTAGCAGGGTGCACAGCAGATGTAGGTACCTGTCTGCAGAACCTGTGTCCTTTCTGGATCTTCAGGCTGGCCGGACCCTGTACCCTTTTCATGATGGGGAGTGCCATCTGGAGGGTCCTGCTATTGAGCCTTGGGATCTGGGTTCCAGTGGGCAGACCCACCCTTTATTTTTAGTTGAGGCTGGACGAGCCTGTCTACTGGGTGGGAAGTTTTTTGCCAGGAACCGTTGGTAACTTCACTCTTTAAAAAATAATTTTTTTTAATTGCTTAAATGGATGTTAATAGACAAAGGGATCGTTAACTTGAAGTCTTAGAGAAGTACACAGAGGGATAAATGGCCTTTATTAATGGAGGTGTTTAGCCAATCTTCTCTCCCTAATGGGGCGGGGGGCATGGGCCTACGTTTCTTGGCAGAGACCAAGGGCCTTTGGTGACAGACCTCAGATTCTCATCTCTACTCCGTCTGGGTTACTTTAAGATGAAGGGTTTCTGATGGGAGGGGGAGGGTGCCCTGCCTCTTGGGTGCTATGGCCACTGAGGCCACCAGCACATTCTTAGCTGGCAGAAGCAGGTTTGCAGGCTTCCCCCTCTGGAGGCTGGTCACCGTGACTCAGCAGGAAGAACTCCGACCACAGAGATATCCTTTTATATCCGGAGGGAGTGAGCAGAGGGCAAGCCAGAGCCTCCGGTCAGAGAGGGAAAAAATGGGTGCCCTGCTTCTGAAACCCTTGTGATGTGGCTCAGAGAGTTCTCCTTTCTCTCAGAAGCAGCAGGAAGCAGTTTTCTAGGGTTGGAATTTAGGAGCCAAGCATTTGACTAACTGTGTCACATGCCAGCCCATGGGTAGTCACTGTCAACAGCTGGAGGACATAATGCCAGAGGTGCCTTCTTCCAGCAGGGCCAGGCACAGGGAAGGAGCTAACCACTGTGTGACCACCTACCATTGCAGCCGGTTGTATGGGTCTGTCCCGACATGCAGGCTGTATTGAAGTGGTATAGTTTCTGGTCCTGGAGGTCACTAGAACATGAGAGCTACACTTTGTTCTAACCTACGCCTGCCCCCAGGCTCTTGTGGGACAGCCCCCAGCTGTCCCAGATAACTGGTGCTATCTTTTTGTTACAAAACCTTTCCTTCTGCAGAAGATGCCTCGATAAACTTTGCATGGTTCGTCCACACTCGGGTCAGAAAAATCCTTTCTTGCCCCTCACCTGTGTAGCAGAGGGGGGGGGGGGGGTTGTGTGATGGAAACGTGTTTTCCTTTTGTTTGTGGCCCTTTTGGTAGAGACAGCGCAGTTGGTATCTGCTCCGACTCTGAGGAGACTCAGAAGGGCTTGTGTCAAGTTATTTTTAGTCGCTCCCCTCAACACCCCCCCTCCCCCGCCCCCATTCCTTCTCACATCAGAAAGGGCTGACGCTGGTGATACCAGATGGGAATCCTCACCCAGGCAGGGCACCACTCACTGGCTGTCTGCCTCCTAAGTGTTCATGGGTCCCTCGTTGTACGTGGTACTCTAGAAAGTCCCTCTGGCGTATCGTTGTACATCTTCCTTTGTGTATTTTTAATCTCAAATTGAAGGCTCTGTCCATAAAGCATTAACGAAATCCCCAGCATCCTTCCATCCTCCATATTTATGGTCCTCTGACCAAACAAACCTCTTTGAGAAATGCTCTGCAGCCGTTATCTCTAGACCCACAGCGCCACCTGGTGGCACACGCCGAGCCAACCGTTCTCCTTGTTCTTGCTACCTACTGGCTCTGGCTCCACTAACCTGAACCACTTTTCTCCTTTAAAGGTGGCTACGAGAGGTTTTCTTCCGAGTACCCAGAGTTCTGCTCCAAAACCAAGACCCTGGCAGCCATCCCACCACCTGTGCCCCCTAGTGCCACTGAGTCCTTGGACCTGGGCTGCAGCTCCTGTGGGACCCCACTACACGACCAGGTAGGTGTAGTGAGACCCTGGGCAGAGTTCAAGTCAGGCAGTGCAGGAGAACATGAAGGAACTTTCTTTTGAGAGTTCTGAGTTTCAAGCTTCAAACACAACTTCTTGATTTGAAGACAGCATGGTGAACCCTGAGTATCATGGTGGGGTTCTAGGTCAGGTGTATTTATTGCTAGGAATCATTTCTTCTCTCTCTCTTATTATCCCCAGTTAAGAAGAAAAAAAAAAAGATACTTCTGGTTTAGCCTCTATTTTGTTTTGTTTTTGTTTTGAGACAGGGTCTCCCTTTGTAGCTCAGGCTACCTTTGGAATTATTATTGTGCTCCAGCTCCCTGGTACTGGGATTATAGGCATGTACCCAGCATGTCTGGCTTCTAGACCCCAGAAGTATGAGCTGGACAAGAGGAAAGGCCTACTTGGGCCCATCTTAGAGGGATCTTGAGAATATCATTCTGGAAAGGATGAGGCCTTGGGATAATTGCTGGGCTCCCATGATAGCCAGGCTCTCCCTCATTTACCAGCAAGTTATAAAATACCAGTGGACTCAGAGTGCCAGTCTTGCTCCTAAAAAAAAGTCAGCTTGAGCCATTTCACTTCCTTCAAGCCCATGCCCATCCACCCTTCAGTCAGATGGAGTCCACCATTTCTGCCCATAAATCTTACCACGTGTTTAGGGCATCACACCTGCCATGATCTCTCCTTATCTGAGACATCTTGTCTCTGATGTGCTAACTGTGGACACAGCAGCCCAAACAGATCCCTAAACCCCATGACACAATGGCTTAATGATCTATTAGCAGGGATGCTGTGGATATCGCTCTGTATAAATAAAATGCTGATTGGTTAGTAGTCAGGCAGGAAGTATAGGCTGGACAAGCAGAGAAGAGAATTATGGGAACAGGAAGTCTGAGTCAGGAGCCACTGCCATGAGTACCAAGCCATGTAGCAAGGTATAGATTTATAGAAATGGGTTAATTTAAGATAGAAGAACTAGATAACAAGAAGCCTGCCACGGTCATACGGTTTGTAAGCAATGTAAGTCTCTGCGTGTTTAATTGGTTGGGTCTAAGCGGCTGTGGGACTGGCGGGGGAGGGAGATTTGTCCTGACTGTGGGCCAGGCAGGGATGGAGAAAACTTCAGCTACACAGGGTAAACTCCCAGTGTGGCTGAATGTGCTGCCTCAGTTGTCACGGGAAGGGGTGTTGCGGACTTGACCATACCTTGCCCACTAGAGTCCCACTGAACCCAGGCCAGGAAGGAAGAGCCAGAAAAGCTCTCTACCTATCATCAAGTTTCTTCCCCAGGCCCCAGGAAGCCCCGTGGGTTGTCTAGAGCTCCAGTACTTCAGCCATCATCCTGGTTGCTGGACGCTCGTGTTTTACTGAGGTCTTCTTTATGTTTCTCTTTGGTGCAGGGGGGTCCCGTGGAGATCCTCCCTTTCCTCTACCTCGGCAGTGCCTACCATGCTGCCCGCAGAGACATGCTTGACGCCCTGGGGATCACAGCCCTGCTCAATGTCTCCTCGGACTGTCCCAACCACTTTGAAGGACATTTCCAGTACAAGTGCATCCCCGTAGAAGACAACCACAAGGCTGATATCAGCTCCTGGTTCATGGAAGCCATCGAGTACATCGGTAGGCTGCCCAGCCCACCCTCAGGGTAGGGAGGGGGAACCCCAGGGAACGGCGGGTGGGGACTTCAGGTATTACGTGCAGGCTAGGACAGTCCCCTTGTATTGCCGCCATCGCCATCGCCAAATATGTGATACAAAGCAACTTAAGGAGGGTGTATAGTCCGTCACAGCGGGGACGACCTGGCGCCAGGAGAGTATGAAGTTGTCACATGACACCGGCAGTCAGGAAGCAGTGAGCATGGGAAGTAGGGCCGGGTTCTCAGACCTCAAGGCCCGCCCCTAGTTCGCCCATTTTTTTTTTCAGCATGGCCACCCCTCCCAGGAGGTTTCAGGGCGCACAACCAGCAGCGCTCAGTACATGAGCCTGTGGGGGTTCCAACCAACATACCAGCCTTCACCAGAAAGGCCCCCGGCCTGCCTGTGGGGACTTGTGTGTGGTGGGGATTGGGAGCCATTACCCATGCCCGGCTGAAGAGCCAGTCACCCCGTTGCATGGCTCCACATGTGTGCAAAGTAAAGACGTTTGTATGGAGAAGAAGACGAAAGGAGCTTTGTTTTTTTTTTTTTTTTTTTTTCGAGACAGGGTTTCTCTGTGTAGCTTTGCGCCTTTCCTGGGACTCACTTGGTAGCCCAGGCTGGCCTGGAACTCACAGAGATCCGCCTGGCTCTGCCTCCCGAGTGCTGGGATTAAAGGCGTGCGCCACCACCGCCCGACTGGGTGTGCGCTTTAAAAATACCTTTTATTGCCGGGCGGTGGTGGCGCACGCCTTTAATCCCAGCACTCGGGAGGCAGAGCCAGGCGGATCTCTGTGAGTTCGAGGCCAGCCTGGGCTACCAAGTGAGTTCCAGGACAGGCGCAAAGCTACACAGAGAAACCCTGTCTCGAAAAACCAAAAAAAAAAAAAAAAAATACCTTTTATTGGGGGCTGGAGAGATGGCTCAGTGGTTAAGAGCACTGACTGTTCTTCCAGAGCAGTCCTGAGTTCAACTCCCAGCACCCACATGGAGGCTCAAAACCATCTCTGGTGCTTATAATAAATAGCTAAATAAAAAAAATACCTTTTATTGTTGTTGAGCCTAGAAAATACTATAGACTGAGTGGGTCCTCAGTCTAGCTAGCACGGCCGCCCCTTTTCCCTAGGAGTGCCCCTCATCCTTCGGCCCGTCTTGTCTTCCCCACTCCCATGTCTTAGCTTCTGCCACACGCGCTGCCAGTGGTGGCGCCTGCAAGTCTGCCGAGGGCCCTAACCGTGTCATGCTCTCTGCCCCAGATGCCGTGAAGGACTGCCGAGGGCGAGTGCTGGTTCACTGCCAGGCGGGCATCTCCAGGTCAGCCACCATCTGCCTGGCCTACCTGATGATGAAGAAACGCGTGAGGCTGGAGGAAGCCTTCGAGTTCGTCAAGCAGCGCAGGAGCATCATCTCGCCCAACTTCAGCTTCATGGGGCAGCTGCTGCAGTTCGAATCCCAGGTGCTCACCACCACCACGTCGTCGTCGTGCGCGGCGGAGGCGGCCAGCCCTTCGGGGCCCCTGCGGGAGAGGGGCAAGGCCACGCCCACGCCCACGTCGCAGTTCGTCTTCAGCTTCCCGGTGTCTGTGGGTGTGCACTCGGCCCCCAGCAGCCTGCCCTACTTGCACAGCCCCATCACCACGTCCCCCAGCTGTTAGGGCTAGCCTCGGGAACACTAAGTCATCCAGGGTTGGCACCCCCCCCCCCCCGCCACGCCAGCCAGGGTTGGACAAGCCACACTGTGGGCAGCAAGTAGGGACTGACTGATCAGTGGGGTGGGGGGGCCACGTGACCACGCTCCGTCCTCATCCATTTCTCCTTGGCTAACCAACCACAGGGCCAGCTAGAATGGCAATAACGACTTCGAATACACCTTAAAAGCAAACAAACAAAACACTCCAACCTAGAGCAATAACGGCAGCGTCCGCGGCCAGGGAAGACTGGTTTATGTGTCGGTTTTACTTTGCAGGTAGATATTTACCTCATTTTTTTTTTTTTTTTTAAAGCAGTAAGGCTTGAAGTTATGAAGTCCACAGATCCTGGCAAATGTGCTCAACCAATTTTATTAAGTAGAGAGGGAGAGAGGAGGAAACAAGTTTTTGCCGGAAGTGCCTGGCTGGCTGTGCGCTTGTTCTAATACTGTCTTCATAGGAATTTTGTGCTAGGTACTTCTAGGCCACAGTATTCCCTTCTGATTAGTCGTCAACTGAATATTTATGCTGAATGAGAACTTCTTTAAGGTGTGTGAGCAGGAGCCTGGTGATGTGGATTTGGAATGTATTTCTGTTGAGGGTCACACAGTAGAGCACAGAAACGCACAGGCGTGCTAGCAAGGAGGAAGTGAGTGGTTGGTGTCTGGGTTTCAACCTGGTCGCCATCCTGCATTATTGCCACCAAGAAACAAGCAGGGTGATAGGCAAGGAAAAGGGTCTGTGGTTGGTCACTATGACAGCTGGTTCCTGGACACACTGACCCAGGCACGCACGCTCTTCCCTCCAGTGACCCATTTGGTGGTGGCCAGAGCGTTTTCTTCCAGCTTGCCTAGCTAGGATTTGGATATTGTCTGTGACAAATGCCATATTTCAAGAGGTGCTCCTGGAAAACTGGGTGCCATTCAGATTTTCCTACAGTGAGTCATTTGGCGAGGCCCCCATCAAAGCCAGCTCACTAAAGATGAACTAAAAACAAAAAAAACAAAAAAAACAACGAATCCTTTTGTAAAGTTGAAGTGTACCATCCTCTCTCTCTTGGATAAATTGGAGTTTTCAGTTTTAGGCATTTACTTGAAGTATACCAAGAAATTCTTGTTATTAAATCCCTGTTTGACAAGTGAATACTTACTTTCAAAAGCCCTCTTGAATAAAAAGATAAGTGTTGGCCGTGACTCGGGGCTGCTTAAAGTATGGAAGGGTGAGAGTACCAGTGGTGGGGACCGGCTGCCGGCTCCTGTGAAATGCATCCTGGGTGACTTAGCCGTTTTGGATTCTGACCGGGTTAAGGCCATATTTAAGGAGCCTTTCCAAATGGAGGAATGGCTTTGGAGGAGTGAGTGTGTTTTCTGTGGGGAAGGCTTGGGGTGGGGGAGGGGACACGTTCCATCTGTAGTGCTGGGGAAACAGTAGTGTGGGGTGCCAGATTAGAGGTCACTGAAGACGTGTCAGGAACGAGAGCATGGTTTCTCCCCCTTTTGAGAGTCTAGATCTCAGTGAACATTCTTGATCACACATAAATAACTTCAAGCCTCAATGTCACAATCACGGTGGAATGCTCTTTTCTCATCCAACATCCCAGCTAGCCCGGGTTCATTACATTTCCTTCTGTGAACTGTGAACCTGTGTTGGCATGACCTGTATTGGTGGCCTGTGTCAAACTCTGCCTTCGGGTGAGTCTGGAGTCCTCACTTCCTGTTTGTAGAAAAAGGAGGGTGCCCTGCTTCCCTGACGCTGCTGCCTGGCTGAAGGCATGAAGGGGCTGAGCTCCCCGATGGCTGACCCATCAGAGATGGTGGACCCTAGTTGGATGGTCCTACCTTTCCCCCTGCTTCCTGGCAGCTGCTTCAGGTTTGCTGAAGGATTAGATTAGATGAGTTGTATAGCGAGACAAGTCCTGGGTTCCAAGAATGTAAGGCCTTCTGGGGGGCAGATAGATAGCTTTTAGACGACATTCACTTTTTATATGAGTGTGTTTGCCAAATGTGGCCTAGTTCCCAGACTGGATCCCAACCACACAGGCAGTGGGAGCTCCAGATGTCCGTCCCCTGCTTCCTAATTCAAGCCTTCTATGACAATGTCAAGGGGCTATTTATAAAGTCATTTTCTTTGTACTTGATAACAGCATGAGACCCAGAACTCTTAGAAAGAAAATAGGACATTGGTTTGATTGAAAAAAAAAAAAAGGGAGGGGACCTTAAAAAACTGTTATTCTCTCCCCAGTGGCCTCTTTGATGGCTTGGAATAGCTCTAATGAAGACCCTGTCCCAGGGTCATTCCAAATGGTTAGTTTCAAAAGACAGCATCCCGTCCATGAACTGATTTCTGGTGATGGGGCATTTTTGGAATGGCAGAAAGCCATTGAGTATTGGTCAGAATGAGGAACACACCCAGTTCTCCCCAGGGGTCTTGTCTCATCCATGGGTGTTTGTGGGGGAGTCTGAAGGTTGAAGTCCATGTGAGCAGGTGGCTAGCGGCTCTCAGCTTCCTTCTCCCCGAGACCTCTGCTTGGCTTTCAGTCAGGCTGGGGAAGCCATGAGGAGTGACTTGGGAGAGTGACTTGAGAGAGTCCTTGGGAAGGTGGGAAGAGGGAGGGAAGATTGGGGGTTAATCCCAAGGGGAAGGGACAGGAAACCTGTGGTAACGATACAATAGTTATTAGTTGTCCATCATAGTCACCTGGGCAACCTTTAAAATCCTCATATCCACGTGACCTTGACCAAATAAACCAGGACTCACGTGGGTGGGACCCAGGCACCAATACGTTAACAGTGTTCCTAAGTGCTTTCCGTGTGCAGCCAAGTTTTGGAGATGCATTGCTTCTGGATGGTGAAATTCCCACAGAGGTGAAACAGGAGCTACAGCTGTCCCACTCTCCACAGCTGGCTGAGGGCTGAGGTGGTTTCTTTGGGGGAGCCCGAGTGGGAACCAATTTGCGGAGCATTGTGAGTGGGCTTAATATAGTGTCTGGGTGTTGATGTATTCCCGTAAACTTTGTCTCCATCGAGAAAGATGGAGCCAGTCTGTGTCTGTTTTGGAGTCCTTCCAGTGCCCTGCCCTTTAGAGCTCATGAATCATCCAAAAGACTTCAGAAAGGTAACAATGCAATACTTGTTAACTTGTGTAAATAGCCCATCTTTCTGAGTGGTGTCATTTCTACATTTGATATGCCTGTATTTCTGTAGGATGTACATAGTTTAGGGGATTTTTGTTTTTTAGAAGAGTCCAACATGTCTGTTTTTATTTATTGCTTGAAAAAGATCATTTGAAGAAAAAATAAATACATTTTCAACCATTTCTGCTTTTGTGGACTCTCATTGGAATGCATCCTGCTGTTAGAACTTGGAAAGGGAGGAAGGACCCGGGACCTCAAGTAATCATTTGTGCTTAGCACCTGCAGTGGAGACCAGCTGATCACAGCAGTCACAGAGAGAGGGCTGGTCACTAGCAGTCAGAAAGGTCCAATGCTAAGTGACAGCGCGTCTCTCCCACAAGGACCTACTGTAGGGAGTGTAGGAGCCGATGGTTAGGATGGCTCAATGGAAAAGGCCAGTGTTAGCATGAAGACACCAGCATAGAGAGTTATAATACAAGGATGGGTAAGGAATTAGTACACGAGGAGGCACAAAGGATCTGAGTGGCTTCGTAGTCTGTCAGGACTATAGAAATAAGCGGTTGCATGTTAAGGCTAGAGTGAAAAAATAAGCTAATGACTGTGTAAAGCATGGTGGTGGAAAATGATCCACACATCATTTTTATCAGATTCCATTGGGGTGGCTTTCCCAAATGGCAAACTAAATAGTCAAAATACTTTCCCACTGTCTCACAATTATTTAACATCCTGGAAATGGTCAAGTAAAGTTCAGTTATAAGATTGTGAAAAAAATTAAGTCCCTTTCCTATACAGAAATATCGAGTGACACAAAATCAAAAACAAGATCCACTTTACAGTGACAATTTAAAGATAAAACACCTACAATAAACTTAGGAACAGGCAAGAGGTATATAATGGACAAGAGATAACATGCTTGTGGAAAACAGCATCTACAATGTTCATGGATAAGAGCTAGCAACAAGTTATAAAGTAACAACTGACTCAATCCATCAGCAGGATTTGGGGAAGAACCTGTCTCCTTCAGAAGGATAAATCTGGAAACAACGCCAGGGAGGGGATCAGGTAGGCTGTCTTGAGTCTCTTTTTTCTGCTGTACTAGCCGTACACAGAACGACACATCTACATCCCCACGATACTGTGGTATACTGTGGAACAGGTCACATCACAGCGTCAGGAAGGAGCCATCAGAATTTGAGGGCTGATTCCTTTTTAAATCTGTCATCTCGGTAGCACCCTGGGCTTCAGTCTGGCTGAGAACATTGGGGTGGGGTCTTAGGCAGTTAAATAGACTCGCTTTCTTCTAACCCCTTCTCTAGCCAACGGCTTTTTCCTGGGGGCTAAGGGGGGGGGGCAGAGCCAGCCTTTTCGATTAAATAAAAAAGACCACGGAGGTAACTCCTAAGGGCTATGAAATAGAAAGAATGCTCATATGGTGTGCCAGGGGCCTGGGACCAGACTCACTGCAGTGAGCATCTTGTGGGTGTGGCTGACAAGAGGGGACACTGAATGACACACTGCAGGTCCTGATGTCACTAGGATGAAGAAGTGTCGGGAAGATGGGAGGAGCAAGGTGGCCTTCTTGTTTGTTTTGTTTTGAATTAATTTGGGGGGCATGCTGCAGGGGTGTGGGACAGATACGGAGGGGCTGGGAAGTGAGCGGGATTGGGATGCACGATATGAAATCTCCAAAGAGTTGGTAAAGAATTAGGAAGAAAAAAAAGATAAGAAATTGAGGTAACTCGGCACATCCTCTGGACAGTGAGTGGCAGGACCAGACTGCAGCTCCAGACGGCAGAGCTGGGGCCTCATCTTAATCCTGTAGTGCTTTGGCAAATCGGCCGCCCTGACAGACACCCTCAGCCATCCACATTTCTCACTGCTCTAATGAGGCAGGGTAGAAAGTCAGGGCAGCGGAAGACCAGAAGGAAGCGCCTTCACTCCTTTGGATCTGCATTTAAATAAAGCAGAGCGAGCCCTAGCACCCGAAAGCCTCCAGTTTCAACACAACTGACCAAACTGCTCCAAGACCACGTGCAGCAAGAACTACATACTCGGGAGAAATGTTGCAACCAAGACGACCAGGACAGCTAATGCACCGTGCCTAGGTCAAAAGGTGTTCGACTTTCCTCTGACCTTACGGTTTACCAGCACTCGGCTCATCCATAAAACTGAAAAGCATCTCATAAAACACCTCCCTTTTTCATTTACGGAAGGAAATTCTTTTGAGTAAGCCAAGTAACTGCTGTTTCCAGCTTCTTTAGTCTCTAAACTCTGCTATTGACATAGATAACATCACATGAACAGTGTGTTACAAAAGCCACAAGTCACCTAAGAGCTTGTGGAGTCTTTAGGGTGCCTCTTTAAACCTGCATCCACCCACCCGCTCTGCCCTCTCCTGCCTTCCAATTCTTTCTGGTGACGTAGGTCAGGATCCCTGCAGCACCCAAGTCTCTGGGAACTCCTCAGACTGCACAGCCATAACGTGGAGTTGCTTGAAGACGTTGGCACTCCAAAAGCATGCCATTTGTACCACTGTATCATATCATACACCATTCAAGTACAACTAGTAAACCACCTTTGCAGACACTTAACAGAGAAGCAGGGGCAAGCAGTGTTCACAGAACTTGCCTCGGGATTCTGAGAGTTCAGTGGTGTATGGTACACCCTGGTTTTCTCCATGTTCAGCCTCTCCACAGCCCACAGTCCCGACGCACACCACTTTCCTTATACTTGATGCTCTGTTTATATGCAGAATTATAAAGTAAAGCTGATCAGCCCTTCTGTATAAATCAGTCCTATGCGAGGTAAATAATGTCAAGAACCCTAGTAAATCAGACTGAAACAAAACCAACCTGCTCCGTACCCACTGACTCTGCCGAAGCAGTTATATTAGCATTATAACCTTTGTTACTGCAAATAGGTCTGTGTGCTCCTTTGGTGTGTGTTATAAAATGAGAGGCGTGAACAAGGCCAAGGATAAAGGTTTATAAACATTCTAAGTCACACATGCCGGCTTCGACCTCACACACTGGGTCATAACCGCAAAGCACTCTAAGCAACAGAAGTTAAAAACAAGTTCACACTGGGGCTGTCGCCAAGCTGTAATAAAGAAGTGCACAGCTGTAAGGTCAATCCACAGCCCATCACACCCCCTTTCAAAATTGGTGGCAAAGAAAATGCTTCTCTCGACAGTCATGGGATTTGTTTTGGTTATAATTTCCTCTTAAAAAAATAAATCCAGTCTAGCAAGTGTTTTAAAAACTCCTGTGTGCATATATGTATGTATGCATTCATGTGTGTGCGTGCCACGATGTTACATGTGAAGATTGGAAGCAGTGGTGGTTTGAATAAAATGGCCCCCATAAGCCCACTGGGAGTGGCACTATTAGGTGTGGCCTTGTTGGAGTAGGCGTGGCCTTGTTGGACTAGGTGTGGTGTTGTTGAAGTGTTATGGGGGCGGGCTTTGAGGGCTCAGATGCTGAAGCCACCCCAGCGTGGCAGTCTCTTCCTGCTGCCTGGAGTCCAGATGTAGAACTCTCAGCTCCTCCTCCAGCACCGTGTCTGAGTGCACGCTGCCATGCTTCCTGCCATGATAATAGACTAAACTTCTGAACTGTAAACCAGCCCCAATTAAGTGTTTTTTTTTTTTTTTTTATAAGTGTGGCCATGGTCGTGGTGTCTCTTCACAGCAACAGAAACCTTGACAGAAACAGAAGCCAACCTCAAGTGTTGGTCTCTACCCTTGAGGCTGGTCTGTTTTTTCCCACTGAGCTGTCCTGTGAGCTTCTGGGGATTGACCTCAGTCTCCTCTTGGGAGCTCTAGTATTCCAGACACTACTATGGCTTTTACTGGAGACCTGGGGGTTAGAAACCAGGGCCTCGATAGCCCAGCAAGGGCGTTACTCATGAGTCTCCTCATCCTCAGTCCTAGAGTGACTTATTACACTCCCCTCCCCCATTTCTGTCAAGCTACCACACACAGTGGATCAAGCTGTAAGCCTATATCCTGAGCTTGGGGCTCTGTGGACTTTTGAATCCGATCTCCATGTGAGCCACCGATGACACATGGTAACATCGGCACCAGCTCTTTCATTCATTCCTACGAGTGCATTGGAACAGCAGTATCGTCAGGGACCAGCGTCCAGCAGCTGACAGCAGGCTCTGTGGTGGGACTTTACCTTCAAGTTTAACTGTGAAATGGGGATTCAAACGACTTTCCCAAAACAAACAAACAAACAAACAAACAAACAAGCAAACCCAAAAGCAAAATTTCTAGACTTGAACTACAGGCCATGACCACTCAGAGCCTGACCCCCAGTGGTCCATGCCACCGTGCACAAATGGCCAGCCTCAAGAGAAACAACTCCTGCTGTAAAATTGACCACCCAGTAAGACAGTAGCCTGTCTACTTGGATATGGACCCCACCCAAATGGCCCTAAGACCTAGTAACTTTCCCATTACACAAGCTCTTCCACACACTCCCTCGGCTCACAGTTCTCTAGTGCTTCTTCGCAGTGTTTCAATAAAGTCCTCTTCTGTTTGTGCCCTGGGTAAATTCTTTAACTGCCAGTTGTTTTTTTTTCCCCCCCATAAATCATTCTGTGCATCTTATAGGTTCAGGGTAACTAGGGTGCTCCTACGCACTTAATTTATGTCTTTAACTGACAATCCTTTTGGTAGAGAAGTTATGGAGACACACCTAGCTTCACATTAGCCGTGGACAAAGAGAACTGGTGAGAGATGGAAAAATTCTTTGCTTCTTAGGGCCAAGGTGGGTAGGTCATACCATGATACCATGCAAATCAGATTGGCCTGACACTCATGATCCTCCTGCCTTAGCATCCTAAGTGCTGGGACTGCACGTTAGTACACCAAGCTCAGCTGTGTGAGATCTTGACTGCTCCCCATGGCAGGTACAGAAGCTGTCTCCTCCAACCCTCCTGGCTGGGAGGGCCAATAAGCTGCTCTCAGGGTTTCTCCAGCTACTGCTGTATTTCCAGAGTTCCTATGTGGGCTTTCTGCTCTTGCCATATTTCTATAGCTCCCATGTGGGCGTGCAGGTTCTAAGGAACTTCCAGCTGGGATCTCACTAGGAAGAGGGGAAAGCAGAATTGTTACATGAATTTGACAGTTTGAGGTCAGCTGTGCTGCGGATAGGCAAGCTGACGCGAACAGAACAGGACAAAAGGAAACACAAGCTGAATGCTATAGACACACAGCGTACTTTAAAATGTGTTTTATTGAATATTAATCAGTTACAAGTACTGGAAGTTAGACATTAAGCCAAAGCACAATTACAGGTTAAATATAATCACAGAGATGTTTTAAATAGAAACCCACCATGTAGGCTGGTTAAGTTCCTTGATGCCTCTTTTAGAAATAAGTAGAAGTTGAGAGAGAGAGGAAAAAAAAAGGTCTTCCATTTCAGGTGACAGCTATAAAGACCAGAGAATTTACATGCTGTGAGCATCCTTCTGTGATGAAACTGCTAGGGCTATTAGATTTAGAAAAACTACACATGAAACAAAAATCTAGGATATTCGGTCAAAATCTGAATTTCAGATAAGTTAATGAACATTTTTAAAAAATGCACAGATATGTCAAATATTGCATGAGATATACTTGAGCTAAAAAACTGCTGAAATTCAAATCTACCTGGGCATCTTGTATTTTGTCTGACAAGCCTACAGATGGACAAATATAAAGCAGGACAAAGTGGGATGGAACCAGTCACTGGCGGTTAGGTTACAGAGACTGAAAACAAGGAACACTAACAAGGAACTGAAGGAACACTACACTGGTTATTTACACAGACCAACATCACAGTAAGAAAACACAATCACAATTCCAAATGCTGTTGTCAGAAACACTC
The DNA here is from genome assembly GCF_007827085.1 of Peromyscus californicus insignis. Taxonomy (NCBI): domain Eukaryota; kingdom Metazoa; phylum Chordata; class Mammalia; order Rodentia; family Cricetidae; genus Peromyscus; species Peromyscus californicus. The sequence goes on from NW_026294534.1 coordinate 26,588,652, forward strand.
TAGATGTCCTCAAAGCTGGCTTTGTAAGTTTTCGAGATATCCTGTCATCAAAGTACCTTTTTAGTTTTGTAGGTATCAAAGACAAGTATTACTACCACAAAGATCAGATCAAACACGAGGAGCAGAAGCAGGTACTACACACACACACACACACACACACACACACACACACACACACACACACACACACATGAAGAGTTAAGTGTTCTCTGTAGTGAATACATGGATTATACAGCAAGGTTACCTTCTAGTTCTACACTACGAGCTTCAAAAATCTCAGTCCCTTCCTTTCCTTTACTGTGGCATTTTCTAGTTTTCCTTCCCGCACACTGGGAGGGGTTCAGAGATACCCCGTTACCAAATTGGAGCTAACAGAAGGCATTCAGGGTCACTTGAGAACAGCAGAAGAGAGAGGGTGAAAGAATGAAGGGTCAGAATTGGTCCATGTCTACGCTGTGAGTGTTATCTCAGTCCTGCAGAACTGACTCTGGTAGAAGTGGGAAACTGGCCACTCATGACCATACTGGATCTCACAGAGTATACAGAATCTTCGCTTCCTACAGTTTAATGTATCATAGTATACACCTTAAAATGACTAAAACAACCTCCACACTACTCAAACTCTACATGGTATCACATACTATGAATCCCCCACACAAGTCTACAGGTTTGGAAATTCTTCTAGTGTTCTTTCAAACCAGAAGACTTGGAGGCTGAGGAATCTCACATGGGAGAAACTGGGACTTATTGGTTCCTTCAGTCCCAGTGTGTATGACAGTATTGCTTATAAAATATACCTCCATAAAACACACTTACCAGGTATGAAATACAGAGACATGCCCACTCACTGACACATTTCAAGTACTAAGAAATGGAGTCATGTTTCATTGGTTGTATAGAAAAGGTTAAAAAGTTTCTTCCATGGATAAGGCTTTTTTTTAGCAGGAAAAACGTAATTGTCTGTTAACCACAGAATGCATAAGTTGGCTGAAGAAGCCTCACTTTTTAGGGTGGTATTTAAAAAATGGTTTTTACATGCTAGATGTAGCTAGAACAGTTCAAATATTCCCTTCACAATGACTCTTATTTCTTTGTCACTGCTTTGACACCAAACACCAGTCTTTGATTTCTGACACATGAAAACCTACTTCAGTGTCATTTTTGAATGCTTGCTGAATGACTCTAAAGTCTGTGGCTCTATGCAACAGGAAACAGAGTAAGAAGGCTGTCTCACAAACAAGATCTGGGAACATGGGCTGGGGGGAAGGACAGGGGGGACATGTGCTTTAAAACACACACCATTTTTGTTCACAAGGCCATTTATAGGAATCCAAACAACGAATGTTTAAAAGGGGAGAGGGAGCAATGTCTAATTACCTTTCATGCAACTGGGAATATACTGAAATAGAGGAAAACCTAGACAATTTACTGCATTCTAATGCTGTTTTCTAGCATTAACCAAAATATTATTGTTTGTAATAATATCTAGGCTAAGAGGATGTTAATGTATGTTTACTAGCTTGCCGTAGTCAAGCACTTCTCTCTATATCCAAAATGCACTTGGCTATTCTGACAGCCAAGAGAAATATGTGTAGCAGTAACTGGACGCTCAGAGGAGCCCCTGCTGCTTCCATGAGACGTTAGTGCTGTTTCCCCACTGACACTGTCTGCAGTCCTAAGCACTAGGAAGGGAAGGAGGGAAGATCCCTGGTTGGACTGCTAGTCTTTTGCATAGAATTAAATCCCTGGATTCCGTGCTGCCATTTGTTAGCAAACTGGCAGAATCTTTTGAGCAGAAAGTGGATAAGGACTAAACCCAGTTCTGGTTTTGATATGAAAATTACAGATACCTGGATTCCTTCTGTAAGACCAAGATGAAGAAAGGAAGGAAGTGAACGGGGCCAAGCACAGGAGCTACTTCTGACACTAGACTAGCAATCCAGTCAAGTACGAGGACAGGTGTCCAGAGCACTTAATTTATGCCTGAGGTGAGTGTCCAGCTGGCCAGACCCGGTAAACTGGGACCATGAGGTCTCTACGAAAGCCCCTGGATGTGAGGCTCGTAGAGACACTTGACTTCTCTCTGTAGTTCTGTTGGGAAGCTGAGGAGTCCCAAACCTGCCAGTGGTTCTAAGTAATGCACATACAGAAACTTAACAGATTTCAGTGGAATACCATGCTTTTATATTCCAGAGCACTCTTCATATTGCTAAACAAGGAAATTCCACACAGTCACTTTGCCAACTTGAATACACTCATGATGCCTTTGGTTTTCAAGCTCTGAAAATACCTACTAGCTCTGCTGACCCATTCTTTTTAAACAGATCATGAATGTGCATTCTGCCATATGTGAGTCACCAGGAGACCTCAAGCACTGCAAAAGTCTTCCTTATACAGTGTCTGTTCTTGGCACAGAGACCATCAGACACAGCATTGGTGCGTCAGTGAACCACAGTTAACTTCTCAAGGTAAGGCCCAGGTTAATCTAGTTAGTGTGATGGAGATAACACAACATACAACCACAGTCAGAGAGTGGTTCAACTTTTAATGAAGCTAGAAAGCTTTCCATAGCTATACCATAGGATTCCCTCATGGAACTCAAATCCAGCTGTGGTTAGCATTTTGAACTAGTGGGGGGGGGGGGGGCAAACAGCATACACACTGTAGCTACTACAACTATACAGATGGCAGTTTCTTCAACCTTTGCTAACAGTGGGGTAGGGGGAAAGGAAGGAGAAAGCTCTCTGAGCCAACATCAAATTTTGAAGCTTTATATGGAACCCTAGTTGCTATTAAACACACAGCCAAAAACACAATCAACCAGCTCAGGCCACCGAACTTCAATAGAAGTGAAAACTGAGGCAAAGTCTTGATTTGATTTTGAGGAATGCATGCAAGATATAACTATAAAATTCACCCTAGACTGGATGCCTAGTTCTAGCATTGGTCTTAAGCTAACAAAAATTAAATAAATAAAAAGAAAGAGAGAAATGTGTATTTCGGGAGCCAGGGAAATGAAGGTGGTCACAGCTTAATATGCTTACATTAAAACAAAAGTAAAAAACAAACAAACAAACAAACAAAAAAAACCAACCTCGTTTTCAGGACTTCCGATTGAAATGGTTAAGTATGTCAAACGGTTCTCCCTCGGTTTCTATGATGTCTGCTGCAAAGCTGAGCAGACAGATGCCAACACGAACCTAAATAGTAATGTGCTCAATTCAGTGTTCAGTTAGGTCCACAAGGGCATCCAAGGAAGCGTGGTTCTGCTCAACGTCACGTACACTTGGCGAATGCCATTACAAGAAGCAGTACTTTCACAAAGAGACATTTCTCTACTAGTGGCATTTAAAAAAATAAGTCAAAGAGCCTTTGGTTTCAATTTTGTTTCCTTGTCTAAATATATTAAGAACTTTGAAGAAATGGTTCAAAAACTGAGAAAGATCTTTATAAACCATTTGAAACATACTACTCAAAATAAAGGCCAAATCTGGAGTAAACAAAAAGTCCTTGCATTTGTGCATATTCACTACTTCGGGTTTGAATCCTGGCTTTCTAAACTGAGGAGGAGAGTAACATGCTAACGGGGTACAGCAGCTCCCTGACTTTGGAAGCAAAGGGTAATGTTAGGGTGACAGTTCTGATGGTTCAGATTAAGTGAAGGTTTTATTGAGACATCCCTGGGTTTGCCTGGCTGCGGCCACAAGGCCCTGTGTTCTACTCCGCCCCCTCTTACTGGGTTCCTCCCTCACAAGCTGCTAGTCATTCCCCAGGAGAAGTCACAACCGCCTCTCCTCAGTTTAACCTCTCCTCAGCAATGCTCGTTTGGCATCTGGAGCGTGGTCCTGTGAACCCTGCGGACTGCAAAGAGCAGAGAGATGTTTATGCCCTTCCTTGTAAGATGGGCCGGCTTCTAAAAGGGAACAAATCTTGATGCTTTCCCTTACGTTCAGAAGAAGGAGAGACAAAATCTAACAAGAGAAGTGGGAACAGTGTCTTGCTCGGCCAGAAGCTCTGGTTGCATTGCTAATGATTTTAGTCAGTGTGACTGTGCAAAATATCCCAGGAAGGCTCTGGCTCATTTTCAAAGTAACAACAATAACAATAACAACAACAACAACAACAAGAACAAGCATCAACAATGTATGTTTGGCAAAATTAAAAAATGAGCCACATGTGTCTATCTGCTATACATGTGCCAAACACAACAAAGAAACTGTAGTGTGTGAATATTCTCTTTTCCCATTTCTATGTCTTAAGCAAAGCATCTTGCTCTAGAAATGGGTAACCGTAGGAAAATGAGCCCAAGACATGTCCAAGGCTGCCCAGTAAACATTTCCTCAAAGGGATTGGTGGCAGGTGAGTGTGTTCGGTCACTCACCCTGTGTCATCACTCTAGCAATGCTTTATAAAAGACAAACAGCGTATTTTTCAGCTGTTGGGTTTAGAGAATATTGGTGTTTTTGTGTGTGTGTGTGTTGGAAGCAATCCACTGTAATCCAGTCGCAGGTTTGACTCACTCTGGCCATCACCAGGGCAGTCACTAGGTCTTCTGCTCTGCGGCTGTGGCGGTCTGTGAAGGGGCTTCTGGCTTCATTATCTGGTAGGTGATGAGATATTCTGGATACGCCTGGAAAGGTCAAGAAGGCAAACAACTCATCCCCTTGAAGGTGCAGCAGTTGAGCCTTACTTACTCAGAGGTTAGGCTACATAATCAGACATAAATCCCACCATCTATAAAATGATTTCTATAGTATTTCTACTTATTATAGTCTTTCCTTCCCCACCTCACATAAGCCAGCACTGTATATATCATTTCAGTAACACACAGAAAACCTTGGTAGCAACCAATAACCAGAGACTGTCTCTCTTCATAGCTGATGTAGGGGATAAAAGTGAAACATACTTAGATACTCCTCTTCTCCCACCCCAAGTGCTGGAAAGTGAATCCAGGGCCTGCACATGGAGGCTAGTGCTCTTCCCCAGAGCCACACACCAGCCTCTCCTGATATCAAGTTTAATCATGTCATGATCAAAAGCCAAGTTTCCTTTCAGGTACACATTCATTTCAGTATACCTTTCAACCCTTAAAAAACAACAGCCCATCTATAATATCCTCCAATTAAAACAGCCATGTGCTCTTCAAAGTGTTAGGCATTAAGAATCGAGTATGATTTAAAATTAGAACAGACAGACTAGGAGAGGAAAACTTCCTAAACTCAGGGGAAACTGCTCATGGGAAAGGATGTAATTAGTAGATACTGCAGTTGCAGTGGCCCCCGAGGAGAGGCCCACCTGTTAGGGAAGACAAGCATTCTCCCAGAGAAACACTAAGTCCATTTCATTTCATCAAGGCACTTCAACTTTCTCCTCAACAGATCTGTTCCCTCACTCTTTAAAATCCCTTTAGGAGGAGGCTCTATGCAGTTACCAAGTTGAGTTTTTCATTTTTTAAAGATAGGGTCTCTTGTATGTCTCCCAGACTGCTCTCCAGGCTAGGATGTCCTGTCTCAACCACCTGTCCCTAATGAGTGATGTAAATTTTGACTAGCTCGTCAAGGCACTGCCTTCTTTCCTCAGTGGCTGATTACGGCCGCCAGTCCTTGAAGCTTTGCAACAAGCATGCATATATTCTGGAAATTTCCCTCTAATTCAGCATCCATTCTTGCTTGAGCTAATTTTTACCATGAGGTTTGCAAGTTGGAACTTTTCCCACTCTAGTGTTCCTCCCACTTCTATTTATGGTATTCTACCATGACCCAAGAAATTCCCTTTCTCACTCATTCATCAGTACAGAGTAATGAATACTTTACGTTTTCCCAAATTCAGTCCTATATTTATTTTGGTATGCAGATTTCTCAGATTTGGCCAGAGGAAGCTCCCCGAATGGCATTAGGTCCCTGTGTTCTGCCTCCACATTTTCCTTCCTGAGTATCTCATTACTTTCTAGTATAACAAGGTATCTGAAGTTTATCTTGTCCTTATTCTGTTTCAACACCGCTTCCTTCTAGCCAGGAGGGATTAGGCTCTAGGTTTTCATTGCTGTTGGAGTGTCTTTGCTTTCAGTAGAGTTAAAAAATGTGTATGTATGTACTTAAATTTACACATAGACAGAAACATACATATATGTACAGACATCTATATATCTATTGATATATTTGTTAGAAACCACAAATTCCTATTAAGGCAACTTCAGTACATTCATATGTTTTTGAACCTTTCTCTCATTCCATATGATCTCTTCTATAGCAAGAACCATAGTTCCCAAAAGTTAATATACCTATGCAATTACTCTCTTGCTCAATCCTATAATATACCTAACAGAGTTTTGTTATTTTACCCATACTACCACAATAAACAAACTTAGTAAAAAGGAGTTCAAGAATTCTTTGCAATTCTTCCACAACTATACACCCTACTCTGTTCAAGACAGAACACAGAAAAAATATTACTTTTATAAATTATCTGTATATAGTTACTTTCTTATTTTTTCTTCTACTTTAGGCTATTTATGGTTTTTAATTAAGGTTAGAAAAACTGACTTTTGCATTCAGATAAATTGGATGACATTTAGTGCTGGAGTTGAGGACTGGTTTGAAACCCTACAAAGTTTATTTATGTACGTATGCATTTCTCTGTATACACATTTCCATTAATTTTTTTTCCAATTTCATTTGGGAGCCTCAAGAGGTTGGCAGAATTAAATACCTCGTAGCCTTCTAAGTCAAGGCTGTAGGCTATGATCAGAATAAAAAGGGAAGTTCAAAAAAAAAAAGGGAAGTTCATGTAACCAGCCCATGGCAAGCAGATCCATTCAAAGGTATGCTGTGCCTGCAATGATTACAGATGTCGTCTTAAATATGGCTTCTGCTTCTGCAAGGATGGCATAGGGACTCTCTCATGCTGACTGGATGAGGGACATACCTGCTCTCCTCTGTAGATGACATACTCAGCATAGGCCAGCCCATTGACACTTGGTCTACCAATAACTGAATGGTGTCCTGGAGGAGCATGGGCCATTTTCATGGTGCTGAACTGCAGAAAGGATTTCCCAAGGGTCACTCTACAGAAAAGCATTTGTCTAAAGAAAAAAAGAAAGCAATACTTCAAATGTAACTGTTAGGTTTATTAGCTTTTTTAAAAAAGAAAAATTCATACAATGAAACCTAATTTAAACACTATTCTCAAGTTTTGCATAGTAATGGGATAAAATTTGATATACTGGTTTACTATTTAACAATTATCAGGCTCAATATCAATAGTTAGACTAACAGTTTAAGGCAGATTTGGAGTAGTGTATGGATCTAGCATAGAAAATAAAAAGATACACTAGAGAACGCAGAATTTTCACATGAATGCACAGAAGAAAGGAAATCAGATGGGAACAGTACCTGAGATTAAAATCTCTGGTGTGTGTGTGTGTGTGTGTGTGTGAGAGAGGAGAGAGAGAGAGAGAAAGAGAGAGAGAGAGAGAGAGAGAGAGAGAGAGAGGGAGAGAGCACATGTGGCATGCAGAGGAAGGAGGCAACCTCACATGCTGGTCTTTGTCTTCTACTGTTGGACCAGAGTTTCTTTAGTGTTTCTGCCTCTGTGTAACAAGGCTGGCTGGCCTCAGAGCTCCCAGGAATTCTGTAGAAGTGCTGGGCTTACAAACACTCATGCTCTGTGCTTGGGTTTTATACAGATTATGGGGATTCAGACTTAGGTCATCATGCTTGTCTGGCAGATGCTTTTACCCCCTGAGCCATCTCCCCAGACAAGATGAGGCTTGAGTCATTACAGGTAAAGAGGAGAAACTGGGATGATAGACACAGTAATAATAAAAGTGGAACATGAACAAAAGTACTTAGCTTAGCTGGGTGGTGGTGATGTACACCTTTAATCCCAGCACTTGGGAGGCAGAGCCTTGTGAATTTCTATGAGTTCGAGGCCAGTCTGGTCTACAGAATGAGTTCCAGGACACAGAGTTCTAGGCTACACAGAGAAACCCTGTCTAGAAAAACCAAAGACAACTAGCTTAAATATATGACTGAAAATCTAATATGGAAATTGAGGCAGATGTTAAGTGTGCAGGATAAGAAAAAATGGTTGGATGGAAATTATATACTAGAGCCATTGGTTTAAAACTAACAGGCACCTAGTTTTATAAACTTCTGAAGTATAAAATCCTATTTTCAAAAGATAATATCCAGGGGTTGGGGATTTAGCTCAGTGGTAGAGCTCTTGCCTAGCTAAATGCAAGGCTCTGGGTTCGGTCCTCATCTCTGGGAAAAAAGAAAAAAGCTGAGTGGTGGTGGTGCATGACTTTAATCCCAGCACTTGGGAGGCAGAGGCAGGCAGATCTGAGTTTGAGGCCAGCCTAATCTACAGAGCGAATTTCAGGACAGCCAGGGCTACACAGAGAAATCCTGTCTTGAAAATAAAATAAAATCCCAAAACCAAACAAAAAAAAAAAAAAACCCAAAACAACAACAAGCTGATATTTGTTTGTTATTAATTTCAAAGCTGATATTTTGAAGCTGGACTTTCCAAGAGGAATTATTAAGCCACCTAAAAACAAGCCACATCACTAGCAACATCAGCAATGTGGACTTGAGTCTAGTCTCATAACTTGAACTTGTATGTTTAGATGTGACGATGGCTAGGAGGCTTTTGATCTACAGTAATCATTCTTAGCGTTTTCCAGACCTGACTCTGAAGGACGGGCTGCAATGAATGCAGTTTCACTACCACCTCCACCAAGTGCACGTGTGTCTGGTCTGGACCACTGGCATCAGCACTTCAGCCATTACTCTAGGGCACAGGCTGACCAGCAACTTCCACAGAAGCTGCTACACAAATTCGCTTATTTAAGGTGGCAACCATTTCACTCAACGCAGGATGCTCACCTGTGACATATATAACATGACCGGTCTTTGTGTGTGGGACAGCCTGTTCCTCCTCCAATCCCATAAACATACTGGTTGCTTTTGGAAGAGTTTTCGGCAAAGTAAATTCCAGCTCCAAACATCCCTCCAATATATGCATGTCGCTCATCAAACCCTTTATGAATAATTGCATTAATAAAAGGAGAACCTACAACATAAAGGTGGAAAAATTAGTTTATACTATTGTCACCAAACACACTAATCCTAAAGAGGGAAAAGAAAAACCTGGTGGCTCAGGTTGGAGTTCAGAAGTTCAGAAAGCCGTTCCCACTGCACATGCTTTGGAAAGCCTGGGCCAACATGAAAATCATTAAGAAACCAGGAATTACTTCAGCCCAGTCAGTGCAAACAAGTCATTTGAACGTATTGCTAATCAACCGCATGGGCTTCTCCCGTTCCTAACCCCGAGTGCAGGAGACCCCTGCAGCCGGCACCAGCACTCACCGTGGAACAGCATGCGTTCATTGTGATGGTTGTGATTCTCCTCTGACACCTCTTTCTGTCTGTGACAGAATCGCTCCCTCAGCTTCTTGTTCACAACTTTCTGAATCTTCACGAAGGAAGGAAAAAATTGTTCCTAGTTAACTGTAAATATCTGATTGACAATGACAATTGGTTTTCCCTTGGTGTGTCAATTTTGTTTGGTTTGACACATTATCTAAAAGTCACCGTGTCAGTGGAATTCAGTTAATATGCTAGCTCTTTATTTTATTTTGTTTTTTCCGAGACAGGCAGCTTTGGCGCCTATCCTGGAACTCGTCCTATAGACCAGACTGGCCTCGAACTCAGAGATCTGCCCGCCTCTGCCTCCCGTTGTGCATGCACCACCACACACAGCTAAAACGCTAGCTTTTAGTGACATAATTTTCCCAGTTCTTGTTATTTAGTAGTTCATTGTTCATGTGAAGGAAAGTGAGTGCCCGTGAGTGTGCAGCCAGAAATCAACCATGAGAACCCTGGTCTAGTACTCTCCATCTTATTTTTGAGGAGGTCCCTCCCTGACCCTGAAGTTTACTGTTGGCTAGACTAGCTGGCCAGTGACCTTCCCTCCTATCTCCGCCTCCCACTGTTGAGATAAGGGCACACACCACCATGTCTGATCTAACATGTGTGCTGGGGATCCTAACTCAGCTCCCTCACATTTGAGCAGCTCGCACTTAACCCACTAAGCCATTTCCGCAGCCGCCTCTAGTCTGTATTAAACAAATGACGACAAAACCTTTTACGGCTTATTTTGATATATACCAGGATAATTCCTGTAAGTCTATTAAGAAAGGATTAAACCAGTTCTCAACAGATGTAATTCACCTTCATGATAGCCTCTGAAAAAGCAGGTGGTGGCCACATAGTTTTTTTCTGTGACTTAAGAGACAAATGCATTCTGATCTCATCAATGACCAGTCAACAGACAATCCAGGCCTTTCATAAATGCTACTTTCAAATGATTTAACTGCTATTGAGAGTCCAAATTTGAGGCAGCATGGTGATACGTCTTTGGCACTGATACCAGCTGCCATGTGACCTGGAGTTTTGCCGTTTTCAGGGTCTCAATTTTTGGCCCAGCTTGGTTTTAGGGTTAGAGGTTACAGTAAAGAGAAAAACAGCTGATTTCAGGACAACAGATGATCATTTTTGACAACTTGAAAATTTTCCTCCAGAATTCCTACAATTCTTTCCATTGTCTAGATGATTTTTGTATTAGCTTTCCAATCCAATTTTCACCATAAAGATGGACAAACGTACCCGAATGACATTGTATCTGTTGAAGATGCCGCCAGCATTGCCGCCATCCCTGTGTTCTCGAATAGTACTCTGCATCTGCAGAACAAAGGGAAAGACTAACTTCATGAGAGTCAACAGTGTATTCCTTCTGCTACCTCCAGAATGGTCCACTTCTTCCAGCTGTCTCCCTGATGAATCTGAATCTCATTAACAGGAGTTCACTACAACTGATCAACACATTTAATGAGTATTTGTGTGAGAAAAAATAATGAATACTAATGTAAGCATTTTCTGATAAAAGTTTTGGGAGATTTTTTGTAAACACAATAGGGAAACTGAAAAAAAGTTATCACTTTAAATAATGTATAATTACTATTTGATACGAGAATGAAAAGAAACTGAGTAAGTCAAACTGAAGTGATATTCAACTGACAGCATATTAGATAAAAAATAAAAAAAATATTAAAAATACATTTTTATTTCATTTGATCTCATTTGTCTTTGGGATCTTGATGTATCAACTCAGGTAAGAGAAGTTGAGTGTGTTCTCCTGACCACTGCTAATCCCTTCACTCTCAAATGTAAAATAATTACTAGGGAAAAGGAAGTGTTTTAAAGACTTAAGCAAGGCCCCAGGTTTCAAGCCTGCCTCACAGAGTCTCTGACAACTGATGTGGAGTGAGCTCTACTCACACTCCACTCAGGGGAATGTCGAGCACGCATCTTCCATGGAGAGAACCTACTATGGGACAATGGGACAATAAGGCACCAGAAGACACACTGTCTTCCTGATGACCTAATGGGAACAAACATCATTACAGGGCATGACAATCCAGTATTTCCTAATGTGGCTTCCTAGCACAGAATGGAGATAATACGGGCACTAATTAAAAATAAATAAAGCAAACAACAGGACACCCTTAACTGCAGACAAACCCGCTCCTGCTTGGGTGTCTGTATGATAATGGAACGAGGCAGCTTACAGTGACAGAGTTAGATATGGCATTAGGTGCAGGAAACACAAGCCACCAGCACAGAGGAAATTTCTACACCACGTTTCTACAAGCGGTTTACAAGCAATCTTATTACAGTGTTGGAAAGAATTGGGATTGTGAAAATTAATTGTGAGACAGAATCTTCTGTAATCATGTAATCAACTTCAGAGGCATATGTGATAATCAGACACTTTACTGAAGAAACACACTTAACTACATAAAAAATAAAGATGGAGTATTTTCTGTCTATAAGGCAAGATCCTCACTCCATATCAATCTTAGGCACGTCTTACTGTATGAAAATGTTCTAAAAGGATTATTGCTTGCATGACTTAAAACTTACAAAAGTTCCAGAATAAAAAGATAGAGCTACTCTCCATATAGACTTGTGATACGAAAGCAATGTGTATAGTTTTAGTCTATAATCACATTTAAATGCTTGCTAGGGACTGAGAACGAGTAACAGGCCAGTGATCCCAGAACAGAATAAGATGAGTTTACGTCCCCTGGAAAAACAGTCTTAACAGAATTGGGGAAAATAAAAACTTTTTGATGTCTATTACCTCTTCTTCTACTGACTGATACTCTTTATCTTCTGGAGCAAGATCTAGTAAAATAGTCCCCTGATTCACACAGTGAAAAGTCAAATATGGATTGGTTCCTGTAGAAGAAAAAAAAAACATAAAGCGCAAGTCCACATCACCCCAGTTTTACTAAGTTTATGGAAAACTTGGTTATAACTAACTGACAGTTTGAAACAGTCCTAAACTGTTCAATCTTGCCCCACACATACAGTCTGTTAAGCAAATGTACCAGAGGCACAAGAAGAATGAGGTGTTTAGGGACTTATGCACTCCCAGGAATTCCTACACAGCAGGGCTCAACACCCGCTGAAGTGAACTTCATCATGAACATAGCTGATGATATGTACACAAAAGAGAAACACACACTGAATTACAATGGAGTGAGTTCTAAAATACAAGAATTGTCCTCAGAAACCCCAGGGATGGCTTGAAATGCTCACCAACATAACTTATCTGTAATTTCATAGGGTTGGCTAAAATACATGTTAAAAATAAAAAAGAAGTCAAATTCCAAACTGTCTAAGTTTTGGTTGCATGCAATATCAGCTCCATAGATAAACTATGTTTCCCTGTCTTGACTTTCTCTCCTCTATAGCAATGCTTCTAACAGAGAAACACAGTAACCATGGAAGGAAGAGAAGAGGCCTGTGACAGCCAAGGCAGGGTGATGGAAATGGATGAGTTGTGGATTCTGAAAAGCTGAGGTCGTGTGTGATTTTATCAGCACTGGGGTACTACTGTGTCCGTGTGTGATTTTATCAGCACTGGGGCACTACTGTGTCGGTGTGTGATTTTATCAGCACTGGGGCACTACTGTGTCTGTGTGAGATTTTTATCAGCACTGGGGTACTACTGTGTCGGTGTGTGATTTTATCAGCACTGGGGCACTACTGTGTCTGTGTGAGATTTTATCAGCACTGGGGTACTACTGTGTCGGTGTGTGATTTTATCAGCACTGGGGCACTACTGTGTCTGTGTGAGATTTTATCAGCACTGGGGTACTACTGTGTCGGTGTGTGATTTTATCAGCACTGGGGCACTACTGTGTCCGTGTGTGATTTTATCAGCACTGGGGTACTACTGTGTCCGTGTGAGATTTTATCAGCACTGGAGCAATACTGACGGGTTAAGAGGGTTAAGTGCAGGAGGAGAGAGAGGGTCCTGGGCTCACGCTGGAGGGGCCTCTGGGGGAGAAGGCAGCGAGGGAGGTAAAGGTGCGGAGGTCAGCTGACAGTGGCCCTGAGGCCCAGGAGAGGGGATGGTGGCTTGAGCTAGGCGACAACAGTGGGAAAAGACAAAGTACAAAGACTGGAGAGAAAATTCAGGACATAAAGAATAGAGAGAGGGATGGTCACAGGCCTTCCTGGTTAGTAAAGGTGATTAGCTGAGCTGAGGAAGGCAGGGGGCGCTATACCTGTTACCTGCACGTGTTCAAGCTCCCAAACCAGCTTTAATATTTCTTTATAAGTTCTAAATATATATAAAAATATTTGTATGATATATGTTTACAGATCACATTTATAGATAGATAAAATATTATATAGTCAAGACTTTTATATAACATATGCTTTATGTATTTATATACACATATATAATATACAAAAGATGATCTATATAAAGACGCAAACATACTTTTGAAATAGCTTACCTTGTTGTCCACCGAGAAGTCTTTCAACGCCCTTGATTAACTTGTGGCGGTGTCCATACGCATTGATGCCTATTTCTTTCAGCTCTTCATGACCCATATCAGCCAACACGTCTAGTGTAATCTGGAAAGTGAAAGACTTAGATACTGAGTCTGTAACAGCTCTCTGGAGGATAATAGCTCTTGCACCTGTCTATAGTGCTATGATTACCACACAAGTTTAAGGAACCTGTTTCCCTTTATAAACAAGACCTTCAAGCTGCCTAAGACAACGGGCAGCCTCCTCGCTCGGTAGAAACACTTCCGCATTTGCTTCAAGCAGATGGAGACTGAAGATGGAGACCCAGTGTGAAGGGAAGGCAGATGATGACTGCCATGTCTCTTTCTGACTGCAATTCTACCGTCTACTGTTTGCCTCCAGATAGATGAATCAGCAACTTGAAAATGGGAAGACCCCAAACTCAGTATCTTGTGGGTAGGACAAGCGAATAACAGAGGGAAGACAGAAGCATTTTAATTAGTCACAGTGTGGCAAAAGTAGGTGTACTTTAGATAAGAAAATTTCCAGTGCCAGGTAGTAAGCAAGCCAGGAGTCAGCGGTTATAGGAGTTAGTTAGATTTCAAGTTTAAGTTTAGATCACAGGTAATTTTATAAAGAAACGACATCAGAAATTCCGTTTCAGAGAAAAAGAAGGGAGATATGCTTTTCAAGTTCATAACTTGTCAGGGTAGCAGTCCCTGCTGCCTAACACATTCCATGTTTGTACAGAACGTGGCCTTCGAGTTCTGGTGACTCACTTCGGATGACAAGCAGGAGCTTGCTGATTTCCTCACACCTTTGTGGACTACAGCTGTGACTCTACCTCCACCCAGTGGCAAAGTTCTGAAATCACCTGGAGCCAGGATGGCACTGGCAGTTCTCTAGGACAGACAAAGGTCCTGGGATAAACACTAGTCTGCTGCTCTTCATTTTTTTTATTTCTTGGGAGAATTGAAATATCCTTTTATAGACATTCTTTTTCTAACTCATACAAGATTAAAAAATATAAGTATCCGGGCTGGAGAGACAGCTCAGTGGTTAAGAGCACTGGCTGCTCTTCCAGAGGTCCCGAGTTCAATTCCCAGCAACCACAATCATTTGTAATGAGATCTGGTGTCCTCTTCTGGCATGCAGGTAGAACACTGTATACATAATCAATCTATCTATCTATCTATCTATCTATCTATCTATCTATCTATCTATCTATCTATCTATCTATAACTTTCTCAATCCTTATACTTAAACACAGAGTGACAAATCGGGCCCCGAGCTCTGATTTTTACTGTCAAAATGAAACAGTACACAATGAGCTGGGTCATCTCAGCGCAAGGAACACCACCACTCATTCTCTGAAGTAATTTTGCATATTACTGCTAAGTGGCCATTGAAGAAATAATTGTTTCATTACACAAAATGAGCAATTCACTTCTAATCACCCAAAGGAAGTTTTCAACAGAGCTTTCAAAAGACAACTACTCTGAAATATCCATCTTCGCAATAGTACAGTTTACAAAATAGGAATCTTTACATTTTAAGTTAAACCTGATTTTAATACAATGTTACTGATATATTTTTCTTTTATATATTTTATACTTTGGTTTAAATACGGTTGACAATAGAAACACAGCCATATATATATATACATACATACATACATACATATACATACACACACATATATATATAATATATATATATTATATATATATATATATAGAGAGAGAGAGAGAGAGAGACTTTAGGCTATGGACATAAAAATCTTTTTAATTGATGCACATAGAGCATAGCTGAAGGGTGTCAAAATCAGGCTAGATGATACAACCAAACCATAAACAAAGAATATTGATAATCATGCTCCAGTGAGGAAATGAAGAAAGTTTAATAAACAGGCTTGTAGTCAAAAACTGGATGTGGAAATCCTCGTCCAAGCCTCCTGCCCCAGCAAAGGAACCCTGGAATTACTACACTCCAGTTTACAAAGCAGGGCTCCTATGTGCTGTGGAAAGCAGCCTCTATAATGGCTGCCAGAGATCTCAGTCCCTAGGATTTGTGTCCTGATTGTAATTCTTCCCCCTTGGGTGTGGGTGGGCTACACTCACTGACCAATTACTAAAGCAGTATAGCAGAAATGACAGAACAGTACTTTTCCCCTTACATTCAATCAGTATCTTTGTTATTTTTAACCTCACTGACTTATTTGGCATGGGGGAACAGTCAGAGAATACGCTTAGTTACTTGGAAGGAATCACAACTTTCTTTGGGGGGAGGTTACTCGTGTCTAACATATATCAATAGAAAATCTTTAGAATAAAGTTTATTTATTTACAAGCTAAAAATAGGTCCACATGCAAAGTAAATGCAATGTCTTATAGGTTTGCCTCCTGCTCCTAAAATTTGTTCATTTTGCCTGGGGTGTGGAGAGAAAATTATTTGAACTGAAAGGACCTTTCTTTCACTTAGGTGGTGGTGGTGACTTTATAATCATGTTTACAATGAATTTACTTGAGTCCAAGCTTTTGTTTGATCACAATTTGAAATAAAAACATGTATAGTTACTTTCTATGAAAATATATAGACTGACTATAAATATACCCAGTCAGTCAAGTCATAGCAGTTGAGCTCCAGAAATTACAATAGCAATCAAATTTTTCTTTCTCATAGACACAGCATTCTAGGTAGGAAGCTACATTTTAAGCGGGAGTCAATACTGCACGATGCTGCAGTTAATTAGAAGGGATTTTGGTATATTTTTGGAAAGTATCTATATGGAATAAGATAACAGAGATTTCTGAGAAAAGAATTGTGAAGGTCGAGCTGAGAATATGATGATACACTAAAGTTCTTCCAGCACCAGAAATAAAATAATCATCTCCCACCTTACTGGGAGAGGAGTATTCACATGCAGGCACAGAGGCAGCAGAACACAGTATATCAGTCTCAGGAAACACTACAGGAATTAAGGGGCACACTTCCACACTACACAAGTACGCTGACACACATTATTGGGCTGCTGTAGAATGTCTATGACAGAAAAGAAGGTTATTTTTTGGTTTTGTTTTGTTTTGGAGACAGGGTTTTTTCTGTGTAGCTTTGGAGCCTGTCCTGGAACTCACTTTGTAGACCAGGCTGGCTTTGAGCTCACAGAGATCTGCCTGCCTCTGCCTCTGAGTGCTGGGATTAAAGGCATGTGCCACCATGCCCAGCCTTAAATAATTTATTTTTTTATTTTATATGTATTGGTGTTTTGCCTGCAAGTATGTCTGTGTGAAGGTGTCAGATGCCCTGGAACTGGAGTTATAGACAGTTGTGAGCTGCCATGTTGGAGCTGAGAATTGAACCAGGGTCCTCTGGAAGAGCGGCCAGTGCTCTTAACCACTGAGCCATCTCTCCAGTCCTTACAGAAAAGAAAATTCTAGTGGTATGCTATGGAAGAATTAAGTGGACTTAATATTTTATAACCGAGGACTAAACAAATAACATCTGCACTTGAAATAATAAGTACAAACTTAATTGCCTGCCCAACAGCAGAGAAGACAGTCAGACATAGTTTGATACAAAGAAAGGCACACCACTGATCTAGAGGAGGGGCTACACCAGGTAATATACATAAGTGCAATAGTTAACATCGTGACTATGAAAAGGATATAGAAATTGTTTTAGACAAAAGGAAACTCAATGGAACACCGATTTACTCAACAAAAGTTCAGGAAAAAGGAACAATAGAACAGATAAAATGGGTAAGCTGTCAGAAGAACTGATGAAGGCTGACTCATCCAACTACTAAGTCAGTAACACAGAAACACGCCACAGGAGGTCAGTCACTGACACAGAGAACATACAATAAGAAGTAAAGAACAAACAGAGCTGTCCATCACAATGCAAGCTGATGAAAGCGCACAACTACAGTTCTAGGAAAAGCTCTCAATAGGAGGTGGAGTCACTTGTTTGAATTAGGGTTTTTGGCTTATTAAACTAAGACAATTACTGTGATCACAATTCAGACTGAAGGGATACAGTTGTTCATGTAGCTACAGCAGAGGATGTGTTTGAACAACTTCAAAGCCTCACTGTTTATGGTGTTCTCACAGGAAATCTCTAGCCCAGAAGATGAACAGATAGATGACAGGGAGAGGAAATTCTTATAGTGGAGTATAACATCTTCACCACAAATGAAGACCCATGTGACACCTTTACAAAGTATGATTTAAAAGATGACAAAACCACACAGTTTTGCCAGGAATTTTAAGCATTCACATATTGTAGGTGTGCTTAACTGACTGGCAAGAGAATTGATTGGCTAAATGCCTCTTAACCTACCTTTATAGTCAGAAAAAGACCAAAGTGTTTAGTTAGTTCAATTCCATTTCAACTGTTTGAGTCATTAAAAATACTAAGGATGAACTATAATAAATGTAAAATTTATTTAACCAAAGAAAAGTCTAAGAAAATCTTACTATAAATCATATAAAAATTAAAAACAACAACAAACAAACAAAGCACTTTCCAGATATTTTTTGAAGTAAGGTTTCACTGAAGCCCAGACTATCTTTTAACTTGCTATGCAGCCCAGGCCAGCCTCAATCTTGTGATCTTCCTGCTTCACCCTCCCAAGTGCTAGTTATAGGAGTGTGCCACCTACCTGTATTAACCAGGGTATTTAATGAAGTTAAAGACAGACTACAAGCTTACAAGGAATAAAGGACAGCGCAAGGACCCGTGAACAACACTCCCACATACTAAAACACTGAATGAGTTTATTGATTACAGAAGGGTTATTTGTAGAGGCTGATGGTTGCAAAGGGAAAGTCTATGATAAATTGCCTTGGCTTAAAAAGATAAAAAGGCTCATACACACATGCTTGCTGTGGGTTGAGTGTGAGCCTTCCAAAAGATAGGCCCTTCTCCCTAGAAGGGATAAGTTCCAAAAATGTTAACACTTTTTGGAGCGAGCTGTCCCTAGATGCTTAAGTTAAGGATCTTGGGACCAGGAATCACCCAAGAGGACCCAGGTTTGAAGGAAGTGTCCTAGTAAGAGGCACACGAAAAGGTAGACACAGGACAAAGCAATGTGACACCAGCAGAGACTGGAATGATGTGACCCTAAGTCAGGGAGGCAGGAAGGGCAGGGAGCAGACTATTCTAGAGCTGCTGCAGGGATGCACCTCAACAATATGAGTTCAGTCTCCTGATAGAACAGATTCCTGTGAGGCTACCAAGTCCATAGTCATCTGCTCTGTAGCTCTACCAAACTCAGTGCACACACTGCTAAAGAACAACTTTAGTGCATGGGGCAGATTGTGGAACACAGTCACAAAACAAAGGGATCTGAAGAGGTCCATGAAGCTCCTTAGATCTTAAGAAGATATGAACAGCTATATTCTATCCCACAAGGCATCTTTCCTGCCAGGAAGGCTGACATCTGTAAGGAGGTAACTCTGTATCTGGGAGAATGATGTACTGGGCTCTAAGTGCCTCTCTCATTCTAAGGTGCCACATCTAGCAGTAACACTAAACTCAGCTTTATCTTCAGTGTTTATCATGGAGCACAGTAGTAAAAACTCATTATCCTTGGCAACACAGTCTGACAAACAGAAGAGTTCTCACTAGTAAACACAATGAGATGAGAACATAAATGCCAGTGTCTTTTGGAAACAAAAAACTCAGACAAAATAAAAAAATACTACTGAGGCAGTTTCTTGATCTAAGCTCACCAAGTGCTCTGCCATCATGCTGTCCCCTCGTTTCTCAAGGTCTAACCGATCATGACAATGCACTGAGCAAGACTGCTCACAAATAGAAAGGACAGCCCTCTCAACTGTCAGATAATTTTGGAGAGAGACATAGAGTGCTGGGCTCCCTGGCTTCTCTAGAAACATCACAGGCAGCTAATAAACATGGTAAAAACGTACCTGAAACAAACAGATTAAGAATGGGGCAGATTGTGGAACACGTTAAGTCACAAAATAGAATACATAATACAAAGTTCAGAACAAAAAACAATGTGGGTAGTAAACAATCCAATAGCTGAAGAGCTGAAGAGCTGACAAAGTAGACAAGAGCTTACCTGCTCTGTTTCAAAGATATCCCGAAGGTGTTCAAGGCCAAGGCTTTTAAGGAATTGGCTGATATTCATGTCAAGACCTGCAACTAAAACAGAAACATTACATCTCTTAGAAATGTCTAATCCTATGGAAAGTTTCAGTATTTATGTATAATCCTATTTCTTCTTATTCATTCATTCATTCATTCATTCATTTATTTATTTTTCGGGACAGGGTTTTTCTGTGTAACAGCTCTGGCTGTCTGGGAACTCACTCTATAAACCAGGCTGGCCTCAAACTCATAGAGATCCACCTGCCTCTGTCTCCTGAGTACTGGGATTAAAGGTGTGCGCCCATCACCACCTGGCATAACCCTATTTCTTGACCCTTGCCTATACAGATGATTTCACATGATATAAAATAATGTCAAATACATAACTTAAGCACTTCAAGTTATTCTGAATTTTATTTTTGGCATAGCAATAGAATAGTACTTACATTAATTCTACTACACATAAAACAGAATTAAAATAGATTTATATAAGATATATAGTAAATATGGTATTAATTTCTAATATCACATTATTTATATAATTTTAAAGATTTTATTATTTTTAATTACGTGTGTGTGTGTGTGTGCGCGCGTGCCTGTTTATGCGTGAGTACGTGCATGTTGAGTCTAGGTGTTGCTGGAAGCCAGAAGAGAATACTAGATATCCTGGAGGTGGAGTGAAGGGGGTTGTGAGCTACCCAGTGTGGGTGCTGGGAACTAACCTAGGTCCACTGGAAAAGTAGTGCCTAAGCTCCAGTCCATATTTAATAGAATTAAATACTTTTAAATGAATTAAGAAAGGAAATCAAAAGTAACAGCTATTGTTTTGATTTATTCTTTATAAAAATTATTTTACTTATTTCTGTGTGTATAGTACATGTGTGTGTACATGTGTGTGTCTGTGGAGGCCAGAGGTCAATGCTGAGTGTCTTCCTCATTACCTATCTAACCACCCAGCCACTCACCTATCTCTGTCTTCTAGAGAGTCTCTCACTGAACCTGGAGCTCACTTACCCAGCTAAACCGTCTGGCCAGCGAGTTCCAGGAATCCTCTTTGGGAACACTCAGCCCCTGCACCCAGCTTTTTACATGGATGTTGGTTATCCAAAGTCAAGTCCTCGTCCCCCCTCTACTTTCCTTTCACACCCCACCCCCATATTTGATAGGGTCTCACCATACAGTCCAGGATGTCCTTGAACTCAGAAAGGTTTAGAGAGAGGCTATCTTTAAGTTTTTAATAACCTAAAGAGAAAAGTAACTGGCCACTCACAGGGCTCCACCTACCTTCTCCTTCCTTCCTGTCTGCACCGGCGGCGCCATCCCCTGCATTGGAGGCCCCTCCTACAGCCAGCTCCGCCAAAGGGCCAGTGAGGTTATCTATGCTGCTGGCAGCTGAGAGGCAGGAGGGGGTGGACGCTGGCGAAATCAGAGAGGCACTAACCACAGTTGCCTGAGGTTTAAAACAGGTAGGTAAGGCCTCTGGGGGCATGGCATCTATCAGCAAAGCTCGGATATCATCGGCCTAAAAAATAATTGTGAAAGAAAACACAAAAGCATTATAAATGTTAAGTTTTTCACCAAGCACCAAATGTTTTGTGATTTTTTTTTTAAAGACTACTAGGCACAGAAATTGACACTTGCTTTTGGCTAGAGGCATCCAACATTGAGTGGTGGCTGTACATGAGAGCTGGAAGCTAGGCGACTGGCACAGAAAGTTAAAGGGGCTGATCTCACATGAGATATCACACAAGTACAAAGGGAACTGAGGGAACATGGGGCTCTGGCTAAGACTTCCAGGAAGAATGCCAACTGTGAAAATGAACTGCCAGTCGAGCACTGGAAGGTCGTGTCATGTCTGACATCCTCAGACAATAACCACAGGTGCAATGAGGACTTACCGTTGCCAGATCTAAAGGTGTCTGACCTTCTTGGTTCTTCATGGTTGGGTCTGCGCCATGTGCCAGGAGGAGGGCACATAACTGTGTCCTTCCTTTCTGGGCTGCTTCATGAAGCGGAGTAAATGCCCACTTATCCGTTGCGTTTACACATGTGTTGTATTTTATCAGTAACGCTGCTATGTCCACATGCTGAGAAAAGCAAGAGGACACAGAGGCTGAAGAAGAAAAGCTCCTGCTAGAGTTCCACCAAGTATCCCTGTTTCTAGTCAACAATTCATTCCTTCTAGGCCTGTGTTCTCATCCTTAATAGAAGTGTCTTCTTAAAAACCAACACACACACACACACACACACACACACACACACACACACACACTCCCTCTCCTGTGTTTCAGACTTGTCTCCCCACAACTATTCTTTTGCCCTTCTAATTCTGTTTTGTTTTCTGAGGCTGGGTCTCATATAGCTCATATAGTTTGAGGCTGGCCTCAAACTAGTTATTCCAAAAGTAAAGATCAGTTAATTCCTAAGAAAGGCTTCCCACTGCTGCTAATATGAAGAGAGGTGGGCAGCCGGATGAAACTAGGGTTCTTCTGAGATCAGGCTGGTTTATTACATTTTAAAATCCTTTGGGGATAATGAGAACATTATAAAATTAATTTTGCAGTCTATGTGCAGACTTCTATCATGAAAGCTAGCTATGATTCTATCAAAACCACTTCAAACAAAATAAAACCCCAGTTGTCTTCCTTATTCAAAGGATGTGTTGGAAAAGCCCTTCTGTTCAGTCAATCCAAAAACATGGGATCACTTAAAACCATTCCTCAAATCATCTAGGTTACTTAAACTTTGCTTCCTGTATTTTATTAAAAGAGTAATGCAATTTGGCAGACTAATTTGCACAGACTTCCAAAATTACATAGTCCAAGAAAGTTACAGTTTGTGTGTATGTGGGTATATAAATGAGCTGTGTATTCAGTATGTATTGTTAAACACTCTTTCTATTGAATTTACAGTGTGTGTTTAGTGAAACAATTACGTGCTTGCTAAATTGGCTGGCAAATGTCTAAAAGATCAAGAAGAGGAAGGAGTATTACCCAAGTAGAGTCAAAACACAATTCTTAGGCTTTCAGTTCCTCTTAGGTGGCTATACTACCAGGGCAAACAATGGTAACTGAATGCACAGGGAAGCTCCGGTCTCCCTAACAGCATAGGACTGAGAGACGCCTAGCCGAGGGGCTGACTGCTGCAGAGTGGCTTGTCTACAAGGCTGGTTTGATGGGGCCTCAGCATCGAGCTGCATCCCGAAATGCTGTGCGTGACAACCACGGCATAAAGACGGGGCACTCGATTTTAAAAAGATGGGAACTAGAAGAGAAATGTGGGCTACGCTAAAACCTTTACTGTATGTGGGCTCCACAACAATGATGGCATGAGCCTCCCAATATCATCCATTTTAGGGAAAACACTGCAGAATGAGAAAGTGGAGAAAGAAAGCCATCCTGTCAAATGATTTACTCATAAAATCACATGCTTTGGTAAGGAATAAATACCAACCTTTTATATTTAATAATAGCACAGAAATGAACTGCCCTTTGTATGTATAAGTTAAGAAATAATACCTAACACATTATAATATAAATGATACTAAGCAGAATAAGGCACACTATCATAAGCAAAAATTCTCATGAAACTTGTAACTTTTAAGGTTTTTTTTTGTTTGTTTGTTTTTGTTTTTTTGTTTTTGAGACAGGATTTCTCTGTGTAGCTTTGGCGCCTTTCCTGGAACTTAACTCTGTAGACCAGGCTGGCCTTGAACTCACAGAGATCTGCCTGCCTCTGTCTCCCGAGTCCTGGGATTATAGATGTGTGCTATCACCTCCCAGCCTTCTTTTAAGTTTCTTAAACACATGTTTGTTTCTCCATTAGAAAAAAAACTAAGATGGCTTTTTTAAAAATGCAGATCTGAAGAGCAGACAGAGCTCCAAGTACAATAATTCGCAAAATCTACCTGAGGTGGATGTAAGATTTATACATGACCCGTCATACACCAATGATGGGTGATGTTGTTTTGTATGCTGTGAATGTGTTGCTCTGAGTGGTTGATAAATAAAGTGGTGAGGCAGAATAAGGTTAGGTGGGACATGCCAACTAGAGAGAGAAAGGCAGAGAGAGGAGACACTGCTAGCTGCCACCAGGAGAAGCAAGATGTAAAGTACTGGTAAGCCACAAGCCACGTGGCAAAGTGTAGATTTATAGAAATGAGTTAATTTTATAAGAACTAGCTAGCAAGAAGCCTTCCATGGCTATAGTTTAAAAATAATATAAGCCTCTGTGTGTTTACTTGGGTCTGAGAGGCTGCGGGATCAGCAGGTGAGAGAGATTTGTCCTGACCATGGGCCAAGCGGGACACAGGAAAACGTTCAGCTACACACCAATTACTGTGTTAAATAATGTGCAAAGAGACAGAAAGTATGGCTGTTCATCAAAAAGTAGTTACATGGGAAGTGTGACAACACTTGTACAGATGGTTAAAATGCACTCAACTAAGCTGTTGGTTAGAAATCTGTTCCTTAACGTGTAGTATATGTTTAGTAAACTATTACATGCCAGGGAAGGTTTCCAGATGTTCACTGTAACATGCTCACCCCATAAGATGCTGCATTGTGAAGTGGAATTAAACCTCCTTTGTCCTGGGCGTTGACATCAGCTCCATGCTCTAGAAGGTATTCAGCTACTTCCAGGTTATTGTAGCCTGCTATTAGAGTAAAAAGGGACATGTCAGGTCAAGAGAAATAAACACAACTCACACACATCTATAAAGAAAGACCAGAAAAATTTAAAATTTTAATTTTTTTCTTCAAAAGCTAATACTATCTTCACATAATAGAGTCTTTACTGAAGTGTACAATACATGTCAGTCTCTTTCACAGATACTGCAGGCACCAAGCGTGAGTTTGGAGGTCTTAGGACAATCTGCAGGAGTTGATTCTCTCCATTGACCACGTGAGTTTTGGGAATTGAACTTGGGTTGTGAAGCTTGGTGGCAAGCACCTTTAACTGTTGGGCTATCTCACCAATCCTCTTCCACCTTGCAAGCCAAGTGGTTAAGCACCAAGCACAAAGTTTAGTAGTATTTAACTGAATATTAAGAAGGACAACAGAATGATGCACAGTGACACTTACCTGCCAGATGCAGAGGAGTTGAGTTTCTGCCCTGGGTGTCTCTGCAGTTGATATTCTCTGGTGTACAAAGCTTCTGCACTCTGGCCAGGCAGCCCTTCTTGGCAGCATCCAGCAGGGCAGCATCCCCCCTCAGTAGGTCCTGAATATCTGTGTCTCCTTCTTTGACCAGATCTAGGGGTGTATTTCCATCTCTGTTCTTCTTGGTTGGATCTGCTCCATGCTGGAAGATAGAACCCGCATGGTGCCTGTGTGTGTGCGTGGGCGGGCAGGTAGCATATCCATCATTTACTCAGTTTGCTGTCTACACCTTCACTTGTCTGGAGAGAATCTATTCTACAGGCACTTTGAAAACAGGAGTCTGAATTTTCCTTTATTTTGTTACTACTTAGAAAAACGATCCAAGATCTTGCTGACTACTAAATTAAAGCCTCAGGGTCAATGGTGACAGTGTGCTGGGAGGACACTGAGCATCTTTTGTGACAAACTTCTCCTGAGACTTGAAGTTACCTTTGAAAATGCTTTTATTTTTTATAATGGTCTAGATGTTAATTCTGGCCAGACTTCAATTGCAACACATACACACACACATAGACACACACACAGACACAGACACACACAGACACAGACACAGACACACACAGACACACACAGACACACACACACACACACACACACACACACACACACACACACACACACACACACACACACAGTTTTAGTGATAAAACTAGGGCCTCATACTTGGTAGGCAAGAACTCCACCACTGAATTATAGCCCCAACTCAAACTGCACAAAGATATTTAGGCAGCATCATGGGAAAGAAAAGAGGAATACACACAGGTAGAAAAAAAAATAATGAATTCTAAATGGCATCAGTTAAAAAATGTATTTCATGATGTATAAATATGCTTAAAAAAACTGCCTTGTTTTAAAATTATCTATACCTGTAGGGCAAGAATACTACAGACCTGATATAGACAGCTGTTGACCTATTATGGAAATTAAGAATAATCTAAGCTAGCCAGGTGTGGTAGTGCATACCTTTAATCTCAGCATTTGGGGGGCAGAGGCAGGCAGATCTCTGTGACTTCCAGGCCAGCCTGGTTTACAGAGTGAGACTTCACCTTAAATCAACCAACCAAAATCAACCAACCAACCAACCAACCAACCCACCCACCCACCCACCCACCCACCCCAATATTCAAGTCAGATAATGAATTAATAATGACCTATAGGTGATTTGTTTAAAGTAACTAGTAGTAATATTTGCCATACATATTTATGGTATTATTGTATCAAATAAAAATATAGAGTACTTACAAGAGCAATTTTTCTCTGGTTAAGATGAGAAACCACACAGATGTCTTCTAAGACATACATGTGTATGTGATATTTAGTAAGGATGGGTTAACAGTATCATTAGCTATGATGGTAGCAATAGTAACTGTATCACAAACAGCAACATGAAGAAAAGGTCCCTTAGACCATTTTTTCTAATAATGATGCTATATTAAATAAGTCATGTAAATTAAATCAACTCTCCCCAAAACCTTAATGAAATGACCTCCATTGAATCTACTCAGGAAGACCTGTCAGGCACTAGTCAAAGCTATGTGAGTACCCTGACGTCACCTGGAAATGGATGGTCTTCTCAGCACTTGCTTTCAATACATCACAACACTCTAATTTCAAGCAATAACTAAACCCAGGCAGCTGCTGCACATCTACATACTTTTAGAAGGAGCTTGCAGATTTCATACTTTCCCTTGGCTGCTGCTTCATGGAGAGGGGTAAATTTCCACAAGTCTGCCACATTGACAGAAGCCCCATGCCTCACCAAGAGCTCAGCTACCTCATAGTGTCCATAGGAGCAGGCATTATGAAGGGGAACCAAGCCACTAAACAAAAGAAAAGCAGAGTCACAAAACAGATCAGATCTTCCAGCTAAAATAACTCTTTAATAACATGCTCTTTTGCTGGACAGGGTGGTACATGCCTATAATCTTGGTACTTGGGAGGCAAAGGCAGAAGTTCAAGGTCATCCTCAGCTACAGAGAGATTTCAACCTAGCACAAGCTACATGAGACTGCCTCAAATCCTCCTCACACCCTTCTATGGAATTGGGTATATTGAACATCCACTCAAATAGAAATATTTCCTCTTTGGTCTCTAAGATACGGGTTCCCATTTCTAGGCAAGGACTAACAACGTTTATTATTTACTGTGGTGGGTAAGTGTGCCATGGCACATGTGGAGGTCAGAGGACAACCTTGAGTCAAGCTTTCTCCCTTCCCCTTTATGCATGTTCTAGGGTTGGAACTCAGTCCAGCAGGCTTGCACAGCAGGTGTCTTTACCTGCTAAGCCATCTCACCAATTCAAACATAATAATTAAAAAATTTCAAATATAAAGTCTTCTTATATCACAGCAATCATTAGTATTGAATACATGTAGATATACGTACTCACAGAATAAAATACAACCACAATACTCTTTTTTGGTAGTGCTGGGATTAAAACCTAGGGTTTCATGCATGCCAGGGGTACTCTACCACTGACTATACACCCAGCCTTTTCTATGTTAAGATAGGTATTATTGAACTCATTCTATAAACCAAGCAAGCACTGAGTTCAAATCCCACTGTTTCAGCCTCCCAAGTGGCTGGGACCCCAAGCCTGCTTACCATCTGAGCAATGCAAAGCTCTGCATACTACAAAGTACTAGCACAGATCCTAACCAATCTGTTTTATCATCTCTCAGATTTTCTGCATTTTGGATTTTACTAATGAAAATTCCTGGCTTACTTATATGATACACAATATACAAGAATGTAATATGCAATACAAAAAATATACAAGACATTCTACTTATTTATTTGGCAAGTTTCACCATTTGTTTTAGTTATTTTTAAATTCATAATGATTCAATAGTAGTTTCTCTGCACAATTTAAATGTTGAGGTAGCAAACAATGAAAACTCTAAGTGATTTCAGAAGGGATTCCACACTGGGCGTGGTGCACACGCCTTATACCAGCACTTAGGAGGCAGAGGCGGTAGAGCTCTGTGACTTTGTGGTCATCCTGGCCTACACGTAGCAAGTTTCAGGACAGCCATATGACCGAGAGAGACCTTTGTCTCAAATAAACCAAACTCTAACCCTTCTCCCCGTAAAAAAGAAGAGAATTCACCAAGGGAGATAAAGGCTCTCCATTATAAATTCTACTCAGCTAAGAGAACCTAGCGCCCTCCTCTTCTTAGGTAACTGTCGCAGATGACTATGTTTTCACAGAAAGCAGGAGACATTCTAAAAAGTAAAGATACCCTCTCAAGTCAGTGCACCGAAGGGTCAGCTGAAGTTGACGCAGGACACGGTAAAAACAAGATAGCCAGTGTGTTCTAGCTAGAAATGAGTGTCATCTAAGGATGGTTTTAGGATGAGATCTGCTGGCACAAAAATGAGTCACAGAAGCCAACACTGGCTGCTCTCCAATGTACTAACAGTATTTTGAAACAACCAGTGATGCTGTTCTCACACTGTCATGTATGGTGCACTACTTTAGAAAGACAAACACACAACGGTCACCCGAAGCCTAAGCCAGGCAACTTCAGTGATAGCTCTACGCTAAGCAAGTGCACCAATAGGGCTGGCTGATCTGAGCAGGTGCAAAATTAACTTAGAATATGGAAATTCATTTTGGCAACAATATTCTTCTTATATTTCTAAGCAGCTGCTTTAAAAGCTTTACCTGGTTTGTCACATAATTCATCTAATATAAAAATACAGACAATTTAAACTAGTAGAAGCAGAATTATATTTCTATTAATACTGGTGATTCTGGGATGGACTGAATTCTTTTTAGAAGAAATCATCCACTTGTAATAGGAAAAAATATAATGAGAGGATGTATGTAAATTACAAATTACATACAAACATTCATAATTGAAATAAAATCCTACACACAGGCATGCAAAGGATGCACCAAGCCAGAAGACATCCCACATCTCCTCCGGGGTGAGACCTAGCTACTGCACAGAGCAAATCCCGAGGCGCTGAGTGAGGAGCGCTCACAACCAAGTGACTCACAACTGGTGTACACACCCAAGACACAGCTGGAGAACTCCAGGCCAGCTGCTCAGTTTACATCTCTAGGGGTGAGAACCTTCACTTTTATACTGTATGTCTGTTTAAGTTATGATTTAAAGGAAACATGTTTATTGTTTTAGTGGAAAAGCACCTACAACATCAAAACACACGATGTTTACAAAAAGAGTATCTGTCATTTGTAAACTTTCTTGTACTAAAGAAAGCAGTTAAGTTCTGTAGATAAAAATTACATAATTTTATACCAAATATAAGTAAACAGATTAAGTATGAGAAGACTGAAGCTCAAAGATCTGGACTTGAACACATACCCTTTGTCTTTGGCATGGACATCAGCTCCGTGGTGGAGAAGGTACTCCACAACAGACACGCGGTTATAGCCGGCAGCAAAATGCAGAGGTGTTGAATGCCGGCCCTCCAGATCTCTGCAATTCACGTTCTGTGGGCTGCAGAGTTGCTGTTGTGGTGTATGCAGACACAGAGAGAGACACAACACCATTACCAATCATTCACAGATTTTGCTCTAAAATTGTGCAGCATTTTAGATCACTATAATTATATGGTAAATATTCTCCAGATGAGATAATTAAAATGTTAAAAATTAGCACCACAGCTAGACATGGTGAGGCACCCCTAAAATCCCAGAGCTGGGGAGGGTGAGACAGGCAGATCTTGAATTTGGGGGCCAGTGTAGGTTACACAGTGAGTTTGAGGATAGTCTGGGTCACATACTGTTTCAAAAAACCCCAAAGGAGAACTGGCAGTACAATGACCACAAATACTTTTAGTATATATACAGAGGAATTTAATCCTTGTCAGCGTGCCCCAGTCCAATCTCTAATCCATCAGAAACCTCCCAAGGGCAGAAACTGAAGCCTCCTGTCTCATCTGTGTCCATCTCCCCTTCCCAAGACTACTCATCACACATGAATTCTTATGGGATACTTAGCTGCTCTTTGCTCAAGTCCACTTGAGTTGACTCCAAGGAACTAAGGAAACTAAAGAGAGTTCCTGTCCCCTGGAATGTGGGTCAAGAGAAACTTGCTTTTTAGTACTCACAAGCTCTTGATTTTACCCATTTCTTGCTGAATGTCAAAGCAATTGTATATGCCGTTTTTCAAATTTTAACATACTTTAGACAATGAACAGACCTTTCCTCCACTTCTCCCTCTAATTCTCTCTCTTCCCCTCCCCTAGGAGGTGGTGGGGAAGGGAGAAGAGGTAGAATATCACTCTCATAGTACAGGCTATCCCAGAACTCACAGTAAAGCTCCTGCCTCAGCTTTCCAGGGGGGATGAAAGACATGAGTTATCACAATCAGCTAACTTCTAATACTTTCTTAGTCTTTTGAGAAAGAAATATACCAGAGTGAATTCTCAATTTGTATGTCTTCTTTGGACACTTACATTCCACTATCAAAAATAAAATTTTCCTTTATTGTGAATGCACTGTTTAGGAACGTGAAAGCATATATTGCCTACCTCATACAAACAGATGGAATTAAAATTTGTATTCCAGCAGGCCAGCAAAACGGCCCATGGGGTAGGCACTTGGAACTGTGCCTGACAGGCTGAATTAATTCCCAGGTTCCCCGTGGTGGAAAGAGAAAGCTAACTCTAGAAAGCTGTCCCTTCCACACACGCCCACAGCACGTGCACACATGCACATACACACACAAATTAGAATATTTATTACAGTTGACGTAACACAAGTGTGTGCATGCATATCTTATTTTTTATGGTTTAGGTACTATAAGGCACAAACTGGGAAAATCTTAGCAACAGAGAACTCTCCTGTCTGTAGGTACACTGTCAATTGTTTGTAAATCTTTAAAAAACTAACTGTCTGTTTTTGAGTAGTAGATGTGTCAAATGAACTGGGTAGCAAGATTCCAACAGGAACAGCACAGGCACCATTTTACCTTCACGGTTTCCAAGTCTCCAGCTTTGGACGCCTCCAGCAGTCGATAGTCCACATCTGAAGTACGTATAGGGGTACTCTCTGTATCCAAGAAAGCAAAGATTATGTTGGCTTTTGAGGGTACTGTAGGCAGCTACAGAAGGAGATTGTTTGGTGAGGAAAGAGAGATTAAGGCTGGACATGTCTGTGAGATAATGGTTACTCTCCCAGTCTTACTCAGATGAGTACTTTTTACCTCAATTTGCACCTTCCCAAAGTCAAATTTCAATAATTCTAACACAGGGGAACACCTTTGTTTTTGTTTGTTTTCCAAGACAGAGTTTCTCTGTGTAGTTTTGGTGTCTGTCCTGGAACTCACTCTGTAGACCAGGCTGGCCTCCAACTCACAGAGATCCGCCTGGCTCTGCCTCCCGAGTGCTGGATTAAAGGCGTGTGCCATCACTACCCGGCAGGGGAACACTTTTATGCTCCACCACTCTAGTCATCAAATGTTCTGGGTAAAGACTGTGTCCATCATGGGCTCTGAGAGTGATCTCAGGTGGTCAGCCTTGCTTAGCAAGCACCTTTAACCCTGAGCCATCTAGCCAGCACAATACCTTAGCTTCTGCATTTCAAGAGTGAGCTTGCTTGTCCTCAAAGTCTCTTTCCGGCTTCAGATTACATTATATTATGAACAGACACTGAGTTCAGGGTCCCAGTGGGAAGATCAAGCGATGCTAGAATTGGCTCTAGAGTTTAGAAAAAACACTCCAGGTTTTCTGTAGTGCTTTGTTCAGAAGGGGGACTTTTATAGATAAGTTTAAGAATTCTTTGATAGAAGACAAACTATTTGATCATATTAATAATACTCAGCAGATAAAATACCAAGACTACAGAGGAAAAAAGAACATCTCAAACAATGAAGTACATTTTAAAGAATGTGTTCTATTGCATTTGTTAGTCTGTGGAGTGGCTAAGTACCAGACCCGGATCCTTGCTCCCATTATATTTCCTTTTCACAAACACAACAACTCAAAAAGTATTTGCCAAGTTGATTTTGGGCGACTTCATATCAGAGTCAATGTGTCTTTGAACCTAATTCTCGGCTGCCCGTATTCGCCTCCTTCCTGGTCCCCAGTCTCCATCCTAACAGTGCATATGTATACTGCACTTAGAGGTGAGCGAGGCTGATCTGCAACACTCTACCATGTCTCTATGAGAGTGCTTCCAGCCACAGAAGACTCAGCGAAACAGCCTTTGTGTCTTTAGGTTATTCATCACAGGACACTGATGGAAATGACGAGGAAAGTGCCACTTTTCTAGTCAAGCAAACACCTCGTGCACATACTAGAATGCTCAGAGAACTACAGAAGATCAGGGAGTAAAAGCTGAACGTGCCGACTTGCTACGACAGCAACTGTGCAGCTCTGCATCTGCATAAATCTAAAACACTAAGTTCAGAACAGGCTTGTTTCAGGGCGTGGTAGGCAAATCCCAGCTACTGAAGTAGGCGAGGCATGAATATTACAAATCCAAGGCCTGTCTAGGTTACAGAGTGAGTTCAAGACTTGCATAGGTGACTTAGTCAGACTGTGTCTTAAGATTGAAAAGCAAAAAGAGATGTGGGAATGTAGAAACATCAGTATAAAAGAACCCTCAGTATTCTCTTCCAAGAATGAAGTAATTCTGATTAAAAGGCTCTATTTCAGACAGCTCTATTATTTGCATTATCTTTCTTGATCAATAATGAATATGGCAAACTGAGTCCCACCATTTCCTAAATTAAGCATTTAGTTAACTATGTGCATCACAAATCAATTTTAGAGTAGAATTCTAAAAGTAACTGAAACTTTTTATTTATGATTCCATATTCAATTTCACTTCCCCCAGAAGCCGTATATTTGAAATGCATTTACTTAGAAGGCATTTTAAAGGCATTATATGGATCCAATTTGCTGGATTTATTTGATGCTTCATCCCCATTCTGTTAACCACTGTTAAAATTTATGTACAGTACTGTGAGAAATTGACACAGTAGCTGTGTGTCTGTTTACTTATAACTCACCGAAAGTAAAATTCAGTAGTGAATGATTCCCAGTAAAAAGCACAAAAGAATATTTCATAAAAACCCAATTTATAAAATGATAACAGCTTCCTAGTGGGGGAGTAATATCTTATCTTCCTGCAGCAGATACAAGGCAGGTGTTTAATATTCAAGATTAAACCCCTATCCATAGTCTGGTGGTGAGGACTGGTGGAAAGGCCAGTGGACGAGGAAGACGAGTAACTACACTGAATCCTTTAGCGTCTAGTTCCTAAGTTTTCAGTAGGCTGTCACTTCTAATTCTGGGAGCTAGGAAGCCGGTGCCTCTCTTCCTATCGGTTTTATGCATGCTCTGTCTACAAATCTAAAAACTGAAGCAAAATGACTGGCATGGAAGAATGAACTGCAGAGGGAGGGAGAGCCTTACAGAGTTTTCAAGGTTGTGAAATCAGTTCTTGAGATTGTTTCCCTCACACGGCATTAACACACCCACCACCACCATGTGCCCCGAGAGATTCTGTGCTTCTCAACTGGCCTGTATTTCTTAGAAGGTCTTAAAAACATTTGTGGTGTCAATTCTGGTCCTCAAGCATTGTCACAGCCAAGCTGTTATGTAATAACTGAGATTTACTGTAGCTTACTATCATTTTCCTCCTCATATTAGGATCTTTCAATAGAGATACTTAGGAAGTTTTACTGTAGATTTTTGAGTAGTTAGATCAAATAATGTATCAATAATCGGAAGAGTTTTACTTCTGGATAGAGGGTGCCATAAGACACCTGCTATACAGGAGACCCTGTGCCTGCAGAGCTCGGGTGTACTGCTTACAGTGGCCAGGCTCTGACCACCGGGCTATAGCTGTTTGTTTCTCTTTAGTTTCTGTTTGTCTACAGTAGATGGAGTCAGGACAAAGGCCAATGGGTGAGAAAGACGAGTAACTATCGTGAATTCTTTCACATCTAGTTCCTAAGTTTTCAGTCGGCTGTCACTTGTAATTTTTAGAGTTAGGAAGCCGGTGCCTATTTTTTTTTGTTTTTGTTTTTTTGTTTTTCGAGACAGGGTTTCTCTGTGTAGCTTTGCGCCTCTCCTGGAACTCACTTGGTAGCCCAGGCTGGCCTCGAACTCACAGAAATCCGCCTGGCTCTGCCTCCCGAGTGCTGGGATTAAAGGCGTGCGCCACCACCGCCCGGCTCCGGTGCCTATTTTCCCATCAGTTTTATACAAGCTTTGTCAACAAACTAAGTATCTCACACTATATATAGTGTGCGCTCATTGTAACATTCACCAAAAGTTGATAATTACATTTAATCCATGAAAATTCGAGATGATCTCAGAATAGTTAATGACAAGTAGGTCAGACTACTCTACATACAAGAACAATTAAAAGTTATTACTATGGAAATTTAACTTTTCCCCTCCATTTGGTAGATTTTATAGCTACCATAATTCTAGCTTGCACCAGATTTTCAACTCTAAACCAACCAACCCAAAAATGGTATAGATCTCCTGACACCTCCTCATCCTACCAAAAAACAGACATAGAAAAGAACATGGGATAAACCGAAAACAAAACAAAACACCCCAAAACCCGTAAGCAAGCAAAGTGTGGCAAACAAGCGCTCAGGTCAGGTCAGGTCAGCTCAGGTCGGGCGGCACCCAGCCTGGGTGAGCAGGACAGGGGATGGGAAAGTGGAAGCCGGGCGATGGAACTCACCGCTCAGAATCTGCTGTACCGCTTCATTGCCCATCTGAGCTGCTGTAAAGCCTTGCAGGGAGATGATGGAAGGGTCGGAGCCATAACTCAGCAGAAGGCGGCAAGTCTGCAGATGGCCTGCTAAGGCAGCTCTGTGCAAAGCAGTCTGCCCAAGACTGTCCAGTGCATTCATCTGAAAAATCATTGGGTGGCACGTGAAGTCAGGCATTCTTTCCCACTGTAGCAAATACACTCTTAGGATAAAAGCCAACAGTAAAACTTTTTGGGAAAACGGCATTAACTTTTGCTCACTAGTGCTACAGAAATAGCTTCATCTTAGTAGCCTGAGTGTGGGGGGAAAAAACTAAGACCACAGAACACCCTGACTTCCCTGACATCTTCCCGCCACACTCCACTCAGAAGAAAGAATGGGAGGTCTTGGAGGGCAGGGACTCTCACCTGGTGTTCACTGCTGGCCACACTGGAGACACCCACCAAACGTCTCAAAATGAACGGCGTGATCACACTCAGAGTACCAAGACAACAGACTACACATGCAAAGACTGATAATGTAGTTTATTACACTTCTTTTTCATTTAGGAATGCCTTATATTCTGGTTGAGTATGCGTAATCAGAGGTGTTTCCAATTTCAAATTGTTTTATGTTTGAGGGTATCTGTACATACATAATGAGATATCTTGGAAATAGGATCCACATCTAAATACAAACTTAATTTGTTTCACATGTACTCTGTACACATAAGCTGTGTGCCTGTGTTGTGATTGTGGTGTATTTCATGAGGTCAAGTGTGAAATTTTCCATTGTATGTTGATAATTCAAAAGTTTTGATTTTGGAGCATTACAGATTTCCTATTTTCAGGTCATCGATGCTCATCCTGCAACAGATACCTTAATTAAGAATACATTTGACTGGGAATTGCCTTGAGGATTAGATGTTCCATTTTCAAACCTTTAAGAGTGTATACGGGAAACAGTAATTTAGTTACGTTGAGTAAATGTTCAGCTTTTCGGTTATGTTCATTATTTGGTCATATCTAACTAGTCTAGCATTTTAGAATGTTCCAGTAGACTCCAGTCAGATCAACTGTACAGCTGCTTTCAGAGAACCCCTTCTCCAAGTCCTCCGTCATCCCTTGAGGCCTCAGCAACTAAGCCCCTTTCTGAACGTCTGTATTGACTTAACACTTAGAAACTATACCACTGGGGTAACTTTTCATCGAGTTTAATTAATGCTGTTGGAAATATGTACTGTCTTCTTGAAAGGCCTGAATAAGGGAATAACAGTAAAATCTCAGATTTTTGCTGGTTGTTCAAAACATTTTTGCGCCTCCCACATCCGTAAGGTTAGGGTTTAAGAGAACTGGTCTCTGTTTCCAGTCCTTCGTCATTACTGGTAGGGCACTGGTTCAGATAAAGGTTTGCTTAAATTCTTAATGGTTTTCAGAAAACTCACCATTAAATGATATCACAATTAGTTCTATCATATTTTCCAGCAGGAAAAAATGACTTTGTACATAGTAACAGTGAAGCACTGTTGTAAGTATTTACTTCTTAAGGGAAAACACAAGATACCAAACCAGTTTTTGTATGAATGTTACTTCATTATAGAAGAATACACTCAGAACTGCAAACATCCTAATTATTCACACTTTTCTGGAAATCAGATGAGACATATTCAATTATACAGCTGTAAAAATGAATGGCAACAATGAACTCAAATTTAGTTTATTATATCATGTAAATATGGTTTGAGAGTTATTCTTGTAAAATACAGATCTTACCAAGTTAAGATCTCAAATTAATGACTCTAGTCCTTTAAATAAAGCTGAATCCTTAGCAAACAAATGCTATGGGCAAGAGAGAGGATTTAAAGGTTTTCTGCAAACTTAAGACCAGCCAGCTTCGCCTGCACTGTTGAAGCAGATCAACAGAACACAAAGAACATACTGCACCTTCTGTAAGTAAAAATTGTGGGACTGAGTGCTATGTAAAACAGCTCATTCACATCCCCATCGCTCACTTACTCTGGGGAAGGAATTTCATGTCTTAATGAAAAAACTTTATGTGCCAACGGTTCTCAGAACTAATTTGTAACACAAATTTTTAAGACTTAGTTTAAAAACTTCCATTTGATAAGGACTGACTGATAATACTGGAAACTGACAAGTTGGTCATACTGATATTTCATGTTCTCTCTTCTACCCCTATGAGATATTTAATCATTCCTTTAGGTGAGGCTTATTCTTCTGATATCTTGGAAATTTTCATATCTATAAAGACACCAATGCAATGCAAAACTGTTTATTTTTACACACACACAGACACACACAGATACACATAAATTATGAAAGGACACTATCATCCTTTCCTCACAGTCTATCGAAGACTATCTCCGGAACACTACGTCCAGCACCAAGCTGAAGTGACAAAGCTATCCAAGAGCGAAGCACTTGCTCAATGGAGAGCAACAGCAGAGCCCAGAACAACTTCTTGACAGCCCGTCTGTATAGCCAGCCCTCTTAGAGCACTGCTGTCCCGTGCAGGGGAACAGGCAACAGGTTTTCTAGAGGGGCTGGTGAGGAAGGGATCACTTCTTACCAGAAGGCAATGCCACCAGTTTCTCAGGGAGGCCCACACAGAAGGATCCTCACACGTCTGAGGTCTGCCTTGTGTACAGAGCAGTTTCTAAGCTGGCTAGGACTACATGGTAGACTCTGGCCCCACAAACAAACAACAAAAACCCCACCAAACCAAACAACAAAATCTACCCCCACCACTCTTCTCTCCCTGAAGCCCCTAGTCTCACAGCCCCGAGAGCACCCTAAAATGGTTGGAGACCAAGTCATAAGTCCTCACTTTCTCAACAAGTATTTAACACTCAGTGCTAAAAAGATTAGTTTTACTTTTTAGGTCTATTAAAGTGTGGAACTGCCTTCAAGAAGGAAAATGCTTCATTTAATGTTATATACTCAACAGTGCTAGCAACAGTTAAGACTTTCTTAAGCCACATATTTAGAGGTTGCGATGGTCAATTGATTGTGAACATGATTGGACTATGGATGTGACTAAATAGTAATTAGTAAAGCAACCGTGTGTGTGTGTGTGTGTGTGTGTGTGTGTGTGTGTGTGTGTGTGTGTGTGTAGGCTTTTCTAGAGATGACTATATTCTAAGGACTTCAGTTTAAATGAATGTGTTAATCCACTGACAGATTCCCAATCTGAAGGCTACTAAAGAAAGGAACTGTAGAAAGCCACGGAGTGACTGGAGGAGTAGGTCACTTGGGGTGTGTCCTCTGTGCTTGTATCTTCCTGTTAGTACTCCACTTGGACTCCTGTGTGCCATAAGGTGGCTATTCCAGCACGCTGTCCTACCACAATGGACTGAACCTCTGAACCATGAGCAAAATACACTTTTCCCCACTTATGTGGTTTCTGTCAGGTATTTGATCATAGGCACATGTTCAGAAAGTGCTATAGAATCAGATGGAAACCATGGGTCATTTAAAAATCAACAGGAATCACAGAAAGAATACACTAAGCAAGGAAAACATGTAGCAAAGAA
Organism: Peromyscus californicus insignis; assembly: GCF_007827085.1. Lineage (NCBI taxonomy): Eukaryota > Metazoa > Chordata > Mammalia > Rodentia > Cricetidae > Peromyscus > Peromyscus californicus. Next base: position 26,627,063 of record NW_026294534.1, read on the forward strand.
AAATTTTTACTAACACATGAATGACTGAATGCACCAACCCTGTGGGATTAGCATGCTACCTTGGGATCCAGGAATGAGAAATGGGGAGTTAACACAGCTTCTTCCTCCCCCTGCCCCCATCTCTTTCTCCTTCCCTCCCACACTCTCTTTTGGCTTCCCTGGAGCTTACTATGCAGATCAGGCTGGACTCAAACTCATCAAAGATCTACCTGCCTCTGCCTCCCGAGTGCTAGGATTAAAGGCATTTGTCACTACACCTAGCATGATAAGGTTTGAGGTCTACTGATGGCAACTTGTATTGTTTGTGTCTTTAAAGGAACCAATAACACTTACTCTCTGTAGGGAAGACAGGAAGGATATAGTACCTTAGAAGTCATTCTGCATCACTGGCAGAATGTTTTCAATCACAGAAGCCCACTGCTGAACTAAGATGCTGATAATGAAAAGGCATTATGTACATGAACGGCCAATCTTAGACCTACACGATGTCACTGAAATGGACTATAAAATAAGGCTATTTTTCATATGTTTTTCTGAAATAAAATGCCTTACCGGTAACAACAAATAAATAATATTTAAAAAAATTAAGAACATTATTCATGGTTTGTATGAGTATTATAAATGTCATAAAATACTCAGACCAGCACAAAAATAATGCTCACAAGTATAAGAGAAAGCCCACTTAGGTTATTGTTATTTCTGCTTGACATAACATGTTGTTTATATAACAATACCATAGTTGTAGCTACAAAGTATGTAAGAAATTTGTGCAACTTCTCTTTAATTCTAACTCATCTTGATCTTAATAAAAAAAAAAACACCAAATGTCCTTTTAAAGCAAAATTTTGGATCACATGCACTGTAAATGAGAACATATAATCCTATTCACTTGTAAAAGTATAATCAAGTAGTGTAATACTAAAACACTACAAACAAATCTGAGGCTTATGTAATGCAAGGGGAAAAGCAAAAGGCAGGAAGGATAATTAAAATGGAAAGAAGTTTTTCAATTGAGGTGTGTTACGTGTCTCTGTATGGGAATGTGCATATGGGTGTAGGTAGCATGGAGGTCAGAGGCTTCCTGGAGCTGGAGGTACAGGAAGCTGTGAAATGCTCAACATGGGTGCTAAGAATGGAACTCAGATCCTCTGCCAGAGATGAGCCATCTCTCCAGCCCCTAAATCTTTTCATCTTACAAAGAATCATGATGTAGGGATTGAGGGTCTGGTCACTGCTTAGCTGTGATACTTGGTTTCATCAGCTATTACTAATGGAAGAGATTTCATACACATGTGGAACTCATCAAAGAAATATATTAACTACATTTACTAAATAATGTTTTTACTTGTAATGTGATTATGTAATTAAACTGAAGTTTTCACTAAAAAATCTGATAGTCAAATTTCATCTTTCCTTATGTTCTTACAAAAACCACCTAAATACCAAACAGGAAATAATTATAAATAGGTTAGAAGATTGTGTTTTAATGGTTTTTTAAATTATGAAGTTATGATGGGTGGGTATGCTGATTAGTTTGTGTGTGTGTGTGGGGGGGGGTTGTCAAAAGTTAACATCATCTGGGAAGAAGGACCTTCAGTTAAGATGGGCCTGTGGGCAGGCTTTGGGGCATTTTCCTGATTAATAATTATTTTAGGAGGCATTGTGCTCATTGTGCATGGTGCCACTTGGGGCAAGTAGTTCTGAGCTGTATAAAAATGCAAGCTGAGCAAGGCATGGAGAACAAGTCAGTAAGCAGCATTCCTCCATGACCTCAGCTCCAGTTCCTGCATTTCAGGTTCCTGCGTTACTCCTACACATACAATAAAAATAAACCTGAAAAAGAAAGTTGACTGTATCATTGTATGGATTCTAATATTAACTTAAAAATGGTATAGGTTGCTGGGAACCCAGCTGAGTGGTAGAGCACTTATCTAGAATGTGAGACCCCAGATTCAATCTATAGCACCACAAAAATAAATCCCCCCCCATAATGTACATTTCCATGTTTTAAAAGTGTCTTATTTTTACTTATGTGTATGTGTATATCTGTGTGGGTATGTGTGGATATATGCTGCGTGTGTGTATGTCCCCAGGAGGATGCTGGATCCCCTGTAGCTGGAGTTACTGATGGCTGTGAGCTGTCTGATGTGGATGCTGGGTACTGACCTTGGGTCTTTTCCAAGAGTATCAAGTACTCTTGCCTACTGAGTTACCTCTCTGCCTGTTTTTGTAGTTTTGATATGAAGTGTCCCCCAACAAGGCTCATGTTGGGGGTGTGGTTCCCAGACAATGGCACTATTCGGAGAGTTTCTGAGAAGATGGGACGTGGTTGGATGACACAGGTACTGGGGGTGGATCTTTTAAGATGGCTTATTCCTGGTCCTGTGCTATCCTGCTTTCTGCTTCCTGCCATCTACAGAGTGACCACCACTCCTATGCCACATGCTTCCACCATCATAGCTTTCTGCCCAACTGCACAGGGCCAAGTGACCACAAACGAAACCTTCTAAGATCATGAGCAAAATCATTCCGGAGTTGTTTCTGCCAGGTGTTTGATCACAGGGATGAGAAAGTAACCAACACAAATATAGAGCTGAACTGTATTTCAGAAGACTCATGTCAGCTGCCTAGTGCTTTCTAGGAGATCAGAAGAAAGGACAAAGAAACATTTTATCAGAAAAAAAAAATTAATCAACTTCATAAGACAACCTATGGCTTTAAAGACAAAACCCAGGAACCACCTAACTGTTCTTCCTGATGAGGAGGAATTTCTTGGGGACTCAAGTATTGAGAGCAGCCGGCTGCCGCACACTGAGTTTGGGCTTACCTTTGCTCCATGCTTATGCAGAACTTCCATGACGTCATTATGAGCTCTTTCCGCTGCGACATGCAAAGGAGTCATGAAACTGGGAAGGAGAAAAGGGAAAGAGACTTTGGTAACTTCTACTGTGACAACTCCCAGAAGCTAACAGCTGCTGACAGAAAGCAGGCATTTTCTTCAGTGGTGTGTCCACTGCTAAGTTGCCTATGCTCATTCAAGTAACCCTAATTAGACTTAGTGAGTCAGAGAAAAGCAAACCAAACCAGGCCAAGAAGAAGACATGAATCTAGGAAGGGGACCTGTGAGGTAGACGGGGTCCACAGTGGCAGGGAGTGGAGTGGGCGGTGGTGGGGCTGAAAACGATCAAGTTACGTTCCGCAGCACATTACACATCAGTCAAACGAACGAGAAGGAAAGGGCTGGGCAGCTCTTCTGTAAGGACACTTACTCCTTGTTTTTTTCATTGACATTGGCTCCTTTCCTTAGTAGCAGCTCTGCCACTTGCTTTCGTTTGGGATGCAAGGAGGCCACAGCACAGTGCTGCAACACAAACAAAAGTCAGTTTAAGAAGAGCAGACTTGTATTTAAACGGGGACTCCTGAACGAAACTGCAGCTGGGAGCTATTTGGAACACTGTAATCTCAAAATGTAGCATGGCATAATGATGCATTTTACTCTATGGAGATGGTCAATATTCCCTTTAAACACATTGGGAGTGCAAACCAAGCGAAATTATATTCTCAATTAAGCATTAAGAGACTTCATTTCTTTTTCTTTAGTCAATAAACACTACTAAGCATATATTCCATTGAAGGCATTAGAACACTGCTTTTTCAAAGCTGTGGAAATCTATATTAAATGACTCAAACCCTTATTGGTCTATCAGCCACAAAAGTCAGGGTTTCTTCATTACTCCATTGAGAGGATAAGCTGATTTGCTCAGTCATTGGTGAAAACATGTGACCTTAAAGCAATTTAAAGGAAGTAATAGTCTCAGGAACTTCACATTTTATCCTCATAGTTATGTAACTTTTGTATTTTGCTCCATTTTGCATCAATGATTGTATTAACATTTTAAAAACGAAAACTGCTCACAAGTGAGTAGAGTAACTACCCCAGAACAGCCGAGTGAGTTCCTTAAGGCTGGGGATTATGCTCTGTGACTCTTAACCTCCTGGCTTAGCACTGTGTAGACTGAAGCTATTTGAACTGGGGTTGATGGTTTTAAATTTAAGTTGGTCCATTTCAATTTGGTTAATCTTTTAACAGTGTTTTCAACAGAATGGGCTAAATGACCTTTCTGAGCCACATAGGTTTAAGGAAGTTAAATGAAGCATATTTAACAGTCTATGCTATAAAAACCACATATGCTTAAATTTTGAAGTTAGGGGCATACACTAACCAGACCAACACCTGTGCCTAAATGTATCTAATGACATAAAAATAAGTGAATCTTTCTGAGAGAGTACTAGGAGGAAAAAAAAAGGATAATTTTAAAGGTAATTTATACATCCAGGAACAGAAAGTTCAGGTGTACTATTTCCTCACATGAACATAATCCATTATTTGAATGCAATTACTCCAGAGGATGATGCAAATATCTATGACACCATATTTTCTAGAGAAAACAGATAATATTTATCTAGTAAGCATACTCCTAAAGAAAAGATCCTATCAGCTCACATTTTGCATTATAATGAAAGCATTGAGCACAAAAGTAATTTGTCACAATAAGCTTGGGTGGATACAGAGACAGAACAAGTCTAAAATCACGGCTGAGCAAATATCTAATCCCTCACCCACAAAGAATCATGAGCAAACCCAAGTTAAAAATCAGTACAGCCACCATTAAAATGCAAATTGCTGGCATTTCAGAGAGTAGGGCACTTTCAGGTTTCTGAACTGAAAGCATTATTTAATGGTGCCCACTGTTACCGACCAGGGATGTATGGGTAATGCCCTCTTACCAGTGCTGTTTCATGAGACTGCGGCTGCTTGAAGTTAATGATTTCCAAAGCAAGGGTTTTCTTAACTTTTGCCAGGTCTGCTTCTCTGGCTGCTTGTAGTAAAGAATGGCCTTTAAATTCATCTGCCAATGAAATAATAGTTATTAAATAAAAATAGTTATTAAATAAAAATGACATATAGTTTCAAAAGTTATAATCAACACTGGAAGGTATAATTTGCACACCTACAGTCCCAGCATTTGGAAGGCTGAGGCAGGAAGAGCACAAATTAAAGGCTAGACTGGCCTGCAAAGTGAGTCTGAGGCCAGCTTGTACGAGACTGTCTCAAAAGGCCAATACATATAAAAATACACATACACACACACAAAAATCAAAACTGTAAGTAGGAAAATTACTGACTTTGCATACATCTCTATTTTACTTCAAATAGTAATATAAAATCATGATGATATAAAGAATGCAGGTATAGGTTAAGGAAAAGTTTGGAAATATAAATACTGTGAAATGAGCCTTTCATATTCTCAGAGCTGATGGCAAGTCACATACTAAGGCGGTTATGTGGGCAGCCAAATCATTGTGAACACACACTGGAGTGCTGTTCAGCTCTTACACAGAACAGAGACCTTACACAGTGTCAAGGAGAAGAGACAGGAGGAGCCTGTTTCTTACACTGTTACTGTTCTTGCTGTCCCGCCGCCATCAGAACTAAATGGAAGTCACAGATCAGAAAATGGTATTTAGAGAAATAGTCAAAATATTAACAGCACTTACTCTTGACACAGAACTGAAATGTTTGAGAACTGCCAGAATTTGAAAATTTTCAAAGAACAATAACTACATAAGAATAACTTTAGATTTTTATTTTCTATGTTACAAATTTAGTTTTATTTTATACAATTTTATTAACAAAGCTGAAAACTGTTCCAAAAATACACAAATGAAGTTTGAAACTAATACATAACCATTTCAGCTGTTCTAATGTCTGGACCTATGCATCTACATGATACTGTGCTGTTTCTTCTTTCTTGTGAGGACCTCACCACATTCCTCTCTCTCAAAAGACTGAGAAATGTACACAGACATCTACTCAAATACATCACGTGCCGTATGAACCACCAGTCACTATTGAAGGCCTCCGTTTAGACACTTTGGACATGCCTCCCTATCTGCCTTCACTGAATACTTACAGTTAGGACCACAGCAGTTGTAATAACTTAGTACCATTGTAATATTTACTCTTCACAGTCCTTATCATTTAGTACAGAGTTTGGCACATAGTAGGTTCTCAATAAATATTAGTTGTTATTAATAAGTTGTGTTAGTTCAGGAAATAAATCATTTCTAGATGACCTTTTATTTAACATTTCCTTTTTTAAAAAAAGTGTGTGTGTGTGTGTGTGTGTGTGTGTGTGTGTGTGTGTGTGTGTGCGCGCGCGCGCGCGCGCTACAGGGTATGTGCAGAGGTCAGAGGATAACTTTTAGGAGTTGATTTTCTTTGTCCAAAGTGGGTTCTGAGGAATCAAACTCACATCATCAGGTTTGTGTGGTAAGGGCTTTTACTGGCTGAGCCATCTTGCAGCCCTATTTTATGGTTCTTTAACATTGTTAAATTTCTCAGTGTGAGACTTTAAAACTTCTGGAACAAAACACAAAGTTAACTGAGATGAATAAAGTAAACCAGTCAATATCAATAGCAAAATTAGATGTTTTGATTTTAATACTCTAAGTAGGGGGGCTGGAGAGATGGCTCCGTGGTTAGGAGCACTGGCTGCTCTTCTAGAGGACCTGAGTTCAGTTCCCAGCAACCGTGGCTCCCAACCATCTGTAATGAGTCTGGTGCCCTCTTCTGGCCTTCAGGCAGACATGCACACATGCAGACAGAGCACCGTATACATAATAAATAAACATTAAACAATGCTCTAAACAGGACTACTGAAGCCAGGGAACTACAGGCAGAGTGAAAGGGCAGGGTCCTGACAACTACAAAGGAGTGGGTGCCTTCAGAAGGGACAGCAAATGAACTGGAGAGCTTGGCTGGCGTGAGCGGAGAGAACTGAAGCCCAAGGCAGGTGACGCCATCTTGAACGACAAGCAGCCTATCAACAGCAGCGTGACACAGGCAGTGTGGCCTTTTTCTACTGTATAGTAAGGAATGGTGGCTCAGAAGAAAACAGCAAATGTATGGAAGTGTAAATTGCACCACCGGAGTACCAAGGGAAGAAAGAACTATGGCACAGTAATAAAATTAAAGCCATGCATAATATTTCTTACAGAAAACATTCCTTATCTTTGCTCTTAGAAAAACTGTAAGATCTCTGACCAAATTAATTTTGAAATTTAAAATATTTTATTGAGGAATCATTATGATTAAAAGGCAACAATCCAGGAAGTGGAATGCCTATCAACTATGTAATTGTTCTAAAATTTTAAATGCAAAGGTAACAAAAACTTATTTTTAAAGTTTTATTGTTATTACTATTTTTAATTATGTGTGTCTGTGTCCGTGTGTAGGTATGTGCACTTGTGTGGGACGCTCATGGAGACCAGAGATATTGGAGCTGGGGTCACAGGTGGTTGTGAGCCACTTCACAGTTGTGAACAGTCCCACATGGGTGCTGGGAACCCAATCTGGGTCCTCTGCATGAGCCAGAAGCACTTTGAACTTCTGGACCATTCCCTCTACCCCACCCCATGCCAGGTGTTTGTTTTTAGAATATCAAAGACATACAGTTTAAAAGATGTTACAACTACCAATGACACTAACCCAGAAACCTGATAATTTTCGTTATAAAATTTAAAAGTTTGCCTTTCTAAATAGATCTTAAAATAAGAATGAAATTCAAGCTATCTCATTTATTTGGCTTTACAAAAAGAATAAATAAAAATCAAGAAAGGAGGTAAGTATGCAGAATGATGTGGTTGTAATAATGGCATGGTGTAAAGATTATTTTTTTCCTGTATAAACTTCTTTGGGGTGTGTGTGTGGGGTATGTGTGGAGGCCAGATGAAAGCGTCCTGATCCTCTGAGGTAGGGATTACAGGCACATGTAAAATATGCTCACCTTGCTCTGGGAGCACTGAGATCCAAATTCAGTTCCTCAGGGTGCATAGCGAGTACTCTCAACCACTCTCAAGCCTCCTGTATTATTTCCTTTAACAAATTCGTAATGTGAACGCCAGCTACACAGCAGTAAACGGGGCACTGAAAACTGCAGCTACAGCAGATCCCTAAGTTCTTCCCTCCACATAAGTCTCGGTAGAATCTTATTTAACGAAAACTCCTATCGAGAAGGTTGAAAACAGCAAAGAAACTGCTCCCTGTAAAAAGCTACACAAACTTAGGTGAATGCTGAGGTCTACAATAGACTAAGACAACCTAATCAAACAGACTGTCTAGACTCCTAATAAGAGCGGAATAAAGGGGCAATGACGACGTAGGGATAAATATGAGCCATCACATAAACTAAAAAAAGTAAATTAGAAAACAGAACTATCAACTCTGAGTAGAGTCAAATTCAGTTGGCTGACGTTGCTGAACATACAGCATACACAAGAACTACTCTAGGCTGGGGTTAGACAGAGACATGACCCAGATGCCTCACTAAGACACCAGGGATATAGAACAGGTGTCCAAAGGTTGCCCTTTTCCTACAAGCTTACATTTTTCTAAGGAAGCTGGAATACACAGAAAATAACTATATAATCCACTACAGCATGGCGTGAGTGAGTGAGTGAGTGAGTGAGTGAGTGAGTGAGTGAGTGAGTGTACAGTTCTACAAGGCGACAACAAAGGTGTTCCCCAGTCATAACTGGGCTCACACTTGATGAAGTCACTACTCTGACTACATGAATACAATAAATTTCAATTTCTATACCTGATTACAATTTTAGGAAATTTACTCTTTTCATAAAAACTAGCTGAAACGTTGCTTCACGATAAATGGCACGAGTGTCATTGTGAGCACTCTTTCTTGAGGTGTCGCCCAGTAAAGACTTTCTTCCGTGGTTTCTGACTCTTAGTCTCCTACACACAAGGTTGAAGGCAGACCACAGGCAGTTCAAGTTAGGTGGGAGATACCTAGCCTACTTCAAATCTCCAATGCCCGCATGGAGAACTGCATACATGTCAGTCCAGCTGTAACACGACACAGTGTGACAACCTGAATGAGAACCCAATGGAAAGGGGACTCTAGGCAAAACCAAGGCCATCTAGTTAGTGTGGCCTTCAGTTAACCACGTGTCCACGCCGGGTTATTATTAACTGTGATAAATGGGCCCCACTAATGTAAAATGTCAGTAACACAGGAACCGAGATATGCTGTAGGTGAGAATTTTCTGTGCTAGCTATATAAACTTTCTGCATACCTAAAACTACTTGCAGTTTCCTTAAATATATATACACCTATATAATACATATTAATAGTTATGAAGATTATGTCCATCAAATCACTCACCTAAGTCTGGGCCATAACACTCACATGTGACTAAAACTATGACTGCATAACTTTCTGGAGATGGACAGTTAATGTTCAGCATCACCTTTAATTACCAGTGGCAGAAATATGTAAGTTCTGTGAGCCCAGAGCCTTTTGTTTCGGTTTGTATACTGCTGTATTTCTAATGTCTGTCACACAGGAAAACTATATTCAGTAAATAGTTGCTGATGGACCTCACCCTTTAGTTGTCAAAACAAAACAAAACAAAATAACAACAAACCCCCAAAAAACAAAACCCCCAAGACCCCATAGCAAAACACCACAAAACAAAACAAAACATAAACAGAAGCCTCGAGGAACTAACTAGACTCGGGCTTTAAAAATCACATCTTCGCTGGGCGGTGGTGGCACACGCCTTTAATCCCAGCACTTGGGAGGCAGAGGTAGGTGGATCTCTGTGAGTTCAAGGCCAGCCTGGGCTACAGAGTGAGTTCCAGGAAAGGCGCAAAGCTACACAGAGAAACCATGTCTCAAAAAACAAACAAACAAACAAATCACATCTTCGTGTATGTATGTATGTATGTATTATGTATAGTGTATGTGCTGTATGTATAACGTGTGTGTGCGCACGTTAAAAGCTCTTGTGGAATACATGAAGCAAGGCATATGATTAGAAACGACTATGATAAACCCATACACATGTTAGAAGGGGAGAACGTCGTCTAGTTGGAAAACAGCTGGGGTAATGAAGCAGAACTGAGATATTCTCACTATGGCTAGCCACAATGGGCACACAAACACTCACAAGTCAGTCTTTCCCGGAGCTCAGGAGTTGGGGCCATATCGACAGCACTTTTGCCGTGGCAGTTGACCAAGGTCGGATCAGCACCGTGGCTAAGTAACAAAGAACAGACTTCTACACGGTTCTTGGAAGCAGCTTCATGGAGTGGAGTGAACTGCCACAGATCCATAGCGTTAACACAAGCTCCATGCTGCATCAGAAAAGCCCGACATTAGTAACCATCTCCACGGGGGAGCTAACCCAGAAAAAGCATTTCACTGAAAACGTCAGCTATAACCTTCAGAATACAATTGTTTTAAATCCAGCGTTTAAAAAACAGTTTTAGTTGAATGTTCAAAGTTTCTAAACAGTGGAAATATTTTTATACATTATCTTACTGTCATAACATGACTTGTTAAAAAAAATCCACAAAGTATCAACAAGCTAAAAAAACAAAAATCAAGCCAATACTATTCCATATTCTGGATTTCTCTTACCTTTAACAGCAGTTCTGTGACCTCATAGTGTCCATATGAGCATGCATTATGAAGAGGTACGAGTCCGCTAAAGAAAAGAGGAAATTAAAACACTAAAATTCCAAACAGCCATTTGGTTGTGAACTGCTAAAAAAAAAAAATCTAATAAATTCTATTTTTTAAGAATTTATGGAAAGAACTCAAAGCACAGCTTATATCACACCTGTAGTATTTATCTTGTGATCTTTATGCATGATCCATGAAAATAATAAAAACTACCCATCAGAAGAATTAAAGGAAAGACCAATGCATTAGTAAACAATTATCAGTATGTAACAGGCACAGTGACTGGCAGGGAACCGAAATAGTCCTACTTCAATCCACTTTTGTACTACTTCTCAGAATAAGAATTAAATACCCAAACTCTCCTATCAGAGTACCCTTTCTAAGTGAGGTTAGAAGCCACCTTCTCCTGCTGTGTGCTTCTGGACGACTGCCTGTTCTTCACCCATCTGTTTTCAGATATGCACAATAAAACAGGTATACCAGGGCGCCAGGCACTTGTGCCCTTCTCTCCCGGGACACACGAGTCACAGGAGGCACAAAACTTGACAACAAGAGACAGACAGCATGGAAAGGGGCAGATCTGAAATGGATGGATTCTCCTTCTTTTAACTGTCTCAAGTACCGAGTTCATTTCTATGCTTCCGGACACAAATGTGAGCTGAATGAAAGAAGTCTCCCTCTAGGGCATTTCTTCTTTACGCTGTCAATCACAGAAGCCTAACATGATCTGCCTCACCTGGGTAGGGTCAATTATCCTTGACATCTTAAGGCCAGAATATGAGAAATGTTAGCTTTTTGTATAGGACAGAAAACAAATGTCCACAGATCATTGGAAACTAGAAGGAAATTGGTAAGCTTCCAATATTTATCAATTCATAAAGAAAACGACACATTTTTTGTTTCCTATCCATTACTTCCTGTACCAATGTTTATAAGGACCATCTAGATTGAATTAGTTTAAGTGGATTAAAAAAACAACTAAATTAAAAAATCATTTACTCATTATTATAGTTTATTAATAAGAGGAAATTCTCTTACTAGCTACTATACTAGATAATCACAATTTTCAGTATTTTTAAATCTTTCTGAAATGCAATTTAAGAGATGAAAATGATAACTGTGAAAAATAATTTCAAATAGAATCGCAATAAAATTAAATTGGTCTAACAAATGATTGTGAGAAGTCTATAGTACGTACATAAAATACGACCTGAGATCAAACCAGAGAACATTATTTTAAATTTATTATTATTCTACATGTATGGTGTTTGCCCTACATGTATGTCTGTATCGCATGTTTATGTACCTGGTGTCCACAGATGCCAGAAGAGGGCACTGAGTCCTGTGAAATGGGAGTTAGACATAGGTGTGAGCAGCCCTCTGGGTGCTAGGAATGAAACCCCAGTCTCTCCAGCCCCAATGAACATTCTTAATGAGCTAAAACCTTCAGACTATCAAATGATGAAAACAGCATAATCATCCATCCATGAAATCCTCAAAAGGCAGAAATGGCTGCACCTACCCTTTGTCTTTTGCATGGACATCAGCACCGTGCTGCAGAAGCAGCTGAACTATCCGAACTCTGTTGTAGCCTGCTGCCAGGTGCAATGGAGTAGACTGAAAAAAAGAAGAAGAAGAGCGCGTCACCTCTTCAGGTTTGCTTTTGTAAAGATGGCCTTGGTCCCCACTCAGCTTATAACCACACAAGGGATGATCCCCCTTCCTAGAGAGAGAACTCCATCTCCAGCGTTATCTGCAAGGCTTGATTCTGGTCTGTCCACATCAAAACTCCTGTCACCACAGTGACAGTGCCCAGGTGTAGGGCCTTCAAGTGAGGGGACTGCTTTTCTCAGGAGGTGAGTTAGGGCTCTGGAGGCACTGGGCTGGTATTATAAAGGGAGCTTTCGAGAAGCAAGTCCCGCTTTGGCTTGCTCTCTTGTTCTCCCCCTACATGACCTCTCCTCCTGGCCTCCTTCCCTTCCCTGTCACACACACTTACTCACTCCTGCATGATGCAGCAAGGGGCCCATGCCAGACGCTGGCATCATGCCATCTGGATCTTCCAGTCACAGAGTTACAAACCAAACATGCTTCTCTTTATACATTCCTCGGCATCTGTTTATAGCAGCACGGAATAGCTAACAGACCCCATCTATGTCCCTCACTGGGCCTCAAGGGCTCCAATAATCAAGCTCTACCCTGCAAGCCCTGTGCTGCTTCTCTCTTCTTTTCCAGCATGAACCACTCTTACTTATGCTAAGTAAAGGTCCTAATCCCAGTAACTGGAAATGTAAGAATCTAACTTTCAAACTTTAATGGGAAAGACTGAGGAGCATCCCTGAAGAACTCTTTGAAGACGCTCTAGTGGAAACCAAACAGACAGTACACTTCATCCATTCCCTGGGACTTGTAGCATCTCCACTGGCTGCCCACTATACACGGCTTCTGATGGGAAGCTCCCTCCAGAGACATACTGCTGCGGACGGCTGCTCAGTAAGCCAGCAAAGCTGTTATCTGGCAAAGCTGACATTTAATATTTTGTGGGAAAGGTGGCAATTGAATTGACTATGAGCAAAAAAGATTTTCCTTTTTTATAATGCCCTTTACAAACTTTATTTGTTCATAGTTGATTCAATACTTCCCATTTCCAAAATTGAACAAATCTCCAAATGACAATATATACACTAATTTTAATAGTTTATGTAAACAGTCAAAATTCAAGAAAAGTCAGTTTCCTACTTTTTAGATTTTTAAGAAATTCTTTGAGTAAAATTATGATGCTTCAAAAGTGGTGATATGCTTAGTTTATAAACGGTTGAAACATTTATAAATTAGGAGGCTCTGTAACTGATCAGGTAAAAAATGAGAGGATGCCTGAAATAAATTGGCTGTAAAAAAAAAAAAAAAATGGAGTTAAGGAATTTCAAAAGCTTTTAAGAACTGGTGGCCCTGGTAACTTGACTCAAGTAGACAGTGAGAAATATGATAGTGTCCGGTTTGCATTGAACCATGACAGAAGGAAGCAGAGGCAAGGTGGTAATGGACAGAACTGGGGGCTAGGTTAATGAACTGAAAGGGCTCCCACATGTTATGGTACCATTTTATGATATGCTCTGAATGTGGGTGGCATCATTCTCATCAGCAGGGACCTGGACTGGTGTGATGGAGAGAACAGTTGAGCATGGACATGCATACAATCATTCTGCACGAGCTGTCCTGACCTCACAACGAAGGGCTGTACCCTGGAACTGTGAGCTAAATGAAACCCTTTCTCACCTATGCTGCATTTCTCAGGCCATTTTATCACAGCAGCAGGAACAAACTAAGACAGTCAGACCCTGACATTTCACCACGGGCATGTGTGCTATTCGATGTATTTCCTAGGGAGGACTAAAACCACAACTGTGAAGTGCTGGTGTAAGGCACCTGAGAGCTGTTTATTTTCTTTAAGATGAGGATTCAGTGGGGCTATAGTAAATCCTCTGGAATTTCCCAAGCAATGGTGACCAACTTGTTTTGGTCTGTCCAGGACTTTCCTGGCTCCAGGAAACGCACTATAGTCAGGACGCCAGGAAGATTTAATACTGGTCAAACTTCTTAGTGTGTAGAGGTACCAAAGCCAGAAAGTGTGTGTGTGTGTGTGTGTGTGTGTGTGTGTGTGTGTGTGTGTGTGTGTGTGTGTGCTTACATGTACATGCATTCCTAGGAGGATCCAGTACTTTAGACTACTATGAAGAGTCAGTTCAAGACAATGAAGGCTACCCATTTTGTCATCTAATGTGTTATTTCTTTCAGAGACTCAAGCACAGTCCCTCTTAGCTCCACACACCTCACAATACAGGATGCTATTTAAATTCTTCCTCCAGATTCTTGTTCTATAGTTTCAACTACAAAATGACTCTGTAAAATAAAGTTTCATAATTTTTCAACACACAAATATGAAATCTGTTTCACTAAAAATGAGTTTAGAGAAATATTAAACACCCATGCATTCCTTTCTCATATTTTAATGGTCACTAGCTGGTGTGACAGTGTTCCACGGACTTCTGTCATCTCTTGACCACATCTCCTCCCCACCTCCTAAGTATTCTAAAGCAAACTCAGACACTGGCAACTCACTTCCACACATTCCACAGATGGCATTTTCTTTCAGACTTCCAGGTTATTATCAAATCTAACAAAACAGAGCTTATAATCTAATGTTGGTGTCAATATTCCGATTTTATGGTTGTTTCTATAAAACTGTTTGCAAGAATCAAGATTAATATAATTGGTTACTGTGTCTTGTAAATTTCTCAAATCCAAAACTGTCTTCATGCACCCTGATTTTTGCTGTTGTTAAAATAGTACCCTACTGAAGAGAATGCCTTTTGTCTGTCTCCTTCCTAAGGGGATGAGCTGTGGCTACATCTATGTTGTTTATAAACTGGGACTTAACTTTCCTCCTTCAAATGACCGTCAACTTGTCTCACCCATTACTACGCCGTTTAGAGAGCACCCGCATCTCTCACCCATTACTACATAAGAACCCCGGCAGGAGACCGAGCTTTCAGTTAACCTTTGACGTTAGCGGTGAGACTGCTGAGTGTGCTATCAGCTCTGCAGCCATGCTTCTATCACTCTACGAGTTTGGATGTTGTCTCACTTTTAAACTGTGTCTTAGAAAAGCTGCACATAAATATGAACAAATACAAAACCTGAAAATTCAACTTTTTTGATCTATAAAATCATGCCTTTCTTTAAGTCTGGCTTCAAAAGTGAAAATATAATAAAGTATTTTCTCAATTCTAGCTGGTCTCAGATGATCACTTTCTTTATAAGAACATTTTCTCCAGGGTAGAACTCCCTTTAAATGTATAGAATAAGGTAATCGCTCCAAAGATTTCAGCAGTGCAGAAAACATGGTTGTACTCCTCTGCAGCCCAGCATGCCCTTTCCCAGGTGATCCCAGTGCCAGCTGCTCGTGAGTCCTTGGAGAGTCTCTGTGTCTGTGTCTGTGACAGTGTGTTTGCTTTCTCTGAGTTCATTTGTGACTGCTTCTGTCACACACACTAATAGGACTGCATTACATTCTTCTGTGATTTGATTTTTTTCTTCCTAATGTTATCACAGAGAAGTCTGTCTTATTCTTTGTAATGACTATACAGTATTTCTATTGTGTGGCTGTACCATGATTATTTACTCACTGCCTATAAATGAGTATTTAAGTATTTCAATTCTTGCTCTATTTTATCAAAGCATATCTCATTTGGATCTATTATTTGGTTAAAATAGATCAGTGTTTCCCTGATACAAATAAAATACTACACCAGCCATTAAGTCAAAATTCCTAGACAAGCACAATAAACACAATCAGAGCTTTATTAAACTTCTATCAACAGAGACATGATTAATCTGCTCTGACGGAAAGCTTTAAGGAGCTCTTTGAGACGCTGATACTTAGATGAGAATCCAAACAAATTAAAAGCCAGAGAATCAATATGGGCATGCATCCCTAGAAATAAGTACATCTCGTTACTGAGACTGACTTTTAAGTAGTATAATTATGAAGATCAGCATCCTTGAAGTTTCTTAACTCTTTTGACAAAGTGTGTGTGTATTAACTGGTTAACACAGTAAGTACCTGGGTTTGAAACTATTACCAGCATAGAACAAATGAGCAGGGAGATAACAGTAGAGAGAGGGGACCAAATCCAGGAAGGGTGCCATCATTCTCATTCTGCATTCCTTCTTTTCCATCGACTAAAAGCTCAGACTCATAGAGGACCTTCAGAAATGGACCAGTGTGGCTGAATAGCAAGGAAGTATTTATGGCTAGGAGCTTGTTGGTTCTAAGTATGTCAGCACTCAGATTCTCGGATTGCTACAATGAACTGTATGCACCAACAGTGAGACCGTACCATTAGGATGAGCACCCAACCCAGAAATGCTGGGCTTCTTTACAACAGCAGCTGCCTACTACAGGACCAGGGCGAGTAAGAAAACTGAACATGGAGAGCGGTTTTCTTCTGCTTCCTTCCCACAGCAGCATTTTTTCCACAGTCCCCGGGAAGATGGGCACTTCCATTCTCCAAGTAAGCCCCTCCAACTGCGTCAACTACTTGCAGAACAACTTCCTGGCTACTCTGATTGGTCAGTATCTCTTCTCAGACACCCCAAATTGGTGCTAAATCTGGATACAAACTGAGTTCTCACCCAGGAAGATCTCTTTAAAAAAAAATTATAGCCAGGTGGTGGTGGCACACATCTTTAATTGCAGTACTCAGGAGGGAGAGGCAGGGGAACCTCTATGAGTTTGAAGTCAGCCTGGTCTACAAAGCAAGTTCCAGGACAGCCAGGGTTACACAGAGAAACTCTGTCTTGAAAAAACAAAAAAGAAAAACAACAAAAATTCACTTAAGCACAACCTGTTGGCATTATTCCTTGAAAAGGTTTCAACTCTGTACTGAGAGGCTAGAGCAGCTGTCACTTAAGAGCCTCTTCCTTGTAAGTGTCTGTGGATTCTAGACGGATTCCATCAAGAGAGACAGAGGGGTGACTGGAGCCTGTGGATCCTTGATGGATTACATGAAGAGAGACAGAGGGTAACTGGGGTCTGTGGATCCTTGATGAATTACATGAAGAGAGACAGAGGGGTGACTGGAGCCTGTGGATCCTTGATGGATTACATGAAGAGAGACAGGGGTAACTGGTAGTTTACAGGCCTCAGAAAGGATGTTCTTCCAAAGTAACAGACTCATCTATAAGTAAGAATGCAAATACCTAAATTTAAAGTTATAGAACTTATGAGATACTTTTAAAAACTACTATTGTACATTTCAACTACCTTTAATACAAAGCCTGCAATCCCAGCTACTTGGAGTTGAAGGCCAGCCTAAGTAACTTGGCAAGACCCCCATCTCAAAATAAAAAGAGCTGTGGATATATGTCTGTGGTAGAGCATTTGCCTATCAAGGAGAGGTGCTGTGGGATAGTCTTTCTGTATGCTGTGAATATGTGTTGCTACCATTGGTTAATAAGGAAGCTGCTTTGGCCTATGGCAAGGCAGGTTATAGCCAGGTGGGAAAGACAAGCAAGGAGACAGGGAGAAGAAAGGCTGAGTCGGGGAGATGCTGCGAGCTGGATGTACAAGATGTAATTAAACACAGGTAAAGTCACGAGACATGTGGCCATACATAGATGAATAGAAATGGGTTAATTTAAGATATAAGAGCTAGCTAGTAAGAAGCTGAGCCATAGACCAAACAGTTTTTAATTAACATTAAGCCTCTGAATGATTATTTTATAAGTAGATGCAGGACAGCGGGGCCGGGCGAGACAGAGAAAGGCTTCCAGCTACAGAGAGGGCCCTAGATTCAAACCCCAGTAATGTTAGAAAAGCAATTTTAAAAGTCTTTTTAAAGTGAAGATATAAAGACTGTATTTTATACAAATGAATTAGAAAGATAAAGATAAATGAAATGAGTAGAGTAACCCATGGGACAATGGAGCTCTAAATGCTAACTTAATTCGATTTGAACTTGTAGAAATCACAAGGAGATTCTTCAACCAGCAACTAATTTGAGTTTCTCTTTTTAACCTTAGATCAGAATCAGCCAAAGAAGTCAAATATGTAAATGGAAAGTTTTTTTAGCATCTTCTTACAGGGTGTATAGGGAGAAAAAAGACACACATAAGCACTCTCAAAGCACATCTCTAGCTTTTCAGTTTGCTAGTCTGACCATACTTTGGTATTTTGTGTTTTAAGGAGGAAAACTTCACACTACCCAACTCATATAAATACCTTTTACCCTTACTTCATGTTTTGAATGGATAGCTGTTGGGTTAGGTTCAACCTTTTCCCCTTCTTAAGTGGTGCTAGGAACTGAACTCATGGTGTCCACATGCTACACAAGCGCTGTACTGATAAGCCCTATCCTTGGCCCTGAATTTCCTCTTGCAATTAATATTTGCAACCTTAGGTTTTCATACCTAAACATAAAAAATTCAGCTGGGTGGTGGTGACTCATGCCTTTAATCTCAGCACTTGGGAGGCACAGGCAGGCAGATGACTGTGAGATCGAGGCCAGCCTGGTTTATAGAGCAAGTTCCAGGACAGGCTCCAAAGCTACACAGAGAAACCTCTCCTAATGCCAGCTCCTGGGGAATCCAGTGCCCTTTTCTGGCCTCCACAGGTACATGCACACACAAGGCACACATACACACATAAATAAAAATAAAAACAAAAAGTTCTGGACAATTTATAATAGACAGGTAACTTTTTTTTACAATAGAGAGACAACTTATTTTTGAAAAGACAAGTTCAAATTGCAATTACTGGTGACCTGTGAGGACAGAGGTACTACTCCTTTACACTAGCCATGCAGGTAGTCATTACTGGTGATCTGTGAGGACACAGAGTTACTACTCCTTTACACTAGCCATGCAGGTAGTCATTACTGGTGATCTGTGAGGACACAGAGGGACTACTCCTTTACACTAGCCATGCAGGTAGTCATTACTGGTGACCTGTGAGGACAGAGGGACTACTCCTTTACACTAGCCATGCAGGTAGTCATTACTGGTGATCTGTGAGGACACAGAGTTACTACTCCTTTACACTAGCCATGCAGGTAGTCATTACTGGTGATCTGTGAGGACACAGAGTTACTACTCCTTTACACTAGCCATGCAGGTAGTCATTACTGGTGATCTGTGAGGACATAGAGTTACTACTCCTTTACACTAGCCATGCAGGCAGTCATTACTGGTGATCTGTGAGGACACAGAGTTACTACTCCTTTACACTAGCCATGCAGGCAGTCATTACTGGTGATCTGTGAGGACACAGAGGGACTACTCCTTTACATTAGCTATGTAGGTAGTCATGGTAAGTGGATGCCTGGAAATTGGGTGCTTCCTTGAGTTGCTGTGAAGGTGTGAAGACCTCTAGGGTGGTGGAGATATGTTGCCACAGCGGTTCCTTCAGTTGTGATGTCCTTGCTATTCTGGGATCTATTCACGTGGTGAATGCAGCAGCATCAGAGGTAGAGGCCTCCAGCTGTCCTCAATTACAGCCTTCCCATCACCCACTGCCATAGGTACTGAACCCGTATAAAGACAGTTTATTTTCTCTGGTGTTTTTGGAGTATGCAAGAGTAGTGTATTGTGTTGCAATACAAAAATTAAGTCAGAGTTACAAAAGGAAAATACATTTAGAATTAGCCTGCTTCTGGTATTAGTTCAATATTCAGTATTTCAACTGTTTATACTTGTTATTTATAGTTTTGACTCTTACTATCAATGCCAATCTTAGAATACTTTTCGAGTTACTGGAAAATCCTTTTAAAAGGTATATTATAAACATTTTCTATACTTTGAGAAATTTGCCATTGCAATTTTAATTTAAGGGTTGAGGATATGAATATTCATGCAAAAAAGATAGAAGCCTTTTTGAAAACTTGAATTCTTTATGATTAAAATAGGCACAGATGCTAAAAACCAGGTCATGCTGACACTTGTAACACCCTTAAATTCCTGTTGAAGTCCACTCCTAAAGTGACAGGAAGTGTTACCGTTTCACTGACGTCTAGGGCTAGGGACCTCATGAGATGAGCTAAGAGACTGCTTTCAGCGGGCATGAGAGCAACTGGTGAAAATGCAGCCAGGACAGACTCTCCTCAGCAACCAAACATGCTGGCACTCTGACCTTGCACTTGAAAGCCTCTGAAATGCTAAGAAAGAAATGTGTGGTCCTTCTAGGCTATGTTGTCAGTGTCACTGTAGTCAAAGATGACTGATACCAGGTAAGTGGCATATTCTTGGACTGGGAAATTAATAGTTTACATTGTAACTGGTCAGGCAACTGCTTTAAGAATGCTAATTCAGTCAGATGTGGTGGCAAGCACCTTTAATCCCAGTAGTAGGGAGCTGGGCCAGTCTGGTCTACACAGCCAGTTCTAGGCTAGTCAGAGCTACACAGTAAGATCCTATCTCTAGATAAAAGCTAGGGGCTAGAGAGTACTGGCTGCTCTTCCAGAAGACCCAGGTTCAATTCTTAGCACCCATACGGCAGCTTACAACCACCTGTAATTCCAGTTCCAGGGGATCAAATGCCCTCTTTAGGCCTCATGGGTACACAGACATATATGCAGGCAAAAACATCCATCCACACACAAAAAAACAACAATAAATTTTTAAAAAATTAAAATAAAGGCTAGTTCATCCTGTAGCTTGTAGGGGATGAGGGAGTGTAAACAAGTAGCCAGCCAGTCTACCTGAAAGCAAGCTCCGGGTTCACTGAGAGACCCTGTCTCAGAAGATAGGGTGGAAATCCACAGCAGTTTTATTTATTTTTTTCTGTGCATTGATGTTTTGCCATGGGTGTTGGGTCTCCTAGAACTGGAGTTACAGACAGCTGTGAGCTGCCATGTGGGTGCTGGGAATTGAACCTGGGTCCTCCAGGAAGATTAGTCAGTGTTCTTAGCCACTGAGCCATCTCTCCAGCCCTCAAATTGAGAATTCTTAAGTCCATTTTAGCTGTTCATTTTCTTTTTCTTACTGCTTCTCAAACTCTCTATACCTAGCTGTGTCTTTCAGACACAAGTTCATCTCTTAAGAACTTTCTACAGAACACAGAGTGTGTGTTACTAACTGGCCATTCTGTTCAAGCCAGGATTGTACCTAGTCATAATCCTTGCAGGATGTTTTAGACTATCTTTATCATGCAATGTTTGATAATTTGCAAAGGCAGGAGAAAAAATGAACACTGTTAACTCAGATTCTAACAATTTGTAGAGCAGATGTTGAAGTACCATTTCTGAACATAACTTCTAAACAGAATTGTAATAATGAATCATAACAGTCAAATGATTTAGTACTAACTCTCTACTCACTGCTCCACTAATGTGGAATATAGCAGGAGGCTAGGTACAGGACACAAAGGTTTTCTTTTTCTTTCTTTCTTTTTTTTGGTTTTTCGAGACAAGCAGAACTGAAGCTGCTTTCTGACCTCTGGGGAACTCAGGACAGAGAATGTGTTGTGGGATATTTGTACACTGTGTAAAAATGTACTGCTGTGATTGGTGTAATAAAAAGCTCAACAGCCAATAGCTAGGCAGGAGGTACAGATGGAAATTCTGGGCATAGAATTCTGGGAAAAAGGCAGAGTCGCCAGCCAGATGCGAAGGAAGCAGCATGAACAATATGGTGAGATGAGGTGACGAGCCACACGACAGAACGCAGATTAGTATAAATGGGTTAATTTAAGTTATAAGAGCTAGTGGGACAAGCCAAAGCTAAGGCCGAGCAGTTTTCACAATTAATAAGAAGTCTCCATGTCGTTATTTGTGGGCTGATGGCCAATGAGAAATTACTACTACATATGGCATCCAATATAGGGACTCAAATATCCAAATGTAGGGCTTGAGAAAGCTAAGAGAAGTTCTGGACAAGGAACCAGATGTCTTAGTCCTGCCATCTCTCAGGTGGGCTAGTGCTTGGTGGCAGCATACAGAGGCATGGTTACCGACCACCAGCACCAGTGCCAGTGCTATGTGCTAGGCTGAGCCTGTGTGGCAGCTGACATGGCAGTTTCAGATTTGTCTCATGTGGTCAGAGAACACTGTAGAAGGCTAGTAAAGTCAGGTCCAGACACAGGAAACCTTTAAAAGGGTACAATATGTTTAAAAAAGTGCTTAGATGCTACAGAATGAAAAGAAAATGGATATAGCCAGTCATAGGAAAAAAAAAAACAGCTTAAAAATAATAAAGTCTCTAAAGAAAGAATAAAGTAATATAAAAAGAATAAGTCATATAAAGATGGGAAATACACAGGATGGCTGAATCCTGTGTGGTGCTTTGTCGAATTTAAATTTTAAATGCTAATGAACAAAAACAATAGCTGCTGAGAGGCATTGAATTATGGAAACTGCTAAATTAAGTGAACCTATATATTTTAAGAATGACTTAACTTCAAAATGGAAGTCAGAAAATATATTGCTTCAGGTGAAAGGTTGTGCCTTTGTTTTTACAGGAAAGAAAAAGTTATAATTCTCTTCAACATTAATGAAGATCAGATTTGATTGGGAAAGACCTCCTGAAAATCTTGGCTACAGACAATAAAAGCTAAAAAAACAAAACAAAACAAAACAAAAACCAAGAAAGACTACAGGACAGGTGACATATATATAGATCCCTCTACTTATGGGAACAGCTCTGAGACTGGATGAGACATGATAAATCTTGGTGGCTACAGAGTCCTCATGATTTATTATTACATGCCATCCTTTCATGTGACATGGATAGAGGTTTGGTTATATAGTACAGACAAACTTATAAAGTTAACAGATGCCTTTTACCTACCCAAACATAAAACAGAAAATCTTTAGCTGACTTGTACACACTGTACATTCCATACTTGTGTTGACACAGATGTATATGTTACCTTTAAAAGTTTCTGTGTTTTCAGAAAGAAAAGAAGGACCAGACACCAATGAAGTCAAGTAGCTCAGGTGATTCAGCCCCTCAAAAATGCCTCTGTTGCAGTTTCCTCAAAATTCTGCATCCAGAACAACTTCAAAGCTGCTAGCTGAGATGATCCAGCCTCACAGATTACTCCAGCCAGGACTGCAGATAAGTCCTGCACTTTCCCATTACACAGAGACTGGACAACAAGTGACACAGCTAGTTCTCCCAGGACTTGACCATTCTTTCAATTTTCTCAGGGTCCCCTAGAGATGCCCTCACTCCCAGATAACAGGAAAGCAATCTAGAAAACATGATGCCAATATTCCCAAGAGGTGGGGTGGGTGGTTTTTTTGGTTGTTTGGTGGATTATGGATGTTTGTCATTGTTTAGGTGGGTTGGTTGCAAGTTGTTATTGGTCACAGTCAGGGAGGAAACTAAGCAAAGCAGATTAAATTCAGGGATCTCATTCTGAAAAGAAAAAGGGGTTATAGAAATGACAAGATAAAGGGTAGATTATTGAATCTACTTTTAAACTAAAAACAACTACTAGTCTCTAATATTTTACATTGGTATGGCTTTTCACACATTGAAACAAATGTAAGGTTATTTTTGTTAGAACATACACTATATATGTCTACTCTTATTTAAGATACTTTTGTATATTGATACAAATTTAAGGTTATTTTGTTATACTGATTCTACTCTTGTTTAAGGTATCATACCTATGCAGTTCATTTAAAAATGTAAAGTTTTAGTCCTTGAAAGCTATTTAGGATAATAAAGAAATACAGGTTAGCAGTTAGTTATCTAACAATCAAATTTGTGGCCATGTTAGGTATATTTTCAAGGTCAAACAGAGATATATTTTAGATAGACATATGGTCTTCAAACACTTCAGAGACATAAAGAATATGATATTTAAGATGTTTTAATAACCTAAGACTTTTTATGACAGTAAGACATGTCTGCTCCTGGCAGCATCAATTTACTTAAAAAAAAGGATGATGGACATTGAAGAACCTCCATATGGAGTTCGCTTTTATTGTGGCAAAGTTAGCCACTGGGCAAGAAACTGCCCTTGCCTCAACTGATGACAATATGCTATCCAAATTGGATAAGAGTGCTGACCTTTGCCAAGACAAGGCAGGACAGTTCTTCAAATCCCTGCTTCACAGAAAAGTCTGTCAGATGTTCTAGGCCTGTAGGCCAAAGATGGATGCCCCCCATACTGCAGAGGAACCTTGGCTGTCCAGGCAGTCAGCTCTCTTTGTCATTTCTATAGTTTTGGAAGTTGTTTGTTCTGCACTTCCTATTTACTCAGGTAACATTTTATCCTTCTTGGGTCTCTGATAGGGATTGAAGACTAGATAGTTGTACAGTTTTCCTTGTTACCAAATTCAGAAAGAAAAATAACTTACATAAAATATGTAAAGTTTATAGGTTGAAAAACATGAAAGCTTAAGTTATTTATCTAAGAAGGTGTTAAGTCTAATAAGATATTTTTAGGATGGTAATATAAATTATATTAGGAAATGATTTAGGTATAAAACTTTGGACTCATCAAGATAAGATAGATAATAGAGTAATTTCTCCAAATTTGACAAATACAAATAGACTGGACATTATGAACGTGAATTCTTCCTTGATAATTGTTCTTATTGTATATAATTTTACTGTATAAGATTTAAAACCTTTCCTTTTTATTTTGACACAAAGGGGGAAATGTGGAAATTTTGTTCACTGTGTGAAAATATACTGCTGTGATTGGTGTAATAAAAAGCTGAACAGCCAATAGCTAGACAGGAGGTATAGGAGGGACTTCTGGGCAGAGAGAGAACTCCAGGAAGAAGGCAGAGTCACCAGCCAGAGGCAGAGGAAGCAGCATGGGCAGTTATGGAGAGATGAGGTAATAAGGCTTGTGCCATAATATAGATTAGCATAAATGGGTTAATTTAAGTTATAAGAGCTGGTGGGACAAGTCTAAGCTAAGGCTGAGCAGTTTTCATAATTAATAAGAGGTTTCCATGTTATTTGTGGTCTGGTGGCAGATGAGAAACTACTACTACAAGAATGTTAGCCAAATTCTCTGAAGGGCAGCTCAACACAGCATGACCAGGAAGCTGCCTTGTCTCAACTTAAAAAAAAAAAAAAAAAAAAAGGGTGATGCTTGGTGGCGCACACCTTTAACCCCAGCGTTAGGGAGACAGAGGCAGGAGGATCTCTGTGAGTCACAGGCCAGCCTGCAGTTTTAGATCAACCCCAGAAGGACAATGAGATAATGGGCCACATTACAGCTTCCACAACAAGATTCTGCTCTGTTTTCTTTTTCTGTTTTTGGTTGGTTGGTTTTTCTTTTAAATTTTCTTTTGGGAGGAGGTTGCAAGGGCAGAGGGCAGATTCGAGGGGGCGAGATAAGTGGGATTGGAATGCATGATGTGAAATCCACAAAGAAGCAATAACAGTTAAAAAAAAAAGTCACTTTGAAATCACCAATCCACTTGCTCTTCTCTTACTACTTTCCCGTGTGGTCTTTTCTGTCTATAAAAATTCTTTTCTTCGGTTTTTTGAGATAGGATTTCATTATGTAGTCTGGGCTGTCCCTGCTAATTTTCAATCCTCCTGCCTCAGCCTCCCCAAGTTGCTGAGAGTACAGGTGTATACCATAGTATACATCTTATGGTGAGTTTGCCTTTTGGTAAAAATGAAAGCAAAGCACAAGATAAAGCAGGCAGAGCCTTCCTGGTATGTCATGATTCTCAGTACTTTAGAGGCTAGACAAACAGACATCTGTGGGAAATCAAAATATGAAGCACTCACATTACCAAACAGCTCATCTTCAAGTCACAGCGATGCAATACAAGACAATGAAAACTATGCTAGTGTGCAACCCCACATACAACACTAAGAAGAATACTAAATCTCACCCCTACACATCTTGAAGCAATTCTCCACCCACAGTGACTGTATAAGGAGCACTTCTTTCTAAAACTATTTGTGAATTTACATTTCTATGGGCCGTGGAAATGTACATACCAAGAAGTGTAGTAAAACTAAGACAGAAACCAGTTTGGCATTAGCAGTCTTTTGGAAAGGCTCTACAAACAGGATTTGATTGCATGACCTGTTCTAATATAAAAGCCAAAAGGTAAAATGTTAAATATTTCACTAACTTACCACACAGAAAAAGGTACCTTTATCCTTCTAAAATGTAAAACCAAGTTCCCTCACTCTAGTAAACACATGAGAATGTCTTAAAAAATACAGCAAATATCTGAGAAACTTGTACTTTATCAGCTTGGATTGGCTCACGTTTTCTTGATACCTACTGCACGAAAGCAAACAACACTGTCATAAGCAGAAGATGACATGACACCAGTCCCCACCAGCACCGAGAACACAACTGGCGCATGTTAGTGAGCATCACTCGGTGCTACAAATGAGGATAAAAATCTAAACGGAAACATCACCAACCTTGATGTATGCAATTTTATTTGTGATCTGTATACAGATGACAACTTTGAATGATTCCTTATATGCATTGCAACAAGCCCTAATAAACGTCTATTTAATTTTGTTATCTGATTTAAATTGAAAAAAAAAAAAACCTGATAATCTATAAGTGTGTGTGCATTTTTTTTTAGAATATTATTGTATTATTTAAGCAGAAATCCTTCATTATGATAGCTCAGGTTTGTTTCTAAAGATGTCTAACACATAAAAATAATATAGTTCTTCCTCATGTCGTAACTATGTAGAAATCAACAGAGTACAAGGTACGACTAACAGAAAACATACACTCTCTCACTCACATACTACAGACTTAATTTCCTAAAAGACAAAAGAAGAGATGATTTCTCACTCGGGGGATAAAATCACATTTGTCAGTGAACCAGACTAATACTCTAAAGCTGCTGCTAGATGCCAGGCTTGATCCTGTGCAAAACACAAAAAACACAGAACAGTAGAAGACAGCCATGGTAAGCAAAAGCACAATGTAAGGAAGTCTAGGCAAAAACCATGTGGCTAATGCAGAAAAAGAGCCATGGAACTGGGTAAGGACACTGGCTCCAGCGAGAAGGAAGTGAGAGGAAAAAAATGGGCTGTCCAGTAGAGGGCTGAGGACTGGGGATGAAGCTAGGATGGCTAGTTCATCTCCTGAACAGGAAATTGCCCACCAACTTCCCAGGACTAGAGGGTTATAGAGAAGTCAAGGAAGCTGGGCTTTAGCTCCGTCTACAGTCCACAGTTCCACCCACTACAGATGAGAAAGCTCTTACTCACACAGTGAGAGAAGTAACTACCTACTGAGATGATCCAAATAAAATATGGAGCTCAAAGTACTCACAGGGGTTAAAATCCCTACAGCAACCCCAAAACCACAGGAAAAAAAAGAGCAGCTACCCTTAAAAATCACCTCCCCAGAGTGAGGAAGAGAACTCAGTGAATTTGCTAGTTTAGCGCAGGAGAGAATGTTCTGGGGCTCTTTCAGTCTACCAGGTAAATCGCTGCAAACTTCGCAGTCAATTACCACAGTCTGAAACACATTACAGTTGGTTCTATATTCAGCAGGAGCACAGAGCAGACAGTGAGGCTGCGAGCTGCGCATTTTATACATTACCTTATAGTTATGACAAATGTATCTTTATGCAGAATATTTCTCTTACAGTCTACTTTCTGACAATATGCCACAATTAAGAAGAAAAAAGCAGAACTGTTCCAGAGATCTAAAAAATCATGAGCAGTTTCTCACCTTTAATGGAAGAAGTACTGATATCTATCAGACAAATCTACCAAATAAATAAAAAATGCATATGTCCTAACAAAGATAAATATCCTTTCCATCATGGCACACAGAAAACACGATGTTAATTTTATTCACCGAAAACAATGCGTGCAGTTCAAGGAACGAACAACTTTCAGTGTCTGACATTTAAGAGGGAAGCTTCCTTAAGATCCACACACACTTCCCTAGCTCCATGAAGCTGTCCCAACCCCCAGGAAGAGAGAGCAGCATTTCATTTTACAGTGCAAAGATGCCGGTACAAACAGCTTACAAATATGTCTGTATAAACACATACGTACACAGGGCACACTGAACAGAACTGCACTGTAAAGCAACACACTCCTGGAAGCATTGGCACCAACTTACCTTGCGCCCGTCACTTGCATGGCAGTTCACATTGAGAGGTGTCAGTAAGGCCATCAGTTTGTCTTCATTACCACTCCTATAAAGAGGGAGGAAGTCAATTTCTGTAGTCACGGGGCTGCTTAGGAGTATTTACGGGTGTTTTCATTGAGAGTGGAAAACAAAGATGTTGCCTTATTTTTTAAATATGGATCACAACGCATGTCTTAATATTTATTTCAGTTAACATAATTCCTGTTAATTATGTAGTGTTACGATATGTTGGGTAATATAGCTTTCTACATTTAAAAATTTATCTACAGAGTCATTTTAATTACAAACAAACTTTATTATGAAAAAAGATAGAAAAGTCTGGAGTTTAAAAATACAAATTCTATAAAGAGGTAATCAATTAAATTATAAATGACCATGACTACCACCACCATCAACAAAATAGCTGAGGATTTTAACGTTTACTTTACGTCTTTCCTTCGAGCTTGGTTAGGGAAAATATCTTCAAAGCAAAAGAAAGACATAGGCAAATAAACACTCCAAGAATATCTTTTGAAACGTTTGCAGGTACCTCAAGATAGGTTACAAATAAAATTAGCCTTACAATACTCAGCACAGTGAAGGATTCTGTCATTATGCCCACTAACAATGTAAAATAAAGTGCACAAAGACTTAGTAGATCTTATCCACACTATATCCCTTAAAACCCAAGCGAGACAAGAACAGGTTATAAATCTTTATACTCCTCCACCTGCCCTCCCCCTTTCCTCCCTTAGATGCATTATACTCACTTAAAATGAATGGAATCACTTACCTAGCAGCTTCTAGGAGTTCGTCTTTTTTGTATTCACCTAGATGATTGCAAAATATCATGCTGTTAGCATTTGGCAGAAGACAGATTAAGAAATGCAGTAGGCAGCAAATAGAGAATTAAATAGAGAAGAACAGAAAAAGAGAGTCCACACCCCGCTGGGTGATGGAGCCGTGACGTTAGCCAGCTTGTGAAGGCAGCATCACCAGTGCCTTGGAGACGGGCAGCAAATTGACGCAGCTTCTTGTCCAATCCTCAGATGAAATAGCTTTCTTCAGACAACCAATGAATGCTAAATCTCGCGTCCAGGAACACATTCCCTCTGATAACAGCATGCCAGCTCAAGACAATGTCCCTTCCCCCCGTTTGTATTCAGGCTGTCACAGTATACTTGTGAAGCATAATACATTTTGAGACAAAAGCAAAATAATGTGGCTCTTTAAAGGTACGAATTATTAGCCTTCAAAAAAGCCTCAGTTTTATTTCTAACGGCATGGAAAGTTTTTTTTTTTAATTGATTACCATCACTGAGCTTTATAGCAAGAAAAAGGAAAGAAAGAAATGTAAATATCAGAACCACGAATCCTTTCTCGCCTCGACAGGGAAGGTCTGTAGACTAGAAATACGTGAACTACGTACCAAACGCAGCGAGCCTCTTGGAGGCAGTGCTCCAAAACCAAAACAGAGAGCACATTCTTTAACCGGCAACAATAACCTAACCTGCATCAGCCTTTATCCTCGGTAAGCCAAATTCTACCAACAGTAAATCTTAGTAAGTAGGCATCTCAGGAAATGAGCAGGGAACCAGTTACTACGACATGGGTAATTTTACTCTATTTTTCACAACAGACTTTTCAAAATGTATCAGTGAAAATAGAAATTACAAATCTTTCATGGCAGATTTCTTAGAGTACTCAAGACCTAACAAGTTTCTTTTGCGAGCTCAACTGAAGGACAAGGAACCTTAATAATAACAACACTGTGTTTGTTCCTTCATTAAATAAAAAGAACAGCCAGGGTTATGATTCAGCTATAAGGCAGTTGGTAATATCATTAAAGGAATAATTATACAAATTGTCTTAACATGTCATCTGTGAAAAAAATTAGGTATACATTAGCAAAAGAAAACTTTAGATTAAATGAAAGTTAAATAATAACCTTAAATTGTTTTAAAATACTTATTTGCGGTCATACCTTTCTTTACATTTTCTTTGCATTTTGCCATAAAGTTGAGCTATTTTAATGCAAACACTACAAAGATACCTATAATCCTATAGGTATCTTTAGTTGATAAATCCTATAATCCACTATTAACAAATATTATATAGCTTTGCCTTTGTCTTGTCTCTTGGATTGGAACTAGGCTAAAATCTAGAAACTATAACCATGTTTTCAAATAGAAAAGTTATTAAGGGAATCTTATACCATTGAAATCTGTTCTATGCATCCCCCAATTCCATATGGTAGATTGAACAATTTCAGAATCACAGAATTAGTCTTTCCAATTTCCTATAAATTGTAGTTCAGGTTGTTTAATAATTAACCACGCAAAAGTAAAACTGTATCTTCTGGCCAAAAAGGCTCAAAGCTAAAGACTTCCCTTTATTAAACATTTTTTACAGCAACATGGAAGTTGAACATACTATGAATATGATGTTATAAAGTCAAATTTAAAACTAAAAAGCCTGAATAATTATAATCTAAATAATGCAAATTATGGAATACATCTATAAAAGCCACTCGTGCATTCAAAAGGAATATTATCCTATTAAAGGAGAGAGAGAAAACTGTAAGCAAACGATTGCAGTAGATTGTGGGGAAATCTATGAAATACTATTACGGGCTTATTGGCTAGTCTAAACAGGGTTACGAACAGGCTGACTGGGGGTTAAGGAGGTCTTTGGGGAGAAGGACACTACAGCAGAGTTTTAAAAAAGAAACGAGTGGCTTTCAGGTGAGGAATGTGGGAGAGGAGGAAAGGCCGGAGAGAGGAGGGAAATGCTGGCTCTTCCTAGACAAGCCAAGGATATCTGCAGGACAATGAGGCAGACTAAATGAAAGGACCAAGTTTGAGCTTGCTGAGAAAATGTTGAAATGTTTTAACAGGAAGAATGCAAAATACATTGTATTTAAGCATCTTCAAGTTTACTGACTACATAAAATATTTCCATACTTCACTCCAGCAAACTTTTGTTGGGAAGAAAGGCAGCCAGGACATGGCGACGAGGTACTAGGATCTGACAGCTGACGTTCTGGATTATGCATATTTGCATTGTGAACTCCAAGTAACTACTGAACTTCAAGCCATGGTGAAATATAATTTCAATAAGCTAAGTAGAAAAACTGCAAAGGACTCAGGCTCCTCAAAGTTCCAATCAGTCTACCTGAACCAAGTCCTAAGCATGCACAGCTTGCTCTTTTCACCAAAAAGGTACAGTTTTGCAATAATGCTATTCCTTTCTGCATAGGCTGATAATACGGCAATGCTTTCAAAAGAAATATGTAAGTATGCATTACAGATGATTCTACGCTTCCTGTTAGAGATCCTAGCGCTTTAATCAGCTTTTCTGCAATACATTCTAGCATCCACTATCTGGTGCCCAAGGACCACAATGAGTCAACAGCTGAAGCCATTTCTCACACCCTGCTTCACAGGAAAAAGTAGCATAATGAATTCAGAATCCTTTGTACACTGACAGCAAACCCGGCTGCTTACTAGCAGCCACAGCACCAGATCTGTTTCCCTTTAGCTGAGACCACGGTGCTTTACGGAGCATTTGTACTCTTTAATAATATCCAGTTTGAGCAGCAGTGGGTGAGCTAGAGAGCAATGAAGTCAGAGCAGCCTGGAATGAAGGAAACAGATGGCCTCAAATATCACTTTTTCATCAGTCTAAAGGGGGATGAAAACAAGTAGGCACGATGTTTGTTTCATTTTTAAATATTATCATTATTATCAAATATTGATACCTGCAAACATATCACAGACACACAAATTAATGTTTTATAAATGATATCAGAATGAAGGTTAAAAATAAAACTTCCCTTCGTATTCTCTGAAGTAGTTAGAAATAATTTCTCTTTCTCTTAGGATTCAGGCAAATTTTTCTTTTGAAGAAACATACAGAAGTCATGATTATTGATTTACATCAATTTCAACACTATAACTAGCAGGATCAAAGCAGAATGCGTTGCAGAATTGAGCCATTTTGTCTAGATGGGATAACATGGAAAGTTTATGAGCACAGAATCACAGATTTTGAAAGCAGTAAGGGACTGAAAAAAAAAAACTCTGACCTTTCGGTCCTCTGCCTTCACAACACACAGGGCGTGCCCGGAGTGATGCTTGCTTTACACATGAAATGAAAGAGATGTAACTGGAAAGTCACCTGTCTAGATCACCCAACCCTGCAGCTCCAGAACAGATCTAACAAGTAAGTCACCTTCTCCCAGACACACAGTCTTGCTGGCCCTGCCTGGCCAGCCTGGTCCTTGCTATGTAGCCTAGGTTAGCCTTGAACTCATAGTGATCCGTTTGCCACTCAGTTTCCTGAGTGCTGGGATTAGTGGCATGTATCAACACACCCAGTGGTTATCATATTCATTAGTTAATGAACTGGTCCTAAAGCAGTCAAACTGAGTCTCTAGTTCTACTACGATCCACCAGTCTCTCAGGCTCTGGAACTAGGCTAATGTGTAGACAAAGAACCACCCAATTTGAACTTTGAAAGCCAGGATTACATCAGAGGAAAGAAACTAAACTGTTAAGTACAAGAACATTTTATAAATCCAAGAATTAGTAGCTTTAAATAAATTAATAAACCCAAATTTCCCATCAGAACCACTTTGAAGCATTGGACTTATAAACATGGACCACTGGACCACAGGAAGAGAACTGAAGAAAATTCGTCTGGGTCTCTTCAAGTGATGGACACATTTCTCATTTCCACAGCACGCTTTAACTCCTGAACTACTTAGGTATCTCAAGGGCAGACATTTGCAAAGACTTCAGTCTCCATCACCAAGTTAATGCGTGCACTCTCATGGTGCTGGGTGCACAGCAGCTCCTAACCTGACAATCCTGATACTCCTGGAGAGTTCTCACCAGTAGCACCAACTGGTAAGCTGATACAGAAATCTTGGCACTGTGGTACCAGCAAATACAAAAAATTGATTCTTTTAGCCAAACCCACAGCCTATTTGGGGAATAAAATATTAGTTGAAGTGATGTATTTCACTGTGTTTTGGTTTGAAGACTTAGAACCAGTTACGTGGTTGTGAAAAGACTTTAGCTACAAGACCAGAAAACAATCTATTCTCTAGTCACTAAAGCTAGATCCTCAGGCAAACTAATTTTCCAACAGACTGATTGATACTCTATATAGAAAACAGGGTCTTAGTAATAATTAACCCATTGTTTTTATTCTAAAATCTTTCATGAAGACTTCTGAGACAAGGGAAAAACGTCAAAGGTCTTCCTAAGTTTTCAATCCCTTGTTTCTATTCTTGAATCCTATCAAATCTTCCTGTCTCTTCTGGTGTGGCTTCAAAGTCCATACCATCAGCTAAATCTAAGGTCGCAATCAAAGGAAACACTCCACAATTTTTCAAAACAGAACACTTGAGGCTGTGAAGAGGTTTTTTGGGGTGTTTTTTTGGTTGCAATCCTTTACTTGTCTCCTAAAAGCTCAGTAGCTAACATTAACTAGCTAACTAGGACAAAACTAAAGCCTTCTGTTGCTCAGTCCCACCATTGTATTTCAGTAGTGTGTGTGTGACAAGCACTCACTTCCATGCCTGCACACTACTGCAATACAATGGTGGGACTTGTATTGCAACTGAAGGGTGCTCTGATCATTCAGAAGCCCCCGCTTAGCCCCCGTTCTTCCTACTGTCAAAATTCCTGCAATCAAGACTCTAAATTTTTCTTTCTCTATGTTTACTAGCCAACAACTGCTTCATCCCCATGAAATACAGGGGAACACTGACTGAGCTGGCCCCAATCCTTCAACACCGGAGAGGACAACTCTATTCTAACTGGAGATATAAATACACATTGATGAAGAGGAGGGCTGTATTGTGAGATCTATAATCTCTAAAGTAGGATATTAATGCTCAGGATGTGTTCCTCTAGGAAGCTGTTAACCACTGAGCCGTCTACCAAGTCCACTGTCATTTCAAAGAAAATGACCTTTTAGAGCACACTGCAGAGGAAGAACCCGTGGATACAAGACAAAGATGACAAGGAAAGAAGGAAGGAACGAATTCTCATTTTAAACAAGGCACATTACAATGCTTACAGGACCTGGAACCTCAGACTGCCCACTATCAAATACCCATCCAATGGCAGCTGAGGGACTCAGTAATCAAATATAAAATACAATTATAAAAAAAGAAAGCAAGCAGTTTAGAAAAGTAAATTGCACATTTGATCCACTTGGCAATAATTTGGGCTATACTGATGACCTTTTATTCTTTCTTTCTTTCTTTCTTTCTCCTGCCTTCCCATCCTCCTTTCTCTTCCCTCCCTGAGCTCAATGTGTTGACATAGGCTGGTCTTGAATTTGTGCTGATGATTTCCCACCCTGACTCCCAACAATGGGATTACAGGTATGCACCAGCAGGTGAGGCTACAGAGCTTTTTTAGGGGGCTACTTTTGTTTTGGGGGGACAGGGGCTCATTTATAGAGCAGGCTGGCCTTGAACTCACAGAGATCTACCTGCCTCTACTTCCCAGATGCTGGGATTAGAGGCATGTGCCACCACGCCATGTTTCTAGCATTTTTCTAGACCTCCAAGTTCACACTCCCTTAATTTAAAGTCTGAAATGGGTGCACATAACTACCACATTTCACTGACAACTATGAATGCTATAGGAAATGCTTTCAGATTCTACCGGGGGTGTTCTGTACTATGGTAAAACTGTCTTATTATACTATGTATTCATGTATATTTTACATAGTTACATTCATATTTTTTTCAAAGGGAGGAGGGCCTCATTATGTAGACTACAGAGATCCAGCCTGCCTTCTGTCTCCTGAGTGCTGAGATTAAAGGTGTCTACCACTATGCCTGGTACACTCACATTTTTAAAGTATTTTTTAAACTTTACTTAGTGTATGCATGCATGCATGTATGTATGCACACGTGTAAAAAATGTGCTGGTAGAAGCCAGAAGAAGGAAGAGGGTGTTAGATTTTTCTGGTGCTAGAGTTAGAGGCAGTTATGAGTTTCCAGTGTGGGTGCTGGGAAGCTAATTCCAATCCTTTGCAAGAGCAGCAAATGCTCTTAACCACTCAAATTATCTCTTAGATACTACTGAAGACAGAGAATATTTCTATTGCACCCCAAAATTTCTCATGCTTTTGTGAAGCCCCATTTCATGGCAACCACTGGTCTAATTTCTGTCCCTAAAGTTTCTATTTGTTTACTTGACATTTCTCCATTTTTTCCCACTGTTGGAGATTGAACCCTATTGACTTGAACTTGTTCAAGCACAGACCTCTAGCCCAGCCGCCCAATGTCAAGTCATCTGACCAGAATTAGTGAACACATAAACATTTGAATCTGGGCTTTTTTTTTTTTACCTTGTGTAAATGCTTTTGAAATCTGTCCCTGTCACTAGACAGAGTAGGGTTTTGTTTTGTTTTGTTTTAATTGTTAAGCAATATCATTACATAGACATATTTCAATTTGATTACCCTTTCCCTAGCTGACAGAAATCCAGGGTTGCATTTTTGGTGGTTGTAAAATGACATTATTATAAGCATCTATGGAAACCATTTTGTATGGACATATGATTTCATTTCTCTTGGACAAACATCTAGTAGTAACGCTGATTGCTGGGCTGCTTATTAAATATATATTTAACTTTGTAAGAAGTGGTCCATTCACATTTTTTTTTTAAATCTAAGAACTTAAACCAATACATCAAATGACAAGCTCTGCCACCACATGCCCCATTTAATGTCTTCTCTCTACTTGAAATTCTTTCCATTCTGTTATTACATTTAGGTACTTTTTCCTCGCACTACCTTCTTTACAACAGTTCTGTAACTCATCCTTCATGTCTTCAATTCCTAAATCACAACTACCACATTCATTTCTACTTTAGTTTACCCACCCCATTGCTCAATGAGGTCCAAGACAGTTCTTACATCATTAGAAAAATAGTCACATGAACTTCTACACTAGCCTGCCATTCTTTAGGATTAAGCTTGTCACAAGAAGCGGGGGTCTGACAATTCCCAGATAGGTGTCTCACACACTCTGGGCTTCAGTAGGCTGATGCATTCAAAGGGCACAGCTCCCTGATAAGAGCAAGCACTACAGGGAAGCAATCTTCTTTTCAAAGATAACAATATGGTTCCTATAATTCACAATGCACTGTGTTCATACAGTCTCACAGCTCTGAGGCAGCAGCTACTATACATCTTTCAGTTTCTTAGATGAAGAGATCAATTTTGCCTATGGGTTTAATCAAAAATGATTTTTTTCAAATAAACATTGTAATATAATACCTCACGTATATATTACAAAGATTAGGAGATGGTGTTGAGTATTTTGGTTATTTCTAATTCTTTGATGGTCGTATACTTTTCTCATAAATATATCAGCCACATTTATGTAAAATTAATCACTGGCCTTGCTAAATGGCTGGTACCACAAACACTAACTCTTGGAACACTCAAAGACTACAGCAGGATAGATGGAGTTTTTAATGTAACTGTTAATTTAGCATTTTAAGTTCTCTGTTCTTGACAGAATTTCTTTTTGAACTATATTATATACTTCTATGTATTCAATAGGGATTATCTGAAAAATGATGCTATACTTTTCTTGGTAGTTCAAGGTCAGTTACTAGGAACATCCAACAGACTATCAATGTAAGCTGTGGGTCTATAAGACGAGCAGGGCTATCAACACTTGTTCAAATACTTCTAGAATGCTATACATTTTGTTATTTCAAAGTGTTTAATTCATTTACTTTTCTCTTTGTGTTATCAAATGCATTTAATTTGAATGGATATAAGTGTCGATCCTAGCAGTTCAAGCTCTGGGCAAGCAGGAGCTGGTAGATTCTTCACAGCCTCTTAACTAATGTGGGGGTGGGGAGAAACGTGGCTTTCTAGAGAGGAGAAAAAAATATGGTCTTGTGGAACAGAAGGTGAAAATTCCGGCAACTGATGGCTGAACATCACCCGAATAACAAAAGAATGCTTGAGAAGGCTAAACGTAATGCTTTGCAAAACTGAATGAAATCCTCCACGTGTCTCTTGGAGGGGCAGGACAGGGCCTGGGCTGACTTGGGAGTCCCTGAGGAGTTCTAACAGAGAGCATCACTTTAGGGCCAAACATTTCAAATTAATTCGGGCTATGCTATTATCGACCCTTGTGAGTTTGACCAAGTCATTTAACCTTCCTACAAATCTCATGTTTCTCATTTTTAAAAAAAGAAAACTTACTTTATGGGGTTGCTATGAGGGTCAGGGATAATACAAAATAAAGCACCCAATACTGCCTGACTTAGATAGAACACCCAAGATAGTAACGAGGAAAAGAATGTGATTCAAAGTTTAAAGCACTTGGTTTTTATACTAACAACTGTTCTTATTTTGCTCTGGGCAGCCAAGGACAGAGGGAGTTCATCTTCTCTCATTAAAACCCCTTGAGAGATTTTCAATTAAAGGAACTAACAGTTACAGAATACGAGAAAACGTTTTTCTTCCACTTCCCACAATTCTTCTCCACAACATGCTTTTCCTTCAATGAAAGGAGGGTAGCATTTTATATTACTGTACTCTGTGTGTGTGTGTGTGTGTGTGTGTGTGTGTGTGTGTGTGTGTGTGTGGTGAGGCGGTCTCTAGAAAGTTGCAATCACAGCAGAAGCAGAGAAACTGATAAGCCCCACTAGGCAAGCAAAAGAAAAAGGATGGATTTAAATAATGACCAAGACATTGTGAAAGCTTTCAAAGGAGTCAACTGTAAAATGATGCGGGTCAACCTTCTCTTCTCTATGTCAAAAAGAACCTTAACCCTTACGGTTAATGAAGGAGCCTTGCCAGGAGGAAGAATCTACCTGCTCTTAGAAAGCTTGCAAAAGAAAGATATGTGTATTTGTACTGAGTCCCTCCACATATGTGATGGTCACTAATATTCTAGCTGGTGACCTACTGACAGCTGCATGTATATTCACAGGTCAGCAGTAATGGTGTCATAACAAAGACAAGTGGGGTTTTTTTGTTTGTTTGTTTGTCGCTTCACAATTTGTTATTTTTAAGCTAGAAACTGACTTTAAGTCACATACAATGGCTTCATAAAATGTATGTCAAATATAGCTATTTTTATTACATGTGAATGTACCAACCAACCCTGATATATAACAATCTGTACAAAATGTGATTAAAGCTTAGTAATAACATTAGTCAGCATGTTAAAGCATGAGGTTTGAAACAATTTTAAAATAACATTAACCTAGTATTAGCACTGTGTTTAATACTGAGGAGATGGAGGTCATCCCTACTGATAACGATGGGATGAGAACATGGAAGACACTGGTTCCTATGCATGGCCATTAAACGATTAGGAAAGTGACCATAATCCTCTCTTAGAGTGACCTGTTTTCTAAACAATGAATGACATTGTCAATCTGCTTCCTTCCTAAAACCAGCCCAAGTCTTGAAGAGTATTTCTGAACTATATGGGTCGTTCCTTTCTTTTTGGAGACAGGATCCTACTCAGTGGCCCAGGTACATCTTGAACTGGTGATCCTCTCGCCTCAGCCTCCCAAGTGCATGTATTACTGCTATGCTTTGTGGGCCTCTTCCTTTAGAAACTCTGGAGTATGCAAAAGCCTCGACCCTGTAGGAAACCTTCCCTCCCTCCCTGAAACTACTCTCAAAACTCCTCTGGGATGCACTGTGCCTGAGACAACATGTAAAGTATGCAAAATAATCTTGGACGATGTGAGTTCACATGCTGGAAGTTTGGTCCCTAGTATAGCGATGTTGAGAGATGGTGGGGCTAAGTCCAAAGTAAATTAGTAACTGGTGGTATCAGTCAGCTGCTGGCTCCTTGCATGATTCAGTCAGGCTGTTATATTGGCTCTCCAGTGGAGAAACATCATCCCCTCTGTTTCTTTTAGACTTTATTTTTTTTTTATTTTTAAAAGTATATATATTTATTTAAAATTTTTTGACATAGGCTCTCACTATGTAGCACTGGCTGGCCTAAATCTGCCTCTGCCTCCCAAGTGTTAGGATTAAAGGTGTATGCCACCATGACCAGCTTAGTAATGTTTTATCTACAAATAAAGCAAGCTTTATATGTCATGAAGAATTGTTTTTACTGGGACTCTTAACACATTCTGTCTGTTTATAGTCAGTCTTACGAAGTGGCCCAGGATGGCACTGAACTCATTCTGTAGTGCAGGCAATTGAATTTGTGATCATCCTGCCTCCGCCTCCCAAGTAGATGGCAGGCCTTTATCACCAGGCCTAGTTTAATTTTTTTCAAATAGAACTAAAATAAAATAATTAGGGCCAGCAAGTTGGCTCAGTAGGTAAAGGTTCTCACTGCTCAACCTGAACTCCTACAAATCTGACCTCTATACGTACATGTATACGAGACACACACCCTCATACACATAAATAAATGAAATTTAAGTATTTTAATGAATAAAATAGCTGTATGTATTATTAGGAAAGATGAGAAATTAGGGTTAAAAACTAAAAAAACATTCAATAATCTAAACTAAAATTTTATTTTAAATCAACATTAAAAGATTTTATACATTTTTAAATTGCAATTTATTTTTGAGACATATTACATCATTTCCGCTTTCCTTTTCTTCCCTCTAAAACCTCCCATGTACCCCTGCTCTAGATATCCTTTTAATTCTTGCTACATATATGTATTATATGTTACATATATGCATGTATTCTTAACTATATAATAACGACATGCTTAGTCCATTTGTATACTGTTACTTGTATGTATGTTCTCAGTGCTGACCATTTGGAACTGGATAACCAAATGGTGTGCTCCTCCCTTCAGAAGACTGTTTTCTGCTCTCAACACCCCCTAGTTGCCTGCAGTTCTGTGTCTAGGATTGAGGCCTCCTGGGCTTTCCCAGTTCCACGGCAGCATGTCTGTTGGTGTTGTCTTTGTTCAGGTCATGCTCAGACAGCCATGTTGGTGAGATTTCACGGGTGGAACTTCTCTGACATTTCTAAGAGACCGTTCTCACAGCAAACTCCCTGCTTCTCTGGTTCTTACAATCTGTCCGCCCCTCTTCCACAGTGACCCTTGAGCCTTAGGAGCAAGAGTTGTGTGGTAGATGTATCAGTTGGGGCTGGGCTCCTGAATTCTGCATTTCGATTGGCTGTTGCTTTCTTTAACAGTCTCCATCTACCGCAAAGAAGAGTTTCTACACTTACCTGTGGGCTAAGGACAATCCTTAGAATGTAGTGAGGAGTGTACTGGTTTAGTAAATGGCGGTTGGAGGTTTTCCTCCAAGATCCCTGACGTCTCTAGCCCTGGGTAGCAGGCATGCTTTCCCTTTTGTTGAGGCAGCCTGCAGTACCTTTAGAAGGCTGCTGCTGGTAACCACAAAGGTAGGAGCGCCACTACTGCACCCCTGAAGTTATCCTGCCATGTCGGTGGCTGTGGTTCATAGGTGTCACAGATGGGTCTCACCATTGACTGTTTTCCTTCTTTGGAAGCTTGCACGATGCCTTTTGGTCCCATGAAAGCTACAACTCAAGAAGGAAGACTGCAGGTTAGATCCAGCTCAGGTCCTCTGTCTAATGTGGTGTCTTCCACAATGGGGACCCTAGCTTGCACCCCAGGAGAGGGGACAACAGCAGTAGCCTATACTGTTGTGGGAGTCTCTTGGACAGCCCTGACCAGCAACTCCAAAGGGGGCTTCTCATGTCCGTGTTGGAGTTTTTGTTAGATAGTCTATGGCTCTCAAGGGAAAGAAACATTGCCAGCTGGGAAGGGGAAATTGCATTTACATGTATTGTTGGCACTTTTATATACAAAGTTAATAGTGTGGTCCCTTATGAATTCTTCAGCCATTCTTACTGCTATTTCACCCTTCTTTTTCTTTTTCTTCTTCTTCTTTTCTCCTCCTCCTCCTCCTTCTGTATTTATTTCCCTTCACTCCTTAATTAAAGCCCCTCTATTCTCCCATTTCACTGTTGAGATCACTTGTATCCTACAATTCCCCTCTCAATTGCTCTCCTATGCTCCTAACTTCCTCCACTCCAATTACCCCCTTTTACTTTTCTGACTTCTGCAGTTACTTCAGGCTGTATATTCATACCCGAAGACTTGGAGAAGGAAGTGTTTTCTGAGTCTGGGTGACCTCATTCGATATGCTTTCTAATTCCATCCATTGACCTGCAAGTTCATGATCTCATTTTTCTATCGAGTTGAATGGTATTCCATAGTGTACATGGACCACATTTTCACCATCCATTCATCAATTGGAGGACATTGAGGTTGTTTCAATTCCCTAGTTACTGTGATTAAAGCAGCAATGCCCATGAATGAGCAAGTGTCTGTGGAGTAGGTGTTGAGTCCACTGGGCAATGTGCTGAAGAGTGGTAAAGATGGGTCATACAGATTTATTTCTAGTGTTTTGGGGATTCCCCGTGCTGACTTCCAGAGTGGCCAGCAATAATAGCAGCAGTGAATGTAGAGTCCCTTTTCCGCATAGCCTCTCCAGCACTTGTCCTGTGTTGTTTGGTTGGTCTTTGCCTTTCTGACTAGGGTAAGATGAAGTTTCAAAGTTAGCATTTCCTAATTGCTAGGGACAATGAACACACTTTGATATACTTCTTAGCCATTTTTATTTCTTCTTTTGTGAATTCACTGTTTAGACCTAAGCCCATTTTTGGAATGGGCTGTTTGGTTGGTGCTTTATTCTTTGAATTCGTTACATATTAAGGATGTCAAACCCCTGTCACATGGACAGCTGGCAAACACTCTCTCTCATTCTGTGGGCTTACTCTTCAACCAGTTGACTGTTGCTGTTTGCTTTCTCTTCTGTGCAGAAGCTTTTTAGTCTCAGAAAATTGCCCTTGTCAATTATTGGCCATAATTTTTGGGCAAAATGAGTCTTATCAGAAAGTCCTTCCCTAGATCTATATCATGTACGGTTTTCTAATTTTTTTTTTTCTTTTGAGCAGTGACAAATTATACAGCCAGATTGTTCGTGCCTGGTCATGTTTATAAGGGACAATATTCTGGTTCATTTTGTGCCATTTCAAAGTATTTGTCTCAAGCTCAAATAAATATAGAGACAAAATTTGAATTTTATATATATAGAAAACCAAAAAAAAAAAAGAAAACCTAATGTGACAAAGATAGAAAACTGCTTCAAATAAATTTAGTTTTAAACAGCCATACATTTTAGAGAACACACTAAGCCAGAGACTGAAAACGATTCTCACACAATCTCTCCGTTAACAACAGATACTATTCATTCATTTGATTAAATGTGAGTCAATTGACAGAATCAGTCATTTGTATAATGGCTTCTGCATAGAATTATCTAAGAACAGTGGCAAAGATTACCTAACTAAGAGCTTTGTAATTGGTATAAAATCTCAGCAGGCAATTTTTGGATTCTTGGTCTAATGTTTTATCATCTTGATAACTTTAATAGATTTAAGTAAAAAATTTGTTTGAAAGGGTGAAAATTTTAAACCCAGGATCCAATTATTTCCTTGGCATACTTAGTGCCTTTCTCTACTTTGTGTAAATCTATAGTTTTTAATGACAGAGGCTGATAAACCATCACATTTTAAAGAAAATGACTTTGCAGACAGGTATATCTGAGGGCAGATGATATAACTAACAGTAACCCAGAACTTCTTTCAGGAAAGGCACACAACCTATCATCCCAACTGGCCACCAGATGTATGTATGAGTGTGTGACTGTGTGAGTGAGTGTGTGTGTTATAAAGCACTACAACTGAGTTGCAAAATAAAGTTTATGTATTTCTTCTTGTTAAAAAATAACAGAAAAAGAAAGAAGCATTCTCAGAAAAAAAGATCTTTAAAATACATATAAAGTGTTAGGAATACTCTATGGCACTAAGCTCTTGTGAATATATTTAGCTTTCTGTTGAAGTAAGTAGAATGTCATACCTCATGGAAAATAAAATGTCAACAATTGATGCCTTTGATTATAATATGGTATAAAAGAAAGAGGTTTCTGAATAAAGCAGACTCACTTTTATTAGTACACGAAACATACCTTATAGAAGGCAGCCATAACAAGGTCTTTCCATCCCTGTACCCGTGCCAACCACCCAATACCTCACGTCCCAGTGCTAACACATTGAACTAAAGAAAAACAGTTCTTTGTGCCACATCCCAGTGCTAACACACTGAACTAAAAAAAACCAGTTCTTCTGTGCCACATCCCAGTGCTAACACGCTGAACTAAAGAAAAACCGTTCTTCTGTGCCTATCCGCCAATCCACACAAACAAAATTAACAAAACGTTCAACACCTAAGTGCTGACGGAAGAATCTACGTCCTGAGAACTACTTCTTAGTGTCCCACCAGCTAAGTACCCCTGGGACTGTTATCAGTGTTGAACAAGCCGGCAGTGAGGGAGAACTCACCCTGGGGTTAACTAAGCAAGGCACCCAGGTGGAGGGTGAGAGAGTCTCTGAGTACTCCGGTGTTGGCTGGAGGGTTAAGTGAAGAGTCTAAGGAAGAAGAGGTTTGCTCTAAATGATTGCAATTACAAAACAGGGTAAGTCCTGCGTAGCCACAAAAGGCAGCTGTCACTCAGAGAAGCTGGGGAGCAGCAAGTCTGCAGTGTGTGGCCTACACAGAGCCTCAGCTCACCTTTGTGTTAGCAATGTTCTTAAGTAATCTTGTTTCATCCATTTGATAAGTTTTTCAAGTGCCCTGATTTGAAGCTGATGCTACATGAAATTGTTTATGTCTGAAAGGAGAAAAATATAGCCTACTTATGTCAAGGAAGTTCTCACATTTCATCTTTCAGATGTTACTGGGCCAGCTGTCCTCTGACATCCAACATGTGCACTGTGACACGTGTGTGCATGCATCCCTGTACACACACACACAAATATAAAAAACATATAATAAAAACAAAATTTAAAAGACACTATTTTATTCCTCAAAAGGGATATTTTTATTTCTGCCAATTAGCTGGACACAATTTCTTACAATTAATGCCATCCCAAGGGCAGGTGATGCTAAGAACCTTGCATGACTTTCTCAGTGGTAAGTGTAAGCTTCAGTGTCCCTGCCATCCACAAAGCTCCCAAAGACCCTCACTCCCTTGTTCTCTGAGCAAAGTTTTCACAACAGTCCAATATTCACTTCTTTTTTCAGCTTTCTGCTATGTGGTTATAGCCATTTTTTTGCAAGGCATTATGTAAATCTTTGTTTCTTGTTTTGGTTTTTTTTATTATAAAAATGTCAATGTCCTTTTGAATCGTAAGGCTGTTTGTTTGTTTGTTTGTTTTTGGTTTTTGCTTTTTGAGGCAGGGTTTCATTATGTAGCTCTGGCTGTCCTAGAACTCTGCAGACCAGGCTGGCTTCAAACTCAAAGAGATCCACCTGCTTCTGCCTCCCGAGTGCTGGGATTAAAGGCATGGGCCACTACCACCTGGCTTTAAGGCTTTTAATAGATTTAAATTTTTCTACTTCATATTTTTGAAACTATTTGTTGGAGAAATGTCTTTACTATCATTTTTCTTTAAATAATCTATTAATTTTAATTGCTTTTTCCTAAAAAGTATCAAATAAGACCTAAAAGGGGCAGGATTAATCTCTCTCTTTTCTTTCAGAAACAAACCATATAAATTATTAATTACTCAACAACATTATTTCCTTTGTCCTAGAAGAAAGTCATATTAAAGTGCATGTATATATGGATGTGACTCCCAGCCCTTTTCTCTTTCAGGAGACTGTCCGTTTGATTTCA
The DNA here is from genome assembly GCF_007827085.1 of Peromyscus californicus insignis. Classification (NCBI taxonomy): domain Eukaryota; kingdom Metazoa; phylum Chordata; class Mammalia; order Rodentia; family Cricetidae; genus Peromyscus; species Peromyscus californicus. The sequence goes on from NW_026294534.1 coordinate 26,671,984, forward strand.
AAACACATTAATTCCAATGATATTAATACTATTTCGGCATAGGAGTTGGCCCCCAAAAACTTGTAGTACCTGGGGGTACTACTGGCATGGACGCCGTGGCTCAGTAACTAAAAGGAAACGCAAAGGGGTCCAAGAGCTTCCTATGAACTATCTGTTCGGTTGGTAAGTGTCTTTAAGACTCAGACACTGAGAATGCTGGGCAGGAAACAGCAACCAGCAAGCAGTAGCCCCAACTTCTGCGCCGATGGCACTAAAGAGGTTTGATTGCTGCTTCCACTCTTAACTGGATTTCCTGCCTCCTCTATTCCTCCTAGCCTTGGCTTTCAGACATCGTCACTCACACTTCTGTTTGGGATGCTCACCTTTCTTTTGCAAAAAGCACAGGCAAGAAATGATTTTATTTTTCCTTATTAGGTTTTGAAAATGAAAAGAAGACTAATTTTGCAAACAAGTGCACAAAGGCATTGCTCTTCCGGAGACTCCCACATCTGCCTGTTATTGCCCCTGGCATTCTAATAACTTCTTAAAAACAACAGTCATTTCTGCGTCCTGTCAGAAGCAATGCATCACTCACTCGCAGTGCAACGGAGGGCAGTAGAATAATAGAAAAACAACATATGGAAAGATTGAATATCAACAGAGAAAGAAGATTCCTTTTCATTCACCTGGGGCCCATTTCCAAACGCTGAAGCCAAATATATATAACTAGAATTATAAAGAGCAATCAAATTTTCCTCACAGACAGGGAAAGAAAGAAAGAAACCCAGAGGGAAAGAGGATAATGCTACACCTAAGAGCTGGTAGACAGAACACTTGCCCCATGAAGAAGAGTGGTGTGCTTGGATAGAAGGGGCGCGCCCTCGGAGAACACAGCCACTGTGTAAGCTCTCTCTCTTTCCTGGGGCTGATTTTCTATCCAATTAAGCTCCTAAGTACTACTTCCTTTAAAAGAAATTTCCATATATAAAATGATACAGTCACTTTAGATAATTACACATTTTCTACTTTCTCTCAAAAGGAATTAAAGCATATCATTCCCTGTTCTGCTCCCCATTCCCTGTTAGGCTGTCAATTCAGATGACTTCCAATGCCCACAGGGACCAGGGGGGTGTATTATTAAGATGTGCAGCAATTCCAAACTGTCAGAGGGTTATGATCAAATGTATAAAATCCAGATATTCTAAGTAGGCCTGATCCATTCCCTGAGAAAACACTGCTCAGCGCACATATTGTAGTCATACCCACCAAGCTCAGATGGCTAATTTGGTGCAAAAGCTTCCCGAGAACCAGTTAGTGTGTCTAGTGGGCAGCTAAGGTAGGACATCCTTCACGACGGAAGGGAGTGCACTGTACTGTCCCCCAGTAGGAACACAGTCTACTGTGGTCTGCAGAAAAAAATAAGACAAAAAGTGCAGACAGCATTTGCTTCCAAACAACTTCAAGGAGTTAAGTGCCCAGTAGCTCGCTCCCAAACAAGACACAAGAAAGAATTGATAACTGTGACAGTGCTCATAATATTTTCTGGCCTAAATGACAAGAGGAGCTTAAACTTCATTCCTAGAAAAGAAACACTTAGTTTTGAGACAATAAATACAAAAGACCACTGATGTGGTTGGAAGGAAAATGTGAAGGGTGCAGGGAGGCTGAGTTCCTTCTAAACAGCAACTCAAAAAGACGGCTGTAATGCAAAGCAGAGAAACCAGTATATACACACCGCTGATGATGTAATTCGTTAGCTCAGTGGCAACCCTGAGTAAAGCTTAAAAACTTTTCAATGGAAATAATTTCAAACAGAAACTTTGCAAAATTCCTACATTAGACTCCTGCCTGCCAAGCTCACCAATTGTACTGTTCTGCCCACAAGCATTCTATGTTCTCTACATGGATGGTTTGTCTTTCAGACTTTAGTGTCCACACCCTAGACACGTGGGAACTGTCTCAGGGTCTTCTCAGGTTTATCTGATTCTCTTATTGGTGATGTTCATTTTGATCACCCAGCAAAATACCGTCTAATTTATGGGCAGTCTAATATATGCAGAAATATACAAATATGTACATCGAAGGTGGTCCCTAAGATTTAATACCCCATGTGACATTTGTCCTTACCACTACTTCCTGTGACTGTGGCAACAGTGAATTTGTTATCTCTAGCAGTCTTTCCACACTGATTAGTAGAAATGAAGACTAAGAAAAAGCCCCCCTTTATTTAAATTCATATACTTAGTTATTCCTATTTTATCCAATTTATTATATAGTCTAGCACTATCATAATTTATTGTGATTGTCAAATTGTCCCAAATTTGGCCAATAAGAAATACTTCTTCATAAAGACTTCTCGGTTCTTACAATGCCTCTTTTTCTTTTTTTCTTTGAGCACTTACTTGCCTGTTGCTTAGAGCAGTGGTTCTCAACTTTCCTAATGCTGTGACCTTTAATGCAGTTGCTCATGTTGTGGTGACCCCCAACCATAAAATCTTTGTTGTTACTTCATAACTGCAGTTTTGCTACTGTTATGAATCATAACGTAAATATCTGTGTTTTCCATGGTCTTAGGTGACCCCTGTGAAAGGTTGAGAACAAGTTGTTCCGGCTCGTGTGAGGGTTTCACCGCCCTGTCCCCCCCGCACTCTCTCTATCCCGTTTCCTCCTGGGGTACGATCTCTTCGGTAGTACATGGAGGCATGGCATACACACACTCAGGCCGGAAGGTTTGCCTCCCTGTTCCACAGTGCTTTCTCTCAAGCACCCCTTCTTCCAAGGACGCTCCCTGCTTACATACTTGCTCAATATCACAAAAATGTAAAGGTCTCAGGGTTACTACATTACAAATATTTTTAAAGATATTCAAAAATCTGCTTCACTTAAAATCCTTTTTCTTTCCCTTGTGCTGGGACATGAGGTCAGATATCATATTCCAACATTAATTAAATGTGACTGTTTGAAATACAGACGGCTTGCCTGTCTGTGCTCAGGGCCTCGGATTTCTCCTCCATTCCTGACTTTAGTTTTCTCAGTAAGCAGGACAGACTTCCCGAAGTTGTGCTTTTATCAGAACAGTACTCTCTAGGAAATGCCCCCGTTACGTGGCTAGATTTCTCATGTTTTCCCTCTACCTGCCCCGCCCACCCAGGCCTCCTTTCTGGAACTTCAGCTTTCTTGAATATAACCAACTTTAATGCTTTCTGGTTCACTCTTTCTGTGTTTCATTTTACAAAAGGAAAGAAAAAGAAAGTTTAAAATAAGTATTTTAAAATGCTTCACTATATACTAGAATCTATTTCTGCCTAAACAATTCACCTCTATGGTTGGTAGCTGCAAGAACAAACATTATCTCATATAGTTTGTGGGACCAAGAATCTGGAAATGGCTCGCTGAATGATTCTGACTCAGCATCTCTGGGCTGCATCCAAACTAAAGGATGGAGCTACAGTACCTCAAGACTGGAAATCTACTTGGCCCTCTCAGGATGGGGCTGACAGCCCTTAGGTTATCTATTACTGACTGCGGTCAGATACTCCAGTACCACCTTATGGGTTTCTCTAGAGTCGATCACAAGACAGCCAGCAGCTTGCTGTCTCTAGAGCAGAGTATCCAAGAGACCGAGAGAGAGTGTCCAAGTTAAAACCACATGGTAGTGACACACCGTAACTCTGGTACATGGTGGGGCTAGAAGACGACATAAACATGACAAAACCAAGACACGAGGAGCTAGCTACAGCACATTGTTTCTTACAGAAAGAATGTCACATAATAAATACTAGTCATACTCATGTCTTAAAAGCCTGTTGAGAACAACCTATCAGTAGTTCACAGATTTTGTATATGTGAAATACTCTATTAGACATATGTATTACAGATCACTAGCCATTTAGGTATTCTCCAATAACTTGTCATTACAAATAAAGATAACCCATTCTTATACATTTTTTGTGACTGAAAAGCAAAGTGTTATAAAATCTAGTCTGAATCACCAATAAATTAAGTCTTTTCAGAGGAGTGCTGGTTGGCATGTTTTTGAAAGGAAGGGTTTAAAGTCTTACTGTGCCTTTTCCCTGTCATTTCCTGCTATGACAGTCTACTATCCCAGGCTGGCCTTGAACACATGGTCTTCCTGCCTTAGCAGGCATGCACCACTATATCTGGGCCCCTTAATACAGCTTCATGATGTAGTCTTCAAGCACTTGACGTAAGTGATACACAATAGTCCCTAATTATCACCTGTATTCCACGAAATCTAAGGGGCAGACAGAGACAGCAGTAACAGTAAGCAAAAAGTAGAAGGTGTTAAAAGGGGGCAAGGGAACAAGCGGGGCAAGTGAGACAAATGTTCTGGTAGGATCGGCTTAAAAAAGGGGGCGGGGCAACCAGTAGGTAAAAATAAAATAAATGACAGGCCAATATTTAAATGTCTATGAAAAGGCCCAAAGTTTAAAAACTATTTCAAGAAATTCAGTTACTAGATATTACATGAAAAAGTTGTAGGCTAAGAACCATTTCTACAAAACAGTAGAAAGATGAATTGTAGTATACTTAAGATAATACTGTACTAATGCTTTATTTCCCAACTACATTTGAGTTATACAGACTATTATCTTTGTTCTTAGGAGAGAGTATATGCTAAAGTGTTTAGCCATGAAGCATCACATGTCTGTGTGTCTGTATGTGTGTGTGGGTGGGTGGGTGGGGGTGGGTATGTGGTCCTGTCCCTCAAAACATAACTGGTAAATCTACATAAAAATTGTTATGAGAATTGATTTTCTCAACTTGATTGGATTTGGAATTACCTAGGAGACACACCTCTGGGCATGCTGGTGAGGGTATTTCCATAGAGATTTAAGTGGGGAGGGATGACCCCTCCAGAATGTGGGCAGCACAATTCCATGGACCTACGTCCAGGCTGTATAAAAGAAGAAAGAGGAGGAAGCGGGCTGCCCATTAGAATCATCTCTTTCTCTTTCCTGACTCACACAGAATGTGAACAGCCTCCTCACACTCTTACAGTCATGCATTCTCTGGCATAAAAAGCCATTCCACTGTTATAATAAATCTGTTCTAGTCTATCAATAAATATCCATCTACTGACTGGTCATTTTACAGGTATTTATTGAGTGCTGGGATAATAACAATGAGCCAAGAGAATTCCACTTCTCAAGAATCTAATACTAGGAGGGATGAGAATCAGGTAATAAATAAGTAAATGAAGTCATTGCATACAAAACAGATGGGTGATGGAAAGAGTAATGAGCTATGGCACGCATACACACATTTCCCTTATAATCAACTACTGCCTCTTCTAACCATTTAACCTCTACCCCGTTTAGACATAAACATGTTGCCTGTGATAAGACCTCTTTAGCAGAAGGTTTAAGTTAAAAGCACCACGACTCCTGGGCTCCCAGTACTACCCTTCCCTAGTCTAAGACTGTCAGAATGGCTTGGTAAGCACATGGGTAAAACTGAGTCAGCCTTTTACTAGCAGCTGGCACTGATACCCAGAACGGTCTGGGAGGTGATATTACACGGGTGTTAACACAACTATCCCTGGACATATTAGACACAGAGGTAGGAATCTGTTTGAAGGGGCTGTTGGTTTTCAGGGCAACATAACATTTCTATCATATTCCACTCCAGATTGCTCAGCCTCTGGGTACCTCTACACAGCAACAATGGCACTGTGCACAGCAAGGCTGGAGCAGGAAAGACGGTGTTTGTAAAAGGTCCACCAGGAAACTCTCCAACAGGAGGCCACTCACTTTAACTATAGAAAATGATCTTTCCGATAATTTCACCATTCAATAACATCAAATTTTTTTTGATGACAGAATTTTCATGTCATATGCTCAGTGACTTTTTAAGGTCTTTGAAAATTCTTCAAAACTCAGGAAATATTTGCTGTTGGTTGTTCCAATCTTAAGAGCTGAACCAAGGAGTAAATGGAATTAATGAACAGCATAGGAAGATGATAACAAAAAGGGGGACTCTGGAGTTGCACCCCCAACCCTGTTACCAACCAATAAAGCATTAGGCAATTGACAATTTTTATTTTGGGTCACAATGAGTCAATGGAATAGTAGATAGCATTTACTATCGGAATTTTACTTTGATTTCATCTGAAAAGCTAAATCATTCAACAGTCCTGTTCTCTATACTATCTGACCAGTGTTCAACATGACCCAGTATCATCATCCCCTTGTCTTTTACAGTTGCTTAGATCTTGGATTTTAACTGGAAGACAGAGTTTAAAAAATCAAGAATATCACAAAAGCCATGCTGTTCATTCAGTTTTACATAAAGCTTAAATCCTCATAGTGTCAAGAGTAACAAGTAGAATGACTGGTCCAAAATACTTTCAGGGGACTAGAGAGATGGCTCAGCCGTTAGGAGCACCAACTGTTCTAAACAGCCTAGGTTTGGTTCCCAGCACCCATGTTAGGTGCCTCACAACTGCCTGTGACACCAATTCAAGGAGCCTAACATCTTCCTCTGGCCTCTCCTTGAGCACTGGCATGCTTGTGGCATATGCTCACACAGACATGTACACATACACATAAATAAAAATGAATCTTTAGGGGAATAGGAAGGTAGGGTACATGGATCTGGGAGAAACTGACAGGGAGGAGTTAGGGTAAATATGATCGTACGTAATGCACTGCATAAAATTCTCAATGAACAAATATTTACTTGAAAAAATAACATGAATAGTCCATCGTGTTGAGATTCAAAATGATGCAGATATATGAATAATGTCAAAGCAGATTCAAAAGTCACTTTTATTTTATGCTTGTGGGTGTTTTGACTGTATGTCTGTCTGTGCCAGTGCCTGTGGAAGCCAGAAGTGGGTATCAGATACCCTGGAACTGGACTTACAGATGGCTGTGAACTATCATATAAATGGGTGCAGAGAACTGAACCTAAATCCTCTCAAAGAGTACCCAGTGCTCTTAACCACTGGGTCATCCTTCTGGTTCCTAAAAGAAAACGTTTGCAAAAATGTAATTATTTTAGGATCTCTGGGGAAAGAGTAAACATTATTTTCCCTATTACTATCACTGAACACACCTCAAAAACTTCCGTGTGACACATCAAACAAAAATAAGAGAACTTTGAAGAGGTAGACAGCCTACTAGGGACTTCAGGATAAAGGCTGACAGGACATGCAGTTGCTAAGTTCTCGCTCCATAGATCCCAAAGCTGATGACTCAAGAGGCTGGCAACCTGAAAAGACCAACTGCCCCAGTGAAAATCCCCCTGAAATCTCTTTAAAGAAGGAAGAAAGGCAGGGCCTATCAAGACAGCCAACTCTGGCCCAGACCTCGGGGAATCTAAATGCACCAGTTAAAAACCACACAGAAATTGGCACAACAGATCACAAAATGCTGCACAATCCATTCTGTGTGAAAGAAATTAATTTTAATATAATGATACTGGCAGGTTCAAAGTGAGCAGGTAGAGAAATACCCCGCAAATGTCATGTTTTTAAAGCACAAGAGGCTACCTCAGGATCTGGTGAGTAGAATGTAGAGTAAAGAAAATGGCCAGAGACAGTCTTGACATAATGAAAATAGGGAAATGGTATCTTTTTTTTCTTTTTCTTTTTCACTTTTGTACTCACTTTTCATAATGATATACCATAAAAAACAGCATACCGGTCATTGTAAAGGAAGACTTTACTTTTGCATGGTGTCTGGCTGTGTAAATTACTGACTAAAGAACACAGTATTCAGCCATGCCTGGAAATGGTATCTTAAATGTGCATGCACCAGACAACGAAGCTGCAGATGTCTGCAGCAAACCCCACTGAACTTCAAAAGAGGCACAAAGTTACAGTTTGTGTTAAAATTTTCCCACCACTCTCTTAATTAACACTAGAAAATCAATCAAGACACAGAACAAACACAAAATCCAGAATACATTCATCAGCCTCGTGTTCTTTTATCATACCCATAGATCATACACCAATACAGAACATTCCAAGGATCAAAAACCAAACTAAACAAAACACAAACAAACAACCCAAAAAGAATTAAAAATGAAACAGTATTTTCCCAGAACTCCACTGAATGTGAAAGCAACATAAAAAGGTAACAGAGAAATTTCTAAATATTTAAGATCTAGACAACATCAGTAAATAAATAGTCCATGGATTATGGAGAAATTCTCAATTAATTCTAAAAGACTGTATTAAACTGAATAACTACAAAAAAGAAACATCTACGGGATACAGTAAAAGGAGGGAGGGTGTAATAGAACTTCTAACAGTGGAGGCAAGCTACAGGACAGCTACACCTGGTCAACGTTCTACAGTCTTACTCCAAACACCCAAGAAAAGCCAACCAGGATCAACGTACAAAGAAGGAAAGAAAAAATGTCAAAACTTAACACTTAAAACGAGTAAGTCCTTTTCAAAAATATCAATGAAAATTAGAAAGAAAATACAAATATCAGTAAGAAACAGACTGTCACTACTGACTCTGTAAAGGGCAACAGCCCTATCAGACACATGAAAACGCTAAAGAACTCTATAAACAAATTTGAAAGTTGGCTTAGAAAAGTCAGCAATTCTTTGAAAGACATAAACTACCAGGTGTCACAGAAGGAGAAATATATAGCCTAATCATCCTATCTACATTGATGAATTAAGGTAACAAAGCACCAGGAACAAATGGTTAGAAGTTTACTCTAACAAAATGGGGAGCGGTGAAGAGGTTTAAAAAGTACTACTTCGCAATCTCCTTAAAGGTAGAAGAAAACCAAACCCCAGCAAAGGGAGGCCTCCTAACTGAGAATTCTCCGACTACTCCAGTTAGCAGCACACAGAGGAGCAGAGCACAGCAAACTCCCTACGGTGCAGTGTTCTGTATACCGACTGACGGGATCAAGTCCCCTCCTGTGACGCCTGGTACAGCTCACAACGCCGTATGGCCATAGGGGAGAAAGAGGACAGGCTGTCTCTGGACCACTTGTTACACTTGCACGTGAATCTGCAATTGTATCAGATATCAAAATGTCAAGGACAAAGCTGGTAATCTTACAAGAGCAAAACATTAATAAATTCTAGCACCACCTATACCACATAAACAAATCTGAAAGCTAGGGATACAGTAAATCACTTGCCGAACATACAAGGTCCTGGGTTCCAATGTCCAATACCACAACGCTCCTCACAAAGCAAAAATTAATGATAACTTTACTATAGTAAAATTTAAAATAACAAGTTGGTTGAAGTTCTAATCTAAAATTCCACAGAACTGCTAGCTTAGTACGTGCCCCCCTCCCCCCCAAAAAAAATAAAACCTCAGCTGTCTCAGAGTACACACTAACTCGGAGGACAAGCTAACAAATTACTGGGCTTCACAAGTACCATTACTGATGAATGGAAGCTCTTGTCGGGCTTTGCTTTATTCTTTTAGGGGGTAGGGGTTTTAGGCCGAGGGTAGAGAACATGGTGGCCAATGTCCTCTTCTGGCCTCCACAGGCACCAGGTACACATGTGGTACAAAGACATACATGCGGGCAGAGCATCCATACATAGAAAATGAAGATTGTTTTTAAGTTTAAGATTATGTCAATTAATGATTAATGACTACCTCATCTGTCATTACTATTTGTTCAGTTGCCAGTGGTCAGATCCCAGACATATGGACATATATTTTTTAATCTAATCACTTAATACATTTTAAGTTCAGAGTTCAATCTTTCATTCTATTAGTGCAAGCAAATAAAGGCCACAGAACATCATTTCAGGTCTCAACAAATCCATGAAGAAACAAGATTAGCTGAGGAGACTGGAGACAAGATGGTGAGAGATCTGGACAGATACCAATGAGCCACAAAGTTCTAGAGCCATGTTTACTTCAGACACAGAAAAGAGCTCACGTGTCTGAGGGACAGCAAACATCCAACTGCAGTGAAAATATGGATCAGAAAAAAAAAAAAGACTCAACTATGCAAGAAAGAAGCAAGATCGTGCCAGGCCATAGTTAAGACTTTGGATTTTATCCAGGGGTAATGGGACTAGGTTGAAGGAGGTTCTGAATGGGACTACATGAGCTACAGTGAAGAGAACTGAGTGAGATTCAGACACACACGGAGTGACTGATCTCATGAAGGCATGATGAAGATCTGGACCCCAAGGCATACGGTGGTGAGAAACTTTTACTTGAGTGAAATCCTAGAGGTCAAAGCCAAGCAGCCAGCGTCGAGATCATGAACGTCCTCACTGACTCACCTTCCCTTAAAAGCAGTAGGAAGACTGCACAGACTTTGCTGACATACCAGGCCAGTCTCTATAGGCACACACCGGACTCCTCACCTCTGAGATGAGGAGCCACTGCTGACAGCATGCTCAGCAGCACTAGGGGCCTGCCCAGCAACCACAGATGAGGATTTCTTTACAAGTACAACGAATTCAGGGCAAAGTTTCGTTCTGGCTTTGGCTTTGTTGTTGTTTTGGTTTTGAGACATGGCATTTACTCTATAGTACAGAGAAACCTGGAACTCTCTAGCAGCTCAGCTGACGTCAAAACTTGCAGAGAGTCTCCTGCCTCAGTCTCCCAAGTGCTGGGGCTAAAAGCATGAGGAAGGTTTATTTAGTTTTTAGGCACCTTTGTGTAAAATATCTTTCTTTCCTATTTTGTTTCCCAAAATCAACTAGGAAGCTACTAGGACCAATCACCAGGCCAATCTTGTGAGCACAGGAAGTCACACAGTTCACAGTCTAATTACCATTGATCCTGCTAAAGATAACCATTCCTTGGGTCATCTATCCTCCAATCTTAATCAGTTATCACCTCTGCCTAATTCAAGGTCCCACTGATACCCTCCGTCCTTCCCATGTGCCCAAGAGACTTCACTTTACATGGGAAACAAGCATCCTCCTTAGTCCCGTTAAGAAACAATGCCTTTCAACACACTTGAGGCATCCCCATAATTAAACCACATGCGATCTGGCCAAACCTTCGAGTCCATCCAAGTCAAGAACAGAAAGAAGCACCCATTTCTATGTGCTGAACCTGAAGATGGTAAAGAAGCACAATTTTGGTGAACTTGATGATCTCAAAGTCACAAAGATGGATGAGAGCTAAAAACAGAGTAGTGCTTGCTTATAATGCACAGAGCCCTGTGCACAGAGGCCTCTACCTGTAATCCTAACATTTGGAGGTGAGGGTAGAAGAGTCAGAAGTTCAAGGCTAAACACCAAGTTCAAAGCCAACCTGGGATACGTTAAGACTTCCACTTAAAAAAATAAAAGAAAAGAAAAAAGAAAACAAGGCTAAAAATAATCTATCCAAATGTTAAATACGAGGGAATGCACTCAAAGAACTAATACATATCCATGGAAAGGAAAATGCCAGAAACAAAGGCTGATGTTAAAGACTACTTACAGCCTCCTGAAATTAGCCATGTCACTAGATCAAATATTGTGTGTTATGAATATCAATCATTACATGGTTTATTTAATACTACTAACATATGTTGCTGTATACTAATAGAAAAGGAAAGGCTATATAAAAATACATAAATGTCATCTCTTAAGGGAGAATTATGATTTCTTCTTAGTGCTTTTCTTATTTCCCTCTATTTCAAAACATATTTTTATGTACAGAAAAAGTCCAAAATATGTTACTTTTAAAAGTCAATAATCATAACACACCAAATATCTTGTTCAATAAAATGTACATAAACTTTGACGTTATATTCTTGTTCTACAACAACGCAATAAACAAACAAACCCACACCAGTTCCAAGTCCTCCAGGTGATCACCTAGAACACAGGTAATTAACAAAAGCCAAAACCCTTAAGACTTCTTTCTATAAACCTACCATTCACTCAATAGTTCAGCAAATAGTTTAACTAGTCTCTCCAATTAGCCATCTCTTTCAAATGCCTAACGGCACTATCCAAAGCAAAGGTTATATGGTAGATGCCAACTACCACACTGACAGTATATACTTGCTTTGGACAACAGTCTTGATGTATAAAACAAAATCAAACACATACTTTTTAATGTTCTATATAAAGAGATTTACTCTTTGTTAATTTGCTTTAAGGTATACCTGCATATTGTCTGGTTAATGCACCAAACTCATAACAAATGACAGACTACCAGGAAGATATTCAGCACCCAAATAACCACAGAGAAATCAAGAAGGAAAATTCCTCTCACAGGTTATGTAATGGACCACAACTCACTTGGAATAAAGATGAGACTCACTTAGAGTAAGGCTACCTCCGAGATATTCCTTTCAAGAGCCTGCCCCCTCCTTGGGGAAGGTGTGTCAGGGACTGAACATGGGGTTTTACATGTGCTAGACAAGACTGGGCTGTGCCCTGAGCCCAATTCCCTTTTAAAATCAATGCTTCATCTTTTAAAATTTAGCACTGGAAATAATATTTCCATCATAATTCCATCAGAAAGAATTCCTTAGTAACAAGCCTATACGGGCAGAAAACATTGAAACAATTCGCCAGAGCATTTCTTTTGATGTATACTATAGAGCATGAACGTCTAAGTATAATAGTTTATATTCCCAAGAAAATTACGGTTCTGGGCTTTTTGTTTTATGTCATAACTGAAAGAAAAGTTGTCTCAAAAATATTTTTAAAGGAACAGTATCAGTAGTAGTCAATCAACAGTAGTAGTAGTTTTGTGACTGAGAAAACAGTAGAATCTCTCCCAACTAAGTAAGTGCAATGCTAGACAGCTTCCAACACAACTTTAGACATGCTGTGCGTCCTCCGGAACGCTCCAGTCTCTGCAAGTGTGTATGCCGAAGCTCTACCCTAAAATGATCCTCTCTGACCTGCATTGCAAATCAGGAGATGGCTCGTATGGTTAATAGCTTATGCCTAAACTTTGTCTTTCAAAAAGTAGAGGTAGGCCTAAGGCGATGGTGCATCAAATGCACCTAACAAATGGCAGCAGGCAGTGAGCTGGAGAAGAGGAAAGGTCAGGGGGAGGACACTCAGAAACACAGTCCTGCTCGGCACTTGTCACATACTGTAGCAGCTGCACTGAGAGGAGCTGCTTCCCAATTCTATCTCTCCTCTGGTCAGAGAGCACGAAAGCTGCTCCATTGTTGGGCAGGGCTTTTTAAAAAGAGTCTGAAGATTCAGGACCTAGGCAGGCCTGAGACAAATCAGACAGGCCCGATTCCATCATTTAAAAGTGGGTATTTGTATTTAACTTTGTCTACACTGATTTAAACAGCTTTATTCCTCTAGTGTGTGTTATCCTACAGCAGCAACGCATCGAATCTTTAATTAATTGAGAAAAATCAGATTACTCTGATTTAGCAGTGATTATATTAATTTTAGCACAGTGGGAAGTTGTCTTTCCATGCAGAGTAATTAAGCAAAACTCCATATATTTTTAAAGGTTTCTGTACATAATGCCTTCCATTCATCTTGCAATCTTTATTAAAAGTGTGCAGCATGGACTGTTAAACTTAGGCAAGAACACAGATCTCTTCAAACACAGCAGGTTAAAAGGTAGTTACGAGTCCCTGACTCCCACACCACCTAAAGCATCCTATTAACACTGCAGAGACACCCAGGCTCCAAGCGACAAAGGTCAGGCAGGAAAGAGGGCAAAGGCAGCAGGGCTCAGACGCTGAGACTCAAAACCACCAGATCCAATGCAGCATTCTGAGAATGAAGATCAATGGGAACAGCAGCTCAGGATCTCCCCGGTAAACACAATCCTGAAGACCGTGACGAGGGGCTTCCCATCCCAGCATCTCCTCGGTGCCGGGGGCTGGCACTTGCTTTAATAAAATTAGTAAGCTCAAATCTGCATTATTGGAAGTAAAAAGACAATCTACTGCCCCAGTTCAAATACCATGGCTGTCATGGTAAAAGTGAAAAGCTGTGCTAAAATCTGGTAAAAGTGAAAAGCTGTGCTAAAATCTGGTAAAAGTGAAAAGCTGTGCTAAAATCTGAGAGCAGAGCGGCCGAGTATTTAAGTATCGATAAGGCAGCAGGTTGTCTTTCCAATGAAAACTACTTCTACAGTAACACCAATGCCCTTGTCTGCTCAACAGTGAAGGGCTTAAAAAGCAGCCGAGAAGAGGAGGCAGAGGGAAAACTGTGCTGCAAGCCATAAAACTGACAAAATATGAGTAACGTCATGATTCAATGCTGTACTTCTAAGGACCAGAAGCAGTAAGATTGCTACATATATCTACAACAGCACAATTAATAAGCTAGCTATCCAATCAATGAGGTATTTAGTATTTTCTGAGCTTCATTTCATTCTGTGCATGAAAACCTTACGAAATCAAGCAGTCTGCTAGCTCTGTCTCCTTACCTGTGAGGACAGCTTTTGCTGAAGGATCTGCCAGGTCCAGAGCTGATTTCCCATCAGTGTTCCGAATGTTTGGATCGGCTCCGTGCTGCAGCAGCACTGTGCAGGGAAAGCAGAAACAGTATCTTACCTCGGGGAGACAGAGATTATTTACTGGAAAGTGTCGCCTCGGCATGGTGTAGGCATACACATACATTGCACAATGTTTTCTCTTTCAAGAAAAGAGAGAGGAAAGAAAAGGGAAAGCACTGCAGCACAGGAGCCTCTCTAGAGTAAAGCAAGTTGGCAACTTAAGGTACAGTGTTATCACATGACTTGACATCATAAACATGAACAGAAGCTTGCCCTGGACGGTCCTGCTCTGCCTCCTCCGGGGGCAGCAGGATGGGAGCTGTGTGCTTGTCACTGACTCGCCGTGAGCTGTGCTGGCTGGGGCTGTCCTAGCTTCACTACCACTGTGGCTGCTTGTTGCTGCTGCTTCTCTGCTGCATTTCCCAGTCTGCCCCCTCAGAAGAGTTGTAACACTGGGCCAGCGGGCTTTTAGTGGCTCACCGCTTACACAGGAAACTCACCATCAACACACTGGCTTGCTTCCAGAAGTTTAACTGACACAGTACTACATGCAACTCCAGCTCTTGCAGTCATGTTACAAAAAACAACTATCTCCTAGATTATGATCCTCCATCCAATTTTTAGAAATAGAAATTCAGTCACTGAAATGCATGTAACAAAGCTATTTCATGAAAAACAACTGCAGAGACTCCTTCAGACTCAGAAGCTTTTATAAAAGGATGGCCTGGGAAATAAAACATGGACATGACATTTTGGTAAGCCATCTCTGCTGTGTTAGAATAGTGGAGGCTGGAGACTACAGGCGTGTATCACCTATCTGATATTTAAACATGTAAACTAAGTATCTCTAGTCAAATACCTGAAATCCAAAGAAGTGAGAAAAGTGAATCTTTCTAAGCACATGTATATCACACAAGTAGAAAATTCTGTTTGACCTTGTGATAGATGGGCACTAAAATATAGACTAACTCACTGCCGGGTTATGTATACATGGTATATGTGAATCACAAATCAACCTCATGGTTAGACTTGGATTCCAGCCTCAAAACATCTCATTTTTATATATGCAAATATTCCCAAGTCCCAGGGAGCGGGGTCTGAACTTTGAAACACTCTGGTCTCAGATATTTCCGATGAGCGATACTTGTATCTTATATAAGATCTTTAGGGTCTGACATGTGGCTCAGCTGGTAACGTGCTTGTTACACAAACACGAGGACCTGACTTCTGATACTCAGCTCCCACGTAAGAAGGTGGGCACAGCATGATCCCTGGAGCTGGCTGGTCATAGTCTAGCCCAATCAGTGTATCCCAGGCTCAGTATGAGACTGTCTCAAAACACACAGTGGAGAGAGTGACTGAGGAAAACAACGGACCCTCTCTGGCCTCCATACGCACAGGTACTTTTCATGCATGCAAACACATTCCTAACAAGCCACTACATATACATACTGCACCCCCCCTCCGCCCCCCCCCCCCCCCCCCCCGCATCAATCATCCCTTCTCCCCCGTTTACAACAGTTCAGTACAAGTTTTGAGCTACTACTGATAATCTTCAAATTTTCATTCGAAGTACTACACTGAAGAAGCCCATGCATTCTTTTGGACTATTTGGAAGGTGATCTTCATATCACTGAGTCCTGCTGTTCATAAGCCAGTTCTTTCTGTGATGCATAAGCCATCAAATCAATGGCTTTGCTACAGTAGAAGCCGACAGAGGGACACATCCACATCTCTCGCCTTAGATCTGGGGTAATTTCACACTTGCAGTAAGATACAGAGAGACCTTGCAGACTTTTTACAGTCCTGCTCCTAAGTCCTGGGCTTTTCCATGAGTTCAGATGTCTACAGCCAATCACAGTCTGAAAGCATTAAGTACAAAGTTTCAGAAAGAAGTAATTATAACTTTCAAACCACACACCATTCTGAGGACCCTACTCCATCCATCCGAGAGGTGGACCAGTCCTTTGTCCAGTGTCTTCACACTGCGTGTACTACCTTCCCACGAGTCACTTAGTCACCTAAGCTCATCATCCTGGCATAGCATCACAGGGTTGATGCTCAAGTAACCCTTATTTTACTTAGTAATAGCCTCAAAGAGTAAGAGCAATGATGCCGGTGATTCAAATATCTCAAAAGCAGGTTAACATGTTTTCCTTAAGTGAGAAGATCAAAGTTCCCAACTAAAATGAAGAGAAAAAACATGTGTTAAGATCTATGGTTGAGGACAGATCTATCACTGAGACTGTGAGGAAGGAGAAAGAAATCAACGCTAGTTACGCTGTTGCACATCTCGGTAAGAACACCCTAGAGCACACTTAGAATAACTTTCACTACAATATAGTAATTTTGTCTTATTATTAGACACCAATGCTAAACTGTGATGCGTAATGCATTGATTAAACTTCAATACTTACACATAGTTTATATGGATAGGAAAGTACAGACACAGGACTCAGTACCACCCGAGGTTTCGGACATCCACTATGATTCCTACCATGTGCCCTGTGTACACTGGTGGGGAGAGGACTGCTGTGAATCATTAACTTGAATGCAGCAATAAACACCATCATTTTCCAGGTGTTTCTAAACTGACTCAAGAGCTAAGGAATAAAATAGTCACACAGTATCAAGTTGTTGTTACTGTATCATCCTCATGGCGATTACTGGTAGTCAACTTGAATACATCCAGAATTAACTAAAAATTCAAGCAGCTGGGCACACCTGTGGGGGATTTTTAGTTAACTGGTTCATCTGAGGTAGAAAGACCCACCTTAAAACCAGATGCTCTGAGGTCAGAACACCTACCCTAAATCTAGTCCAACCTTCATGTGGTAGCTACATAAAGGGCACAGAAAAGGCTTTTGCTCTTTGCCTGCTTGCCCTGATCTCATTGGCAAGTTCATATATCCTGCCACTGAGACATTCCTTCACTGGTATTAGAGTCTGCTTCTTTGCAATTCTGACGTATAGTGAAGACCAGATGAGACATCCATCCTTGTGGACTGAACAATTCTTGGGACTTTCCGTTGACTGACAGTCACTGTTGGACTAGGTGGACCACAGCCTGTAAGCCACTCTAATGAGTACTCTGTATATATGTAAATTCCTCTAGAGAAGCCTGACTATATAATCAAAATGAAGAGCTTTTGCAGAAACTTTTTTAAAGTTCCGGATTGGTCTATAAGGCATCTCAATCATAAAGCAGACTCAAGAACCAAAGGAAGGCGGCAAATACTTCTGCCTTAGTTGTTGAGTGATATGTGCAAAGAAAAGGCAGAGAAACAAAAGAAACAACTACCATAAAAAGCACTGGCTTTTATCTGTATTTGGGAATAACACCAGTTCCTACTTTAAATGGAGGTGAAGACATTTTTTATTTAGCAGAATATGACAATTACATAATGGGAGCTTTGATTCAGCATTTTTTAATAAGTGTTAGAGGCAAAGTATTGAAAGCTTAACTGTTCCTCCAAAAAGGACCTAAATCCTCAATCCTTCTAACAGTGAGTAGTTTACCTATTATAACTTTCCTATTTTGCAAGAGAAGGTGGCAATTTAGCCTCAGTTTTATTCTGGGTTAGGTGGTTTCAAAAGTAGCAACTGCTCTACTTAAAAAGTGTGGCTTTTAAGCATTTTGTGCTCACTCCTAGCTCTTTCTTGGACTCAAACACAGGCACATCCAATGCAGAACAATGTCACAACAGCAAAGACCAGTGGAATTTCTTGAATCAGCTGCTAATAAAATCCATATTAGAAAATATTTAACCACTAAGTTTATTAAGACACAGGTCACAAAAGAAACTCTATAAAGTTTAGGTACGAAGGTATCTGCAATTAAAATGACAGGGTCTACATTTGTCTTTCACACTGCTGAGAGGAGGAAATGAAAAGATAAAGCAGTGTGCAGAGAGGCTGAGCCTGAAGTCTGACAATACCCATCAGCCATCAGTCATTTAGAATACTTACAGGACATTTTAAAATGCAGACCTTTCAGTAGGCAAGTTCCTCCAGAAGCTAAACATCAGTCCTACCCCAGACGGCAGCTATCCCACCACTGGGAAGATGATACCCCAAAGATTCCATCTTAGCCCCACACCACAGCCACTTCACACTTCTCACAGCAGCCGAGTTATGGACAACCAAAATGGTCCTCAACAGGGAAATGCAGGAAGAAAATGTGCTTTCCATATACAATGGAGCAGGTTGCGACCATGAAAGTCATCGCTGGTGTTTCACAGTACTCTTGGCAGGGACTTAGATGGGGACTCCATTCTGATACTGAAGAGAGGCATTAACAGAAGCAAAGGTCGACGATGACGGCTCTCAGGAATGCCAGATAGTATTTTAGAGGTTGTATTTAAGAATCACCTCTGATGCCCCAAAATGTACTTTCCAAGTTCGGAACCATCAAAGGTAATTTAACTATCAGCACAAAATATAACTGGGATCCCTGCTGTGTGGTCAGTACAAACACCACAAGCCTCTCAGAGTATGCTAACATAATACAAAAGTAAAACATTCACAATCCAGAAAATAAATTAACAAGTACTGTGATTATCCATAACTTCCTGTATTTCATTTACTTATCGAGATATGGTCTCACTATACAGCCCAGGCCTCAAACTCATGATTCTCCTGCCTCGTCCTCAAAAGTCCTTCATAACTTCTACTATCTTTAACAAACTGAGATATGATCCAACCTTAAACCACTACATCTTGACTCTTCCCAGTTTTTCTACTGATGGATATCAACCTTATCACCTCCTTTTCAAGTAGGAAAGCTAGAAAAACTATGGCAGCTGATACAATAGATGGTTATAACACAGGCAGGACCAAATTCTCAAAAACATTCCATACAAGCTATGTTAAGGACATGTGATTTTCCTACCCAGTTTCTATTTATTTAGCAGAATCTGTTCAGATTCAGAAAACATGATTTTAGCCATGTTCAACACTATTAAATTTAAGTACCTACATCATTCTTACATATTCAAAAGAAAGTTAAACTTAATGCAAAGCTTCAGTGTGCCAGACTCTAGAAGAACATGAAGCTCTTTAGAATATACCCTATTAACCACAGGCATTAATACACGATTTAAGAAGTCAGAATTGAAACCATGTGAGTTTTTCCAAGCTAAAAATGTAGCAAGTCATTTAGAGTAAACGTCAAAAGCTGTTTAAGTTTTTTCTTTAAGTGGCAAAAATCACAGTATTAAAAACATTTTTTAAAATGTGAGTGTAGAGTCTAAAATTGTTCACTGACACTCAAAGTACTTAAACTGAAGTTCTGCCTATGATGTTCAGTGTTTTCCAAGTATTCACAAATAGCTTACTTTTTAGGGATGCAAATACTCACTTCTTAGACTGAGTTTCAAAACTCAATCACACAGGACCCTTAAAAAAGCTTTATATTATCTTTATTTTATGTGTATAAATGTTTTAAGTCTGGGCACCAGGTGTATTCAGTGCCCCACAGAGGCCAGAAAGGGGGTTGGGTTAGCTGGGACTGAAGTTCCAGGTGGTTGTGAGCTGCCATGGAGGTGCTGGAAATTGAACCTAGGTCCTCTCTGAGCCATCTTCCTAACCCCAAGAACCAATTTCCTTAATTATTTTTTAATACATTGCAATGATCCTTAACTTTTTTTTTACTACATTTACTGGGGATAGAGACATATCGTGGACATAAGAGGGCATCTCTACTTCCATCAAGTGGACCCAGGGATTAAATTCAGGCCATGAGACCTGGGGGTAAGCATCTTTACCCACTGAGCCAACTCATCAACCTTTGTTTTGTTTTTCAACAAATTTTTCATTCTTTAGAAAAATATATATTAAAGAACCAAAACAAATACTCTTCAATATCAGGACTTTCATCAACACACATGGGATTTAAGTGATGAGGGTGCTAAGAATGTTGCTCATTTGGTAGAGTGAGTATACCTATTATGTGTGATACCCTGGGTTTGATTCCCAGCATTATACGAAACTAAGCATGGTGACAGCATGCCTGTAAACCCAGCACTCTAGAGAGGCAGGAAGATCAGAAGTTCAAGGCCATCCTTGGCTACAGAGTGAGCTCAAGGCCAGCCTGAGCTTGGACACTGTCTCAAAACACAAACAAGCCGGGCGGTGGTGGCGCACGCCTTTAATCCCAGCACTCGGGAGGCAGAGCCAGGCGGATCTCTGTGAGTTCGAGGCCAGCCTGGACTACTAAGTGAGTTCCAGGAAAGGCGCAAAGCTACACAGAGAAACCCTGTCTCGAAAAACCAAAAAAAAAAAAAAAAAAAAAAAAAACACAAACAAACAAAGAGATCGGTAAGGAACAGAAACGGAGTGTTTCTTCTTTTCAACAGAAATATACAATACATCCTTGCTTATTTACAGTAATAATTTCTTCAACAGAAGTACATATATAAATAATAGTGCAATATTATATAATGACATAAGTTATACCATTAAAATAATGTATAAAAACAAATTTTTTTTGTTCAAGATATGCATTACTTAGTAGGGCACAAAAGTAGTCAAGCAATAGGGAGATTGAATATCACTATTATGTTAGTTTTTTTTTAAACCATCATAAGTTGATTTACCACTAACAGTAAACATAAAAATTCAAGTAACCACTGCTAATGTCTATAATAATGTGGCTTGTTGAATTTAAATTAGACTTAAGGGATAAGCATTTTCAATTTTGAGAAATGGCCAACTCACTTAGGTGGTAGGCAATGAAGGTAATGAGATTTAACAAAACCTAACTGCAGCTTCAAGTGATCCAGTAGCTACTGAGACAGCTCAGGAATGAGTGACGGGAACTGCAGCAAAGGGACTCCAGAGGAGGACGCATAGAAGCCGCTGTTGTTCTGAAGCCAGTTACTGAAGCGGGCAGATAAAAACTATCTTTCCTAGGTCTCACAGAGTAAAGCAACAGCAAGGAACGCCCAGAACCCACCCCAAACTAGTGACTATAAATAACATTCTCCCCACTCCATGAGGGCTTATACCTCAGGATGAGGACAGGTGGCTGTGAACTAGACCTAGGGAACCCAAGGACACCTGAGGTTTAAAAGGACCGTGTAGTTGCTACAGGTCAGAATATGCCAGAGAGGAGAGAGAAATGGTCCTCCCTTCAGAGAGTGCAGAAATTACAGACATCTCTAACACACCGGCTACAGCAAAACAGAGAGGCCTCCTTAGATCACCTTAGCTAGGGGTAACCAGCACTCCCGAGGTCGGGAGGGGGGACCTTCCAGCTCAAAATTACTTTCTTAATTAAATGTTACTTCCTCATTTCACTGTGTTAACCTCTGCACTGAGTATTAACACATGAAGAATGTAGCTGCTGAGTCAGCACATATTAAGGCAGTCCCCAAAGTGCACCAGTGATCACGAATTCTCTCCACTATGTACTTGGGATCAAAGTGACATGCACTTTCAAAGTTTCTAACAAAGAAGCAAAATTTAGTAATTTTGTTGAATCTTCATTCATAGGTACATATTTTTCAATATTTTCTGAAGGATTGGACAGTAGACAAAGTACTTCTACAAATCAATGTATAATGGTTGTTTCAAGAAAGGAGCTCTTTTTTGTTTGTTTAAGGTGTGACTGGAAGTTGAACCAATCACTTTTGCCAAAGTATCATTTTCACTAAAAGGGTAACACACAGAAAACTATGTATTCAGACTTGTGTATTGAGCAGGCACATTTTTTAGCTGCTAGTGACAAAATACAAGTCATCAAGAAAAAAACTAGAAATTTTGTGACATTTACCCCTTTGAATGTCAGCTTCCACATTCTTGTTTATCCTGCTGACAAAAGTATAAAAGAAGCATTTTTTTTTATTTAATGCAAAGGTCTAATATTCTCCCAAAGTAGAAGACAACTAATGGATTGTAACATTCATAATAAAAAACTCCTTGATATAGTTTCAGATTCCACAATGCAATTGACCATTAGCGGCTAGCTCCCACTGGTTCTGTGGTGATGGCTCAGAGACTACGGGCATTTGTTGCTCTCACAGAGGACCAGGGGACAGTTCCCAGGACAATCATCTGTTAACTGCAGTCCCAGGGAATTAGATACCCTCTTCTGACCTTCATGAATGTGTGTGTGCATGCGTGTGTGTGTGTGTGTGTCTCATACAATAAAAAAAATCTTTAAAAAGTTTTAATTAGAGAGTGAAAGAAATTATCACTGTCAGGTTGGGGTAGCTCAGTGGTAGAGTGTCTGCTTGTCAAGCATGTCTGAGGTCCTAGGTTCAAACCCGAGAATGAAAAAAAAAAAAACCCAAAAAACAAACAAACAAAAAAAACTAAGAAACTATGTTTATCTATTGCTGCTTGTAGAGGTTTTAATACATCCTTTATTCAGCTATAAATCTGAATGTTCCTCATATATTTCAACCAAAAGTATACTTTAAGACAGATCACACAAGGAAACGGGTGTACAAACCCAGATATCTAAATCAGAGCTTATCTTACGGAGCTTTGCGTAAGTAGAAAACAATTCCACCCTACATTATTTGTCATTTTGGGAAATTTTTTCATGAAGTGTTCATGGTAATACATAAGAGTCTGTTATTTGCTAAACAAATTAATAATCATTTTTAGCATTGACTTAATACAGCATATTTGATCCAACATAAAAGTTTTCAAAATTCTGAATCATTTTTTTAAAATACAATAAGACTAAAAGTTTGAGAACAATCTGCTCTTGAATAAACCCAAGTCTAGATTCATACTAAACCAAACTCAGACAAGGTCGGCAGAGGACTGTGGAGACCAAGGCTCACTGTTAGGTTAAACACAGGAAACACTTTGGGCTCTCCACACATCTGTATTATCAACAACCAACACTAAGAACAATCCCTCCCCCTCCCCTGCCCCACTTCAGGTTGACTAGACACATGAAGAAAAAGGACAAGGTGATCTGTTTGAAAGAGGCAGGAGAAACCCATAATCATGGTGGATCTATGTTATATAAGCATAAACTCAAAGAATTAAAGAGAACTAATGCTTTAGGAAGGGAAAAGTCAGAAACTGAAAATCAAGCAGGACATTAGAGAATTGGAAAGCTGAAGGACTCTAACATCAAAACTTAATACTAATGCTACACGTAGATTTAAAGGGCATAGAAGGCACCTCAGAAACAGACCAGTATATACAAAGTCAACCCATTTCGCAACAAAAAGACATAATGATTATGGTGGTTTGAATGAGAATGGCTCCCATGAGCTCATATATTCGAATGCTTAGTCACCAGGGAGTGGAACTGTTTGGGAAGGATTAGGAAGTGAGGAGGCCTTGTTGGGGTAGGAGTGTCACTGGGGCAGGCTTTAAGGTTTCAAAAGCCCACTGCCATCTCCCCTCTCTCCTACTCTACCTGTCCGTCTGTCCCCAGGGATCAGGAGGTCCCTCTCAGCTACTGCTCCAGCACCATTCATGTATGCCTACCTGCCTGCCTGTATTACACTACTTGTCATGGTGCTAATAGACTACTAACCTTCTGAAGCTGTTAACAAGCTCCCAATTAAATACTTTCTGTAAGCTGCCTTGGTCATGGTGGCTCTTCACAGCAATTTGTGGAAAAAATCAACAAATCATGCTGGAACAGAAAAGTACTTTATAATGTCAAGGGAAAAAACAGATCAATTATTGAATAGAGATGACAGGCAGGCAGGAAGGGAAAGGAACCAAAAACTTTGTAGAGTGGTGAAAATGTTCATTTTGAAGATAGTCGTAGTTCGAGGTGAACACGATTGTTAATACAAAAAAAAAAGTACTTCAAATATTCATTTTGTTTCATTAACTAGGACTGAATGTTGCTTTTATATATATATATATTCAATAAGCTAAAGCCTTCAGAGAGTTTAGCTAGATTAGAAACATTTGATGGCAAAATTATTACAATGAAAAACAAACAGATCAATAGGTATTTTCATCAATACAACAGGGGAAAGAAACAAATATAGTGGACATGGATGGAATCAAATTCTTTCTTTTGGCACGGGGGTGGGGTGGGGGGGGTGGGGGGTGGGGTATCACAAATTCTAACATATGCCGTCAACGGCCTTACAAGTAAAACCAAACCAAAACACAAAGCATACTTAAGAGCTGATGTCCAATCACTAATAGAAGAAGCAATTGACAGGGTCAAGAAGTCTCCAAATGATCAACTCACTGATCGTGTAGAAAAACCAAACTTTGTCTCACAGACCTCCGGAACAATGGTTACCAGCAGTGACAACTCACAGACACCATGCAAAATGGACAAGGTAACAGGATACAAACTGCATGTAAGCCGTTCCTGCCAGCCTGCCTTACTCTAGATCTACTCTTCCTGTCACTGTCCCAGTTTCTAAAACCGTTCATGTTTAGTAGTTTACATTTGTCGGTCTGTATACGTGTGTGTTGGTGAAGGTGGACATGCCACGGTGTATCCCTGTGGGGGTTCTAGGGCAACTCTTTCCTTCTACCATGTGGGTTCTGGAGATCAAATCTGGGTTGCCAGGCTTGGCAGCAAGACCCTTTAGCCACAGAGCCATTTTGCTGGGACCCCCTATTATTAAACTCTTTAGTCACAGGAGATAAACTCTATGTACACCAGATTAAATTTGAGGCCTAAAATGAGTATCAGCTCTGCTTTCTCAACACACTCATGTTCACTGATATGCAAGCTTCTCTGGAGAACATGAGATAAACATTTCTTTGATGCTCAATGGTGTCTTCTGCACTGAGTGATTAGTGACATTCACTGAGTAAAGTAAGCCGCCTTCATCTTAATTAACACCCTCTGTAACACCCTCTGGAGGAACCCGAGAATGTCACTGCACAAGGCAGAGCCTAATGTGACCCACTTATAAAGCTCTTCCAAAATGGAGATGAAAGGACAAATACTCCAATGTAATGACTAGCGAACTAGGCTGGGTTTCCAGGGAAGAGTTTTAAAGTAATGGCTATATTTTAGTTTGGTCTCTTTACTCATAATTTCCCCTATATTCGTGAGATATGCTATCCTATTGGTGAAATTATTAAGGCCACTCCACGTAGTTAAAAGGAGATTTATTTAATGGTGTAACTTACAAATGAAGGGATAGGTAGGTTGAGGGTTCTGGGGAAGACTCAGCGCAGTCCGGCGGTGTTCTCTGGAGAACTCTCCTTCGTCCACCTATAGCGTCCTGGGCTCCCAGCAGCAAGAGAGCGGCATGTCCCACTCTCAGGTCTTCGGGGCCCTCCCTTGGCCCCGCCTTGTAGGCGTGATAGTTACCAAAGCCTCAATTGGGGTTGGAACTTCCAGACCAAAGCTGGAATGGCTACCCACTACACTATCCCATATCGCCTCTAGCACATGTGACCAGAGTTCCTGAAATCTGTCTAGGGAGACTAATAATCTCAACTGTTGCTTGCATCTGATTTTGGTCAATTTAAATTTTAGTTTAAATTATTACTAGCAAGAATTTCATGTGCTTGTAACACCTTAGGTATGTGAAATTACTTTATGAACAGCAATTTTATAAAATCCAAATACGGATTAAGTATTACTCACAAAGCTGGGTTTGGTGGTACACACCAATTATCCCAGTACCTGGGAGGCTGAAGTAGGAGGATTATCATTGAATTTGAGACTAGCCTAAGCTACATAATGATAATCAGGTCAGCCAAAATTACACAGTAAAGGCCTTATCTTTAAATAAATAAATAAAAAGAAAACAGTATATATATGTATACATACACAAACTCAGAAAAATTGTTTAACTGAGAAATGCTTTTAGTATAAACATATTTCAGAACTCTAATTGAAAAAAATGTAAAAAGTACCAATGTTTTATAAACATCACATACTGAAATAGCATTCTGTAGATATTGTGTTAAATGAAACAAATCAGTGACTTGGTTATCACCTATTGCTTTTTAACGTAGCTACTGGAAGTTTTACCTTCACGTGTGCTACTTAGAAGACAGGTTCTCAACTTTGAACCCACTAACCCCTGGAGCAGATATTCCCACCTGTGAGGTACTGGCTCCATCATGCTGTTACTGTGCAGGCATCTTCCTGGGCTCACAGATAAACACAGGAGCGCAGTTAATCTGATCCCTTGAGGACAAGCGAGAAGGGAGCTGTCAGCACTCCCTCCCACGTCAGGACACGGCAGCCTTCTGCCTTGCCCTCTCATCGGGTTCCTCGGGCTCCCCGGACTTCCGCCGCCGTCATCTGCCTCTTTCTCCCGGTGTCATCCTTTGTGGTGTGTAGACGGGGGACAGAGGGCTGATGACTTGGATTTAGCTTTCACTTTGCTGTCTTCAGCTTGCCGGATCTTTGCTGAAGTAATCAGCTCTTCTGTCATCGGACTGGTCTTGCTGTAGGTCCTTTACAGTAGGGAGCTATCCTGCACCTTCTAAGGTGTCTAACAACTCTGACTTAGGCGCACTAGGTACCGGCAGCAAGTCCTATTGTGACAACGAGAACTATTCCCATACACTGCTAAGAGAAAGAACCAGCCCTGGCTGAAAGGCTCTCTCTGCAGGTTCTTCGGACCCCACACTCTTCTACATACAGATACAAAGTGGAACACATCTCCAAACAGTTTTATATGCCCAGCTACTGCAATAGTTCATCTAAAGAAAAAAAAAAAAAAATCTGAGGTTTAAAACATAAAAACACGCCGGGCGGTGGTGGCGCACGCCTTTAATCCCAGCACTAGGGAGGCAGAGCCAGGCGGATCTCTGTGAGTTCGAGACCAGCCTGGGCTACCAAGTGAGTCCCAGGAAAGGAGCAAAGCTACACAGAGAAACCCTGTCTCGAAAAACCAAAAAAAAAAAAATAAAAATAAAAACACAAGTAAATAGTAAAACAGTAAAATAAGTAAAATTATTATGTCTATTTACTTTGTATTTGAAGGTCAACTTTATCAAAACTATTTTTTATTACAAGGAATACAAGTTATTTTAATAATAACATTTCTTAAAGAACAGAGAGACCTCATCAAAAAGAAAAGTGGAAGTGTGCCTGTCCTAGTTAGGGTAACTACTGCTGTGATGAAATGCCATGACCAAAGCAAGTTGGGGAGGAAAGAGCTTATTTTGGCTTACACTTCCAGGTAACAGTTCATCACTGAGAGAAGTCAGGGTAGGAACTCAAACAGGATGGGAACGCAAAGGGAGCAGGAACCCTGGCAAGAACTGATGCAGAGGCCATGGAGGCATGCTGCTTACTGGCTTGTTCACCTGCCCTTACTCACCTGCCCTCTTATAGAAAGGACTAGGACCACCAGCCCAGAGGTAGCCCCACCCACAATGAGCTGAGCCCTCTCACATCAATCATTAACTAAAATGTCCTATAGGCTTGCCTACAGCGCAATCTTATGGAGGCATTTTCTCAACTGGGGCTTCTTTCTCACAAATGACTCTCGCATAAAATTAGCCAGCACACTGCCTAAAACTGTACCGTCTTGCTGTCTCCCCTCATTTCCCATAAATAATACATTCATTGGCATCACCAGACTCTTAATTCCAAATTCTCACTAGAAAGAATTGAATTCATCTTGGCTCAGTATCTGTTAGTAGACTTTTAAAAGTTTGTCCAGGAAAGCAGAAGGCAGTACAAACAGTGGCAATCTGGAAAGGCTTAGTTCTAAAGGAAGATCACTGAGGCTGGTATCTCAATGGATAAGCAAGCGTGAGAACACATCATAAGCTCAAAACTAATGCTACAATACATAATAGATAAACATGGCAAGTCAGTGGGTTCACAAAACAAAGACTTCTACTTTATACAGCTGCACAGTATGTTTATGACAAACATTAATGTTTACTATAAATACGTATTTCTGCTCAAGCAAAAGTTATCTTCATCTATGCTGCTTGAGTATACTTACTAAAATAACACTTCAACAAGAACAAAAATTAGAGTTCTTCCTATCGGGAAAGTATTAAATAAACAAGGGCAATGTAAAACAAGTCTAATTTAGATTCTGGAATAAATAATGCCGAGACTCTAGAAATAAGCCTTAAATTGTGAAATAGTCATGAAGCACCTATTGTGCAAAATTCCAGAGCTTCAGTTAGGCCTCCAAAAAAGTCTTTAATATAAAAATGGCCCAAACTTCAAGATTCTGCTAACTCTACCATACTTTGAGAAATGACTTTATTTCACCCTATTGGACTATTTCCCTTTCTGTGTTTTATTACATATCCATTATGTAACGTTTTCCCTTGTACCTCAGTGCTCAAAAATTGGGTTCAACTGGGGGAAAAAAATCTAAATTTACATAAAAGAATTCTCCTATTTGTGATTTAATGAATTACATGCATGTCCTTTAATGTTTATAGCCTGACATTGGTATGAAATTTTATGATTAACAAGATATTATTGTGTCCCACGCTGCATAAATTTGGATTAAGTCATTTCCCCTCAATCTCTTACCTACACATCACTCTGTGAGAAAATAAGCTAAGGTTACCTTAGAATTACAGCCCAAGCCTTCTTTCTTCCCCACGTAAGTTCTGGAGGCCAGTTTCCCCTCTGTCCTAAAAAGCTCTCCTATTCCTATTACATCCAATGTCCTTTCCTAACGACCACATTAACTACCAAACACATGAAGTCATGATTCTGGAAAACAGCATGGTTCCTTCTCATGTTCCCAGTTTCCATACTCATGGATATTCTTTCAAAAGACCCCACTCAAAACTGAGCTCCAGGAGAGGCGCAAAGCTACACAGAGAAACCCTGTCTCGAAAAACCAAAAAAAAAAAAAAAAAAACTGAGCTCCAAATATCCATAGGAAGTGTGTGTTCTCACTCACTACCTAGGACTCCATGGTGTAGCACAACAAATTAAGAAAATTTCAGCCTTGACCAAAATATAGATTTCGACAGACAATGGGAATGTTTTATAGAAAATCTTATTTATACTATCATAGCTGGGAACAAAATATTAAACAATCATACTGAAGTTTACTGTCCTCTGTCTGGATCCTGTTTAGAGGCAAAGTCTAGCAGCCATCCAACTTGAAAAAGACTGGCAGACTTCAATGAGCCAAGTGCTACAGAGAGCCCATATTTTTTAAGCCTATAATATAAGGATTATACTTGGCTTTCTAGTTTAGTGAGAACCAATCCTTATCTCCAACTAGAGCTGCCTCTGAAATCCCAGACAAAGCGAGGAAACAGCTCTAATGTACAGGAACTTCAGGTAACATGATAGTATTCAATGCAACAATGCCTAAGCAAATGAGCTATTTGTCTCATGCCATTTTCAAACAATACCAAACATATGCCACACTGCCCACTGACACACTATTTTTGAACTATCATGGCCAGCCTGTTCTAAAGTAACAGAAATGTGTAATTCTTTTCACAGATAAATTTCAATATTAGGTAAAGCCCAACATCACTTTAAAAAACCTATCTTAAGCCGGGCGGTGGTGGCGCACGCCTTTAATCCCAGCACTCGGGAGGCAGAGCCAGGCGGATCTCTGTGAGTTTGAGGCCAGCCTGGTCTACAGAGCGAGTTCCAGGAAAGGCGCAAAGCTACACAGAGAAACCCTGTCTCGAAAAACCAAAAAAAAAAAAAAAAAAAAAAAAACCTATCTTGTTTTAGGCGTTGTTATTATTATTATTATTATTATTTACTTTTTCCTCTTAATTTAAGCATCTTTATTATATTTCTTGTACTAGAATGACTCAAACTAGGGCTTCCCTATGAATTCTAATAACACACAATGAGCAACTATAAGCCTATGTGTGATAGGGAGATGGTATAATTATCACTATTATCGAGAAGGCCCGCTACACAGTACCAAATTTATCAGGTCAATAGCTAAAACACACTCATCTTCTTGAAAGCATTTGAACACCAACAGGCAAGATGCTCAGTGTTTGAGTCATTGTGTCACAAGAGGAAATAATGGTGCCATTCCCTGCTGCTCTCCTTTTTAAGGGTACAGTACGATATTTTGCCAAGTGTTGTCCAAAATGTTGCACTAAAATTTAAAATACCCAAGTTCACTGTTTATATCGAAAATTGATGCAAAAAATGAAGATGAGAGTTATTCTGAAGGAAAGAAGAACAGAATAATGAAACAAATGGAATCAAATTCCCAAAGCTGGGCTGGAAAAGGCTCAGTGGTGAATTCAGTGCTCTACCAGAGGGCCTGAGTCCAGGCCCCAGGACCCACATCAGGCAGCTCACAACTGCCTAGAACTATCTCCAGGCAATCTAAGGCTCTCTCTGGCCTCCATGGTATCTGTACTCAAGTACACATACCCACCCAGGGACACATATAATTAAAAAATTAAATTCTAAAAAATTCTCAAAGCTTTGTTAAATTTTCAGTGAACTTTTCCAAGGAGCATGGCAGCCACAGGGAATGAAGGTTCTTCGTAACTCATTTATGGATGACACATGAACAGATAATGTGACAGAATAAGTCAGGAGTCCTCGTGGAGTAGCCCAGGAGCTAAAGCGGCCGTGGCTCTTATTCAAGGCTGTAGCTCTCCAGGCCATTAGCCTGGCGTGATTCAGGTCCACACAGCCACTTAACGGAAGTCCTACTTGCTTCCCCTTCCACCTGAGGACTGTTAATGAGCTCACAGGTGCACAGACACAGAAAGTAGATAGACAAGCAAACATTTACAAACAGTTACAAAGACACTGACTGCAAAATAATGGTTATGCACAGTCTTACATTTATTCAAGAAGAAAGCCAACTTGCATACTAAAGAGATGGAAACACTTGTTTACTGGTACAATAAGGGGCATTTTGCCCAAGTGGCCATGGGGTGTACATCAGTTAAGATGCTGGGAGGTAAAGGTTTAAAAAAAAAAATCAAGATCTCCCCCACTGGATAGTAAATTCAAGGCCAGCCTGGGCTACTGGAAGACCCTGTCTCAACAAAACAAAACACATATGTGCGCACACACACACAAAATCACTTTACTTAATATCTGATACAAGTCAGACTTGTCACACTGTCAACATCTTTCAGAGATATCAATATTTTGGTTTATAATCATCAATGCTGAGAATGTTGCTTAGCATAAATATGCACCACCAAATGGCAGATGTTTAGGACCATTTCAGAAACTGATGAAAATTGTCCTATCCCAAAATAAAATTCATTGAATACGTTTTATGAAACTCAAGTCAGCAACTCAAACAGCAAATTTTTAAATTTTTTAATGATTTATTTTTATTCCATGTGCATTGGTATTTTTCTTGCACGTATGTCTGTGTGAAGGTGTCAGATATTCTGGAGTTACAGACAGTTATGAGCTGCCATGTGGGTGCTGGGAATTGAACCCAGGTCCTCTGGAAGAGCAGTCAGTGCTCTTAATCACTGAGCCAGCTCTTCAGCCCCTCAAATAATTTTTAAAATCAAATATTCTAACATAATATAGTTCAAGCATGCTAATTTGGTACATGCTGAGGGAAGACAGTGGGGAAATATTAAGGCCTTTGTTTTCTTAAGTAATTAAACTATTGTGTTTCTGTAAGAGGGGAAAACATGTAAATTCTGTACATACAGTAAGAAGACTATAACAACATGTGATAGCCTCAAGTCTGAGCCCACATGTTTCAGGCAGCGTTCATGATGGGAGTACAGTGTAAAGTATGGATGTTGTTGTGATCAGAACTAAGGCTACAGTGAAGTCACAAGACACAACATGTGAAAGCATGGCAGAACCATCAAGGTGTCGTTTTTGAATTAATTTTTGGTTACTGTGCATCCAGAAAGTTTTAGTGCTGCCAAGTTTTCCACAGCCCTCTCCATTCAGATTATATGGCCCCACATGGGGTTGCCACCCACAGTTTATAAAGCTAAGCTGTAGAGCATTAGTTATGAAAGAGTGACATGACAAATCAGAAATGACTGATCAAAACAACACTGTCTACAAAATTATTGAAAGCTTTAAAGTTACACTGTATTAAACCATGCCCCAATTTATAACATATAAAGTATACATTGAAATAAAACAATGTAGAGGGTTGGGGATTTGGCTCAGTGGTAGAGTGCTTACCTAGCAAGCACAAGGCCCTGGGTTTGGTCCTCAGCTCCGGAAAAAAAAAAAAAATGTAGAATCCATGGAACAACCATTTTATATAAAATGATTATGATCATGGTAACTATGCCCAACTATGTCCCGAGAGAATTGTACAATTACCTATTTCTACAGCCTCACTGTCCCTATGGCAGCCAAGACCCAGATACCCTCATCAAGCACCTGCAGGATGACTATGATCATTGGTAAACTGACTACTAAGGAGAACATATCCATCTAGACAGACAGAAGAGGAGGTCTGACAGTCATGAGTGAACTTTCTAGCTCTTCTTTGATGAACATCTGCGGCTTCTAAAACTACTTCTGAGGGGATTAAACTCTCCCACTCCCACAAGTGAGTTTAGGTTTCAGTTCTCTGAGAAGGACAAAACAGGTGTCTCTCCCACAAAGGGTCATTCATCCACAATGGCCTTACATTCAGGGACAAGGTCTGAGCCAGCCTCACAATAATGTCTCAAGGACAAATCCAGCAACCCCTTCTGGGTCATGTCCAAACTTGCCCAAACTTGTGTAAGTATGTCCAAAAGTGATAAGACTAAACCTCAGCCAGTTAAAAGTATACTAATATAACCACTGCTTGTTTACCCAGCCATACTGGAGATGATCCAACGCCCTGAAACTCCCCTTAGCTGTGCTTAAAAGGAGCCCCTCTCGGGGTCGTCGCCATTTTGTACAGGTGAATGACCCCATACATGCTGGAATATTAATAAAGGCTCTTTGCTCTTACATACTATCTGAGTCCGTGGTCCTCCTGCAGCGTTTCCCTGGACCCTACACTTTTAGGGATAAAACCCAGAGAACTGTATTATTCTTTGAAATATGACATTTAAACCAGCAGAAGATAGTACTGCTGTTTTAATAATAAAATCCCAAAGGAGCCCAACACTGTGTCTACACTCCTCTCCCATCCTCACGTCACTCCAAGTTTCAGGGTATGATCTTCACCAAAGTAAAGGAACAGTGGAAATCAGCAGATAACTTTATACCACAGTCGTTTACATATATGTATGTATGTATCTTTCTAGATAACATGTGTGTAAATAAATAGAGTTACAAGAAACCCAGAGAAGAAAACCACTGCGGGGAAGAGTTACATAGAAACTTGGCTAGTCCCATGATTGCAGCATGATTAACAACAGTCAGTCTCCATGCCAATCAATAGCTGAATGGTTAACTGTGGCACATATGCACAACGGAGTTTTAGTCAGCCCTAAAGAATAAAATTATGTCATTTGCAGAAAAATGGATGGAACTGGACATCATCATGCTAAGCAAAATAAGCCCCAAACTCAGAAAGAATCTGTCCTCTCAGATGCAGAATCCAAAATTCAATATATTCTATTTTATTTTACTTTTTTAAGACAGGGTTTCTCTGTGTACCCTTGGCTGTCCTAGAACTCACTCTGAAGAGACCAGGCTGGCCTGGAACTCAGAGATCTGCCTGCCTCTGCCTCCTGAGTGCTACGATTAAAGGTGTACGCCACCACTGGTTGGCTAAAATACATTGTATGTATACACACATATATGTAAGATGAAAGTAGAAGACAGTCTGCACTGTGAGGAAGGCATCTAAAGCAAGTAGGGAGGACGATACAAGAGAGAGCAGTGAGAGGGAATGATCAACGTGGTAAACGTCTTTCATACACAGAATAAATAGAAACCTAAGTAGATTTATATCCACACACATCTATATGACATGAAAGCAGAAGTGGAACTATTTGGCAGAGGAAGGTGACCAGCACGAAGGGAGAGGAGGACAATGGAGGGTAACCAGGGGAGATACGAGTAAAGTACAATAATACACACTTACAAAATTGCCATAATGAAACCCATTATTTTGTACACTAACTAAAAAAAAAAACAATAAAAATCTTGTTTAAAATCTGGTTTCAGTTTGGAAGAAAAGATGGAGATTTAAAAGAAATTATTTTTTACGATTAAAATATAGTCTTAAATAAGTTCCCACCAAGAACAAAGGAACTTCGATTCTCAATCCCAAATTACGTTTTTTCACTGATATTCCTATAAGGTGTAGTACCACTAGACACAGGATACTGTACTCTTTAAATGAGATTTTAGTTATTCAAATACCTAAGGGAAGGATTAAGCACAGGGTTAAATCAGATGTGTGACACACGCCCATAATCCTAATGCTAGAGAACCTGAGGCGAGAGGACAGCCATAGCTTGAGGCCAGCTTGGGCTACATGATGAGTACCAAGACAGCCTGAATTACACACCAAGACTCCCTCTCAAATTCCAAGGCCAAAACAAGACAAAAACAGGTTAAATCATGACCTAGGACTTGTCAATGTCTTTTTAGATATGATACCTAATTGGGCACTAAATGCAACTAAAAATATTTTGGGTAACAACCATCTATAACTTTAATTCTTATCTGCCACGTAAAGTAATGTATATTCCCAGGTTCCAGAAACTAAAATATGGACATTTCTGGGCTATCCTTCTGTCTTTAATTCCAATAGTATCTGAAGAGGATTTGTTTCAAGACTTCCTAATTAAAAAAAAAAAAAATCAGCCGGGCGGTGGTGGCGCATGCCTTTAATCCCAGCACTCGGGAGGCAGAGCCAGGCGGATCTCTGTGAGTTCGAGGTCAGCCTGGACTACCAAGTGAGTTCCAGGAAAGGCGCAAAGCTACACAGAGAAACCCTGTCTCGAAAAACCAAAAAAAAAAAAAAAAATCAAAATTCACTGGTGTTGTTTTTGCAAATAATGTGCATCCTATATATTATTTAGTCATCTATAGATTACTTACTTGTCCCTAATATAATGCAAACACTAAGCAAGCAAATTGTTATGGTTTAGAAGATAAGATAAAAAAATCTACATTTTCAGTAAAGAAAATGGCCTCCAAAACGTCCAATCTGCAGTTGAATAAATCTATGAATAAGGAATCTCTAGATACAGAAAGCCTACCGTGTATAGCATCACTTCTTATGGTCAGAAACATCTAGAAATACAGCTATAACACCTTACATAACACTCCAACAGCCAGTGCTATTTCTACAAACACTAGCAAAGGAAAAAGAAATACAACAGTCTCGCTATTTTCATTTGACAAAGCAACTATGTCACAGAAAGCAATCCATCCCAAACAAAAATGCCTCCTAATGGGTGATACAAGAGTAATCTCCAGGTCCATGAACTCCTGTTTCATGGTTCTGTCCAGCAGATCACGACCATTCCTCAACTACTCGGTGAGTAAAATCTTTGCTATGACTGACAATTCCGTATTTTACCAATTGACAATTTAACAAGCCTGGTAGTTGAGTTGATGCTGCCTAATTTCCGAATATGTATGCATACACATGTGTACAAAGACAAATTACATATAAACAAGACTAAACCGTAACACTGTTTTAACTTGTTTTCTGAATAAAGGATCCTATTGCAGTTGACAGTGTATTTGGCTGAATATATCTGAGCTTAGCAGGTGGAATGATCGAAGCTAAGGAATGCCACTTACTTTCTATACAGCAAAGAAAGAGGCAGAAGAGAGAAAACAAATACTGAAGCTTTAATGGGAAAAACACCAAAAATTCTATTACATGTTGAAGAATCAACTGAGATCTGATTTGGGATGCAAAGATGAGAATTACAGTTAATTGTTTTTACTAGTTCATTTAAATAACCAACTTAATTTTATGTTATTATGTGATATTAACTTTAAATAGTTTGCCTAATCTCTTCCTAGACTTCAAGTTTAGGGGCTTTCATGAGGCCTGTATGTGGTAGTGCACACCTTTAATCCCAGCAATTGGGAGGCAGGGGCAGGAGGCTCTTTCAGAGTTCAAGGACAGTATGGTCTACATAGTGAGTTCCAGGACAGACAGGAATAAATACATAAAGAGACCCTATCTCAAAAAGACTATTATGAAACTATCACCAGATCTTATTTCCTCTTGCATTTTGAGTAAATATAAATACATCTGAATCAAATCATATAATGCAACAGGAAAATTACATCAGACTGTGTAATTTTCAAATAAGTAGAGGTAGCTATAAACTATGGAACATATCTTATTTAGATATCACACTACAGATACAATCATATCATACTAAGGATTTGTGTTATTTCATTTTATCCTTACAAATGTATGGTGGTGTTCTTATGCCTAATTCAGTCCCAAAACAGCTAACTCACAAAAAGACCCAGGTCTTTTTCTCTTTGACTTCAACCACCATGAGAAAATGCCATTGAGCCTAGAAAAAACACCTAACTGTTGTTGCTTGAATTTGGGACTCTTAAGAAAAGAGTCTCTGCCAGACACAGAACAAAGAAAACCAACAACTGTTGAACGAACAAAGCAAACAAGCAAATAACTGGAGCTTTGTTCCAAACATCCTAGTGTTGGGATTAAAGTTTGAGGCCAACCTAGTCTCCATGAGTTCCAGGACAGCCAAAAGTACATAGTGAGACCCTGTCTGAAAAAAACCAAGCATCCTGTCACACACACACTACTTAGCCTTTCTTACTCATCAATAGCTAAGGAACTGCTTTTTACCAAAGAGAATTACAGGTTAATCCATTTCTGCCAATGGTCTTCGGGCTCTGATGTTGTAAACATTGGCTATTCTTTTTTCTGCGTTACTTTACATTCTGCTCTACATTTGGGGATATTTCCCACAGATCATCCAGACTACGAGCATGTTCTTTAATTCATCTATTGAGATAGTGTGTGTGTGTATATGTGTCTAATATATGTGTGCAAGAGCATGTGGAAGACAGAGGTTGACATCAGAATGTTCCTCAACTGCTTCTCCATCTTATTTTCTGGCACAGTGTCTCTCACTAAACCTGAAATATATTGTTTCTTCTTGGCTGTCTGGCCAGCAGGCATCCATGATCCTCCTGTCCCCCTTCTGCCCCCAGCACTGGGATTAGAGAAGCATGCTACCATGCCCAGCTTATATGGGTGCTGGAAATCTGAATTCAGGTCCTAATTGCTTGCACAGCAAGCCACCTCCCTAGCCCTTGAATGATTTACTTTGAAACAAATTAGGTTCTTAGGCTCCAAAGGTCTCCTACATTTAATTTTCCTAGAAGGAGAGGTATATGTGTACATGTGTTTAACCTCAGTGTATATCTGGTATTTTTAAGCAACCCCAGGGACACACACACACACACACACACACACACACACACACACACACACACACACTATTCTCTAGATCTTCCACTATGGTTGACACAAGCTGTTATTTTTTGCTGGGAGCCATAGAAATACGAAGTAGGAATTCAGCTGACTATGGCAAAAGTTAATACCTGGAAGAAGCCAAGGGCCTTCTGGAGTTAAAGCCACGGTTCAAGGAGTCTTGGTGATATTGGTTCTTGAATACTCAGCCATTTTCCTGCAATGAATTTCTTGTATGCTACTGTAGCTTCTCCATTTCTAGAACAACGTGTTGATCATTCATTGGGCACAATTTCCCCATTAGTATTGGAATATTTGGACAACCTTCTCCCAACTGTGCTACAATGGACACAGTCAAGACCCCTAATTTCAGGCATTTCTGTAATTGTTGTCATTAGCAACATCCGGCCAGGACCTTCTCCAGATGAAAGTATCTTATGTGAGAAACTCCCCAGACTTTCTAAGAACAGACCATCCGTCAGAGAAGGTAAAGATTGACACTGACAACTGCCCAGGCCAGGCGGATGTGCTAGTTAAGCTTAACTTTCTCCGTTTCCAAATCTTATCTCTAGTTCTAGATCTCCCTTTAACACAAGTACCAGGTGCATCTAGCTATGACACAGGTTGCCTATCGACCAAGCATACTTCCCCTGCCCTGCCAGAAAATGGAGGTAGCCAAGATGTCTTGGACAGGTAAGAGGACAGGAAAAAAGAAGGCAGTTTTATTTTCACCCACGACTTAGTGACTTATAGGCTCTTAACACTTCAGCTAACCACTTTTTTTTTTCTAAGACAGGGTTTCTCTGTGTAGCTTTGCGCCTTGCCTGGAACTCACTTGGTAGTCCAGGCTGGCCTCGAACTCACAGAGATCCGCCTGGCTCTGCCTCCCGAGTGCTGGGATTAAAGGCGTGCACCACCACCGCCCGGCCAAGCTAACCACTTCTAAGAACATAGTTTGAGCACATAAAATCCCCTTTGCTTAGATATTAACCAAATTTAGCTTCTAGTTGATTCATTTCCCTGGTAGTCACTTCCCTGTTGGGTTGCAGATGATGGCTGATAATTACTGCTCTTTTGTGTGATCTTATTGCCCCTCCTTTTGACCCTGAGGGAATTCAAGCCTAGTGACCTTGCCTTAGCCAAAGCATTGCTATTGCGTGGGTATATAACTGTAAACCTCAGAGACTTGAGGAGGACTAGATTGGAAGAGAACTAGATTGGAGGATTAGAAGAGAGAACTAGAGGGATGAGATGGAAGATGAGGAAGAACAAGATGAGAAAGGAGATGGGAGAGGAGCTAAGACGGGAAAGAACTAGAGGAAGGAATTAAGACAGCACTTAGAGGGAACAGCAGAAAAATGTAGAGAGAAATCAGCAAGAAAGGAGCTAAATAAGAGAGCAGAATAGAAGCTGTGGAGAGAGAGAACTGACTCAGAAGAATAAAGTGGATGGACTAAGAGTTTCATGTACATAAATTTATTTGAGTATCCCTCAGATTAATTAATCCGCCACTGGTAGCATCTCTTCTGGAATTCTGGGAGAAGGCTATCGAGGGGCTGGAGCCCACTAGTGTTCGATAATTTTTCATTTAGCTTACAAAGCTTCTGGACTAGATGCTGAAGTATCCAAACAGTAAGAATCCTGTATGTGTTAGAAAACCATGCAGCCCTACATCCTTAGAATTCTTTGATGTCAGGCTGGCAAGATGGCCCAGTAGGTAAGCACACACTTGTTATGTAAGCCTTGTGACCTGGGTTTGATCCTCAAAATACATGTAAATGCAAAGAGAACAAACACTACCAAGTGGCTGTTGGGTCTTCACACACACCATGACACATGATGAGCATACATGTGTGTGCAAATACACACAGACACAGACACAAAGACAGACAGAAAGACACACACACACACACACACACACACACACACGCACGCACGCACACTCGCACACACGCGCACACACACGTACACGCACACATGAAAATGCATAAACTAAGCCCTTAAAATGCACCATTTGCTATGGAACCAGCAAGTTATCCCACCCCAGATCACTCAAGTCTTTAGAGGGGGATCTTGAGAATCTCAGAGTATAGGATTAGATGGCACATATATAAAAAAACATAAAAAAGGTGATAAATATCAAAGTTTACCTCAAATTGAAAGGACAGGAAGGTATAGAATCAACCTCAGAAAACAATACTCCACACAGTAGGAGGAAATTAACTGTTCTTTAGTAGGCACACCACGCCCAGGCCTCTACTAGACCTGAAGCACAAATCTATCGCTACAAACAATTCTTTAATATCATCCTTCACAACTCTATGGTCAAGATTCCTCCATTACAGAACAGGACACCTAGCTACCAGATGTCACCCTAGCCAGGAATGGAAAGAAGCATATCTGACCCCACCAGTTTCTGTATTCACATGGCACGTGCTCAATAGACACTTATTTAATTTTCTGGAAACTATATTCTGAGGATAGGAAGAAATAAACAAGCTTTAAAGAGAAAATGCTGGTTTCTAAAGTACATTTGAGTTGTTATATGCAGTAGAAGAATGTCATAAACATTCTAGTGAACCCCATTATCTCTACCTTAAGCAGTTCATTTAATTTTACAAGCACTTAAAGCTGAAGTTTACAAAAATACTCTGTATTTCCTTCTTTTATGACAGCTAAAAAACAGCAGTGAAAGAAACAGATTAAAAACTGTGTGTTCACAAGACTTCTTCAAATATCAGTAAAGGAAAGCACCTCACATAGAAGTTAAAGTTCAGCTCTTAACAACGGCAGTACTAGTAATTAATAAAAGGCATTATTATTACTGAATGTGTACTATACCTGCTACCCTTCCAAGTACCACCGTTAATATTGTCAATTTGGTAATGAACAACGTGAATTATGTAGACTACTCCTTTCTGAACATCATGAAACATGGTGATTAAGTAAGTAGCTGCTGGTCGCACGGTGGAAAACTAGGGAGTTGAGGAGATCAAAGCAGAGCCCATGCCCTTAGCATCTGCCCTGATGCTTTCCAAGGTGGTCGCAATATGACTGCTCTACCTTTATGACTATCAAATGTTTGCTCTTCTACTTGAATACAGAGACGTATTAGTTCTAAATCATCAGGGTAGCATTCTATCAACTAGGTAAAAACATTGTTAAAGTCAACTTTATACACTAGCCTCAAAACTACCAGCTTTGAACAAGGTTTCCAATGATTGTGTCCAGCTGTGCCACACAAGAATATTTCAGAATGTCTTAACTATGCTTGAATTCATGAAGTGTAACATATTCTATCGGAGGGTTTCCAAGGGCACACTAAGAGGCCCCCAAGAGTTAAATATAGACTCTTCTCTACAGTCAATCTTTTTAAGTTGTGTTTTTCTATTTGTGTGTTTGTAGGCCAGGTCTCACTATGTAGAGCAGGCTGGCTTCAAACTTAAGAAATCCACCAGTCTCTGCCTCTCAAGTGCTGGGATTAAAGGCGTGTGCACCACCATGCCAGGCTAGTCCATCTTGATTCCCACAGCTATACTACATACTTTAACAGTAGCTACCCCTTGGTTATATTTTGATAACAGTTTCAAAAGTGCTCCTCTCCTTTCAACTTTTATACTTCTCAAGAACTTAAACTGAGGGCAGGCAATGTGTACAGAGCCTGTTAAGGACTGCAGGGACTGGTGGCTGCAGGGACGCATTCTTTAAGGTCTTATAAGTCCTCCATCTAGATTTTTTCATGAGAACCAACACTAAAGAAGGCATTTTCACTCTCTATTTTTTGGTACAAAGATTAAGAGGGAGAAAGGATATTAACTTCAAAAAAAATAATGTACTGACACTGAAAATTTCAGAGAGGTACAAACAGAAAAACAGTGCAGCGGAGGCTAGAAAGGACGATTTTAGACACTGAAGAGAGCATACCATTTTGTGACAAGTGACTAAAAAAAGTCTAATAGATACGAGGTGTCGGGGGCAGTACTGATAGAGACGCTGAATGTCCCCATTAGGCAACAACAAGTATCCAGCTCAGCAACAGTTCTCACATACAAAAGAGCAAGTCAGAGCGCCAGGATCAGAGAGCATGTTCAGTGCTAAATTCAGGCACTCAGGCTTGGCAAGGTAACTGTGCAAACTAAGTGGACAGGACATGACTGTTAGTACAAGGCCTGGAAGGAAAAGAGACAATCACCTGAACGTAAGTAACAGATGGCAAGGCACTAAAGGATAGTCCAAATAAATAAATAAATACATAAAAAGCCAAAAGATGCTGAAGTGACTACAGATGATGGCAGAGAACTTGACAGAAAAATTACAATTTCAGGAAAATTGAAAATATACTGGAGACCAGAACAAAGGGCTATGAGGGAACAGTCGTAATCACTATTTAGGGACAATTTTAGCCAGAACATGTTAAAAACGGCCTATCTACCTTAGCACAAAGAAAACATTGTATGAAAATGCTGACATCCACAAAGAGACAGCAGAACCACTATTCTGTCATCCAGAACGAATCCAAAGGCGGCCATGGGCTAAACACATCTCAGTCATCTGAAGGATGAAGAAACAGATGATGCCCTGGGGAGGCAAAACACTTGGCTTCTAAGAGTCTTGTTTTAGATTTTGAAATAAAAATGTTAATGCAATAAAGCAAAATCTAAACATGTAAAAATATATATAATGAGAAACAGTAATTGACTACAAATTCATATCAATTAGAAGTTACTTAAAATGGTTGGAAAGCTAAATTCTGTCTGTAATTGTTTTCTTGCAGATCGAGTTTGCTTTTTATTATCGTAATAAACATCAAACCCAACCTAGGGAGGACAGGGTTTATTTCATTTTACAGTCCATCATGAAGGGCAATCAGGGCAGGAAGAACTACAGACCATGGAGGAATGCTTCTTACTGGCTTGCTTTCCATGGCTTGCTAGCAAGCCAATTTCCTCATCCCGCCCAGGACCCCCTGCCCAGGGATGGCACTGCCCATAGTGGGCTGGGTCTCTCACACATTGTTAATCAAGGAAATGCCCCCATAGACTTGCTACAGGGCCAAGCTCATAGAGCATTTCTCTACAGAAGTTCCCGCTTTCTAGATGATCCTAGCTTGTGTCAAGTTGACGAGAGCAAAACAAAAAACAATCACTAACCAACACACATGATAGTACAGTTTATCTTTGAACTACTGGATTGGAAACACATACTCAAGGCTTTCCAGTAGTAGTAAACCAATCGGGGTTCAATTTTAGCAAATTAAAGACATCTGTCACAGTATTTGATGGCTTCTTCTGAATCAACCTACAGTATGCAACTATTGTACTTCATGGCTCTCTGTGACAAAAGGTTGGATGCAGCTGTCCAATGAGAAACTTAAGTTAACTACATGTGACCAGAACAATCAACCAGCTCACACCGAGTTGCCTCGTTGAGAGATCTAATGTGAATCTTGTTCTTATCACCTTTGGATCCAGCTCCCTACTTCCCTTTGATAGATACACCTTTACCCAAGTCTTATAAAAACCCAAGAGAGCTTTCAGTTAAAGCTGACTGCAGACTTAGATGGCAGCAGTAATACTCACCAATACAGACATCGATCTTCCCTTTAATGGCAGCTTCATGCAGAGGAGTGTAGTTCCAATTATCTCTGGCATTCGGATCTGCTCCTTGGCACAGTAACAGGCTCACAACCTCAGCGTGGCCAAAAGAACAAGCATTATGGAGTGGGATGAGACCCCCGTCATCACGAGCGTGGACATTAGCACCCATCTGCAGCAAGTGTTCTACGACATCCTTCCTCCCAAAACCTGGAGAAGAGAGGAAGAAATGTTTTATACACAACATCCACACCTACATACTGAGTCTGTACCCTAAGTAAAAAGGGTAAACCAAAACACAAGCTTTTTTCAAACTGACCTTCAGTTCAAGAACAGAACTAGAGAGTGTTCTTGCCTGGTTAGTGAGCGGTTCACTCAGAAACCACTTCCCAGTCACTTGCTATGGCAGGCAACTGTGCCAGAAACCCAAGTGAATGAGACGACTCCTGTCCACCAGTGTCGGAGACACAGAACAAAATTATATACAGAAAGCTTCCACGTACTTTATACCTAAAAACTGCTGACAAAAATTTTACACTTAAATACTTTAAATCAAAGACAAATCACAACGTCTAGCACTAGAGAACTAAGAGGAGGTAACAGAACCACAGTGACAGCTGGGTGAAGGGACTCTGCAGCAGGACTAATGAAGGACTAACAAGTGGTCAGAACACTACGGGACTGGGAGCCGAACTGTGTGCCACAGGTGGTAGTGACACCGTCTGTGACGGATCACGAATCCGAGCAAACGGGGAAGGGAAGCTAGACACACCTGAAGATACAGAACCAGACACTCTACCGAGGGTCAGTTTTCACTAGAAAGGGGACAGGAGAGCCGGCTAGGCCTCAAGTGGGGTAAAGACTGCATAGACAGGTGAGAAAGGCTCTGGAGGGACCCTCACAGAAAGAAGCCAGGGACCATGACGATGACGACGACATTAGGCAAAGGCCCACAGGAGGAGAAAAGGGAAGATGGCCATTCCTAACATGAAAGTAAAGTAACTGTACTGCACTGTTAAACTACAAGCTACATCAAAATGGATTAAAAATGGAAACTGCACAGATCAGCATTTAGTAACTTACCCCACTTTGTGGCTCCATGGCACTAGCTCCACACTAGTACTTACTTGATCAAGTTAGAAACTAGCATTTTACAT
This sequence comes from Peromyscus californicus insignis, assembly GCF_007827085.1. Lineage (NCBI taxonomy): Eukaryota > Metazoa > Chordata > Mammalia > Rodentia > Cricetidae > Peromyscus > Peromyscus californicus. The sequence goes on from NW_026294534.1 coordinate 26,716,332, forward strand.
AAAACTGAAGGGTAGTAAAACAGTCATATCTTCCTCCACTTTATGCATACATTAAATAAATGAGAATCCTATGAAAAATGAGGGGGGAAAAGATGTGTCTTCTATGCTATCTATAGAAATTCACTCATTTTCAAAAGAGCAAGTACTAAGAAACTCTCCCAAAATAAAAAATATGACTCCATAGACATGAATCACAAAGTCAGAATTACACTTCTCCTAGATAAACCCTCGAATTAAGCTGAAGTTGGAAGGGGGGGGGCAAGTCAATTTACGTAGATTCAAATAGTGACGTTCTGGAGTGCAAGCTAACTGCCATCAGCGGCCATGGTTTAGTCTGCGGCTCTTCCTGGACACACAGTTGAGGGCTGGCTGGAGGTTCCACTTCACCATCTGTCTCTACCTCCCCTCTCCTCACTAGTACAACCCTGTTCTTCACAGGCCCCTCCCATAAGGAAAGGAAGGACTCTGGGCAATTGCCCCGTTTGGTTCCGACTAGGATGGAAAGGAGAGTGATGGTTCGGTGAGGTCAGGAAAGCCAGGCCACTCAAATTCTTTGAGTCATAGCAAGGAGCTTGACCTTGGGGAAGGGTCTATCAGGTGGCCAATCTGTCTGCCAGCTAATGTCAACAGCAGACATGGGAAGATGAGGTCAGGAAGATAGGTATGGCCTTTTTGTGAGGAAAAAACACAGACAGCTCCAAGTGACACCGCCAAAGGAGGACAGAAATTTCCTTGGCTCACATCGGCCACTTAGCAGGGCATTGGAAACCCTGGAAAGTCTTTCCACTTTGGCGGCGGTGGCGGCGTTCACTTGCTTCCTCAGTCTGCGGTCATCAGAGTGCTGCTGCCCTCCGGGCTGGAGACAGGACTCCCAGACAAGAGAGCAGTAAAGGGAGAAAGGGCTTGGACACAGGATGCTTCGTGTTGAAGCGGTAAGCCTCTTCAGATACACACACCCATGCATTCCTAGCCAAAGATGTGTCATCTGCCTACCTCCAAAAAACGGGCTGGAAAACAAGTCTTTTAGAGCTGAGTACACAGCTGTCTCAAGAGAAGCAAGTTCTCTATTGGTGAAGAACTAGATGAATTCAGGGAAAAGAAAACAGCATCTGCCACAGCTCTGTAAGTCATAGGTGGAAATTTGTTTCATTTTTAAGTACCTGAGAAACTATTCCTAAGAAAAATCACTTCATGCTATTTGAGTCTTAAAAGGTTTTTCAGATAGCTGAATGTGATGTTCAGTTTAAAAGTCAACTTGCCACAAATGAGAATCACCTGAGGAGGGAGTGTCACCTGAGACTGCCATAACTGAGGCGGGAAGACCCACCTGGTGTGACAGCGCCTTCACGTAGCAGCCCAGATGAAAGGGGCATGGAGAAGGCAGGCTGCCCTGCTGCCTTCCCTCTTACAGACCCATTTCCTGCTCATGGCTTTCCCTCTTACAGACCCATTTCCTGCTCATGGCTGCGGATCATTCCTTCACTGACAGGAGAAGCGAGTCTCCAGAACCTGCTAGGTTTTTGGCACCTGATTGGGACTGCTTAGGCAGCTGTTACTATTTCAATGTAAGCTGATATAATAATAATAATAATAATAATAATAATAATAATAATAATAATAATAAATCCTATCTGTCTGTTCCTACAGAACTCTAATACACTATATAAAAATGAACAAATTAGAGTCAAACAAATACGGTGGCATACACCTCCAATCCCCAAATTCTGGAGACAGAGCCTGAACAAACGAGTTTGTAGGCCAATCTGGGCTATATAATGAGACCCTCTCTCAAAAACAATAAAGAGCTGAGAAGACTATCCAGTCAATAAAGTGCTCGGTACACAAGCAGAAGGATATGAATCTGAATCTATTATACCCATGTAAAACTAAATGCTGGTGTGTGTCAGACAGAAGCAACCCTGAAGCTCCTGGCTAAACAAGAGACCTAGTCTTAAAAAATAAGATGGAGGGCATCTTAGGAGGACACCCAACATGAACCTCTGCGCTCCACACACACACATGAGCACGTGTGTACACACACATACACAATAAAAATTAAAGAACACCAGGCGGTGGTGGCGCACGCCTTTAATCCCAGCACTCGGGAGGCAGAGCCAGGCGGATCTCCGTGAGTTCGAGGCCAGCCTGGGCTACCAAGTGAGTTCCAGGAAAGGCGCAAAGCTACACAGAGAAACCCTGTCTCGAAAAAAACAAACAAACAAACAAAAAAAAAAAAAACAAACTAAAGAACAAGAACAAAATTAGAGCAGACGAAGAAAACTCCTGCTGTAGTCTAAAGATGGAGGAGACCTGGCATGGCCTTGGAAGGTAAGGATGACTGGGCCCTAGAACTGTTGGAACACTTTAGTCTGTGGAGAGTCCATGTGGGAAAGAAGCAAGCCAAGGGCTACAAAAGGTCATTCAATATCTGCCCCTCACTAGCTGCTAAAGTGATATGATTTGTAAATTTCAGCACATTCTTGATGCTAAATAATGTCGTTATTTCACATGTTCAAAGAAAATTTAAAATACAAGAAAAGCATCGTGCTAGCATTGTAAGGAAAATCTAAATTCAAAACACATGCCTAACTGAATACACTTAGCTATAGTCCTTATTCTGATCTTTAAATATTACAATTAAGGCCATTCAAATGTTTCAATACTAAATGTAAGGTCACTGATATTTATTCCCCCAGGTCTGAGCTCAAAGATGGGGGTGAAAAAGTCATTCCACTTAACACTTAGCATCTTAAGCTTGTCTACGATTAAAGCCTGCAAGAAACGACCTTAAACCTTAATTGTGGCATGCACAATACTAACAAAAGAGGAAACCAAAGGTGTGTGGAGTCTTGTAAACTGAAGTTTTTATAAAGGCAGCAACAACAGATTCAAAAGGCATTTTCCTCCTAATTGGACTACCAACGAAGCTACAAGCATTGAATCACAGTAAGAAAGTTCATATTACAATTCATTTGTAATTTTTTCCGTAAGTATTGTAAGATCCAAGAACATCCCAAAGATACTCAAAGTAACATAAGGGAATTTTGAAACTGTCAGGAACACTGACATAGGTGGTAAGGACAAACAGACAAGTGGTGATAGAGGACCCTCTCCGTCCAGCTGGATACCTTAGAAGGGAAAATATTACAGTGTTTTACGGAATTCCAGGCAGGAGACTGGCCTGCTTTGTTTTCTACTGCTTCGATAAGATATTGTAACCAAAAGCACTTACACTTTCCAGGTCACAGTCCAACATGAAGGGAAGTAGAGGCAGGAAACTCAGGAACTGAAGCAGAGACCTATGGAACCCTCCTTACTGGTGATCTCTCTTTCCGCGGCTTGCTCACCCTATTTTCTTATACAACTTAGGACCACCTGCCTGGGTCGGCTCTGCCCACACTGGGCCGGGCCCTCCCACATCAATCATTGAAAAAAAAAAAAAATGCTCCACAGACTTGCCCATAGGCCAATCTGATGGAGACAGTTCCTCAACTGAGATTCCCTCTTCCCAGATATAGCTGTGTAAAGTTGACAAAAACTAACCAACACAGGGGCCTTTATACAGTAACTGGTGAGCTTTTAAACACTTTCTACCCGACACTCACCCAGTTCCCTAACTAACACTGTGGCTCCGCATCTGTGAGCAACTCCGGAGGTCCATTACCCATAGGGATTTCTAACTCTGCTAAGTTAAATCTGAGTCTATATGACCTTGGCTGATGTGTGGAAGGCAGCTGCAAAATGAGAGGATGTTTATGGCACAACAGCCCCTGCCTGCCTTTATTGCCAATCCTATCCTCTTTCTAGTTCTAACCCTGCTTTGCAGTTTTGGGGTTTACTGTACTTTATGAGGGAAATTCGCATGCCGTCACGACCATCTGTAATCTGAGAGTGGGGAAAGAACTTGCAGTTTACTTTAAAAGCATCCAGTCTTCTAGGTACCAAGTGAGGTCTACCTAGTCTACATACACTAAACCACAGACACCCAGTAACCAACTTACGATTACTCTGTAATATACATCCATGACAAATCAACACTTTCTATTTAACTCAGCCGTTATCGCTTCCTTTCCTACTTTGATTCTAACTACATTAGTTTTTAATCATTAGGAGATATATCAGCATCTGATCATTTGATCAAAAGTCACAAAGGGGAGTATTTTTCCCTGTTGATTTTTTATTTGTCAAAAGCAGACCCTAACTGAAAGTTTTTCTATTATAGAACCTGAAAGATTTACAACAAGCCCCCCACGGTCAGGCGTGTTTGCATATGCCTGACGGACACTTCCGCCTAGCCACGTCCAGATAGCCATTTCCGGGTCAGGGCATCTCGCATGACCAAGATTCGTGACGTCCCACTAGCCACGTAAGCGCGCAACATGGTCATGTGATCTACGCGCTTGCGTGTAGTAATGACGCTGATCTGTCCACGCCCAGACTTTAAAATCTGGCGCCATGTTCCCGGTTCCTTCTCCTCCACACACGTGTTTCCCGTAGGCCTGTTCACTCTCTGTCCCTTTACCTTTAATAAAACTCTTGTTAGCGGATTCTGCCATGTTTCGTGGCATTTCCTTGCAGGGTAAGCACACAACGCAGCCGAAAAACTAACAGAACCTGATTTAGAAAAAGGAAATTTAAGCTAAAAGTGAAGTACAGAGAAGTAAGAGTGCCTTCCCTAGCCGAGTGCAGAAATCTCCAGGAACAAGGAAGACCAGGAACTTTAAAAAACTGTAGGGAAATATGTCTTGGAACAGAAAAAAAGACGGTTGGATTCCAATGCAAAACCCATAGCTCAGTAGCAGAAGACAGGTATCCTGCCTGGGCAGGCGAGAGGCCAGAGAAAGCCTACACTCCTCAACGCTGCCCCCACGTCCCCTTTACTGCTGTGAAATAGGAAGACAGGATTTCCAGCCTAAAGCAGAGGGATAAATCGCAGGGAATATTGCAAGCAGGCCTGAGGGCCAAGTGCAAGTCTCTTCCCGTTAGGCAATCACACTGCTGGAGTGACAGCATTTGGAAAAGAACAAAAGGAGGTTGGGAAATGCTGAGAACAGAGGTAACAGAAACCACGCTCCGGGCGCTCTCTTCCCTAGCATGTCTGCCGATATCCTCCACAACCTAGAAAGCATACTTCCACCACCCCTAAACCCCAGCTCCTAAAGAACTCTTCCAAAGGCTCTGACACAGGAACAGAAGAAAGGATTCCCGAAGAGACGGGAGTGATGGAGAGTAGGAAGAGAAGTACTGCAAAACTGACAGACTTCTCACAGCTAAAGGAGGATGGAAGTTTCCAGGCTTAGAGCTCCCAGGCTGCCAGTGAGAACAGACCGACACCACGACACAGTCTAACCATTAGTTCAACGGCAAACCTTTCTAAGTCCTTCAGAACGGAAACACACAACAGTTACAGAACTAAACAGTAAGTGTAGACTAGAAGCAGCAGCTCGTGTGCCAATCTCAGAAGGCAGAAAAACTGCTCAAGACCTGGAATTCTGTTAGTAGTTTGTCTCCCTTCCTTTATTTCATCATAGAATTCTACAGACAAGGGTATTCTTCTTGGAGGAAGAGAAAAACGAAATGCAGTACAATGAACAAATCCTAACTAGAAGTCAGAAGAAAACCACAAAAAAACACTAACACAATTAAAAAAAATCCTAGTCTGAAGAGATGGCTCGGTGGTTAAAAGCACTGGCTGCTCTTCCAAAGGTCCTGAGTTCAATTCCCAGCACCCACACGGCAGGTCACAGACATCTATAATGGGATCTGGTATGTGGATGTGCATGAAAATCCAAGCTTCATTTTATCTTAATGATTATTCAACAAGTGGTTCAAAGCAACTGAACCAATCTTAGAATAATTCAGAAAAATAATCTCTTTAAATCCTTGCCTCTCAGAGCACAGCAAAAAACAAAACAAAACTACAGTGATTACAGCACAAAATAGTGAAACTACAAAAAAAATCTAGGGAGACATGCTGTTGTGGGATTTTTGTTCACTGTGTGAAGAGATATTGCTGTGACTGGTGTAATAAAAAGCTGAACAGCCAATAACTAGGCAGGAGGTATATATAGGTGGGACTTCTGGTAGAGAAAAAGAAACTTGGAGGAGAAGCCGGGAGGTGGTGGCGCACGCCTTTAATCCAGTGCTCAGGAAGCAGGGGCAGGCGGATCTCTGTGAGTTCGAGGCCAGCCAGGGATACAGAGTGAGTTCCAGGAAAGGTGTAAAGCTACATAGAGAAACCCTGTGCATGTGTGTGCTTACTGCATTTCAAAAACAAACTACGGAAGTATTACGGAAGGTACAAGGGTTGTGTGAGGAACATAAACTAGTAGACTCTCTAAAGCAAGCCAGGCTAGCAGCACAGAGCTATAAGCAAGAACCTGAGATTCTCTGCACAGCACTGTTAGGAGAACTTCCAGTATCTGCACCTACTTCCTCCCACAGACCCAGTCCCCAGGGTTCCTGTAAGTACAATCTAAGAACACAGGACCGAATATAACATCACCTGAAAGGCCGTCATAACATGTTCTAACTTATAGAACCTTGTATAAATATTAAATGTTCTTAATCTCACTAAACATGGGAGTCTTAACTAAATTTTATGTGTCCTCCAACAAAGATCCTCAATTTTGTTCATGCATGAAACAGAGAGGGGGGATTTGAAAGGAACAGTCTGGCTACATGCTGCTTTGAGAGAAGCATAGACCCACTGCCTCCCAGAGTCAGGAGAGCAGTCCAGGGAGCAGCATGTAATGGCACACAGGTAAAGCCACGGAACACGTGGCAACATACAGATTAACAAAAATGGGCTGAGTTTAAGTGTAAGAGCTAGTCAGTGGTAGGCCTGAGCTCATGGCCGAGCAGTTTTAATTAATATAAGTCTCTGTCTGCTTACTTGGGTCTGAGTGGCTGAGGACCAGGTGGGACACAGAAAAACTTTCTGCTACAGAACAGAGTTTACTGCATACCAGTGGTTTAATCACCCCAAGATTAGAAATCTGCTCTCAAAGAGTACCGGTATCTCCTGGGACAGGTAAAAACGCAAACTATCAGGCCCCACTACAGACAACCAGAAGAGAAACTCTGGGATGTGGTTCAGCAATGCGTGTTTCAACAAACCTTCCAGTTTGAAAACTGTGGTTACACAGCTTCAGGAGTGTGTAATTCTCCTAAAAATGATACGTAAGCTTGGACATCTGCATTTGGCAGGCATTTTTTCAGGATGAACAAGGGAGCCTGTTACTTAGATAGAAACAACAATGTTTGCTCTCAAAGATAGAATTTAAGCTTTCAGACAAATATCTGAATTTTATAGCATTACAAAGCTATTATAACCTTAGCAGTTTCCCAGTAACCATTACCTTTCTAAGACTGGTGTTACTAACAAATGTGCTGCTTGTTATTTTTATCGTAAAGATACTAATGCTTTGAAAGATTTGCATGGCTTACTGAAGTAATAATTCTAAAAGACTAAACCATATAGCTATAAGATCCAATTCTGTAAAATAGGTCAATGGATTTTAATATGCCAGAAATATGAAAAATTCATTGATAAGGCTGCAAATTCTCTTTATGAAAACTAATTAACCAAATTGTATTTTGAAAAAAAAAAAACATTAAAATAGCACTTCCTTCTGCACTCCATTATCTGTTCCATGAATTCAGCTTATATAATACACACAATGTCAGGAATGTCCTCTATCAGTCCGGGCATTAAACTGACTCAAAATACAAAACAACCCCTTTTTTCTTTTCATTAGCCTTTGATTCAGAAAGAATCTAACTGCAAGTGTTATTTACTCTCAAATAATGGAGTCTACGTATTTTTATCTCTACATTTTCATTTACACCGTAAGTCTCAACAGACATAACCTATATTAACAAAGATGCAGTCAAGACAGCCGTCCCCTCTCTCCCCAGTGCTGCTTTCTGCACTGGCGGCCTGCAGTCAGCCACTGTCTGGGAGTACTCTATGGAAAAGACCAGAAATAAATAACGCCTAAGTTTTACATCACAAGTCATTCCGGCAGCAGGGTGGTGGACTGTCTTTTGTGCTGTGTTGTGCCCACTCTGTTTCTGCCCACTGTCACTGCCCCAGCTCGGCTCTCATGGTATTGAAGTGCTTTCCTGACTTCACTCATATTTTAGCTAATAAGCTGACGATTCAGAATCAAGAGAAAGGAGCTAAACGTGTTTCCTTCAGGAGAAAAGATGGAGGCTCTTGACTTAGGGACATTTTGCGAGAAGATCAAGACTACATTCAAATCATTTACTACCAGTGCTTACATTTCTATAGTATTGCTGCTAATCTCTTATGCCTAACTTACCTAGTGAACCTTACAAAAAGTGTGCATGTGTGGGAAAACATCTAGAGCTTGGTATGATGCAGTCTCAGGCACCTCACAACCCTGAGGGTTAGGGAGGATTGCTACACCTTTGAGTATTAAGAGTCCTGAGATGAAGACGTTTGAGAAACTACATTTGACTCAAAGTGTTCTCTAGATATTTCCTCCCAATGAAACATTCCCTACTGGAGGGAAGGGAGGAGGTTCACTTCACAGGAAAGTTGTTCAAAATTCAATATGCCCCGCCCCAAGGATACACACACGAGCAGTAGAAAACTTCTGGAGGAAGAGGCTGTCCCATGGGGCTGCCAGCAACTTGTGTCCAAATTCAAGTGGGGTGCTTTTTGTAGGTGAGCTGATGTGGCTTTCCGGTGATACAGCCTCCAGAGCCTTCAGGCTCCTTGAAGGAACCTCAGTAAACTCACTGTTTCTCCAAGCTAAACTTTGGTGGAATTGTTTCTGCAATCTGTCATTCTTATCATACTTAGGGGTGGAGGTGGGGGCTATGTGTTCATATATTCCCAGGAAAAGTCACACAATACATTAGTACCCAAAGAGGGTGAACAAAGACTAAGACAAGTCTAAGATTTGTAACTGAGGCTGACCCATTTGAAGGTGGAGCACAGGAGCAATCCCGCTATGGCTACTTTGCCCCATGTGGTAAGGGACGGCATACCACCTTGATGTAGGGGAAGTTGTGTATGGTGATATAAGTATCATATATATGGTGATACCACCAATATGGGTGATAATACCCGAAACTGAGGCTGAGTTATCTGAGCATGGAGCATCTTTAGAAAAATCCCAGGGTAGTGGTTTCTTCTACGTGATATGGGGTGTGGCATGCCTCTTAGATGAATGAGGCCTAGCATTTGAGTAAGAGGATGCCTCCAAACAGCTGATGGACTTAGAGACTACACTGTAGTCCCTTCAAAGCAGCACATACTGGACAGGACTGTAAGCAGGGCATGGCAGATAGTGTCCGGATTTCTACTGTTGAGTGGTAAGACATACAACTGAGGCTGAGCTGTCTACTCGGAACTTGCCAGTGTAAGGGAGGGTCACAACAGGAAAAAGACATGTGAATGCTATCTTCCACATTAGCACCTGGTTTGGCAAGAAAAGTGGTGGGAGTGTGTGGGAGCCCGTTTTCAGGTTCCTCGGGGCTTTACCCAGCAGGTCTGCATAGAGAGGATGATTAGGACCATGGGCCCGAGTGCAGGTGTCTGAGATGGTCTGCACTTGGCTGTGCTGGGGGGAGATCTTTTGCTCCACCCCTTGGGCAGAGACAGTCAGGGCCTGTTGGAATAGGTTCCAGGCCCTCTCGAGGCTATCCTTTATTTTCTGTTTATCTCCACAATCTAAATCCTTCTATCTAATATTTTCTGCTGCTCGAACTCAAGAAAACTCTGGGGAACTGTGGGGTTGGTGGGTAAATGACCCAGAGGAGTATGGGGAGGTGAGTTGGAAGTGCTAGATTACCATTTCTTACAACTTGTGGGGTGCACAGGAATAGGGTACAAATTAGATCTGTGCCCTACTAGCATCCAAAAACTCAGAAACCATGGGAAGAACCAAACAGTGAAAAGGAAGATGGCAAGAAGAATCAACAAGACACCTGTCAGGTCTAATTTTCAATACAGAGAAGAGAAAACTGTGGGATTCAACAAGCAGCTGGCAACCTCAGTAAGGGCCCAGGACAGGGACTACAGTAACCAGGGGTAATACACTGCATCTGAAACACAGTGAAAGGGCTCCTCGCACGCTGTTTCACGAAGCTGCTGGAACGTGGGGATAGATGAGCTGTCTGCCTGCCTAGGAACAGAGAAAATGATTACTACAATGACTCATTCCCTACTGGAGACAAAAGCTGCAGAATCTGAGGCAACATGAGGAAAATCAGTCCCTGAGGGACTGGACTTGCTCCTGTGAGCCATTAGGGAGGGATCCTTGGTTATCATCGGCTTGGGCTATATGGTCAGTATGACAAGGGCTACATGGTAAACAGGAGGAAAGAGGAACTGGGTGTAAGAAAGGCCATGTTCAATGTCCCCTGCCAGGTGCTGTATAACAGCTCCCTCCCTGAGACTGAAACACTCCACCCTGCAGGAAGCTCCTTCAACAGGAAGGTACACAACTCCAAGAGCTTCAGGAAGTCCCTCAAACTAACCAGATAATGGCTCTAGGCCCTCCCCTGCCAGAATAAGCAATAAAGGGGGAGAGTTGCTCTCAGAGGAGCAGAGTTAAACTGCAAAGACTGAGGGCAGACCAGCTGCCTGAGGGAAGCAGAAACAGCCCAGCTGCCTGGAAGAGGTTTAGACCAGAGTCACTAGGAAAGGACACTCTCCAACACTTTTATGAGTTGTCACTCATGCTGGGATGGGCTTTGGTGATATGGCTGCCTTTGAATCATTTTTGCTCCTGAAAGTGACCCCAATATAACTCACTGGTTCACCAAGTTGGACTTTGGTGGTGTCCATACTTCGTTCTATCATGGGCTCCCTATCTAGGGTGAGTAGAGACATGTGTGTTTTGTCTCCCCAGGAAAAGTTTTGTCATGTAACACCAGGCCAGACAGGATTATGTTCACAGGACAGTTAACAAAGAAGTTAATTCAGCAAAGATTGGGACAGGGCTTTAGTGGCTTTGCTGAGTGAGATCCATGGTAAAATGTGATCTTTACAAATATTTAGCAAAATTTATCAGGATTTTCTTTACACTCTCTAGACTTAAAAGAATAGTTAAAAAAAAAAACCCTCTGATTTAATGACGTTCTTCAATGATTACTTACAATCAAACATTTTATATTTACAAACAAATGATAAGATAGTTCCCCATCCTGGGAACTGTGAGAGATGGCTCAGCAGTTAAGGATGCTTAGTGCTCTTGCAGAAGACTCAGGTTTGGTTCCCAGCACCACAGTGGGCAGCTCAAACTCCAGTTGCAGAGGATCTAACTCCCTCTTCTGACTTTTGAGTTCCAACATGCACATGGTATATATACATGAACTTATGCAGACACACACATACACAAGGGCTAAAACAATCTTAAAAACAAACATCCTAATAATTGTAAATGTTCTACTATCCTACTTACTGAAGACCTTTACTTTAAGTGCCCAAAAAAAGGATTAGAGGGACATATCCACCACAAATCACCATTACTTGACTTGGACTGGTAAGATAATGGACTCTTTTTTTTTTCTGCACTTTCAAATTTTAGATGATTACTTTTACTATAAGGAAACCAATCTGAGAAAGCCGTGACAACTCAAAACATAATTTTATTTCTCATTACTCTGAAGTTTCCATTGAGTAGCCCAGACCTAATGACTTTAAGGCAGCCAGATACACAGGTTTAAAATCTGTTTCACTTAATAGCCATGTGACTTCTGACCTTGGCATAAAAAGGTAGATTAGTACATTAAAGTTATTATTTCTAAATATAAGGAAGTCAGACTTGAGATTAGAAATATTAATCTAAAAAGCCAATTCTTCAATGTGAACTGAAAAAACCTATATTAAAGTTCTTGTTTTCATATAATTCCAATAGAGTGACAATTAGACATTTTGTTGCCACACTTGGGAAACACTGGCTAAATCAAGTTTTTAATACCTTGCTCTACAAATTAGTTCAGAAGATTTTTTTTTCCAAATGAGATTTTTCCTACACAAAACATCTCTAGTCCAGACATTATTTTACAAAATAGCTAACATGCAAGCATTAATTGTAATTCCGTGTCACCGTTTTTTAAAAAGTCAAATTTCCATAGTCAGTATGAGAAGGTAAGCATCTGGAAAAGGAGAAAGGCACAATGTAATAACAGGATGGATAGGACCATCAAAAATGGCTCCCCTAAATGTATCAGAATGAGGGCATCCAATACCGTTAGATCTACTTGGATACAACCAACCTTTTCAAAAGCAAATTAGCTACATAGTGGGACATTTCATTCATGTTTAAAACTATAATTGGTGATATGAAGACTAGCTTTTAAGAATTGTGGATCAGTAGATTCTTTTTAAAGTCAGTTTGACCTTGCAGTTAACAGAAGTCGTCTGTGTTACTTATCAATGTTACCTGAATCAGACAAATTTTCAAAAAATTAGGCTCAAACCCATCGTCCCAAGTGCTTAGGCTTTACTAAGACCCCAAGAAACTCACCCTCGTCAAAAAACTTTTAAGGCCTGGCTTGGCGTACGCCTTTAATCTACAAAGCGAGTTCCAGGGCAGCCAGGGCTGTTACACAGAGAAACCCTGTCTTAAACACCTCCCCACCAAAAAATATAGGAGCACAGTATTTTTCAAACAATACAGGAAAAGTCCATTTCTAGATGTTTGTTTCTTGCACGTGGCTTGTTTGATAGTAAGCAAAGAGTTTTTCTTTTACTTCATCCTCACACTATAGCCCTATTCAACCTAATCGTGCTCAATTCTGATCATGAACCCACATGAATGACACACAAGGCTCAGCTCACTTTTTATTACAAAATGCGCAATGATAGAAAAATAGAAACTTAAGTGGTAAACAATATAAACTTATCTGGCATGCTAACATCAAGGGGCCCCAAGTGGTAAGCACCCTCTCTCTCACTGAGGAAAGCCAACTGTTTGGATGGCACAGCAGCATGTGCAGGCTCCAGGTCAGTGGTTCTCAACCTGCAGTCTCGACCCCTTCCTGACACATATCAGATGTCCCCTTCGTGACACATATCAGATATCCTGCATATCAGATTTACATTATAATTCACAACACTAGCAAAATGACAGTTATGAAGTAGCAATGAAATAATTTTACAGTTGGGGGTTACCTCAACATGAAGAACTGTATTAAAGGGTCACAGCATTAGGAAGGCTGAGGACCACTGGCTGAACCCATCCTTTTTATTAGGAATCAGTCCCAACACAGACACTGTACTCCTTCTTCCTGACACTACTCACCTATCAGACCTTCCCAGCTTCCCTCCATGTGCAAGGTGCTGTGTGTGAACACATGCACACACGACGTCACAGTCCAACCTTCAGGAAGACAACCTGTGGACTCTATGCTTGCTCATGCCAAGTCCTCCTAAAGAAAATCCATGCACTGAAATCTTCCAGTGTGACAGGATTAGGAAGTGAGGTCTTCAGATAACTTAAGTGAAATTTCGAGCCTTCATAAAACATGAGAGTGCTCATTTACACGTTTTCTCTTTCTTTGTATCTCTCTCTCTGCTCACCACATGAGAATATACTAAAAAGTTGGCAGTCAGCAACTCAGAAGACAGCTCTTACCAGAAGCCAACCTTCTGGGGCCCTAATCTCAGACTTGCAGCACTGTGAGTAATTTTTGTTATTTACAAGGCACTCAACTATTATACTTGCATAATAACAGCCCAAACTGACTAAGATAACAAGTAATAACATAAATGTTTATGTACCTACTAACTGCTTTGAAATGCATGTTTAACAACAATGTACAGAAAGTAAGTTTAAAAAAATTGAAAAAAAAATAGAATGAGGATACAGAAGATGAAAATATTTTGTTCAACTGTATACAATATGTTTGTGTCTTAAGTATTACAAGAGAATTAAAAAGTTTAAAAATGTTTTAAAGATTATAAAGTAGAAAAATACTGACTAGAGATGGCAGTACAGGCCTACTACTACTCATGGAGTGAAGGGGAGGATCGGGAGACCCTCACTCCAACAAACAAAAGGTTAATACATCACTGAAGAAAAATATAATTTATAAATTAGGGTGAGGGTAAGTATACAATCTCAAAAAATAACAACCATAACAACAATAAAACAAACAAAAACTACAGTAGTATAGACTGAGCCTTCCTATTCATTTTCCAAATTTTGCAAACTCCACTTATGTCTTTAAGGATATACCATGTTTCACTTTTCATATTTCGCTTTACTGTGTTTTTCCCATGTTTACTTACAAATACCCATCACTGTGTTCCTATCAGAATTCAGACACTGACATGATACTGGACAAGTGTGGAGCCTAGAAGCAATACCACAGAGCATACCTGTATATCAGGCTGTGCCTTCCAGGTTTCTGTAAGCACACTCTGTTGGTCACACAACAAAATCACGGACGGATTTCTCCAAACTCATCCCTATCATTAAGCAACATGGACACTGGAAGTGTGTGCATACCTAGTGTAACCACCTCCTCCCGAGGATGGGTTGAGCCCACTCTGTCAGACTCGCCTCCTCCCGAGGATGGGTTGAGCCCACTCTGTCAGACTCGCCTCCTCCCGAGGATGGGTTGAGCCCACTCTGTCAGACTGAGCAAAGGTGGGTGAGAAGGCCGAGGAGTCTAAGTTCGATTCTCCTCACCTGCCGTGCTGCCTCACTTGTTGATTTTCTCTGAAGTCAACTGCTATGTTGTGAGCTGCTCTATGAAACTGAATACCTCAGTCCAGAAACCTTCAAGGAACTGTCAGCTACCAACCCGGACACTTACCTAACCCAAGATCCAGTAATTCCAATATGTTTTTGTTCAAGAAGGAAAAAACCCTATGCCCACACGACAAGATTTCAAGAATGTATGTCACAGCAGCTTTATTCATAACAGTCAAAACTGGAAACGGCCTAAGAGTCCATCAATGGAAGAGAGAAACAAGCTTGGAGATAGCACACTGATAGAATGAACTCTACTGAGCGTGGGCAGGAACTATTGATCTATTATAGGGGGTGTGAACTGTACAGGATCCCTTTTATAGAACTTTTAACACGTAACTGCTAATCCCAGAAAAGCGAACTTCCTGACTTTGTGGTGACTTTCTCTAAGGAAGGGTCTGAGTTGTACAGTGTCTGTAGGCATCAAAACTCAGCTGACTGGGGGCACTTACTCAGTTGTCTGTAATTCACACTGACATGCATTCAAAGAGTCTGAGACACTGAGGAATATCTAAGGAGACAGCGTAAGGCAGAAATATAAGCAGTCTTACATAACAGTTTGCTTGTTGCTTTTTTCATTATTGGAGATGTGTTTGTAATGTCATCAAAGAGCTTGTTTACTCTTTAAACCTTTGGGGCAAAAGAGAAAGATTCTTCATGCATCTCCCTAACTCTAAGCTCCTTATGAACTATAAAAAGAGGTCATTTACTGCACAATTTTAAGAAAACACAAGGTACACGCAATCCCATTTTCAACCAGCGATTTGAAGTCTAGGAAGGAATTTACAAGCAAGTTCCTTTTCTTCTCCCACAGTGAGACCTTTCAGTCAAGAGGAGCCGGGCTCAGTGGCACAAGCCAATAATCCCAGCACTTGGGAGGCTGTGGCTGGAGCATCAGTGAGCCAACCTAACCTAAAGAAGACAGACTCAGGCTCTAAGACACTAAGAACTGAGTAAGTCACAATCGAGGTTGCTGTCGGCAGTAATAAAGAGCAGAAGGGCACAGGCCGCACCGATCCCCACTCCAGGACGAGGCACTTGGACTCTCTTTTTGCCACAGATTAGAGGACACCATGTATTCAGCTACAACAGCTGGCCTGGAGGCGGGGGATAGTATCCTTATGAAAAATCAGGCTCTGGAGTGAGTTGGGCAACTTTTGTGGGATTCAGTGTGTGCTACATTCTATTTTTGGCTACTTTTGATACTAAATGCTTTATAATATTTAGGACAATACAAGAATATGTTAATTAACTATACAGAAGCCCATACCAAACATCTTCAATGTAAAGTAAAAACTAGGCTGGGCACGGTGGAGGCTCTGTGAGTTTAAGGCCAACCTGATCTATATAGTGAATGAATTCAAGGACAGCCAGAGATATGTTGAGAGACCCTATCTCAAAAACAAAACAAAACAACAACAACAAAAATACCATGACGGGATGAGTCAGTGGTTAAAAGCACCTGCTGCTTTTCCAGAGGACCCAAGTTAAGTTCCCTGTCACCACTTCATACAGCTCACAACCACATACAACTCCAGCTCCAGGGTATCCAACACCCTCAGGGGACCCCCCCACACACACACATGCACATCCCCATAGACACACACATATACACATATATTAAAAAATACAATTAAACTTTAAAAATAAATAACTATTAAATACTGAGATGGCAAAACTGAACCTTTAAAAAAAATACATCTGAACTCTTTTGTAAAAAAAAAAAAGCCGGGCGGTGGTGGCGCACGCCTTTAATCCCAGCACTCGGGAGGCAGAGGCAGGCAGATCTCTGTGAGTTCAAGGCCAGCCTGGGCTACAGAGTGAGTTCCAGGAAAGGCGCAAAGCTACACAGAGAAACCCTGTCTCTAAAAACCAAAAAAAAAAAGAAATTTCATCAAAATTTTACCAGTTTGTTACTAAAAATACATCACTATTAGGAAATGAATTAAGGTAATTTCACTTTAAAGTTGTACCTAGAAAGTTCTATAGTGACCTGGTGTAGTAGTGTACACTTAGAATCGCAGCATTCCAGAGGCAGAGACAGGCAGATTTCTGTGAGTGTGAGGCCAGCCTGGTCTAAACAGCCAATTCCAGGACAGCCAGGATTACACAGTAAAACCCTATTTCAAAAACAAAACTAAACCATCTTTTTTGAAGGATTTCCTAACTGCTCCAAGCCCAGAATTAACAACCTCTTTTTCATACTCCAAAAAACAGTACAATATACTCCGTTACACTTTGTGAGATTCTGTTATTCTTTAAAGCCCCTCACTACCTAGTGCTGTGAAGTTATTAACTATCTGCCTCTCCAAAGTTTTGCCCGTGTTTAACACATAATGAACTATTAGCTATAATTTTTAAATTTTTCCATCCAAGACATTTACCTATCCCTAGGGGAAAAAATATATACATATATGTGTGTGTGTATGTGTGTGTGTGTGTGTGTGTGTGTGTGTGTCTACAGTAACAACCAATTAATAGTCAACTAACAAGTACTTTTAATGACTCAGCATACATCTAATGGAAACTAAACTTAAGGAAGCTCTAATGTTCTACAAACAAATATGAAAGTGTAAGTTAAGTACAGAATGTTGGGGGTTTTTTTTGTTTTTTTTTTACCATGGAGAATTCAATAATTATTGTTTTGTCTGTTTTCCACAAATGAGCCAAACAAATGAGGTTAAAAAAAAAAAAGTAGGCTGTATGGAGGTTAGGTCCTCCTAACTACAAAATAATTATATGAGGCCGTTTCACTGTTTGCAGTCCACTGAATGTGGGTCCACAGAAAACAACTGCAAGCCATTTGTGGAGCTAGCCATGACTGGGAAAGGCCCACTCCTCTGTGGATTCATTCTAAATGAGGAAACTTATGCACAAATAGATATAAGTAGCATGTTGGTGGTTAGAGATTTGTGAGACAACGTATTAATCAGATTTGGGGAAGAGTACTTGGAAGTAAACAGTCTCAGCTGATTTATTAAATAAATCAGACTCAGACCTTTCATTTAACCTAAAGAAAAAGAAACCATGTATAGTGACAGAGGCCCGAGGTCCCAGCACGTGGCAGGCTGAGGCAGAAGAATCTTGAGCCTCGACCTGTCTTGACAGACAGAGAAAACAGGTGAGGAAAGAAAGAAAAGCAAGACAAGAAAAAGATATGCAATTTCATATGAAACCAGCAAGAACTTGAGTTTTCATCTGGTCAGATGAAAGCCCACTTCTGAGCCGGTTCACCACACTCAACAGTTAGTGTCTAAATATCCAGCATAGCTCCAACAATCTGATGATGATTTCCAATGTTTATCATACCACTGGTCATTCATTACCCATTACTGGATCACAAACACAATTTGCTAAAAATTAAGTGGGAGATTATATAAAATACAAAAGTACAACACACATATAAGGGAGAGTGTGGTTTTCATTTCCTGAAAGTTCTGATTAAATTTTGACAATAAAATATCTATTTCTAAGTATGGGCTGAAAATGCAATCTGGTAGTTACCCTTTTCTATAATTCCTAGACGAGTACTTTCTCCCCCCAAAGCTGCATAACTTAGGAACTCCTCACTGCAATTACAAAACCAAGTACAGATTATCATAGCTGAAGCTCCAAATCAAACTGCTGACTCAACATCCACGGTCCACTACAAGCTCACTTGAACACGTGTACATCACTTTCTATCTGTAAACGAGAACGGTAGAACCTGCCAAGTGGTAGAAAACCATCATACATAAAGTCCTTAGTCGAAGTTTACAGAACAAATCGAAGGAGTAACACCCGCGGAAATGGACACCAAGAAGAGCTGGAGGTGTATAGCCCACTGGTAGAGGACTTGCTCAACATAAGCTAAGTCCTAATGTTCAACAGCATCAAGACAAACAAGGAGCCGGAGAGACGGCTCTCATGGTAAGCACTGCTTACTCTTCCAGAGGAACTGAGCACCCATATTGGGTGACCCACAACCTCCTATAACTCCAGCTCCAGCAAACTGCCTTCTTGGGTCCTCCACAGGCACACTCGCGCACACACACTGGGCAAATATTCACACAGACACACAGGTGCTCGTGAATAAAAGCAACAACAACAAAAAATTTTTTTAAAGAAAACATTTTAAGGGGGGGATCTTTGGTATTTTATTTTAAAGGTGAGCCTTTTAATTTTGTATCCTTCTGTCTTCTTTGAATTTATAATGCATATGTAAAGTACATACTCCAAATGTAATGTTTTAAAGTTCATAACCTAATTACTCTTTATTAAAAAAAAAAAACAGGAAGTATCAAGGCAGTGATTATGGCCCTTTTGTTTTTGTTCTCCATTTCTGTGTTTTATAAAACATGTTGTCTTTCTAAAAGAAAACGACTTGCTCAGAAGGGGGGAGGGGCAAAAAAAGTAAAGTCCAGCGTTTAGGAATCTGTGCCTCTTTGGAGATTTTTTCTTGCCAAAGACTTCTTAACTAAATCCCCACTCAAACAACCTATCATCTTTGTCTCTAAGAAAACGAGCTAGCTGAGACAAGGTAAATACACAATGGTGGCCTGCGGAACTTGAAAGCCGCTCTTTCTTCCCTTATCCTAAGGCTCACAATACCCTTATCACTATTGTCTCGGACAGGCCGGTAGCAGTCTTTCCCAACAGACTGTAAACGTCTTAGCAAAGGTGGAATTCCACAAACTCCATCCGTCTTGCGTTGTGTTACTAAGAATAGGGCAGACTCTTAAACACTTGTTGAGTTACCGGACACTTCTCTTGGCTCGGGCTGTCTTCAGGAGGCACAACCGTGTCAAACAAAACGAGCACACAAACGACAAAGCTATTCTAAAGCGACTCCAATCTAACTTGTCTCACAACACACTCCGAACTGAAAAAGTTTTAAGTATGTCCATATCCAGGGTCAACCACGACACGGAGTTTACCTAAGTTGAAGCACCACGGTTGCAATCGCCAAAGAGTGGATTCACACTCCCCTTCCCCTTTCCACGCCCCCACCAACTCAGGCACGAACTTCAGGTCTCAGGGTAAGGTGTAAAAAGAACACCAGCCAAGCCCCTACTTGTCCCGCTGCAACCTGTAACTCTTTTTGGTAGTCCGATCTCCCGCCCTCCACTCCCAAACCCGTAAAAGACAATTCCAAAGTCTCCCACCTGCTGCAAAGTGCAGGGGAGAAGACTTTCGGCCGGCCATGTCCTTCGCATTCACGTTCGCTGCGTCCACCAACCTCTTCACCCGGGACACGTCCCCATTGCGACAGGCCTCCAGCAGCTCCCGCAGGGCCCCACTTACGGCTGGGACCCCCGGGCCCAGGCCCGCCGCCCCGGGTCCCAAAGTCGCTGTGGAGCCAACTCCGGCCGCCTCGGGGCTCTCCGCTAAGCTCGAGCCAGGGGAGGACGGCGAGGAAGACGAAGAAGAAGTCGGGGAAGAAGTGGACGACGCGGAGTTGTTACCGCCACCGCCGGCTGGGCTGGGAGCCACTCCGACGGCGGCGGCGGCGGCGGAAGCTGCCGGGACCGCGGCCGTAGCTGCCACCGTGCAGACGGCGCCGTCCACCGGGTCGGGAGATCGCGGCCTGTCGGGCGGGTCCCGGCTGCCATCCCCCTCTGGCAGCGCCAGGCCGTGCCGCGGGGAGGCGAAGGGCGCCAGGCCGCCGGCCGTGGGCGAGGCCGGGGTGGGTCCCGGGGCCAGGCCGGGGCTGAGCGGCGGGGGAGGTGGCGGTGGCGGCGCCGAAGCCCCTGGGGCGGGCTGGAGCTGTTGTTGATGATGGTGGTGATGATGCTGAGAGCGACGCGACGCCGCCATCTTCCCACTCCCCCACTGCTGTCACTGCGGCAACGGCGCCACCGCCCGCCCTCACTTCCGGCTTTTGGGCCAATCAGAACCGAGCATACCGGAAATGATTCTTGCCGAAGAGGGTGGAGCCCGAGAGAAGAAGGGAAGTATTGGGAGTTCAGAGACCAGCCAGCCTGGGGGCGTGGCTTTGTAGGAGGGAGGCGGGCTTTTGTGACGCCCTGGCGGGCTGGCTTGGCCGATTTGAAAGCTATGTGGAGCCACTTTCCTGCCGGAGGAAGTTCCTCCTAACTTCACCTTCTGCGGGATTGCTTTGGCCTGAGGAAAAGGTGTCCGCCCAGTCCCCGCTTCTTGAAGCAGATATTGAAGTGTAACTTGATGCCAGCACCCATCCCATGTCCTCGCCTGAAAAATGGAACTAAGAGTACCCACCTCACAAAATTGTTGGCGGGGATTAAGTGAGCTAAAGCATGCAAAGCGCTCCGAAGCATACATAACTCTAAGTAGCACTTTGGGAATTTTTAAAAATGCAGGGTTAGATCTCCCTACACCCCTGTTATTCGCGTCGGTCTCTTTCTGATACAGGACAGGCAAGACGAATAAGGGCACTTTTATATTCTATAAGGGTACATTTGTACCTAATACTGTAGAAAGGAATTCGTACACGTACACGTTGTCAATAGCTCGATTTGTTTGTTTTAACTCGGGGTGCCTTGAGAGGAATGCCAGGCTCAGCGGCTATGGGAGTATGAAAACTTAGCAAACCTAACTCGACAGAGACTAAGGAGGGGCAGGTGCAAGCAGTGAGAAAAGAGCACCAGCCACGACTCTCAGAGAGCAGGCTGACCACCTTACCAGAGAGACAGGGCCAAACTCTGGGATGATTGACATTCCTTGTTCCCGTTTGCTAGCTGGGAAATGATGAGTAAAGCAGCTCTCTAAAATGTTAATCCTGTCTTCTCAGATTACAGGCCCTCTGAAGGAAGCAGTTCAAAGATTCATCCATTCTCTACTTGTTGGTTGCTCCAACGCTGATAGTCTGGCGAGAGTTTTCCCTGGAAATTTTCTCACTCTGTGACTTTGCTGGATCCCAATTTTAAATGGTGATTCAGGTAATCACAATTGAAATTCAAGCTCTGCCATTTCCTGATATGTATGTACATTCAAGCAAGTTACTTAACGAAACATTCTGCCAGTTTCCCTTTTGCAAGACCAACAAATTTGATTAAATTTTAATTAAAATTAAGATTTTTTTCTTATTCTATCTTTGTACTTTTATTTCCCATTTTAATTTTAACTAATTGTGAAAATGTTTCTTTTTCGTTTTTTTGTTTGTTTTTAAGTTTGGCCCTTTCCCCCTCCATTTCTCTCCACTTCCCTCTTCTCTCCCAAACTAAGATTAAAAACCTGAATTCTGTCTATAACGCACCACTAAGGTGCCATTTTCTAGAGCTGTTTTCTTCTCTACACTTCCTATTACTGTAGATTTTGTGTGGTATCAAGAGATATACCCATGAATGAGATAATTTCAGTGAGGTCTCTGCTTCATTCCAATTGTTCAATAGTGAAATAGGCATTGTGGAAGTACACACTAATAGCATTATTCTAACAGAGTGGACACATGAAGAGTCTTTCCCAAGGAAAAAAAACCAAGATGGATCAAGCAGAATATTAAGCCAATGATTGTTTCAAGTGTTCATTATGAAATATAATTAGCATAATGTTAATATTCTCATTTCAATGAATGGGTGAATTTTGGCATATCAACTGAATACAATAAGATTAGGAACATGAGTGGCGTTTGGTTTTCATCGACTCTAGGACTACAGGTTATAAGTGTAACATTATCTTATGTCTTATACATTTGTGCCCTTTTCTACAGTGACATTTGACAAAGGGTAAGGCTATAGCAGAGAACACAGTGAAACTAAAATCGGGCCACAACATATGTTCTCATAGTTTTGACTCTTTTTCTGTGCACAAATGGTATGACATGTGACAATCTAATTCATAAATCTTTATACATTTCAAGAAACACGTTCAGGTTCCCTCAAACAAAAATGTCAATGGACAAAACTTAAATTTACAATAAACTCAGAAAATATATTTTATTGACTATGAACATACTGCCCTGCCTTAAATTCCTTATCCAGAATCCAAAAAATGTAATCAGTCTCCCCTCCAAAAAAAAATTGTACCCAAAGCATTTCTGAACAGTGAAATCCATAATCCAACTTGTAAAAAGGTATGTCAACAGTGTTATTTGGATGAATGAAGCAAGAAGTGGTAATTGGGTCACTCTTTGGATGTTCTACAACTCTGCAACAGGCATCCACTATGGATTGATTACTACAAACCTGGAGATACAGAAAGACCCACTTACCCAAGGTTTTGTATTTATTTTTCAATCCATGACCACATGGTTTCTCATGAAGGAAACAGAGCAAGGGATGGAACTCTATTTGTTATGATGATCACCAACACCAACGGAATAGGTTCCCTTTTCATCATCAAAATTTGGAAAATTCTTATGATGACTATAGAGCAGAATGCTAGGTCAGCATTGTTCTCTTGAGTCTTCTTAACATGGAGTATTTGGGAGTGGAGGTGAATCACCACAATGTATCAGAAATCAATTGTCCTTCTGCCCCTTGAGTGTTCTCTGAAAGGGAAACATAAAGAATGTTTCATCTCATCATCCCCCGATGGACATTTACTCATATATTGCAGAAAGAAGTAATGGTCAAACTATTTTAAAATGCATTTATTTTGTCTGCTTATCAGAGCAAAATAAATAAAGTCTCTGCTGGATAGCATGAAAAGACTGAATTGCCTGAAACTGATCATAATACATTCTGAAAATGCATTCAGTCAATTGGAAATAGCTTTTTTCATCCTCAGTGGAGAGTAGCAAAGGTGCTTAACATTAAGTATTTATAAAGTGTATGGGCTCAGAAGGACTAATGTTGAGTTCTAGACAGGAAAGGGCAGCTATCACTACTTAATCTGTGGTTGTGCACAGGTCCATGAGGGATAGATCCATCATACTAGATACTAGAGGGATACACTGTGCTAGAGAAAGCAAAACCTAGAATCTAACAAACAAAAGAATTGCATCTCTAACAATTATTAGTCAGCTAGCCTGGGTAGATACATTTCAACCTATGAACCTGACTTTACTGGAGTCTTGTCATGAGGATTCCTTGTCATAGGAAAAAGCCCTATTTTTTGTAAGTACTCCTTGAATGTTAGTTCTGTTCTCTTATGTGGCAAACATAAAATTAACAGGACATACAGCCACTATTAATAACTTTCTCCTCTCAACTTCTTTTATGATGAAGATAATAATTAGGAGCAAATATCTACCATTTCACATGTAACAGAATTCTTTTTGTTTGTTTGTTTGTTTTTTCAAGACAGGGTTTCTCTGTGTAGTTTTGGTGCCTGTCCTGGATCTTGCTCTCTAGACCAAGCTGGCCTTGAACTCACAGAGATCCACCTGGCTCTGCCCCCCGAGTGCTGGCATTAAAGGTGTGCATTACTACCACCCGGCTCCAGAATTCTTAAAGATTGATTTGTTTGTTTGATTAATTCAGAAGTCCCTCCAATCTCCAAAAATTGAGAATCACAGTAAAGTAGCGTTTTATCATTCTCAAAAATATTTACACAAAAATCATGTCCAACTGATTTAAAAATACAAGCATACATTTCCTAGGCCATTCTATTGACAGAGAAAAATCTGCTAACTAAAAACAAACAAACAAACAAACAAACAAAAACCTCTGTTTCTGGAATGTTATGATATCTGCTTTTCTCCATGGTAATTACGTGAACTCTCTTTGAAGGTTACACCATCATAAATAAGCATGAGTTCCATGTTTCTGTCTCAGTCATACTTGGCTTGATTATTCTATTCATACATTTCCAATTGATCTGCCCCACATATGAGTTCATTAGTAGTATTTCAGATCTATTAAGTCCAATTATTCTTTGATGTCCTGTATAATGCTTCCTTGGCAAATCCGCCAGCACGAGGCAGAGCTATAACTTAATCAAAGCAGCGTCATTTTCTCACCTTAGTCTTAGAAAAATATGTCATTCTTACATCAGAAATGCCCATGGTGCCATTGGCCCAGATATCTCCATACAGGTGTTACATTCTCATAGCTAAAGTTCCAACCAGACATCTATGTGAGTCATAATGACAAAGGTGACCAACAGTTGCCATGGCAGCCATCATACTGAATGAATTGTGTCAGACGAGGTTTGTTAAAAAAACAAAAACTTCCTATGAGACAAGAAAAGGACAGGACAGTAATTCAAAGCTGACATATCTAACTTGAAGTTGCTTTATATAAAAGATAACTTCCTTTAAGTACCAAGGGCACTTGATGCTATAGAAGTTAAGAATGTGGATTCTACATGTCAAATGCATGTCAAATATGCATCCTGACTTTGTCACATTGAGGATTAATGCATTGGCTACCCTACAGTTTTGGGGGATGCATGTGCATGTATGTGCACACATGTGTGAAGACCAGAGAATAACCGTAGACATCCTTCCCCAGGTGCCGTTCATCTAGTCTTTAACTGAAAGACAGGATCTTACCTCCCGGAACTTGCCAAATAGACTAAGCAGGCTAGCCAACGAGTCCCAGGGGTCTGCCCATCTCTTTCTCCCAGCTCTAAGATAACAAGCACATGCCACCATACCCAGAGCCAATTTAAAAAAAAAAAAAAAAAAAAAAAAAAAAAAAAAAAAAAAAAAAACATGGGTTCTGAGACTCAAACTTGCAAGGGAAGTATTGTGCCAAATGAGCTGTAGCCATAGCCCCTGCCAACATACATTTGAACAGAATGGTTAAAAACTTGTTTACTCTACTTAAATGTTTTCGAACTAAAAATACTCCTTTCCTTATGAATGGTTTTTCCTCAGAAGTAATTAGAATACACATGTGTACTCCATTAAAGACTATCTCATGCAATATACACAACACACACACACACACACACAGCTTGTATAGCATTGACAAAAAAAACAGAACTGCTTTTTGATAAAAATCAATGAATGAAAATTATTTTAGTTAAGTGATAAGTATGTGCAATTTCTTGTACCAACTTGTCCCTATATCTTATCTGTGGATATTTCTTTTGGTGTTCAATTGTTTACCATAAAATATTCAGGATGAGTCATATACATATAATATATACAATACATAATATTATATAACACACACACACACACACACATATATATATATAAAATCCCTGGAAGTCATAAGCATATTTAGAAAAGTTCCCAATGGTTCCGGAATGCATTGGTAAGGAATGCATGCACAATGATATAATGACATGTGCAACTTTAGAGATAGTCACTCAGGATAGAGCTGATGCAACTGCAAAACAATAGACTAAGAGATGTACCCAGGAAACCCAACCTTCCCAGTTAGAGCATCAGGACATCCACAACACCAAGATGATTAGTGGCTCCCACTGCAAACCTAACAAAGCTAACCAGACAGAGAATAAGGAGGGAGAAGTCAGTGCAGGAGGTGATGGAAGGACACCAGTCATGAATCTAAGAGGTCGGGCTGACCACCCGAGCAGAGAGACAGGACGGAAGCGTGGGATGACTGAGAGGGAAGGAAGACCGATGCAGAGAATGGCTGAAGCATATGCCTACACATAGAGGATGAGAGGGGCCCTAGAGAGCAGGTTGGAGGAAGCACAAACAATACCAGCTAGCAAAAGAGAAGCCAACTACCAATAGTAGATATGATTTTGTCAATGAATGTTGGCACCAAGGGAAGGAAAGGACTGTAGTAACAATGGAAAGGAGTGATGCCAAGACAGGACTTTTGGTTTATGGTTATATGTTTACTTTGTAATATTTTTATAGTTTATGTTTTATTAACAAATAGATCCTACTTGTGTTATTTTGCATAGAATGATATTTGCTCTGTTTTTTGATCTTCTATTAAAGCAGTTGAAATATGGTAATTCATTCTGTCCCATTTCAAGCACTTAGAATATCATATTCTCCTCTACTCTCTTTTTGTATGTTAAGTCTATTGGTCTATGAATTCATATAAATATGGATCACCCCATATAAAGTATATACAATTTGGAGCCCAGGGGTGGTAGCACATTAACTCAGCACTCAAGAAGTAGAGGCAGGTGGATCTCTTTGAGTTCAAGGATAGCCTGGCCTACATAACTAGTTCCAAGTTAGTCAAGGCTACATAATTGAAACCCTGTCTCAAAAAAAAAGTATATATGCTTTGGGATGGGGAGATGGGTTAGTGTTTAAAATACTTGCTGTACAGACTTTAGGATGGGAGTTCAGATCTTCAGAACCCAGGTAAATACTGAGTGGATGTAGTGGCCCACCTGTAAGTTCAGAGCTTGGAATGTGGAGATAGGGGATATGGAAAGCTAATTAGCTAGACTGGCCATATTGGGCAGTTTTGGGTTCAATCAAGAAGCTTTTTCTCAACCAATAAGACAAAAGACAATGGAGGAAGACTCCCAAAGTCAACTTCGGGCTCTCGCATGTACATCTGCACACATATAAATACATACACATCCACACACGCATACAAATAAAATACATACTTTGGAAGAGTTCAGCATGTTCAGAGCTGTGCAACAGTTGCTGCAATCAATATAAAACTTTTCCAGCACACCAAGAAGAAAATGCATGTCAATTATGAGCACTCAGAGAGGTTTTTAAGATGGAAAAAAAATTTAATGTGTCTTTATGGCAATGAGAAATGTCTAGAAATGTAGAAGAGGATGTTCGTAATGTAGGAGCAAGGGAGGGAAGTCATAAAGCTAGTATGTCCTTGGTAGCACTGTACTACTAATGGCCATTCCTCTCCAAAATGCAAGTCTGGGTAACTCTACCACAAAAAAAGAAGTGTGAGTAGCTGATATGCAGGCAATAGAAACATGAAATGAATAGTGAAACATCCTTAGAAACATCGGGTTCAACAACTTCACTAGAGGCAGCCATTAGTATTCAGTGTGATATTCTTCCTCTTCTGTTATGAATATTTACTTATATTCCTCTTTGCTTCCTTCCCTCTCTTATCACTGTACCCTAGAAAAAGCATGTATTAGTAATCCTTACCTTAGTATCATAGTATTGAAGGTATGACAAAAGAAGACACCCTGATATGCCCATTGAATTTCTTGTGAAGTGATAAGTTCATTTGCATCAGAGTTATTAGAAGAAGAACATCTGATATAGCCTTGCAAGCGAGTAACGCATATACTGAACTAAGGTAAGGTTTGGACAACTAATTGTTTCCTTCGAATATTTGACAAAAGAAGAGTGAGGAGAAAACTAATTAGAAACCCTTTAGAAATCAAAGTTATGTCCTTTTATTTTTTTTTCAAGACACATGCTCTCACAAAGGAAGAGTACAAATCTGCAGTCATCTCTCCCAGGAAACCTGAAAACTTATTCTAAAGAAATAATTCTGCAAGGGAAAATGCTATTGCAGATAAATGTTTATAGAGGCGAGAAGCTGGAAGCAAAATAAAAAACAATCAGACACACACTATTTAAGACATTCCCTTTGTTAGAAATCATAAAGTCCTATTCAAATAACAAATTGGGGAGTCTGTAAAGACGTGGGAAAGCATTTACAAAAGAATTTCAAGGTTGGAGGATATATTGTTCATCTTGAGGCATGGACAGAAAAGGGGAAGACCAGGCTTTGGTGTCTCATCTTCGCCTGAGTCCTGGTTAATTCTCTTGCCTATCTTTTGACTTCAGCAGACTAGCTGAGACTCATGTCCCCCTCTATCAGTACGTCTAATAATTGCTGAGTTAAGACTTGTGAGTTAATATAAAGAAAAAGGTGGAGCTTTCAAATTCTACTCATTTCTGTCTTTATTTTATTAATAAAAATAGATACAAAATAATGCACATAGCATTATAACTATATAGACTATTGTAATTGATTGTTAATTTTTCTTACTGGCCCCTTATAATTCATGCCCTCTGACCCTATTTAAAGGAGCAAAAGGAGCCGGGTGGTGGTGGCGCACGCCTTTAATCCCAGCACTCAGGAGGCAGAGCCAGGCGGATCTCTGTGAGTTCGAGGCCAGCCTGGGCTACCAAGTGAGTTCAAGGAAAGGCGCAAAGCTACACAGAGAAACCCTGTCTCAAAAAACCAAAAAAAAAAAAAAAAAAAAAAAAAAAGGAGCAAAAGGAAGAAACAATAATTGTGAAAAAGGAAATTCAACAGTGCATAAAACCTGTATTAAACCTAAAACCTCAAACTTAGTTGAATTGAAAAAGTCGGGATCAAACCGCAGAGCAGACAGTGACCTGTAAGGCTAAATGCATTGTGTGCCCTAAAATTCGTATGTGGAGACCCTCCTTTGTAGATAAGGTCTTTGCAAGTAGCATCCATAGCCTAGCTACTATAGGATGGTGTGGCATGTCGTTGGGGAGATTCATAGAGACCATACCCGAAGGCAGATGTTGGTCAAATATAAAATGGGCAACAGGGGAGGGAGGCTAACAAGGGACTGACGGCAGACACATTTACTGGCAGAGATGATAATAGAAGAAATGAGCTTATTGACAGGAAGGGTCCACAATGCTCCATGGTCTGTGGCCCTGGCTGTACCTTTTGCATTTACTCTTCCCAAATTATCCTTTTCACCATGCTGCTGGAGCCCAGTGGTGATTAGCTGGACAGGAAACTCACCTGGGCTTCAGTGATGACAGACTGGACAAGTGACCCCTCAGACGCTCGGTAGCCTTGCCACAGTGCCCATCAGAAGATTCAGAACAGCTAGCTGGACCAAGAGCACCTGTCTTCTCTGTCTTCTCCGCATGCTCCTTTGACATCCTGTTTACAGGGAGGGAGATTTTTATTGGCTAGGTGGTGTAAACACTGGCATCCTAACTGACTTTTGTTCCTTGTGAGACCAGTGTTCCACAGAACAACTGACCTATCCTATGAGGAGGAAGCAGGTTCTCTTAGCAGATAGTACTAGCCATAGTTCCCAAAGTCCGTTAGATAGCTCTTAGCAGGACACTCCAGTCTGGACCTGCATAGCCCTCTTCCATTGCTCCTGTGGTTTGACTGGACCCTTGTGAACAATGCATCTGAAGTCCTACTGTTTGTGAGTTCACTGGATAGATATGAAGTCAGTAGGGTGGGGCCTTCAGTATGAGATCAGTGCCCTGAGGGAAAGACCCATTAGAGAGAGTCCCCTGCCTGCCTCCTCTGCCTTCTTGCCATCTTTGCTATATCCTGCGAACACACACAGGAGAAGATGGTCTTCTTAAGCCAGGACAAAGGTCCTCACCAGAATCTGACTGTGTTGTCACACTGACCCTAGATTTCTAATGTCGCCAGATGCGGTAACACCTGCCTATAATTTCAATACTAGAAAGCTGAAGCAGGATAACCGTAATTCAGTCCCTTATTCCCCTAGGAAAACCACTATACTAGATTTTTTATGAAAATTACATCCTTGGTGTGGCATATACCCTCAATCCCAGCACTTGGGAGGCAGAGGCAAGTGGATCTCTGTGAGTTCCCAACCTGCTTGGTCGACAGAGGGAGTTCCAGGCAGCATGCACTACATAGTAAGACCCTGTTTTGAAAACAAACAAACAAGAGCAAACAAAAGGTAATTTTTATCTTACTTTTCTACCAAGTAATATAAGGAAGAGAGTGAGTGATGTGGACTGATTCCCCACCACATCCATGCACTGAAATTTTGCATGATGATATTTGAAGATGAGGCCTTTGAGATACAATTAGATCAAAGAGGTTCCTTATATGAGATTAATGTTCTTATAAAAAAGGATATTCTCATTCATCCCCCATCTCTTCCCATTTCTACCCTTTTCCCCATCATGAGAATACATAATAAGATGTTGGCCTGTCTGCAATCTTGACAGCAAACTAACATCTTGATCCCAGACCCTCCTCAGACTCTAGAATCATGAGAAGATAAATGTGTCTGTTACCTAGTCCTTTGTTCTAGCAGCCTGAACCAATTTCCACAGTAGAAGGGGGACAGAATTTAGGAAGTGACGGAAAAGAGCATCAAGCTTGCTGTTGGAAAGTCTCCGTATTGCATATGGACGACTTCAGGATTTGGCATTTCACTCAGCAGCAATGCTTCAAGGGTGGAGCCATAGACTATTAGAGACTGGAGAAAAATAGGAATATCAGACAGAGGAAAATCACTGGTAATGGAATCCAATCATCTCAGCAGGGCCCCTGAAGCACCCACAATGTGCCCCAGAAAAGAAGTTAATTCCAATCGTTTATCTTACTCACAGGGAGACCATTTCAAACATTTGTTATGCTCTCAGAGAACCAAAAGAGAGTGGTTTTCATCCCTTACCTCTCCTTCCTCCGTGCATTAATCTTGGAAGCATCGGAATCTAAGGCTACTGTATTAGACTCCTCAGAAGAATAGAACATATATCCATACCCATGTGTGGATGTATGTGTCAATACACATATGTACACATATATGCGTCATGAAGAGACTGTGAAGCCCCCCAATCTACCCCCTACAAAACTGGAGAACAAACAAACTTGGTCATGTGACTCAGGTCAAGTTCAAACCTTAAAGGTGAGGCCAGTGGTGAAAATCCTGGTGTGAGTCCAAAAGTCTGAGACCTAGCATCTCTGATATTGATGGGCAGGAAACATGGATGTCTCAGCTCAAGCAGAAAGAGTAGATTTGTCCTTTTGTTCTAGTCAACAGATGGGATGACAGAAACAGCCTCATAGACTTACCCAGAAATAATGTCTCACCAGCTATTTTAGAATCCCTTAGCTAAGTCATGTGGACACACAAAATTAACTCTTGAGGCCTCTAGGCATGTTGAAAAGAGTAGGGAGAGGGGTTAAATATGTACAACTCTCCTACTTTGAAGGCTTCATGAAGCCACGTATCCACCATAGTAGTGCTTGTATTATTTTGCGTAACACTAAAAACATTGGAGACAGTCCATAAATATGAGCCAGGTACATATATCATGAAGTATCATCATTGATACTCCCCCAACTCATTCTCCATGGGGAGGTAACGACATTCTAGACATTGAAACAGTTGTTCTCTGATTGCTTCTGAAAACAGACAGTCCCTACCGGTTGGATGTTTTATATGGGCAGAGTGCCCAGAATCCTACCATCAACCCCTAGAGAGAGCTTCATGTCAACTCAAGAGCACCCAAACACAAGGTTATGAATAACAGTAATTGGTATCTTTATAAGGTACCATCTCATTCCTTAACTTGCTTGGCACATTTGGACATCTGCCAAGCTGTTACTGCAATGTCGATTGGATTTATACCTCAAGTGTACTTACACTTCATGAAGGGATCTATTCCATTATCACAGAATGTTATATTGGATTCCCTTTCTAGCTATTCAGGAAAAAAGCAAGAAAGAAAATGGATAAAAAGTGACTAATGTGGGTAATTATCTTTACAATCCTCGCCAAATACAGTACTCTCAAAATTCTTTTTATTCTTTTACTTTTTGGCCCTCTGAGAAACAAAACCCTGGGGAAATTTTAACTTATTGAAAATCTATAGACTTCAGCCAACCCTTCCTAAAGAGCAAGAGAATCATTATGGCTTTTCTGAAGCACAAGAAAGAGGTGTTTAACTTTAATTATACCAAGCTTTTATTGATTTGGCTGGCTTAATATCTTAAGCCTCAATTAACATTGGAGAACTTATAATCATCATCATTCAGACTTGGAGGGGTGGAGGAGTTGAGAAGAAGAGCAGCTACTAAGGATGGGAAAACTCTAGTGACAGTTATGTGAGTAAAGATAGGGGGCCGACGGCTCTGGCTGTTGAGTGCACTCGGGCACTTACTGATCAAACAAATAAAAAGCAGATGTAAAGCATCCCAAAACAAGAGTTTGTTAAAGAACGTCTTCCAAGGGTATATTGCAATAATAATACTGATACTGGGAGCATCCATTTGCTGAGTTCGTACTACACGGTTCCCCCTTGTTTTTAATGATTTGGAAGTCTGTGTCTTATTTTCCTTCTCTTTGACTGCTTGGCTTCTAGATAGTCACTCTGTGTCACTGAGTCATCTACAGAGATGCCTAGTGTCTCAGGAAACAAGTCTGTAAACAAGAAAGCAGTTGGAGTGTTTGTTGGCAACACACCTACCATTCATTGCCCTTTGAAACAGAGGCATTGGCCTGTGACAAGGAGATATGGCCATATGTTTATATTCAAGTTGTGACTCATTTCTTCCAGTTGCTAAGTGCTTAAGAAGCAGATTTTTCTAGGTCCCTCCTTTCCAAATCCTCTCCAGGACTCCTGTGGCTCAAGGAATTTATCTTTTTTCACAGCTGCTGCCTGCCAGCAAATGGGAAGGGTCAGATTCCACTGCCCTGTGATGTTAAGAAGGCCTTGTCTGTCTGTCTTGGATCCCTCTTGCTGTGTGGCATTGCTCGTGGTCTCTGCCTGGGAATCACCATTGGCTGATGGGTTCATTTTAGTGTAATTATCCAATTTGGATAGTAAAATGGAAGCATTACATAAAGATCGTTAGAGAAACTATGTCAGCCATCCCTCCTCTTGATATGTTCCCATATTTAACATTCTCCGAAGTAGTGATTAGGATATTTAAAGAGACAAATTCTGTAGGAGTATTTATTTCTGAAATTGGTGCTTTTGTTGAACTCATGGTAGAGCTTTTCTAAATCAAATGAAAATTACAAGTGATCTTAGAAACTATGTTGCCCAAATTATCTTATAGCCGACAGAATCCATCCTGTCATTTAGTAGTGATCTATATTAGAACCTCAGTCCAGAAATAACCTAACATCTCTAGCCAACTCTTTTATCCTTTAGAACTCTTTTATAAACGTTTTTTTCATGTGAGTGATTTGTCTACATGTATGTCTGTGCACCCAGATGCTTGCCTGGCGCCTGAGGATGTGGCGAGACTCCATGTGGGCACTGGGAATCAAACCTGGGCCCTTTGCTAGAACAACAAATGCTTTTAACCACTGAGCCAACTCTCCTGCCCTATTTTAAGTCACAAATAACCAACATTTTTTTTTTTTTTTCAAGACAGGGTTTCTCTGTGTAACAGCCCTGGCTGTCCTGGAACTCTCTTTGTAGATTAGGCTACCTTTAATCAACATCTTAGTACTACACGCACCCTTAAACTTTTTGAAGGAAAAATGCTATATACTATACCAGTGTCTTGACTCAAAGCTTTTTGTGACTTTGAGAGCAAAATCTTTAAAAACTTTTCACATGCCACTTGAACAAATTGAACACTATAAAACAAAGAAGTCTTCTACTGTCTCTTGAAGACTGCTGGAAAAAAATTAGAAAATTGAGAAACTGCCTCAAAGGCATATTTAAACAACCCTTCACTGTAAAATAATATTACGAAGGAATCTTATAAAATGTCTCTCAACATCTGCTTGGGTGTTGTCTACCTTCTCACCATGTTAGAGCCCCAATAAAGACTCTTTAAGAAAACTCCTCTGAGCCGGGCGGTGGTGGCGCACGCCTTTAATCCCAGCACTCAGGAGGCAGAGCCAGGAGGATCTCTGTGAGTTTGAGGCCAGCCTGGACTACCAAGCGAGTTCCAGGAAAGGCACAAAGCCACACAGAGAAACCCTGTCTCGAAAAACCAAAAAAAAAAAGAAAACTCCTCTGAGACTGCACAGTAGCACATGCCTTGCATTCGGGGGGGGGGGGGGGGGGGGGGGGGGGGCGGGGGACGGGACAGAAGCAGGTGGATCTCTGTGAGTTTGAGACCAGCCTGGTCTACAGAGTGAAACCTTACCTTGAAAAAAACAAAAAAACTTCTGATCAAGAGATCTGGCCTGGATGGAGAGTTATTTAACATTCCAGTTGGGCCAGGCCAAATCACCTGGACAAGGTACCATCCCCAGGAAGGTGGGCTCACTTTAAGCCATGCTAAAAAGATAGATGGAATAATTGTTTTTTTTCTTCAATGAAGTACTGTACATTTTCTCCCTCAAATCCCAGCCCTCTAGTGCAGCCTCCACCAGCCTCCATGAGGTTCATCTGGGGCTGCCCACCTTTCTGAGGTCCGAACCAAAAAGGCACAACATTTTGACTCCTTTCTTTCTCTTTCTTTCTTTCTTTCTTTCTTTCTTTCTTTCTTTCTTTCTTTCTTTCTTTCTTTCTTTCTTTCTTTCTTCCTTCCTTCCTTTCCTTCCTTTCCTTCCTTTCCTTCCTTCCTTCCTTCCTTCCTTCCTTCCTCCCTCCCTCCCTCCCTCCCTCCCCCCTTTCTTTCTCTCTTTCTTCCTTCTTTCCTTCCTTCCTTCCTTCCTTCCTTTCTTTCTTTCCTCCTTTCTTTCTTCTAAATGTCTCTTCCTTTTCAATGCTAGCTAGAACCCAAGTTATATTTTTATGATACTCTGGCCTTCTTTCTAAAGCTCCGCTCCCAGCCCTGTGGCTGTTCATTCATCTGTCTGATTTCCATGGCTGCTTAAATGGCATGGTCCCCCCCACCCTTCTTTCCTCTATTCTCTTCCAGCAATTGCTGAGATTTACAGCTTGCCTGCCCTGGGGGTTTTTCATTTAAACGATAATAAAATTGTCCTTGAGCCTCTGTTTGAGTCAATTCTTAAATTCTTTTATTAATGAGACTAAGAACTCCAAGTAGAGACTCTGATTTCCCAGTATCAGCTGCATGTTTATGGATGGCTGCCACAAGGGTTTTCTAAGAATTGCCATTTTTGATGCCCTAAAGCACCTCTGAACAAGGGAGAATTTCTTTAAACGGTTTTTGGCCCTTATTGTCATCAGGAGGCCACTGTTATGTATGCTCAGTGAAAGCCGTGCACTTCCCACCACAGCTCCCACTTCCTCCACCTGTCCTAGACTACAGTTTCCTTGTGGTCACTGAATATTTCTGCCACCACCAAAGCTTCCACTCTGTGCTTCCAGCCAATTCTTCTCTCTACACGGAATTCAAGGGGGCTTTGCGCGGTGAGGTATCCCTACTATTAAACCAGACTGACTTAGCAAAATTCAGGTCTTGAATTTAGATGGAGTAAAAGTTAGATAGAAAAGAGGAGAGGGAAAGAGAGGTGTCTTAGTTAGGTTCTCTCTTGTTGTGACAAACACCAAAAAGACACCTTTGGAGGAAAGGATTTCTTTCAGCTTACGACTCTCAGGTCATACTCCGTTGCTAAGGGAAGTCAGGGTAGGAACTCAGGGCAGGACTTTTGCAGGAACTGAGGCAAAGTCCATGGAGCAACTCTGCATACCGGCTTGCTTCTCATGGCTTGCTCAGCCTGCTTTCACATACAACCCAGGACCCCCTGCTTCTCTTAGGATGAGCCCTCCCACATTAATCATAAGTTGAGAAAATGCCCTACAGATTTGCCTATAGGCATTTGGAAACATTTCCTCAAATGAGGGTCCTCTTCCCAGACAACTCTACCTTGTGTCAAGTTGACACAAACCTAGCCAGCCAAGGATGGAGGAGAGGAGAAGAGGGGAAGAGAAAGGAAAGAGAGAGGAGAAGAGGAGAGGCTCTTGGGTCACGTAAAGATGGGGGACAGACCACCCAAATCTATTTAACCAGGAGCAAACTTTATTTCAGAAAAATAAAAATTAAAATTAAAAAAGAACACTGTGGGGCACAAAAGCTTATCAGCTAGCTGAGACCACAGCCAATGTAGGAATTCTGGGACTGTGGCAATGGAAATGGGTACTGGCCCCCTTTTATAGTGTCAGGCACAGGGTGCATGCTAGGAGTCATGTAGGACCATCAGGCATGGGATGCATGCTAGAAGTCACGTAGAAACATCAGGCATGGGATGCATGCTAGAAGTCACGTAGAAACAGCTATTAAAAGTTAACTTTGGTCCAGGCAGTTGTTAGCTATAAGGAGCAAGGGGGTTAAAAGTTAACCCCTGGCTGTTGACAGAAGAGCTGGCTGTAAAGCAGGAAGCCATTGTTAGCAGTTAAGCTTTAGAGCTGATGATTGTCAGTTTTTATCTCGTAAGCTTCTAATTTTATATTTCTATGTTCCTGGAACCTTCAAAGCAAGAGAAGAAAGAAGAGAAGAGGAGAGAAGAGAGACATTCCAGTTCTTCTTTGGGAAGATGTTACTAGTGTCTTAATTCCCCTTTCTCAGAACAAGGGAAAATTTCCTTCAACTGTTTTTGGCCCTTATTGTCCTAACAAGGCCACTGGGTACTCTTCTGGGGGTTACAGCTGATAGTGCCTTTGTCCACTTGATAATTACAAACATTCTGGGAGGTTCACCTTGCATGAAAACGTCAGACTGAAGAAGGACATCTGACTTAGTTAAGCTGCCATAGACCATAATGCTCTGGTTCCAAAGGGTGGTACTCTTTCCAACAGAAGCAAGGATGTCTTCCTTGGTTGAGCCATATGTGACTATGAAATGTCATCTGAATCTCAGATAACAGCTTGTATCCATCCTCACCCCTCCTTTGTCAACATCATCCCACACCAAGACAGTTTTCTTTCTGCTTCCTGGCTGTCCCAGTGAATGGGATCCATGAATGACTGGGGGAGGGGGGCAGGAAGAAGGAGGGGCAAAGATAATTCTCAGCCTCTTCTGGGGTCGCAGGCAGTGACCTCTGTGACTCTCCTTTCTGCCACACTGATAAGGACCCCTGTGCTCCCTGAGATGGTTCAGAATCCTGGGCTTTGGCATTATGGCTGCTGCCTTGGGAGAGGTAAAATGGCTGCCTGTTTTCCCCGTCTCTGGGGAGTCTCATTATTCCTTGCTTGTTTTCTTTGCCTTCCTGTAATCCTTATGCTGGATTTCAGTGTTAGCTGAAAGATTTAGCATGGCTTTTCTTTCCCTGAATGGAGGCAAACTGATAAAAGATAGCTAAATGGAGTCTCTTAAGAAAACAACAGCAACGGAACTACTCAAAGGGAGACTAATACTTTCGGGGGGGGGGGCAGCGCGGGAGGGGGGACGGGACACGGCTATTGGAGGGAATTTGTCAAACATGTAATGGGTGTGGACTTTGGTCCTTGACTTTAAAGAAACCATTTCAAAAACGCCGTTTTCCACCTCGATACTCCTTGACATTTATAATTTACCAAAACGAAACTTGACCTCATATCCCTCTCTCCTCTTCACACACATATCGGCAGCAGTAGTGTATTCTCAAGCACAATAAGCAGTTATCCGTAAGGGTATAAAGCCAATCTGTATTTCTTTTTTGAGACGTCATCTCTGCCTCAGTTTTTCTCTCTGACGCTACCTTTATTTCCCTTTGAAATTATCCACAGGTTTTTGAATTTATCTGAATTACCTAGAGGTCTTCTAATTCTCCGATAATGGGCGGGGGGGGGGGGGCATGTCTTCAGTTTCTCATTCAATAGATCTAGGATAAAGAGGGAGACTTTGTCTTTATAAAAATGCAATTAATTCCACAAATAGACTTATAGATTAAATGGGATCTATTGAAATCCAAGTAGGTTTATCTTTGTGGGTATTGACAGACTATTATTCAGTTATATGAAAATGCAGAAATGTCTGTCAAGATAATCTTGAAGAAATCGCTGGCCAACTATCACCAAACAGAAAGACTTCCTACACAGCTGTGAAAATGAAGACAGTGTGGTACTGGGGCAAGAATAGATGAGAAAATTGATGATGGGTAACTCTTAGTTAGGGTTTCTATTGCTGTGAAGGGACAACATGACCATAGCAACTCTTCTAAAGGAAAACATTTCATTGATGTGGCAACTTACAGTTCAGATGTTTAGTCCATTATCATCATGGTGGGACATGACAATATGCAATCAGACATAGTGCTGGCTACATTGTGGTCTGAAGGCAACAGGAAGTAGTCTGTGACCCTGGGCAGTATCATGAGCATATATGAGACCTCAAAGCCCACCTCCACAGTGACACACTTCCTCCAACAAGACCACACCTATTCCAATAAGGCCACACTTCCTAATAGTGTCACTCCCTTTGGAGGCCATTTTCTTTCAAACCACCACAGTGGGGAATATCATCTCAGAGTTCTGAACTTCAGTAGAATTAAGAATTGTGTTCAGGGTGGGTGAGATTACTTAGCAGACAAAAGCACTTGCCTTGTAAGCCTGGTGGCTAGATCTGTGCCATGGAACCCACAGAGGAAAGAAAGAACCCAAGTCTGACCACCAGAACCCATGGTGGAAAGCATGATCCGACTCCAGAGAGCGGTCTTCTCCCCTCAACATACTAACGGTAAGCATGTACCCCCCCGCACACTATCAATAGTAAATCAAATAAATACAATACATTTTAAAATAATCATGTTCATTTAAAATAACATCAAAGGAGAAAATGTTAGATATGGAATATGGAAATGTATAAATAAATTTTCCTAAATTTAGGCCATATAAATAGCAATACATCAATTATTACTAAAATCAATAGAAAAAATGGGCAAGGGACCATAATAAGCACTTAAAGACAAAAGTCAAAATGGCCAATAAATGAAAAGGTGGCCAATACAGTTGTTACCTAGGAATACAAATCAAAACCACAAAAGCTGTATAGCTGTATTTTCTCCCAAATGGCTGATAAGAAATAAGCCCAGTGTGGTGACACATACTTTTAATCCCAGGACTTGGGAGGCAAAGTAGGCAAACAGATTTCTGTGAGTTTGAGGCCAGCCTAGTCTCTACGGAGAGTTCTACAGTGAGAACCTGTCTCAACAAAACAAAACAAAAAACCAACCCCCCCCACAAAAAAATAGAAATAAACCTACTCTACCCATTGTTAGTAAGTTCTTGAAAAGAATGAAGCGAGAATTGATTGCTGATAAACTGAGAAATCTAAAGTATTTGTTTTATATCATCAACAGAAGCTTCAGGTACACAGATCTTACAGCCAGAAAGTTTGGTAAGTACATATCAATAGTAATGCGTGTCTGCATTAACTAAAGCTCATCTAGAAGGCTAGTCATAGCACTACATCCCTAATAGGCAAAAAGGTGAAAACAACTCAACACCCATTAAATGCGACAAACTGGAATGCAGTACAACAATGGAAACAAACCAAGTAACTGTTGTCACACATGCTAATGCAGAACAGTTCATAAGTATGATGTCGAGAAAAATTATTCAGACATAATAGTTCATGTGTATACTTGATTCCATTTGAATAAAGTTCACAAACGAGAAGTCATCACACATAAAGAAGTCAGGGAACAGGGAGTGACTAGAGGGTGAAAAGACCTCTGGGGTGCCAGTGATGCTTCATTTATTGACTGACATATGAGCCCATGGGTATACTCTGTTTACACATCAAGCTGGGTAGCTATGGCTTGTATACTGCTCTGTTGGCATATTTCAATAAAAATCACTTGAAAAATTGAATGAGGGAGGGTCTCAGAAACCTGCAGAGCTTTGGAATCTGACACACTCAATTTTTACATGGCTGGCTGATCTCGATAGGAAGGTAGCCAAAGACATTTGGAAAGATAAATTCAAACTACGCTGTGAAATTCTCTCAGTGCAGTGCCAAGGACTTAAGAATCTATTCATCAATGGATTGAATGGAATAATAAGACCGGATCCATGTTTACAGAAAAATCCTTACAGCAATAAGTTGGAAATGGAGGAAGAGCAGACTCAGAAGGCTAATTAAAATACTGTCCAAGTTTGGAGGGGGAAAAAAAAATGAAAGTATGCTATGTCAAACCCAAAGTATGTCTCCCACACCCACCCATGTCTGCCCCTTATCTAGCTCCGTCAGATAAACAAGTGCAGATTCTGAGAACACTAGTTACAGCTGGAAAGTTCCATAGTCTCATCCCAGGAGCATCTTCATTGTTGATGGCTTCCAGGCACAGAGCGAGGTCCTACAGCAAGTGCTGTCAACCAATTTTTATTCTGGTGAGTACTTGGGCGCAAGCTCTTGTCATGCTTCGGCTCTCAGGGCACATTCATGCATGGAATCTCCTGTGAAGTTAAGAGAAAAAGATACGTTGTCTGATGAACAGTCACAGGGCGGAACCTGCACAACAGTACAATGAGAACAGGCAGACAAGGAGACCCGATCAGCACCTTTTGACATTAACTTCTTTGTTTGGTGACAATTCTGATGTTGGGACAGGATAGAAAGAAGGTGTATGGTATATATTAGTTTGTTTGTGGTTTCACAAGTAGCAAGAATGTCTCTTCAACTCACTGGGAGTCAAAAATAACCAGGGTTTATGAACAAGGGGTATGCAGACAAGGGTCTAGCGGAGATGAGAAAACCTCCTCTCTCTGTGCTCTTTTTCTGTAGATTACTTACTATGGTTTATAGGGTTTATGAGCTGAGTACATGGAGAAAAGAATAAATGTAGCAAGCCTGAACTGCTGCCAGCCTCAGAAAGTCCTCCCTGCAAGGTTGGCCATTGACTGACTTTTGGGAATTTAGATACCACATGTATCTCCATCATCAACTGCTCAGAGTAGCTCAATGTGCCTAGACTCTTTGTACAAACAATATGGCTCATGTTTCTATTAGCCAGTGCTCATTAAAGAACCAACCAATAGGGTGTGGGGTGGGGAGTGGGGGAAGGAAGAGTGTAGACGTGATTACAGTCTGGCAGGTTCAGAATCTTGAAGATGGCTCAGCAGATTGGAGACACACACAGAGCCAATGCTGCAGTTTAAGTTCAAAAGCCATGTGCTGTAGATTCTCTCCTAACCAGAGTCCAGTCTCTAAAGTTTTGGCATTTGGATGGGATGAGGCCTACTACCTACACTAGGGAGACAATCTGCTTCACTCCAAGACCACCTAATTAAATACACATCTCATCTAAAAACACCCTCACTGGAGCATCCAGAGTAATGTTTGACCAACTACCTGGGCACTGTAGCCCAGCCAAGAGTACAAAATCAACTACCACAGAACTGAACATGTTCTTTCCTCCTGGGAGTCTGGAATTTGGAATACAGCAGACAGAGGCTGTGTTTTTAGCTAGCCTTCAGTGAAAACTCTTGGCATGGAACCTCTAATCAGAGCTTGACTTGTAGATAACCCTTCCAAATGTTATCCCAGCTTCTTTCTGGGGGAATTCAGTACATCCTGCATGCTTCTGCTGGGAAAAGGCCCTGGGAAAGCTTGCACTGTCATCCCACGTGACTTCTGCCTTGGCTGTTTTTGCTCCTTATCTTTTTGCTCTGATGAATCAGAGTTGTGACTGTGACTGGGTGGTGAGTTCCATGAGTTCCAGTGACTCTGGGGGTAGACTTAGGAAACTAAACACCAGCTATGACAAGAGTCCATTTTAGGCCTTCATTCCACTGAAACATGTCAAAAGGCATAACAAAAATCAACCACATGTCAAACACTGTAAGAATAGCCCAAATGGAACCGGTGGAAAGGGAATACTGGAAATATGAGGTGTTAAATTCTAAGTAATAACGATCAGGCAAAATGTACTTTTCTATTAATCTCAAAAGACATTTCCATAGATTTTCACAGAAAACAAGTTTAATTATGTATATCCAGCAAGAAGGACCATGAGCTATTTCAATAGACATAGATTGATAGAATCTCTTTACTGTTAAAGGTAAGTACAGGGACCCTTTATATGAAGGGAAAATGTCTGGAAACTATTGAATAGAATTTATAGCCCAATAGGTTTTGAAATTGGTTTATTTGAATTAT
Organism: Peromyscus californicus insignis; assembly: GCF_007827085.1. Taxonomy (NCBI): domain Eukaryota; kingdom Metazoa; phylum Chordata; class Mammalia; order Rodentia; family Cricetidae; genus Peromyscus; species Peromyscus californicus. The sequence continues at coordinate 26,758,525 of NW_026294534.1, forward strand.
AAGGAAATACTTCATGTATAATGCTCTTTGAGTTTTGCTTAATAGGCATACTAATTAACTTCTAAAACTCAATAAAAATGTAGGAAATTTACCTATGTTCAGCACTTGACAAATAAATCATGATAATTACATATTCACATGGCCAATAATAGTTCTTTTAAATCAGGCTGAGCAGCGAGGCCGCCTTAAGATAATTATTCTTTTTAAATAAATTACATGTATAACATGACTCCTGCTGGTTGGGAGCTTTGAGGTTCCATGATGATTCAGAAACAGGAGCTTCCCAAGTCTTTGATTCAGTGTTAACATTCGTCCATGTCCAGCTGTAGAAGGATGAACATCTCCAGTACACGCTAACACATCTAGATATGGATGCATGGGCTCTAAGGATGCTGGGGAGATCAACCTGGGTTTTGTGTGTCTGACTGATTGATTTTGCTTTGTTTGCAGGGCATATGTTGTTGCTCTTCACAGGAAGAAAGGCAAAATCTATCAAAGAGAGGCAAAACATATCGAAATCCTAGAAAACTCACAGAAGATGAATTACTAGAAGGAAGTGATAAGTCCATATATTAAGCAGATTTCATCCAACTTTGGTACCACAAATAAGGCTAGTGTGAGGGTTAGATTTAATTGTTAACCTGACTGTGGTAGTTTAAATATAATTGCTCTCATAAGGTCACAGGGGGTGGCACTATTAGGAGGTGTGACTTTGTTGCAATAATTATGGTCTTGCTGGAAAAAGGTGTGTCACTGTAGGGGTAGGCTTTGAGGTCTCATATATGCTCAAGACATGCCCAGTGTCTCAGACCACTTCCTTTTGCCTAAGGGTCAAGATGTAGGACTCTCAGCTCCTTCTCCAGCACCATGTCAGCCAGCACGCCACCATGTCACACCATGATGATATGGACTAAACCTCTGAAAATATAAACCACCCCAATTAAATGTTTTTCCTTTATAAGAGTTGCCATGGTCATGGTGTCTCTTCACAGCAATAGAAACTCTAACTAAGACACTGACCTAACTGAAAAATAACCTGAGAAGAGTCTTAATGATGGATTGTCTACGTTGAGCTAGTTTGTGAAGCAGGGCTGTGGGGGATTGTCTTAACTAAGTTAATGTGGGAAGACTCAGCTCATTCTTGGCAACACCATCCCTTAGGTAGGAGACCTGAACTGTAAAAAAGTAAAATCAAGATGAGTGCAAGCAAGCATTTATGCATTTATTTTTGTTTGTTCTTGACTGTGGGTGTGATGTGACCAGCTGTCTTAAGTTCCTGCTTGGACTCCCCACTACAGTGGGTTGTAATTTGGAATTGTAATCTGAGGAATCCCCTCTATCCCTTAAATTGCTTTTCGTCAGGGGATTTTATCACACCAACAGAAGTGAAGCTTGGGAGCTTGTATTCAATCATTTGACAAATAAAAACTAAAGAAGTGATTCTTACAGTCTCATCTCAAGGTCAATAATAGTCTACTGTGTCACCTGGGGCCTTGGTAAGAATATAGATTCTGGGCTGCCAGAGGGCTCCGAGGGTAAAGGTACACTTGCTGTGCAGGCCTGGAGACCTGAATTCACCCCCAGGACTCACACAAAGGCAGAAAGAGAATAGACTTCACAAACTTTTTGCTTTGACCTCCAAATGCACACTGTGGCATGCTCATGCCCACACACATACACCACAGGGACACACACACACACACACACACACATACACACACACACACATACACACACACAAAAAAAGAATTAAGAATATAGATGCTTGAAAACAAAGGACTCAAGTAGAAAACTAGCAATGGGCTTGAATAGACTGTTTTTCAAAGAAGTTGTGTGAATGGCCAATAAGTGCATGAAAGATACTTAATGTCACTCGTCAATAGGGAAATACAAACCAAAGCTACAGTGGGATATTACATTAGACATTGAGATAGACATTATATATATATACACACACACACACACACACACACACACACACACATACACACACAAAAAAAAGAATTAAGAATATAGATGCTTGAAAACAAAGGACTCAAGTAGAAAACTAGCAATGGGCTTGAATAGACTGTTTTTCAAAGAAGTTGTGTGAATGGCCAATAAGTGCATGAAAGATACTTAATGTCACTCGTCAATAGGGAAATACAAACCAAAGCTACAGTGGGATATTACATTAGACATTGAGATAGACATTATACACACACACACACACACACACACACACACACACACACACACACAGAGAGAGAGAGAGAGAGAGAGAGAGAGAGAGAGAGAGAGAGAGAAGAGCAGTGAAGGTGAAGACATGGAGAAGCTGCCTTTGTGATTGCTGATGGGAATGTGAAATATTGCAGTTATGGAAGAAAAGGCTATTGTGGTTTCTAAAGAGTTAGACCCAGAGTTATCACACAGTCCAGCAATTCTACTTTTAGGTATCCCCTCAAAAGAAATGAAAACAGAGACTCCACAGATACTTGTACAATAATGTTTATAAAGGTGTTGTTTATGAGGGCCAAAGTATATGCATTATTCAAATGTTATCAGTAGGAAAACAAATAAACAAAACAGGATATTATTCAGCTTTAAGAAGGAAGGAACTGGGCATGTGGCACATATCTTTAATTTCAGCACTTGAGAGGCAGAGGCAGCATGGGTCTCTGTGATTTAGAGGCCAGCCTGGTCTACATAGTGAGTTCTATGACACCCGGGCTGTGTAGAGAGACCCTGCTTAAAAAAGGTGGGGGAGTAAATTCCAATACATGCTACAACATGGGGGGAAGTTGAATATTGTTTACTAGGTGAAATAAGTCAGATAGGAAAGGATAAATAATGTAATTCTACTTACACTAGGTGACTAGTATAGGTACATTCATGGAAACAGAAAGCTGAGCAGAGGCTCTCAGAGACTGGTGATGGGGACAGGAAAGGATTAGGGAATTATATTTTAATGGCATGATTCTTACATGTGGGGTGACAAAAAGTTCTGGAAATAAACAATGGTTTGCATAACATCATGACCATACTCAATGCCACCAAGTTGTAGTCTAAAAATTATTGGAAAATTTTGTTATCTATTTTACCACAATAAGAAAATTCAGCTTAATAACAACATATTATTATTATATTGCTGTCATTTTTTATTGGGGGGTTGGCCATTAGTGGATACCCCACATGCTCATATGTGCAGCACTAATTGGCCTCAGTGGGTTATAAGGAAAAAAAGAAGAGATGACATTAGATGGGAGACCTGTTGAGGGGATCTTGGGGGTCATTAGAGAGAGGGAAAGGGGGTAGATGTGATCAAATGCATGGTGTGAATATATGAAATACTCAAAAAGTAATTAAAATTTTATATTAAAGATTGATGTTATCTATGTGACCTAAGTATGTATTTCCAAATGAGGACCCCTTAACCAACTAGGGATATAGTATTCCTGTGGCCAATTGCTTTGTAGGAGGCAGCTTTATAGTGTTAGGTTGTGACCATGGCCGTAATTAACAATGTGCAGCACTAATTGGCCTCAGTGGGTTATAAGGAAAAAAAGAAGAGATGACATTAGATGGGAGACCTGTTGAGGGGATCTTGGGGGTCATTAGAGAGAGGGAAAGGGGGTAGATGTGATCAAATGCATGGTGTGAATATATGAAATATATGTTCCTTCTGAAGCCAAGAGAAGGGCTATTTTCTCTTCCCTAGCTTCTGGTAGTTAACTGTCCTTTGGAGTTCTTTGGCTTTTAGTTGCTTTAATCGTCTATGTTTACACGTTCCCTTTCCTTTTGATATATCTGTCTCTGGGTTACAGTTTACCCGCTTTCTAACTAAGGAGTTATTGACAGTTGGTGGGTCCAGGGGGGATTCACACTTTTTTTTATTTTTTATTTTTGGTTTTTTTTTTTCAAGACAGAGTTTCTTTGTGGAGCCCTGGCCATTCTGGAACTCGCTCTGTGGACCAGGCTGGCCTCAAACTTAGAAATCCACCTGCCTCTGCCTTCTGAGTGCTGGGATTAAAGGCGTGTGTCACCACTGCCCGGTGGGAGTCACTTTTTTTAGAGTGCCCTAGTAGGTTGACGATGCTCTGATAGATGGCCTCATACCCCTGAGTATATAGTCAGCACAAATTGGACTCTGTGTGTTATTTAACAACAGCAAAAAAGAAGAACATGAAGTTGAGAAGATGGATCTGAGAGGAATGGAGTGGATATGATCAACATATGTAGTATGAAATACTCAGAGAATTAATAAAATACTACATTTAAAAATTTCCCCTCTTTATGAGCACACGAGTCACATTGGATTAGTGCCTGAACCAATGATCACATTTTTGCTCCATTAACTCTGGAAAAACCCATTTCCAAGCCATGTCATATTCTGAACTACTGGATACAGCTTTTATAGAAACACACAACAAGGGCCATTTCTGCACCTGTTTAAAAGTCTCTACAAGTTGATGTAGCTGAAGTTTTCCTGGTCCTGCCTGGCTCTCAAGGTCCGCAGTCCCAAATAAACACACACAGGCTTTTATTATTTTTAAACTATGGCCATGGCAGACCTCTCACCAGCTAAAAAGTGGCTCTTCTATCCCAAATCAGCCCATAACTATCAATCTATGTATCGCCACATGTTCCATGGCTTTACCTGTGTACCATTACATGTTGCTCCTTGGGTGGCTGGCTGGCATCTCCTCACCCAGTCTTCCTCTTCCCAGAATTCTCATTGTCTGCTTATCCTGCTTATACTTCCTGCCTGGCTACTGGCCAATCAGCATTTTATTAAACCAGTGTACAAAAGCATTATTCCACAGCAGGTTGATGAATAGAAAGTCACACAACACAGGACCAAAGGAACAGCTTCCTATTGACACGGTGGCTAAAATACCATCCTTGAATGTGGAGAAGCTGTTTCAATAATTAAATTCTACTCCGTGCATTTACCAGCCTTCTTGGGCAACACTACTCTCAGTAAGTGATGGTAATGGTTTTAGCCCTCAGAGTGAACATACATCAACAAATATAACTCCTATACCAACCAAATGTATTTGATCCTGGAAGTCAGCTATACCACTGAGGGGAACTCTGCATCAGCAGCATGAGACCAAAGAACATAAGCTGTTTTCAGATCTTTGCATGTTAAACAAAATCCATATTTCCAAAGTGGCAGTCACCTCCATGGAAATGCCATCCTTTAGCAAATGATCAGCAGTAAATGCATGTGCTTTTGGAATACATCGAGGCTGTGCTCTGGCACCTCTTACCTTTCAGAAATTTAGTACCCACTCCTCTCCTGCAGTTCTCCCCGTTGTCTGCAATGTTTCTTTCTAAATTGCACTTTAGCCGTATCGCCCTCCAGGCAGCATCCATAGATTTTTAAGACCAGAAAGCAGAGGGCCAAATGACCTACTAAGAATAGCTACATTCCTGGGTCAATTAACTCCAACGTGACATCCTTAGTGCATGTGTAATGAGATAATAATAATGGTCTACTTTTTAGGGTTGTGGTGAGGAATAACAAATTAGGGACTGTAAAGCACTCTGAAAATAGAAAGGGCTCAATAAAAGCTTGTAATTATTAATGGTAATCATTCGCAACTGACCTAGAAATTACTGTTAACTTACAGTGTGCATCTTGCAATCCATTCTTTTCTTGTAATTTTTGAACTCCCAGCTCCAAGTCTGTGCAGAGAAGGATTTTATGTTGCTGTATTGCAGTTCTCAGGAGCCTTCTACGTTGGAAGCTTAGAAACAATGCTAAGCGTTTTAAATAGATTTGTATATTCATTTATTTATTCATTGAGAGAGAGGGAGAGAGAGAGCATGTAGAGGTCAGAGGTAACTATGGGAATTAGTTTTCTCTTTCTACCATGTAGGTAACAGGAATTAAACTTAGTTGCTAGGTTTGGCAGCAAGCATCCTTCCTTGTTGAAATATCATGCCAGCCTAACACTTACCTTTGAGTCTCTTGCTTATAAAATGTGTCTATTTTTGCCTGTGGTGATATATTGTGTCCTCCCAAAACATTGTGCACCCTAATAAAGCTTATCTGAAGATCAGAGGAAAAAGTCAGCCATATTAAACATAGAGGTCAGGCAATGGTAGCACACGTCTTTTATCCTAGCATTCAGGAGGCAGAGATCTACTCGGATCTCTGTGAGTTCAAGGCCATACTGGGAAAAGAGCCAGGCATGGTGACACACGTCTTTAATCCCAACACTAACCATAAAGGTCTGGAGGTCTGTACAGACAGACAGGAAGTGATGTAGCTGGGCAGAGAGAGGAAGTGAGATTGCAGAACAGAAAGGCATATAGGCATGGGTATACAGGAAGTAGGTCTCTTTGGAGACTGAGGGCTGGTGAGATGAGGTTGGTTGTGACTTTTCCTATTTCTCTGATCTCTCAGGTTTCAACCCCAATATCTGGATCTGTTTTTTTTTTTTTTTATTAATAAGACCATTTAGCAATTCGTGTTACATTTGCCTATGGTTAAAATTGGAAATAAGGTCCCTCGCCCTCTTTCTCCTTCCCTTCCTCTCTCCATCCCTCTCCCTCTTTCCCTCCCTCTCTCATTCATTCCTCTTCCCCTTCATTCAACAATTAATTACTGAGCAATGCAAATATAGGCTTGGGTTTGAGGGGGGTGGGACACAAAGGCAAACACCAAGAAACAGACATGGTTCTCTTATCTCAGAATCAGCAGTCTAATCAGAGAGCAAAATAAAACAACCAGGCAGTTATTGGAACTATGTACTAAGTATAGTGAGACAGGAAAGAACGGCTGTAGAAGGCTGCCTTGATACAGGACTGTCCTGCTAGGGACTGGAGTTGGGGTAGGGTGGGAGCACCATGCCTCTGCAGGGCCCTCTTGCTGGCATCATTTTATCCGGAGACAACTGTGCTGGGGATAAATTGTGCCACTGCCTTATTTCCCCGGGTAGCGGCTCATCCGATGCTTTTTTACTTTCCTTTCTAAAAATGGGACCAAGAAAGTCTTTTACTAGACCAACGAAGTCTTGCCCTGCTTCCTCTATTATCCAGGGCACTGAATGAATACATTATTGACCAGCTACTAGGAAGATGTGCAATAATCTGTTATGTCTCTTTTTCTTCGGTGCTTCAAACCTTCTCTATGACCAGTGTACAAACCCTCCTGCAGGTTCAATTCCAGTAGGACTAACAATGGCCCCAGCGAAGGACAGTTGCAGCCAGGGCTTTGCATTATCAATCTTGCTGATCTTGAAGCCTCTGCACTCCGGCACCTGGTCTCTCTCTCTTCTGGTATCGTGATGATTTAAGGGCTAATTATTCTCTAGTTCCTCCAGGCAGGGTACATGCCTTGCTTTTCCTGTACTTGTCAAAGGCTGGGCTTTTCTTTTCTTTCTTTCTTTCTTTCTTTCTTTCTTTCTTTCTTTCTTTCTTTCTTTCTTTCTTTCTTTCTTTCTTTCTTTCTTTCCTTCTTTCTTTCCTTCTTTCTTTCTTTCTTTCTTTCTTTCTTTCTTTCTTTCTTTCTTTCTTTCTTTCTTTCTCTCTCTCTTTCTTTCTTTCTTTCTTTCTTTCTTTCTTTCTTTCTTTCTTTCTTCCTTCCTTCCTTCCTTCCTTCCTTCCTTCCTTTCTTCCTTCCTTCCTTTCTTTTTTTCACTCTGTCTTTTCTTTATGACTGGAGAACCCCTCAGTTCTAATCTCCTAGCAGTAAGGCCTTGGTCACAAGCACTTTTCTGATGTTTCCTAACCCCCAGCTGAGAGAGCTGACTCTCCTGTTCTCTGCCACCACTCAGAATCTGAGACTTATTTCAGCTTGTTTGTTAATGGTCACCAACTCTTCCTTCTTTGCTGTTTTTGCAATTGTGTATTGAGTCTCTCCTCTAATTTCATATCATACTTTGTAGCTGGAGTTTTCCTGCCTGGCCCACAGTCAGGACAAATCTTTGTCACCCACCAGTCCCACAGCCGCTCAGACCTAACCAGGTAAACACAGAGACTTATATTGGTTACAAACTGTATGGCCGTGGCAGGCTTCTTGCTAACTGTTCTTACAGCTTAAATTAATCCATTTCCATAAATCTATACCTTGCCACGTGGCTCGTGGCTTACCGGCATCTTCACATGCTGCTTGTCCTGGCGGCGACTGGCAGTGACTCCTTCTGCCTTCCTGTTCTTTCTTTTCTCCTCTCTGTTAGTCTCGCCTATACTTCCTGCCTAGCCACTGGCCAATCAGTGTTTTATTTATTGACCAATCAGAGCAACACATTTGCCATACAGAACATCCCACAGCAATACTTGGTCATGGGATCACCAAGACTCAAAGGAACCGTTTGCCCTCTCTATGTCGTTTTCTGTAGAATCACCAGGTATAAACTGGATCCCTGGAAAGACCCACGCAGCTTCTCTGCCAGCTACAGTGAAATGTATTGAAAATAAAGTCAGATAAGGCTTGAGTTTAAAGGCAACATTTGTTTACTTATTTATTTGTTATTATTATTATTATTATTATTATTATTGTTATTATTATTATTATTATGATTTTTGTTACCAGAGCCGGTTATATAGTCCTGGCTATCTTACTATATAGAACAGGCAGGCTTTGAACTGAGAGCTGCCTGCCTCTTTAATCCCCATGTGGGAATGAAAGGCGTGAGTCACCACGCCTGATTAAAGCTAACATAAAAAGTGAATGTCCCCAGGACTCTACCCAAAGCAGCTGTTTACTAACTGGCACCAGCTCAGGTCTCTGTGCCCTGACTTTGGTTGAATTCGGCTCCTCTCAGCTTTGCCTTTGCCCCACAAATGCAGCCTGAGCCAATGAACAGCCATTCTTTCGGCACAACACACCCTGTTAATTGCTCCTGGACTCCGTAATAGCCTTTAGTTGTAATCACACATATTTCTTCTGAGTTGGGCTTTCTGGAGGCTGCATAAAGAAGTACCTTGTTCTACAATTTATTAGACTTGGTCCTTAGGTCGAAATTTTAAGAGTTTATAGTAACTGTTTTTCTCATTGCTGTTACAAAATACTAGACAAAAGCAAATAGAGGAAGAGAAGGTTTGTTTTGGTTTACAGTTCAAGGGTACAGTCATGGTGGGAAAGTTATAGGGGCAGAGTCTCAAGGAGTTAAGAGAGGGATAGACAGACAGACAGACAGACTGCTGTTTAGTTTGCTTTCTCCTTTTTATTCAATCTAGGTTGTAGGCAGAGTTTGGCATCGGGACCACCTGCCTCCCAATAATTGACATGGAGACTTATTATTAATGATAAATGCTCGGCCAATAGGTTAGGCTTGTATGGAATGGTACCACTTACATTTAGGGTGAGTCTTCCTATCTCAGTCAACCCAATGGAGAAATCCTTCACAAATATGCCTGGAGGCTTCTCCCTTAGGTGATTCTAGTTCATGTCAGGTTGAAGAATGAGTCTGAAGAACGTACATAAGCTGAAGAATGTACATCCCAGCAGTCGAAGATTCAAGTCATCCTGTCTAGACTTTGGCCTGTTTTCTCAGTGAAGCTCATTCCTCTTCCGTCAGAGCCGGTTTTTAGCATGGAGTGAGAAGATTCAGTACTTGCTCATTTAGAGACGTATGGCACCCTGGCAGGGACATTGTATGCAATCAGGTTCTACCACTTCCTGGGTCAACATCAAATCCAACTCAGTTGACCAAGGGGGAGGAAATGTATTTCAATGGGCTACAATGAACTTTATAAACAATGGTAAATGTGAGGCTGGAGATTTGGTTTAGTGATTAAGAGTGCATACTGCTCTTTTAGAGGACTTAGGTTCAGTTTCCAGGACCCACAATTTGGTTATGAACCTCTTGTAAGTTAAGTTCCAGGGGACCAGACTCCCTTTTGGGGACTTCTTGCCCCATGCATGCATGCTGTACCCATAAACTTACACAGATCTACATGTAAACAAGTACATCTTTTAAACAGCTGATAACTGTAAAGCACCCAGCACAATGCCCCTCACATGGGCATCAGAAACACTGGTTCCTTCAGAAGGCTAAGCCCCACTGTTTTAAATCTACAGTACCGCAGATCTTCATGGGGTTTTCACTCAGCTGACTTCAGACAATAGCTTACTGTTATTGGGATTAGCCACGTCCCTAAACTGACTGGATACAGGAGGCAAGAGACAAGAAGCTAATAACCATCAATATTAGAAAACCCTGAGGGAGAGTGCATATGGTACATGTTTTCTTTGATTCCCCGTGACTAAGAGCATTATCAACTTATACCACTTTGTAAGTGTGAATCACCCTGAAGAGGAGAAGGCTCTCACTCCTGACTTATCTGGGAATCCACCTCAAGGACTGGGTTGTTGTTTGTCCTTCACTGTTTATTTTCAACCTTCAGACTTTGGGGAGAATCATAATAGTGCTTCTTGTTTGGTTAGGTTTTTAAGCTATGACTGCTAAGGGAGGCTTGTTAGGGTGCATTTTGGTACAATTAGGAGGTTAGAGTCTAAGGCTGCTAATCTGGCAGAACTTCAACCCCCTCCTCTGCCCCCAAGGACAAATTAATTTAAACTGGGCAAAGAAGAACAGCAATTATTACCTCGTGTAGGGCCAAGGAGTGCTTGTTAGGAACAAAATGTGCAATGGAATGCTAATAATGGTGCCGCAGCTGGAGCGTTTCTGAGTGCGTGAGGTACACAGATTGCTCTTGGTTGATGGAACTCTGTTTCTTGTGAAATTTGCTCCTCAGGGGAAGTGTAAAAGGAAAAATGTAAGTCTTTCTTAGATCTGCTGTTCAGAGAAAAAATGGCCTTGCTTCACAGAATGAGCAATCACATGGGAGAGGGTCATGGCTGAGTCACAAGTGCATTGAGGCTTCATCATGGGGTGTTAGGAATAGCATAGAACAGACATACCCAGGCCTATGGTGGGATTGTTATTAGTCAGTTACATTACTCTGATTACATTTGGGATGTAAATCTTCAGGTGACTTGCAAAGGAATGCAAAGTTCCTTTGGGAATGTCAGCAAAGGAAGATGGATTCATTCTCAGCCCTTTAGCGAAACAGCAAATGCCTCAACTACTCTAGATTCTGAGCCATCTGAAATACCTTGAGGTTAAGTAGTACTGCATTTCCAAGAGATGCAGGTGACAAAATGTTCTCATAAAACAATTGCACCCCGTGCTTACAAAATGTCTTCCTTTGAAATAGTTAAAGATATTTTCATACATTTCCCTTCCTTAGAAATCCCTGGACTTTTCCAAATATGCCTCTACATGTTAGAATTAAAGTGGCTTAGTTTATTTTTTATTCCCTCACACTATGAAATAGACAGTCTAAGGCATACGTCTTGCTCCTCTCTAGGGAGAGGAACAGCCCTGTTGAATGACTAACCAGGGCTCTGGAATCTATAACACATGGGTTTTAGTTATTTAACTCCTAGTCATGACCTTGTTTCATGGAGATTTAAATATCTGTCTATACCTCTCTGGTCCTCTGTTCATCTCAAGGGAAAGTGGGGATAACAAAGGAAGCCGTTCCACTGACTATCATTGTTTTCTGTTCAATGTGATGTCTAGTGCCAGAGAGTGCTAGATGGATGTCCTCTGAGGCTATGAAGTACGTAGTGAGGATTGCAAAGGTAGTGAAGGACACCCTGCAGAGCATTTGACCATCCTTGTCACCTCTTCCTGCACACAGAACACCCCATCTTTCTCCGGAAGCCTGTGGTCTGTGATGGGGCAGAGATCTGGGCTTCTCCATTGCTTTGGTGGAAACAGGTCCAGCAGCAGGACCCCTTTAGATGCAGGTGGCCTTCTCTAAGACTTGCAAATCCACGGGGTGACTCCCTTTCCTACCAAAAGCCCCTTTCCCCATCTCTTGTCTTATTCTTCGATTCTACTGAAAGTAAAATTTCAACAAAATGCTCACCTCAGAAGAAAATCAGTGAGCAGACCTAATGAGTTTCCAATTTTATTCTCTAAAGGCCACTCAGTTGTATGTGGTTTTGAAAACTTGATATTATTTGCATGTATATATATATATATATATATATATATATATATATATATATATATAGAGAGAGAGAGAGAGAGAGAGAGAGAGAGCTAAAGTGCAGAATAGTCTCCTCTAGTTCCCATTTCTTTCCCAGCTACTACTACTACTACTACTTTGAGAATAACAAATCAATGTAAGGTTTAAGGGGATTTAAAAGAAATTTTCTTTCTGTTTTTCCTTTTTTGTTGTTTTGTTTTTCAAACAAGGTCTCACTATGTACTTCTGGTTGGTCTGAACTCAATATATAGACCAGGCTGGCATCAAACTCACAGAGATCCTTCATGACTCTACCTTTGGGGAGCTTGGGCATTTTCAATGCAGCCAAGAATGAATAACATCAACGTGCATCATGAACACTCGTTTTGTTCTCTATGAAAACACAGTCTTCTATTCATTCCTGCAGTGTTGTAGGCTCTGACCATATCTGATTGGCATAACAACATTACAGGTGCAACCTTAAGGCCACTAAAAAGTGGTCTTGAACTGATTCGCAGGCTGATAGGACTCAGGGAAAGTTGGTTTGTCACTGAACAGCTTCCAGTGGTTGCTCTAAGAACCTGAAGTTAGCAGATGTGCCTTTGGATTTCTAGCTGCTCCTACTTAAGAAAATCAAGATTACTCATCACCTACCTCCTCCCAAGAACGGGCCAAGAAAATGTACTACATATACACAATAAAGTTTTATTCATCCCCAAAGAGACAAATTAGATCATTTTCTGGGAAGTATATGGCACTACAGATCATTTAGTGGAATAAGGCAGACTTAGACAAATGTCACATGGTTTCTCTCCATTGTTGGAGACCGTCTGTGCATGGCACAAGCCCAGGCTTGTTCTGGTGTTAAATGGAACACGCCCTGCTGCCTTTTTTTTGGACTTTACAGCACCGACTTTAGTCCTTTGCCATCTTACTCCTTCCCCTGGTTTTGCTTCTCTTTCACCTGGTACTCTTCTTGACGTCCTGGTTTTCTATGTTATTTTATGCTAAGCAGCCATGTCAGCCACCCTGTGCATTAATCTGTTTACTCTGCTGATCAATTAAAACTCTGTTCTTCTCTCCATAAATTCTCTAGAATATGTGTGTGTGTGTGTGTGTGTGTGTGTGTGTGTGTGTGTGTGTGTGTGTGTGTGTGAAAAGAAGGTACACTTTTGTGCAGTGGAAGGGAACCAGCAGGGAAGAGGGGAGGAAGACAAGAGAGAGTGATGAAGCATAAGTGTGATCAAAATGTGTTATATATATGTATGAAAACATCATAATGAAACTCATTACTTTGAATGATGATACACACACACACACACACACACACACACACACACACACACAAAATCTCCCAAACAAAGTTCTGTATCTGAGAGTGTATACGTTATGGAGACTTCTACCTATCATCCAAAATGCAAAACTCCCATGAGATAGCACATGGGATGCAATAAATAGAGCGGCTTGGTGCGAGCCTTCTGCTATTGCTTATTTTGATGCAGTACCTGGAAAATTTCCCAGCTGGTTAATAATTGAGGAGCTATCTGAACTCACTGAAATGAAAACACACAACTTTAAGCAGAAGATTATTTGTCCTTATTCATCCACTATTATTCTGGAACTGCATCGTAGTGCAATGTTCTAAGAAAGTCCTTCAGAAGGAGGCCCAGAACCCAAGAAGGCATTGAAAGATGGTTTCAAGTCCCTCGACAGATTCCACAAGCTCTCAACAACTCCTTCAGAGATGACTGTATCAGGCATTTAAAAATTACTCTATTTAAAGGAGAATAGGTGGGAACATTTCTAGAAAAGTAATAGATTATCAAAAAGCAATATTCCTGATCAGAAAGACAAGTGGCTCCCATTTTCTTGGACATCTCAAGTCAAATCTCTTCCTGTGGGATAGGGCTCTCCATGGAAGCATTAAGTACTCCTTTGTCCTGGAGGCAGAGCTTAGATGGTAAGAACTGACAAGCCCCCGTGTCTCTCGCTAGGCACACAGAGCAAATACATGATCACAGGAGCATGGGGAGAAGGGATGGGTTTTAATTAATCAACAGAGTAATTAGATCAGGGCACAGGGTGGCTTGCATAGCCGAGTAGCATTCGATGATGTAGAAAGATAAATAGGAAGTCAAGAGTGGCAGGTGAAGGAGAGGAAAAACAAAAGAAGGAATAAGTTGGTACTGAAGATGCAGCTGTAAAGCCCAGAGTAGAAAGAGGCATTAACACCAGAGCAAGCCTGGATGAGTGGCATGCCCAGACAGCTTCCATTGGCCACCCACAAAGACATGCCTTTCATAGTTCTTATCGTCGATAACTACAGTAGCATATGGACACCAATTACAACCATCAGGCTTTCTGTTTGGTTTTGCTTTTGTTTTGTGGTATGTAAAAATCATTCTTAAAGTATGGGCAGAAGAGCCATTGCCTCTTTAGATTCAAGCAGACAGAGCAAAGGTCAGCCTCGAAGCCTCACAGCAGTCAATCAATCCTCTGTCCCTTTTTCCTGCTTCTTGCTTTTTGGCTCTGAACTGGAGGGAGGATGAGGAAAAGTATGAAGTTTTTCTCATCTTATGTTCAAGGCTCGGCTAGGAGAGTCGCATTTGTGATTTCACTGAGTCCAAGCAATAAACCTCTCTGAAGATACTGCTACAATTGTTTCAGGGTGCAAGCAAAGAGGTCCCAGGGGTTAACAAATTCACCCGTGTGCTGTGTATCAGAGGTGGGGTTTGGACCGGAGCTGACTTCCATGGTAAATCATTATCACTTTGCCTGAGCCAGTCAGCAAAGTGTCTATCACGTGCCCTACTGTGAGAAGGTCCCTAAGTCCACCAATCTCCCCCTCTATTTGCCAACTCTAAGGCTAGGTGAAGAGATAAGGAAGTATGTGTGGATGAAAGAGGAATATAAGGGATTTGAACTCTTTATACTCTGGGGATGTTTCCTTTATCTACTCTATTGTCCCCCGCCCCCCTTCCAGCCCCCGATCATTCTCCCTAAAGCAATATATATTGGTCAGGATATTAAAAATGAGCAGAATAGCATTTTTTCCAGCTATTCTTTGTCTAAGTGAGACATAGATAGCTGGAGGTAATTTCAATCCATTTTAGAGAAGAAAGACGGTCCATAATACTGTCAGGTTGGAGATGAATCCAGGACAAAGCATTTTCATTGTATTATGTGCTAGAGAAACGGAGTCAAAGTCATCTTAACTTCGTAATGAATAGCATTTCGTCAGAGTGAATATTTGGCTCCTGGGAGGTTAAAGGAGAAACAGGACTAAAATGCTTTAATAGCCTAGAGACTAGCGCAGTGAAATGAATTTATTGCTTTTAGTCGAGTCCCCAGTGGACAGCACATAATGAAACTCACTATCTGATAAGGCCGCCTTGCTGAGGAAACTCCCCGGCCAACAGGCAGAGCATACTGAATACTGGGTTGCCAGCAAACTTAAGGTGACCCATGCAGCTGCCGTATAGGCGGCAGATACATGTGCAAATGCTTTTGGAGTGCAGTGTGAGGAGTGGTCCTGCCTGTCTGTCAGTAAGGCTGCAGGAGGCTATCCATTTTCTGGATGATCTACCAGGCAATCAGGACAGACTGGACATGAATGGGAGACTCGTGGCTGGACTGCACTGACATTAGCTATCAAGTGAATCCTACCCATTTGTTTTCTGTAGGGAGCCTTTTCTGCAGAACTCAGAGGCCCTGCTGACATAGCTGAATGCTAAATGTCGAAGTCAATTAATTTGGTACCTCTGATATCTGAGTATCAGGCTTTTCATTGAATAAAAGCAAATTCACAAACAGGGAAAGACAAACAACCCGTTGGAAGCCGTGTGTAAAGGCATATGCACTTTGTCCAGAAGAAAAGAACTGCCTTGGGAAGGAGATGTTAGCTTTGCTTGAGAATAAAAGGTTAAAACATTTCTCAGCCTCTCCGATGAGGAGGAACCCAAGAGAGTCACATGACATAAACATTAAAACTAAGAACACGGGATTAGAAGCCAATACACGTAAACATCTAGCTCAGTGGTTCTCAACCTTCCTAATGCTGTGACGCTTTAATATAGTTCCTCATGTTGTGGTAACCCCCCAGCCATAAAATTACTTCATTGCTACTTCATAACTGTAATTTTGCTACTGTTATGAATCATAATGTAAGTATCTGATATGCCACCCCTGTGAAAGGGTTGCTTGACCACAAAGGGTCGTGACCCACAGGTTGAGAACCACTGACTAGCTAGACACAATACTGATGACAATAAGCAAAGAGGAAGACAGACTTCATCTCAGCACTTTCTCATCCTTAAAAGGCACATCTCGAAGTTCCCCTTCCATTGTTCACCCTTTTATGTCTATGTCATAGTAAGTAATGCCTACTTAATATTTTCCTGGAGTGAATGCTGCCTAAGGACAGTGAGAGCATTTCTGTGGGGAGCAGAAACAGTATAACCATTTTGGAAAACAAATTGGCACTGTCTTCCATTGCTAACATCGTCCTCTCAGTTTCATTTCTTGGGATGTGTGCACAGTAAGGTCTAGCACATTCATAAGACTAAACATTCACCATAGGAAAACCCAGAAGCAGATGCTCATCACTCAAGAATAAAGTCAGCTCACACAGTTGAACATAGTTAGTAGTTGCCAAGTGAACCACATCGTGTTAACAACAGTATGGATATATCTCTAATACAATATTAGGTGGAAAAGCCTAACACCATTGTCTTAGGCTATTTTGAATTGCTAGAGACAAATAACCAAAGATGGGTGTTTTTTTTTTTTTTTTTTTTTTTTTTTTTTTGTTTTTCGAGACAGGGTTCCTCTGTGTAGCTTTGCGCCTTTCCTGGGACTCACTTGGTAGCCCAGGCTGGCCTCGAACTCACAGAGATCCACCTGGCTCTGCCTCCCGAGTGCTGGGATTAAAGGCGTGCGCCACCACCGCCCGGCAAGATGGGTGTTTTCCAAAGAGCTTACCGTTCAGATGGCTGGAAAGTTCACACAGCATGGTGCCAGCACCCTTAGCAAAGGCCTTGCTGCTGTGTCTGAACATGACGGTGGACAGGGAACCAGCCATACGAAATGGACCAAGTATATAGAGTGGCCTTGCCTTATAACAACTACCCTTGTGATAAGGAACCTAGTCCTTGCCAAACTGTGTTAAACCCATCTTAGAGCGAGACTTCTGTGAACTAATCTCTCTCTGGTAGGCCCCACCTCATTTTTAATTATAAAAATTTGTTTTGGAGAATTTCCTATGTAAGCATTATATTTACATCATGTCTACTCTCTTCTTTCTCCCTTCTGGTCCTCTCATGTCATTCCTCCTCAAATTTATCATCTTTTTGATATAATTGTTTTACACACACACACACACACACACACACACACACACACACACACACACACATATAACCTGCTGAGTTTATTTAGTGTTTTGTTTTGTTTTGTTTTGGGGTGTGTGTGTGTGTGTGTGTGTGTGTGTGTGTGTGTGTGTGTGTCTGTGTGTCTGTGTGTCTGTGTTTATATGTGTAGGGTTGGCCTCTTGGGGCTGGATAAACCTGCCTCCTCATCCCTGGAGCCCCCTGGAGATCATCCCTGGATGATTCTTCCTCTGTCAGAAGTGGTTAATTACCTGTAGCTCTTTACCTAGGACTGGGGCCTCCTGAGATTTCCATCATCCAGGTTGCCATGTCAACTGCTGTTGTTGTAGTACTGGTCTTTTTTTAGGCAACTGTATTGTTGAGCTTTCATGGGCATAGCTTCCTTATAGATAAAGGACACTATCTCACAGCAGACTTCCTGCTCCTCTGGCTCTTATAATCTTTCTGCTCCCTCTTCTTTGATATTCCCTGAGCCTTAAGTGCAGGGGTTATCTTGTAGATGAGTGTCAAGTAGATTTGAAATGAATCAAAAGAATGTGATGAGAACATCGGCTGAAATCAGTGGTCCTCAACCTTCCTCATGTTGCGACCCTTTAATACCTCATGTTGTCGTGACCCCCAACCATAAGATTAGTTCATTGCTACTTCATAACTTTAATTTTGCTACTGCTATGAATCATAACGTAAATATCTGATATGCAGGATATCTGTTACATGACCCCTGGGAAGGGGTTGTGACCCTTTGGGTTGAGACCCACTGTCTTAAATAAATGAGCTCCAGTGTCTGAGAAGCAGCATGACAAAGGGACGGAGTACTGTGACGTCAATAGAGAAAAACAATGGATCCTGAGCAGGCTGTGGAGACACCCTAGCCTAAGCTGGTGGCACACAGGGATGAGAGGAAAAGCTGTACCACAAACGCTTCACTGCTCTCAGGCCAGTTCTTGTGGACTCAGCAGGAGTCCTTTAGTGGGATCCTTCAACAAGGATGAACTGATGGATGGAAAGGTTGGGGGCGGGGCGGGTACTGCCTATTTAACACTTTCAGTATCAAATGTTGAAAAACAACATTGGGATATTCAGAAAAAAAACCATTTTTTTTTCATTCAAATTGTGTCAATGTCTGATTCTAGACTTGCAAACTTGAACCAGCAGGTGAGAGGCCCCCTGCTTGGAATACTAATTCCGAGTATCAGTATTACCATGGGGGCCTGATTAGATTCCAGTATTTCAGTCTGTCATCATAGCTCTGGAATACTGTTTAACACCAAATACTAAATGAAGAGTTCTGGGGACAGTGTAATTCTTTTCTGTGTTTTCTCTTTGGACTTGAAGGGACCAACAGGATTCTTCAAGCTCTTAAAGGCCAACAGAAGCAGACTTAATAAGGCAATTTTTACCCCAACACAGGATCAAGGAGACTACAGCCCCTGTTCCTCCACACCAACACCCTCTAGTGGGCTGAGGGAGTATCTGGGAGGCTAAGTACTTGCCAAGATGTACCCCAGTTCCAGCCCAACACTGTGAGAAACCCAAAGACAAATCAGCACCTTGCTGAAGACTTCCAAGGGTTGAGGAGACCGCAGTTCCATATTTGCTAAACTCCAAAAAGACAATGGATTGAGCTGCTTCCACCCAGGTTAGCCCATTGCATAGACTTTCTGTGCACCATCAAATTATCATTATCATTCCCCCATGCTGAAGTATAAAGGAAATCCAGTTCCTGGTATGTGAGTTATCGTCATGAGGTTCCCGTTACACTGCACAACCTTGGTGGGGGTAAAGCATGAATATATCTGGCTTGTAAGAGCAACAATAATTTGCTTAGAAGCAGAAGTTGCTTTAAAGCAGAAGTTGGAAAACTGTGGTTGGCAGGTTAAGCCTGGCCCACAGATTGCTTTGTCAATAAAGTTTTATTGAGATACAACTATGCTCATTCATTTATGTATGGCTGTGTTTATGCTCAACACAAATGATAGTCAGTAGTCATGATAGTGACTACATGGCTCACAAAATCTAAAATTTTTAATAGATCTTTACAGAAAAATTGCCAAGCTCTTGTTTAAAGGATTGGCTTTAAGGTGAGTTACATTCTGATGGGGTAGAAAGCAAAGCAAAGCATTGATTTTTAAGCAAATTCTTGTGTTGTGTAGAGACCCCATGGGTGTGTGTTTCCTTCACACACACACACACACACACACACACGCACACACACACACACACACACACACTCACAACTCATTAACCAATCAAACCAATTCAACTTCCATTTCTTTTGCACCCTGGGTTCTGTATAAGAGTTCACTTGAAGGCAGAGCTTTGAAGACTTATTTTTATTATTTTTAATTGTGTATGGGTGTGCCTGTGCATTGGTGTGTGCTGTGCACATGCGTGCAAGTGTCCATGGAAGCTGGAGGCATTGGTTCCCTGGGAGCTACAGTTACAGGCATCGTGAGCTGCTGCCTGATGTAGATGCAGGGAACTAAACTTGAGTCATCTGCGCTGGCACTTTATACTCTTAGCTGCTGAACCATCTCCCCAGCCCTTGAACAAAGGGTTTGTAGAGCTGTTAAACGTACTTAATATTGTCTAGGCAAGTGATTCTATCCATGGGCCAACAGTAGACATTTCTAGAAGCTTCTAAATGCTGCCAACACCCTGATCAGAGTCCTATAATTTGGATTCATTTGTCTTAGGGGCTGGGGAGCCTCGGCATCACAATAGAAACAAGTCAAGCAATGAAAACCAGAAGCAAGACTCTCTGATGATTTTATTTTGCATTAATCTTGGAAAACCACTGCCCTAGATGGGAACGAAAGTCTGGACTAGAGAAGGGGCCTTTGAGGAGGCCTTGATCATTTAAGGGGTCTAATAAAAGTGCTAGCAAACTGCCGGAACTGAGAAGAGGGACCCCAAAGCACAAGAGAAACACAAAATACATCAGTTGAATCAGGACTTTCATAGGTCAATGTCTCTTAAAGTTGATGTGTGGCGAGCTGTTGTATCTTAGATCTGAGTCATAAGTCAGCTTAATGTATTCCCCCCAGGCCACTTAAACCGGGACAAGCGTCGATAAAAGGAAGAATTGAGAAACATACTTAATGTTGGCCTTGATTTAAAAGAACAACCTAATCAGAATTTTTGAAGTGTGTGTTGTTCTCACACTATCATTCTGCACCCGGTTCAGTCTTCAGGGCTTGGAGGAAGTCGTGTCCTGTCCCGAGTGGATGATGAAATGGTGGCGAGGATGGAAGACACTGCTTTGCTTTCCATTGGTGGGGACTTGGCCTACATGGTGTCTCTGTGGAGTGCTCTCTAGCCAGTTTTCTAGCTGCGCTCTGGAACTCTTGTCTGGGTGAGGAGTTCTAGAGTTCAGATGGTTGGCTGTACGCAAGCATCGAGGAACATTAAAAGGCTGCACTAGGAAAGCCTTTTGGGTCCAGATGTGGGACTTTGGAGGCCTTTTCTGGTTTAAAAAAAAAAAAAAAAGACTCCTGGACTTCTCAAGTAAGGATCAAGAAATTGAAGTCAGCAGGGACCCTATTGGTAGCCAAAGAAGACTTCCTTTCTTGAGGATGGTGGCCGAAGCCACTGACCCTCTAGATGGTTCTTATGCCTCCTTAGTGGGACCCACAGAAAAGACATGTATGACTCTAACATAGTTGTGAGATTCCTTTGAAAGCTCACTCAAGGCTGGGGCTTAGGAGGAAATAGATCTAGACAGAGCAGCATCCCAAACATGCCTCCCTTCTTGCCCTCCGAGACTTGCAATTTTTATTTTCAGTCATTGTTCCTTTTCTTAAGAAAGTCTATGGCTCAGCAGCTAAGCACACTTATTGCTCTTGCAGAGGACCTGGGTTAGGTTCCCAGCACCCTCTTGGTGGTTCACAACCATCTCTAACTCCAGTTCCAGGTCATCCGTTGCCAGGGGATCTTCTGGCCTCTATGGGTACTGCATGCATGCAGTACACAGACATACATGCAGGCAAATCACTTATATGAATAAAATAAATCAAAAAAAAAAAAAAAAGAAAGAAAGAAAAAAGAATGTCAATCACCCTTTTATAATTGGAGAATCTGACCTATATTTCAACACCAGTTTTTAAGGTCTCCACCATGGAGTCTTCCTAGCCATCCTAGATAGAATCAGTTGTCTTGGCTTATATCTCTATAACTCATTCTTATCACCGGTCTTCCGTGTTGTCGCCGCTAGGCTGTGAGTTATTCCAAACACAGGTGGCCCCTCAGTCCTCTAGGTACCCTTGCTCAGGCCAGAGACACCCAGGATATTTTGTCTCCCTGCTTCTTTAGCTCTGTTTTTGTAAACAATGGCTTGTTTATTTTCCTTTTTTAAATCTTGGTTTTCTTATATATTTTTCTGTATATACTCTTTCTAGGTAACTGGGGTGGCCTGGAACTTGATATGTAGCCAAATCTGGCCTTAAATTCTTGGCCTCCCAAGCAATAAGATTATAGGCATGAGACACCATGCCCAGTTTCTAGCCAGTAAAGCTATGCTTACATTGTCTCTTATAAAAGCATAGCAAATTATGACTTAGAAATATATTCATTTTTTGTTGGGTATAGTGGTACATGTATATAATTTCAGCACTTGGGGAGCAGAGGCAGGCAGACCTCTGTGAGTTCAAGGCCAGCCTGGTTTACATAGTAAATTCCTGGCCAGTGAAGGGCTATGTAGTAAGACTCTGTCTCAAACGTGTGTGTGTGTGTGTGTGTGTGTGTGTGTAGTTCATTTATAAACATTTATTAAGAACCAACTATTTGCCAGGTCTTGTGATCTGGGGGCTGCAAAGGTGATTGAAACACAGCTTCTGGTCTCTGGGGCAAACAGTTTAGTGAGGGGACATGATTACAGGTGAGGAGGTACCTCTGGGAGACACGGTCTAGTAGAGAGGTGGAATCACAGGTGAGTTAACTGAGCTTACTTTGAAGTTTGAACTAGGTGACATGGAAGAATGTGTTCATCTTGCCTGGATGGCACAAGAAAAGCTGTCTGGAAGAAGGTTCAGGGATTCGGGGAACCAGGAATAGTGAATCTTTGGGGAGCAGTGGGAGTGGATGGGGGCATTTTAGAGTGAGTAGATCTCAAATTACTGTGGTTAAAAAAAATGAGTAGAAAACTGTGCTCAGCTGACACTGTGAGGGGAACCTATTCTATTTCTTATACCATGACAGTTTAGAAGATGGCTCTGCCTAAAGGGAGAGAGGGAGCAGGGGAGACAGACAGATGAACACACACACACACACACACACACACACACACACACACACACACACACACACACATATAACCTGCTGAGTTTATTTAGTGTTTTGTTTTGTTTTGTTTTGGGGGGTGTGTGTGTGTGTGTGTGTGTCTGTGTGTCTGTGTTTATATGTGTAGGGTTGGCCTCTTGGGGCTGGATAAACCTGCCTCCTCATCCCTGGAGCCCCCTGGAGATCATCCCTGGATGATTCTTCCTCTGTCAGAAGTGGTTAATTACCTGTAGCTCTTTACCTAGGACTGGGGCCTCCTGAGATTTCCATCATCCAGGTTGCCATGTCAACTGCTGTTGTTGTAGTACTGGTCTTTTTTTAGGCAACTGTATTGTTGAGCTTTCATGGGCATAGCTTCCTTATAGATAAAGGACACTATCTCACAGCAGACTTCCTGCTCCTCTGGCTCTTATAATCTTTCTGCTCCCTCTTCTTTGATATTCCCTGAGCCTTAAGTGCAGGGGTTATCTTGTAGATGAGTGTCAAGTAGATTTGAAATGAATCAAAAGAATGTGATGAGAACATCGGCTGAAATCAGTGGTCCTCAACCTTCCTCATGTTGCGACCCTTTAATACCTCATGTTGTCGTGACCCCCAACCATAAGATTAGTTCATTGCTACTTCATAACTTTAATTTTGCTACTGCTATGAATCATAACGTAAATATCTGATACGCAGGATATCTGTTACATGACCCCTGGGAAGGGGTTGTGACCCTTTGGGTTGAGACCCACTGTCTTAAATAAATGAGCTCCAGTGTCTGAGAAGCAGCATGACAAAGGGACGGAGTACTGTGACGTCAATAGAGAAAAACAATGGATCCTGAGCAGGCTGTGGAGACACCCTAGCCTAAGCTGGTGGCACACAGGGACGAGAGGAAAAGCTGTACCACAAACACTTCACTGCTCTCAGGCCAGTTCTTGTGGACTCAGCAGGAGTCCTTTAGTGGGATCCTTCAACAAGGATGAACTGATGGATGGAAAGGTTGGGGGCGGGGCGGGTACTGCCTATTTAACACTTTCAGTATCAAATGTTGAAAAACAACATTGGGATATTCAGAAAAAAAACTTTTTTTTTTCATTCAAATTATGTCAGTGTCTGATTCTAGACTTGCAAACTTGAACCAGCAGGTGAGAGGCCCCCTGCTTGGAATACTAATTCCGAGTATCAGTATTACCATGGGGGCCTGATTAGATTCCAGTATTTCAGTCTGTCATCATAGCTCTGGAATACTGTTTAACACCAAATACTAAATGAAGAGTTCTGGGGACAGTGTAATTCTTTTCTGTGTTTTCTCTTTGGACTTGAAGGGACCAACAGGATTCTTCAAGCTCTTAAAGGCCAACAGAAGCAGACTTAATAAGGCAATTTTTACCCCAACACAGGATCAAGGAGACTACAGCCCCTGTTCCTCCACACCAACACCCTCTAGTGGGCTGAGGGAGTATCTGGGAGGCTAAGTACTTGCCAAGATGTACCCCAGTTCCAGCCCAACACTGTGAGAAACCCAAAGACAAATCAGCACCTTGCTGAAGACTTCCAAGGGTTGAGGAGACCGCAGTTCCATATTTGCTAAACTCCAAAAAGACAATGGATTGAGCTGCTTCCACCCAGGTTAGCCCATTGCATAGACTTTCTGTGCACCATCAAATTATCATTATCATTCCCCCATGCTGAAGTATAAAGGAAATCCAGTTCCTGGTATGTGAGTTATCGTCATGAGGTTCCCGTTACACTGCACAACCTTGGTGGGGGTAAAGCATGAATATATCTGGCTTGTAAGAGCAACAATAATTTGCTTAGAAGCAGAAGTTGCTTTAAAGCAGAAGTTGGAAAACTGTGGTTGGCAGGTTAAGCCTGGCCCACAGATTGCTTTGTCAATAAAGTTTTATTGAGATACAACTATGCTCATTCATTTATGTATGGCTGTGTTTATGCTCAACACAAATGATAGTCAGTAGTCATGATAGTGACTACATGGCTCACAAAATCTAAAATTTTTAATAGATCTTTACAGAAAAATTGCCAAGCTCTTGTTTAAAGGATTGGCTTTAAGGTGAGTTACATTCTGATGGGGTAGAAAGCAAAGCAAAGCATTGATTTTTAAGCAAATTCTTGTGTTGTGTAGAGACCCCATGGGTGTGTGTTTCCTTCACACACACACACACACACACACACACGCACACACACACACACACACACACACTCACAACTCATTAACCAATCAAACCAATTCAACTTCCATTTCTTTTGCACCCTGGGTTCTGTATAAGAGTTCACTTGAAGGCAGAGCTTTGAAGACTTATTTTTATTATTTTTAATTGTGTATGGGTGTGCCTGTGCATTGGTGTGTGCTGTGCACATGCGTGCAAGTGTCCATGGAAGCTGGAGGCATTGGTTCCCTGGGAGCTACAGTTACAGGCATCGTGAGCTGCTGCCTGATGTAGATGCAGGGAACTAAACTTGAGTCATCTGCGCTGGCACTTTATACTCTTAGCTGCTGAACCATCTCCCCAGCCCTTGAACAAAGGGTTTGTAGAGCTGTTAAACGTACTTAATATTGTCTAGGCAAGTGATTCTATCCATGGGCCAACAGTAGACATTTCTAGAAGCTTCTAAATGCTGCCAACACCCTGATCAGAGTCCTATAATTTGGATTCATTTGTCTTAGGGGCTGGGGAGCCTCGGCATCACAATAGAAACAAGTCAAGCAATGAAAACCAGAAGCAAGACTCTCTGATGATTTTATTTTGCATTAATCTTGGAAAACCACTGCCCTAGATGGGAACGAAAGTCTGGACTAGAGAAGGGGCCTTTGAGGAGGCCTTGATCATTTAAGGGGTCTAATAAAAGTGCTAGCAAACTGCCGGAACTGAGAAGAGGGACCCCAAAGCACAAGAGAAACACAAAATACATCAGTTGAATCAGGACTTTCATAGGTCAATGTCTCTTAAAGTTGATGTGTGGCGAGCTGTTGTATCTTAGATCTGAGTCATAAGTCAGCTTAATGTATTCCCCCCAGGCCACTTAAACCGGGACAAGCGTCGATAAAAGGAAGAATTGAGAAACATACTTAATGTTGGCCTTGATTTAAAAGAACAACCTAATCAGAATTTTTGAAGTGTGTGTTGTTCTCACACTATCATTCTGCACCCGGTTCAGTCTTCAGGGCTTGGAGGAAGTCGTGTCCTGTCCCGAGTGGATGATGAAATGGTGGCGAGGATGGAAGACACTGCTTTGCTTTCCATTGGTGGGGACTTGGCCTACATGGTGTCTCTGTGGAGTGCTCTCTAGCCAGTTTTCTAGCTGCGCTCTGGAA
Organism: Peromyscus californicus insignis; assembly: GCF_007827085.1. NCBI lineage: Eukaryota > Metazoa > Chordata > Mammalia > Rodentia > Cricetidae > Peromyscus > Peromyscus californicus. The sequence goes on from NW_026294534.1 coordinate 26,784,484, forward strand.
CTCTTGTCTGGGTGAGGAGTTCTAGAGTTCAGATGGTTGGCTGTACGCAAGCATCGAGGAACATTAAAAGGCTGCACTAGGAAAGCCTTTTGGGTCCAGATGTGGGACTTTGGAGGCCTTTTCTGGTTTAAAAAAAAAAAAAAGACTCCTGGACTTCTCAAGTAAGGATCAAGAAATTGAAGTCAGCAGGGACCCTATTGGTAGCCAAAGAAGACTTCCTTTCTTGAGGATGGTGGCCGAAGCCACTGACCCTCTAGATGGTTCTTATGCCTCCTTAGTGGGACCCACAGAAAAGACATGTATGACTCTAACATAGTTGTGAGATTCCTTTGAAAGCTCACTCAAGGCTGGGGCTTAGGAGGAAATAGATCTAGACAGAGCAGCATCCCAAACATGCCTCCCTTCTTGCCCTCCGAGACTTGCAATTTTTATTTTCAGTCATTGTTCCTTTTCTTAAGAAAGTCTATGGCTCAGCAGCTAAGCACACTTATTGCTCTTGCAGAGGACCTGGGTTAGGTTCCCAGCACCCTCTTGGTGGTTCACAACCATCTCTAACTCCAGTTCCAGGTCATCCGTTGCCAGGGGATCTTCTGGCCTCTATGGGTACTGCATGCATGCAGTACACAGACATACATGCAGGCAAATCACTTATATGAATAAAATAAATCAAAAAAAAAAAAAAAGAAAGAAAGAAAAAAGAATGTCAATCACCCTTTTATAATTGGAGAATCTGACCTATATTTCAACACCAGTTTTTAAGGTCTCCACCATGGAGTCTTCCTAGCCATCCTAGATAGAATCAGTTGTCTTGGCTTATATCTCTATAACTCATTCTTATCACCGGTCTTCCGTGTTGTCGCCGCTAGGCTGTGAGTTATTCCAAACACAGGTGGCCCCTCAGTCCTCTAGGTACCCTTGCTCAGGCCAGAGACACCCAGGATATTTTGTCTCCCTGCTTCTTTAGCTCTGTTTTTGTAAACAATGGCTTGTTTATTTTCCTTTTTTAAATCTTGGTTTTCTTATATATTTTTCTGTATATACTCTTTCTAGGTAACTGGGGTGGCCTGGAACTTGATATGTAGCCAAATCTGGCCTTAAATTCTTGGCCTCCCAAGCAATAAGATTATAGGCATGAGACACCATGCCCAGTTTCTAGCCAGTAAAGCTATGCTTACATTGTCTCTTATAAAAGCATAGCAAATTATGACTTAGAAATATATTCATTTTTTGTTGGGTATAGTGGTACATGTATATAATTTCAGCACTTGGGGAGCAGAGGCAGGCAGACCTCTGTGAGTTCAAGGCCAGCCTGGTTTACATAGTAAATTCCTGGCCAGTGAAGGGCTATGTAGTAAGACTCTGTCTCAAACGTGTGTGTGTGTGTGTGTGTGTGTGTGTGTAGTTCATTTATAAACATTTATTAAGAACCAACTATTTGCCAGGTCTTGTGATCTGGGGGCTGCAAAGGTGATTGAAACACAGCTTCTGGTCTCTGGGGCAAACAGTTTAGTGAGGGGACATGATTACAGGTGAGGAGGTACCTCTGGGAGACACGGTCTAGTAGAGAGGTGGAATCACAGGTGAGTTAACTGAGCTTACTTTGAAGTTTGAACTAGGTGACATGGAAGAATGTGTTCATCTTGCCTGGATGGCACAAGAAAAGCTGTCTGGAAGAAGGTTCAGGGATTCGGGGAACCAGGAATAGTGAATCTTTGGGGAGCAGTGGGAGTGGATGGGGGCATTTTAGAGTGAGTAGATCTCAAATTACTGTGGTTAAAAAAAATGAGTAGAAAACTGTGCTCAGCTGACACTGTGAGGGGAACCTATTCTATTTCTTATACCATGACAGTTTAGAAGATGGCTCTGCCTAAAGGGAGAGAGGGAGCAGGGGAGACAGACAGATGAACACACACACACACACACACACACACACACACACACACACACACACACACACACGAGACAGAATATGACCAGTCTTCCACCCCATTGGTTTGACCTCGACATGGCAACTCCCACTTTGAGGGACCATAAAACAGAAAAGGCTTTCTTCTTTAAGAAGTCCCAGGCTGGGCGTTGGTGGTGCATGCCTTTAATCCCAGCACTCGAGAGTCAGAGGTAGGCAGATCTCTGTGAGTTCGAGACCTGGACTACAGAGTGAGTTCCAGGAAAGGCTCCAAAGCTACACAGAGAAATCCTATCTCATAAAATTAAAAAAAAAAGTCCCTTTAAAAATGAGTCTGATATTAATTATACAGTCCAGCAGGCAGAGCAAGGTCCCCATTTCATTTTGTCAGGGAGAGGCCAATAATTTTAGGGTGGGAACTGGTCTGTTTGCACAATGGGAGAATTTCCCTAGTGCACAGTGTTCCTTAGCAATTTGTGGCCTCCCCAAATGCCACTTATAGTTCCTACAATGACAGGAAAATTAGGAGGCAGAATGATTATTGTGCTAATCACAAACTTAGAGGATGAGCTGGTCCTGCTTCCATTTCACACCAGCAAAGGCCAGCTTCACTTGGCTTTCAGCACAGAAGAAATCAAGCTAACGGGCAAATTGTTCCCTTCTTGGATATTATCTTTCAGCCTGAAAAGCCCCACCAGCTGCTAACTGCGGCCTAGGGCCTGAAGTCCTTGCTCAGGATAATGCTCCATCTTCATTAAAAACATGCTGTAAACGCAACTTTAGGAAGTCCACCTGGACCAGAGAGCTGCATCTCAGTGCAAAAAGGTCTCCAAAGAAGTCCTAACTCCACTGCCTGACGTCTCCCATCACCATTTCCAAGCAGTTCATTTAAATGGTATACTGTATTCTGGCTAAATACTTGGATGGTTCCCAGTTTGCGCTTTGGAAAAGAAGGAATCAACACAGTCTTCCCTCCTGGTTTGGGTATGGAGGTATTCATAGCAGGCTATCCCTTTATTGTGCTCAGCCAATTGCTAATTATGCAGTGATGGATGTAAATTGCGCAGTTGGCATTTCAGCCTCCCAGGCTTCTTGATCATTCCTTTTATTTACAGGGAAAAGAACAAAATCTTAAGAAAATATAGGAATCTTTATCCAGGAAAATAAAGCCTGAAGGGTCAAAATACCTGCAGAAGAGGACATTAGAGGCAGGCTCCCAGCTGACCCCACCCCGATTTCATCGGGATGATGGAGATGCTCTGAGAGCCTTGCTCAGTGGTGATTGAAGAATAGATGCCCTTGCGGCATGAGCAGCAAGGTCCCTGGCCTCTAAATGTTCTCTCCAGAGGTGGATACATGACAATAATAGACACCAGGATTACTTCACCTTTGGAGGCGAATTGTAGTTTTATGGATTCTTGGATTGTCCTGTAAGATTGTGGAGTCAGGTTAACTCCAATGTGAAATTAAGAAGTTGAGGAAAAGGCTAATGATTATATCCCAACCTACCGGCTGGCTGATGAAGCAGAGAGACCCCGATATTACATTTGACATTGGATTTGTGCCTATGTGGTCATGGCTCATGTTTTCACATTTTACGTGATTTGGAGTTTAGTTGGTAGGATCATGTTAAGCAGGGAAAGTTTTTATTTGTGACTTTCCTTGTTTGTCTCTGCTGTATCTTTGTTGCTGAGCAAGGAAAGATTAACTTAGAGGGAGAAAGTACTTGTCACACTGGGATAAGGTACAGATGCAGTCAGCAGCATTGTTATTGGCAGCCAGTATTCCTCCCAAGGATGTTTCATCATTGTAAAGGAGTTTTTCTTGTACATATTCACCGAGAAAAGTTATTCTCCTAAATTACAGGTAGGACTGTTCTAGTTTGAAAGTGTATTGGTTGGAACACAGCTTTTTTGCCTGGGAGACTGAAGGGCGGCAGAGAAGCAACCTCTATTTCCAAGCCAGGCAGGGAACTGAAGGGAAGAGGTTCCTGAGCACAATATTTCCCATCAGCTCAACTTGGCAAGGAAATCAGCCCTGGAGCCCTCCTTGCAGCCCCGTTTCCTGCTGTGCCTATCAAAACACTCCTCATTCCTCAATGAGACACCACTTCACGCTCACTAGGATGGCTATAATGAAAAACATGTAAACCTTACACGTGTTGACAAAGACATGGAGAACCTGGAATCCTCACAAGCTATTGGTGGCAATGTAAGATGCTGGAGCTACCACGAAGCGCTTTGACAGTTCTTCCAAAAGTTAAATACAGAATTACCACATGGTCCTGAATTGCACTTTGGGTGTAGAAACCAGATAATTAAAAACAGGAACTCAAATTGAGATCTGTACACAGTATTTACAGTAGCATTTATTCTTAGTAAGCCCAAAGTGGAAATAATTAGAGTGTCTATCATGGGTGGATAAATAATATGCATACACACAGAATATTATTTTACTTTAAAAGGGGGAAAAAATCTAAATCATGCTACTATGTCAGTGAGCCTTGAGGACATCTGCTCAGAGGAACCAGGTGGCACCAGGACAGACTCTACGATTCTGCTTTCAGGAGGTATTTAGAGCACTCAGACTCAGAAAGATGGAGTAGACTGGCTGCGGGAGTTTGGGTGGAGGTGTGATTACTCGAGTTAGTTGGATAAGGGGAAACGAGTTTGGAATGGTCGGGACAGCTGTAAGACAGTGTGTGTGTACTTACCACCACCGGACTGCTCACTTAAACATCACTAAGATGACTCTTATGGTTTCCACTGATGTAACAAAACACCATGACCAGAAAGGAAGGCGGGGAGGAAAGGGTTTATTTGGCTTACACTTCCACATTGCTGTTCACCACTGAAGGAAGTCAGGACAGGAAGTCACACGGAGTAGGATCCTGGAGGCAAGAGCTCATGCAGAGGCCATGGAGGGGAGCTGCTTACTGGCTTGCTTCCCCTGGCTTGCTCAGCCTGCTTTCTTATAGAACCCAGGACCACCAGCCCTGGGGATAGCACCACCTACCATGGGCTGGACCCTTCCCCATTGATCACTAATTAAGAAAATACCTTACAGCTGTGTCTCATGGAGGCCTTTCCTCAGCTGAGGCTCCTTCCTCTCTGTTGACTCTAGCTTGTGTCAAATTGACCCACAAAACCAGCCAATACAACAACCAAAGAAAACCCAGACCTCTTTATTTACATTTTACCTAGGCAACAAAATTCCTCCAATCCCATACCAGTTCCATTTCCCCCTGTGTTTGGCAAGACACTCACAGATCCCCAGGGGTGCTGTCTCTCATTAGGTGCCTCAAAGCTCATTACCTATAGCTAAAGAAAGACAAAGAAAAGGCGATAGGATGCCATTCTGTTTCTTCTAGAATGCCTCAGCCAGGTGCTTGGTCTGTGTCCTGCTCTGATTTGATGATGACTGCGTCCTGTCTTAACCCTGAAGGTTTATTGAAATCCTCTCCAGACTGTATCGTTAAGAAGATCTGCTAGGAGGATCCAGATCTGTCTTTTATGTTCCCCAAATTTCACCATCATCTCTACGCTCCTCTTAAGAGAAGTTCTTGGCTCACCAGAGAGTCTAAATTGAGTAAAAGAAAGGACCTTTTGTTATGTAGCGCGGGCCAAGGATATTTCCAAGGTCACGGTTGAGTACTTCATTTTGCCAGTGTTGGGATGATCAGTGGATGATAGAGATTTGAGCCAAGAGAACAGTAAGTATTGTTAATTTCAGCATTTTACCCCTCTAAGGACTTTTGTCTAGGGTCACCCACAACAAATAATGTGATTAAAAAAGTTGTACTCAATGTGTGTCAAAAAAAAAACCTCTTTGAATCACTATCATTAATTTCTACTTTGTGACCTCAGAATTCAGTAGAAAAGCAAAACAAAACAACAAGATACATCGTTTCCCCTTAGAAGAGAGTGCAACCAGGCAAACATTGCCTCTGCTCTATAAACCCAGGCATGCTCTGGGAAAGGACCTGGTGAGGGAGACTGAAGTTTTGAGCTTTCACGTTGTTTGGGCAACAGCTTCGTGGTCTTTAAAAGGATAGATCCGAACATTAGAGGGTGGTTTCTCTTTTAGACATTTATTTGTTTTTATTTTATGTGTGTGAGTGTTTATCTGTATGTATGTATCTGTACCATGTGTGTGCTTGGTGACTGCAAAGTCCAGAAGAGGGCATGAGATCGCATGGAACTGGAGTACAGACGGTTGTGAGCCACCATGTGGGTGCTGACCTTGGTCTTCTGCAAGAGCAGCAAGTACTCTTAACCTCTGAGCCACCTCCCCAGCCCTCGGGGGGGGGTTATAAACAAACAAACAAACAAACAAACAAAGAAACGTATAAAAAATAAATAGAATAACTGTTATTAATTACACACATGTGAGTGAGCGTGTTTGATATGTCATGATGTGCATGTGGGGATCAGGGGACAACTTTTGGGGGAACGTTTCTCTCTTTCTACTCTGAGTTAAGGGGTTTGAACCCAGATCACCAAGGCACGGTAAGCACCTTTACCTACTGAATCATCCCATCAACTCTTAGCTGGGTGATCCTGGGAACATTGTTGGATCTCAATTTCCCCATCTATGCGTTTGGACCAGAAGGTGTTTTGTGCCACTCAGGTCTCCCCCTTCTATGTATTTCCACAGTTTCAGGGTGCTTACTTCCCCTGGTGTCTTAGCTGAGAAAGAGTCACTTTCTCTGGGATTTATTCATTTTAATGGAGACAGAGGTCTTGGACACAAGAAGGTTTTCAAATCTGTAAATTGTGAGACTATTGGGTGCCATGGAAATGAGATTTTAAATCATAAAGGAAATTGAACCACCTAGCTGTAAATCTGGATTGGGGAAAGAGACTGAAATGTGACTTTGAATTCCCCTTCTTAATAACGCTCACCAATCTGAAATGCCCACTGTGTACCCAGCATTAGTGTGAGGAAATGCCCACTGTGTACCCAGCATTAGTGTGAGGAAATGCCCACTGTGTACTCTGCATTAGTGTGACAAAATGCCCACTGTGTACCCAGCATTAGTGTGATGAAATACCCACTGTGTACTCTGCATTAGTGTGAGGAAATGCCCACTGTGTCCCCCACATTAATGTGCTGCTCCCATGGTCCCTTTTCTTCTTGACAAAGCACATTCCATGTCATCCCTCATCCACCACTCCATTTCCCACTGGCGTTTTACTCATAACTTTCATGCTCTACACGGCCTGTGGTTAAATAACACCATTGTAAATTGGGTGCTGCTCATCCCTGGCTTGTTTAGATCTCATCAGTGTAGCTCTGTGAACACAGAGATATTTTCAGTCACAGATAATGGCTCCGTTCAATTTGCATTTCAGTAATTTTCTGATTTAGACACGGGGTTGGTAATGGGCATAATAACTCAGGAAAGGGTCAGTGGAGGGGAGGGAATCTCCTGAAATGCTTGCATCTTTAGTAAGATCCCAAAATAGTCACTGCTTTCCTATGCAGTATCTTCCTATATCTGAACATATAAGAGCTAATCACCTTCAGAAAGCTGCATTGGGAATGGGGTTGGCTGTTTTGTTCTCCATGCATTTTTACTGTCGATTTGAACTCAAATAGGTTCAGTAAGGACTTTTGCCCCCAGGGGTCCATTTTAATAGCGGCATTTCTGATTTGTCATAATTTACTGGAATACATGGACTATTAAAACCTTACTTTCAAAAGCCAACTCTTGGAAGAAAGGCATTAGTTATTGGTTTTGCATCTTGAATTCTGCTCGTGGCCTCGGCCTCCTCATTTTTCCATTAAGCCTTCCGTGGCCGTGGCCTTTGTGCCTCTATTACTCTTCCCATCTTTCCAGGGACTGAACTTCTTGAGAGAGGGCCTCAGCTTGCTTTCTTCCAAGACCTCACCGAGCACTAGATGGTAAAGAAGTACATAGCAGAATAAATAGAATTGTTTGTCTAACTCCCCAAACACAGTGCTTGTCTAAAAAGATGACGCATAAAGCCAAGAAGTGGTTTATTGATTGGTTGCTTTGTCTTCAAAATGCCAAACAAATGCCTGGGTGATTTTTTTTTCCATTATTGGATTTATGTATTTGTATGTAGGAGGTGGAAAGCACTTAATCAACTACCTTGACAGGTTGCTTTTGCCTCCTGAGAGCAAAGCTTTTTAACGATAGACCTGGATCCATTAAACGATAGGAAACTGCTTTAACCCTGTGTCTACAGACTGGGGGATGTGTGCGTGTGCTCGTGGGTTCCCACGTGCAGTGTTCAAGTCCATGTCTCTCCTCTTCAAAAACAAGGCAGTCTTTCATGTAAGGAAAATCCTACAGAAAAACATAAAATAAGGCTGCTGGTGGAACTGGGTGTTGAGCACATTTGCTGAGTGTGTGCAAAAGCCCTGGGTTCAATCTTTAGCTCTGAAAAAAACGAATAAAGAGATATCTTCAAACAACAACCCAAAACTCTCCCCAAACTCTGAAATTACACTAGAGGAATGATCATTTTTAACAGCTTCTTACATAGCCTCCTAGAAAGCTGTGATGAGCACACCCGCAAGCACACACACACACACACACACACACACACACACACACACACACACACATGCACACTCAGAGTAGATTATTGTGTTCATCACCTGAATGTTGGCTATAATGGGCATCATTTCATATCAGTAAACATTAATTAGAACCCACTTCATTTTTTATAGTCCTGAAGATTGCACCTAGGACCTCCCATATGCCAGGCAAGCACTCTGCCACAGATATAAGCACCTAGTGTCTTCTTTAATTTTAATGAGTATAAACCATTTCCTTGCATGGGTGTGTCAATTTTAATTAAAGTCTCATATTGCTCTAAATCTAATATTTGCTCTTATAATCAAGGTTGCGAATGGATATCCCACTGCACATTTGCACATTTGTCTAAGGCATTTGTACTAAATTTTGGCAAATATTATCAAAAGACAGTTCAATTTATACCTTCCACCAATATTACATGCAAAGGTCTATTTTAGTTCATGCTGCTTGTCATAGTTTTTGTCAGTTTGACACAGACCTAGGCAAACCCGGAAAGAGTGAGTCTCACCTCAGGAATAACCCCCTCAGATTGTGGGAAAGTCTGTGGGAAAGTCTGTGGGAAAGTCTGTGGGGTGTTTTCTTGGTTGCTGGTTGATGTGGGGAAGCACAGCCACTGTGGGTCATGCCATGCCTGAACAGGTGGTTCTAGGCTGTAGAAGAAAAGGAGCTGAGCAAGCCACAAGGAGCAAGCCACTGAGCAGCATTCCTCCATGTCTCCGCCTCAGTTCCTGCTTTGGCATTTCTCAGCAATGGACTATGTATGACCTGGGAGGTGTAAGCCAAATCAACCCTTTCCTACCCAATTTGCTTTTTTGACTTTTGTGTTTACTGTAGCAAAAGAAATCTAACAGATTCCTTGATACAATGAAATAATTTATATTTATTTCCTTATTAGTAGCATTTAATTTATCATCAGTGGGTTATTTCCCACAGTTCTGAGGGCTCTTGGGGAATCAGGATGCTAGCAGATGTGGTATCTGGAGAAGGATGTTTTCACACACAAGCTAGCATCCTCTTGATTTGTCTCTAGAGTAAGGGCACTCACACTACACCCTCATGTGGGATAAGGCACAGGAAGAGTAAAAGACATTGGATAGGTCCCTCTAGCCCATATATGAATGAGTTCAACACCTTCCAAAGGCCTCATCTCTTAATGTGTTGTGTCAGGGATTAACTTTGAACGTGTGTTTTTAGGGGAGGCAAACGTTCAAACTATAGCAGTATTTGTTTGAGTCTTCAACAAAGAAACATTTAAATTAAAAAAAAACTATCATCAATCTGATGGGTAGAATTTATTTGTTTAGAGTTGTCTTTCTTTAGTTATGAATAATGTTGAATGCATTGTGTATATTTATTATCTATTTATATTTCATTGGTTTATGAATGCTATTCAGTTTTTCGGTTCATTTTAATTAAATTGTTCCTTGACTTATTGATTTGTATGAGTTTCTTGGTGTATTAATAACAGTGGTCATCTATGATATTAACTCGTTCATTGTTGGAAAGAACATTTACTGAGTGGCTATTAGGTTGTAGGTCAAGGAGTCAGTACAAAATAGACAAAATCCTCCTCTCATGGAACTTAAATTCATGAAGACAGAAAATAAATACGATGAAGAAGCAAAGCAGAGAGTATGTGACATAGAGGGTCATGTGGTAAGAGTCTGTGCAATGTCACTCTTGACTGCTTCTCTCCCAGCAGCAGGGAAGTGGCAGCATTGACTGACTGCGGGGCTGTTTGTACCAATGACCTCTTCTTCTTATGCCCAGTCCTGCTACTGGGATGTCACCGACCATGATGTGATAATGATGATGAGAACTCTCTCCATAGACACTGCCATGCTGTTTGAATGTTCATAAACTTTCAGCTTCCAATACGAGGCACTAAAGCAACCTCTTCACAGATTACCAGGTCTCTGATGTTTTAGTTCAACAGTGAAAACAGTTGTGATGGTTTGAATGAGAAGGGCCCCCCACACACTCATGGATTTGAATGCTTAGTCACCAGGGAGTGGCATTATTTGAAAGGAATAGAAGGGTTGGATGTGGCCTGCTGGAGGAAGTATGTCACTGGTGGTGGACTTTAAGGTTTCAAAAGCCCATGCCAGGCCCAGGCTCCTCCCTCTCTCTCTCTCTCTCTCTCTCTCTCTCTCTCTCTCTCTCTCTCTCTCTCTCTCTTTCCACCTGCAGATCAGGATGTAGCTTTCATGGCTCCATCACCATGCACGCCACCATGTTCCCTGCCATGATGATGACAATGGACTTAACCTCTGAAACTGTAAGCCAGCCCCAATTAAATGCTTTCCTTTATGAGTTGCTGCAGTCATGGTGTCTTTTCACAGCAATAGAACAGTGGCTAAGACACAACTCTAGTACAGGGAATGTAGAATGGTTGCCCTAAGGTTAGCAGTTATGAGACTAGTCTTCTGGTTTGAAGGGATTTTAATCATCCTTTCTTTCTTCTACATCACTCTCTTTTCTCCTTTTTTCTTCTTTCTCTCAGCCAAATTCAATTAGTAGTACAGGTCCATACCAGAAATTGGCAGAACAATGAATTTAAGCTTGGGATTTTGTTACCTTCACTGCCGCAACCTTGGTGGTGTTCTTTCCTTGAGGTTCAATAGGTCCGAGTTCCAAGATGAAGGTGCCAGCAGGGTTGGTTTCTCCTGAGAACTCTCTCCTAAGCTTGCAGGTGACTGTCTTCTCCCTGCATTCCCCCCCGCCCCCCCGTGGCTTGCTCTGTGTACATCCCCGGTGTGTCTTCTCCTTAGGACCCCAGTTAGATTGTCAGGGGCTCATTCTATGACTTTGTTTAGCCTTCACTGTTCCACTGAAGGCTCTAGCAGCTCCCTAAACAGTCACAAAGGAAGTTCAACACACATGTTTAGAGGGTGATAGATTTGAACCTGTCCCTAAAAGGTTAGTGAGCTAGGATTTGGTCCACAGTGTTGCGAGGTGGTGTAACCTTTAAAGAGGTGAAGCCTGCAAGAGTGTGGTTAGGTCATCGAGCAACCTACTCCCCAAAGATGCTAGTGTAGCTCCTGAATCAGTCTCTGACTTCCTGCTTCACCATGTGATCTCTTCTGCCCGCCCCCTCCTCACTAGGATGCAATTTTCCATAAGACCATCATAAGAGCCAGGCCAATAACTATGTTGGCCATTTTTTTGATCATCCAGAACGGTGAGCTAAATAAGGCTCTTTTCTTATAGCACACACATCTTCAAGTGTTCTCTTATAGAAATAGAAAACAGACTTAATAAAATGTAATTTGTAACAGCAGAAGAATTGGAAGACATAAGAGGGGCAGGTAAGTTGGAAATAGATACAAAGGAGTGGTCGCAGTCACGTAACCCAGGTGGGATTTAAGGATAATAAGAAGGGAATTGAAGATTCTGGGTCAGTGAGTGACGGTAAGATTTCATGTTCTTTCTTGTCTGTGCTAAGAGTCAAAGAATTGTGAGAGGCAGTGCACTAGAGAGAACTGTAAATACAAGACCAGGTGAGCAGAGGACAGAATGTCTGGAGTAAAATCATGAATGGAGACTAGGTGCTGATAATGAAATGTCTGACTTTGGGGGAGTCACCAGCTGAGACAGTGTAAGGGACGAGATTCCCAGGATAGGTGATGGTGGTGGGCCAAAGAGAACAGAGGCCAGAGTGTGACAAAGGTCGTCTTTGAGCACATAGACACCATGGAGAAATGTAACAGAAGTGGTTTTGAAGAGTACTGAGTATGAGATGGAAGAGGGTGTCTACCTGACCTATAGGTTAGAGGTTATTGATGGAGGGAAAGAAAACAGATGTGCCTGTGGGGTGAGATGTGGAGAAATATCATCTTAGAGAGCTGGGATGAAGCTAAAACAGGTTGCCAGGTCACTGCCATGTTCGCAGGTCACTGCCATGTTCACAGGTCACTGCCATGTTCACAGGTCACTCCCATGTTCACAGGTCACTCCCATGTTCACAGGTCACTGCCATGTTCATTGCAGCACGATTCACTATAGCCAACAAATGAAAAGAACCTGTGTCCATTAACTGATGAACAGATAAAGATCATGTGGTGCCTATACACAATGGGATGCCGTTTAGCTATAAATGGAATGGAAGCCTGTCATCTGCAATGGAATAGACAAGACTGAAGATCACTACGCTAAACCAAATAAGCCAGGCCCAAAAGACAAGTGCTACCTAATCTCTCTTGTGTGAAAATAAAGAAAGCGGATTTTCTAGAAGGGGAGCCTAGAATGGTGCTTTTGAGAGGGAGCGGGTAGAAGGCAAGGATGAGGGAAGGTTGATAGATGGGTGCTGAGTCACAGTCATACAGGAGAAAGAAGCTGAGCATGCTGCTGTCCAGGAGTGTGGCTACGGACGACAGTAATGTATTATGCAGAAAGGATTCTGAGTTCTTCAAACCATGAAGAAATGATGAATGTGTGAGGGAATAGTCTATTTAACCTAATTGAAGCATTCCACAATGGGTACTGAAACAACACATTACCCTGTTAAAACGTGTAATCTTCCTGTATTGAGCAAATTTAATAGAAGAAATTTGGAAACATGTACACATAAGAGGTGGCAGGAATATTCACAGAAGTGAGCACATGGAGCTCTATGTGTGATAGCACCATGGGATGGTTTTAGGAACCAGGCATGGGTGAACAGAAGAGTAAAAAATGAGAAGTATGGACCAAATGCAGTAAGGTCCGAGTAAGAGGGGGATCCTAGGTTTCTTTGGGTCGTTTATTTTGAGGCACCTTAGACAGCCCAGTTTGACTTCTCACTTGCAATCCTCTTGTCTCTCAGATACTGGGATTGAGTTCTATACTGGCTCTTGGCCTTTCTTTGGGTGACATGATATGAATAGAGATGTGATTTGGATTGGAAATGTCCCCCAAAGACTTGTGTGGTGAAGGCTTAGTCATCAAAGCAGCAATGTTCTGAATTTACCATGCAGAGATGCATGAGTCACAAGGGCTCTAAGTTTATCAATGGATTGCATGGTCTGTTGAGGAATGGACAACTAGGAGATGTAGACCAGTTAGAGCAGCAGTTCTCAACCTGTGGGTTGTGACCCTCTGGGTGTTGAATATCAGATATTTACATTATAATTAATAGCAATAGCAAAATTACAGTTATGAAATATCAATGAAATAATTTTATGGTTGGGGGTCACCACAACATGAGGAGCTGTATTAAAGGGTCACAGCATTAGGAAGGTTGATAACCACTGAGTTAGAGAAGTATGTCACTAGGGGATATGTACTTAGAGACTATTAGGGGACCCTTGTTCTTTTTGCTCTGTATCTGCTTCCTGGCCACCATGAGTTAAGCAGCTTTCTTCTACCTGACCTTCTGTATCATGCTCTACCTCACTCTAGGCCCGGAAGCCACAGAGCCAAGTAACCACATGTTGAAATCTCTGTACCTGTGAGCCTGGATAAATCTCTGCTCCTTTCAGCTGACTTCCATAGGTATTCTGTCCCAGTGACAAGAGCGCTGACTAGCCCAAGGGATAAAGTCAACATGGAGGTCAGCGGTGATGGCCTCAAGAAAGGTAACAAGGGGTGTGTGTGTATAAGAGTGGGGGTCCACAGCTGCTGCAAGAAGGAGCTTTGCATCACAAGAACAGCATTGGGGCAGCTTCCCACTCCTGCTGATGGAAGGCCAGGTGACAGGAGGTCTTACACACTGCAAATGCTTTTTCTTCATACTGTTACTTGCTTTGTGATTTTATCAATGCGTATTGGTGCTATCCATATGAACTTTTACTTACAGGGGTCCCTACTTTTATATGATCACTATTAGCAACCTTTTTCTTATGGCTTTGTATATTTTATATTAAGGAACGTGGTACCTTTTCTGAAGCCACAACTTCTTTTAAAAAAAAATAATGTTTAATGTTTTTCAGTACTTTGTTTTTCGGCTGGAGTCCCTTTTGGATTGATGAATATATAGGAATCTAGATTTTTATTTATTTCTGCATGGCCAGCTTCATGTCCTAGGACTGCATCTTGACATGTCCCCAGATGTCCTTTGAATGGGTATTTATTACATCCTCACGTCTTTCCCTCTCCACATTTCATGAGTCTCTCAATAAAAATTTCACATAAGCACTGCGCCCTGGCCAATTGAGCCACGGGAGCTCCTAAAATTTTCAGTTCACAGCTCTTTAAAAAGTTCCCGTGCTGTTAGCCTGGTGCCTCTCAGCGTCTAGTAAAAATCTGAAAGCAGTGCCGTCTTTGAAATATAGATGTATCTCTGAATATAAGCATCTTAGAGATTTTAACCATACCTGATGCTAGGTCATCTTGGAAATGGGCACTGTCAGCGAAATTCCTGAAAGAGACCTCAGTCGGTCTTCGCTTTTCTAACGATTTGGTTTTGATCAACATCACTTATCCAGAAGGAATTGAAAATGCAGAGCCATGGGAAAATGGGCTGATGAAAGACAACAACCCCCATACAGCACAGCTTCGCACAGCTATTTACAAGAGGCATTTCAGAGCAACCCAGGGACTATTCAGGTAGGCAGCATTGTGTTGCCAACATGCAAAGACTACCTGTATCTTCCATCTGTTTCTTAACATTTAGGGTTCCCTTATTTCCCTGATTCGTAAGTATTGTCTTCAGCATATAAGGCTTTTGATTCCAGGGATGGAACCAGCATTGCTCTGGAGAAATGATGGGCAGGTCCATGTCCTTGACACTAGTAAGCCACCCTGGAGGATGGGGGATGACCTGCCCATCCTCTTCGCCAGCTGGCTCATTGTGTGCTGATATTCTGTTGCCTTCCTGACCCCAGTTCTCTCCCTTTTAATCCAGGGTCCAGATGACGTTTTGGATGCTCTTTCCAAATGCAAATAAAGGCATGTGGCTCCCTTGCTTAGGAAATTCTCATGGTCTTCCACTACCTACAGAACATGAGCCTAGAGTTGGGTGTTCCAGATCCTTTCCACTCTTAGAGGTGAATCTCATGCCCTCTTTGTTCATGTATACCTATCTTTCTCTTCTTCATTCTTCCCAAAATGTATTCCTGTCCGGCTACATATTCTCTCATTCTGCACCCCTCATTCCCCATTCAACCTTAGGCATTCCATCTCCCGGGCTCCTTGTACACAAGCTGTCAAGATAGACTCTGTAGGGCTGGGCTCCCATATTATCACCTCCAGGAAGCCTTTTCCACTCCCTTAGGCAAAATCCATCTCTTCCTCATTAGGATTCCCACGGCATGGGGTTGATTTGTGTGACCATTGAACAGAGAGCTGGTTCCCAGGCTCAGGGAAGACAGGCCTCTGCTACAGGCTAGAGCAACCGCTTTGTAGAACCCTTGTGAGACATTCTGTATACAGTAGCAGAGCTACCTGGTGCTGGGCCTTTTATGGGCATTATTTCACTTTATCTTCTGGATAATCCCACAAGGTAGACATTTTTATTGCCTCCATTTTCAGATAAGGAAACTGAGCCTTGGAAACATCAAGGAACTGGCTTGTCCCCAGTCTGTGTATTTACCCAGCAGGCTCAATTACTGGGACTCACTCCTGTTGTCTGACTCCAGAGTGAATGAGTAAGAGCCAGCACACATACTCTGCACAACTCTGTGACTCTGATTGGAGTTACTGGGGATAGAACCCAGAGAGCCCTGTGCTTTGAGGCAAGTTCTCTACCACAGAGGCGTATTTCCAGCCCTGTTTTTACTTTACATGTTGAGACACGATCCTGTCTCAAACTGTTTACCTCACCAGGCTTTGAGGAAGGCTGTGTGAAAATAATGGAGGCAAAACACCTAAGTGCTAGGGGAATAAGTTAGGGACAGCTTCTTATCCTTTGTTCCTCGTTCCAGGAGGACAGTAGACTGCCTGGGGAGATACTGTGACCAGTGAGCTAGCCAGGCAGGGAGGGGTAATCAATAATCAACAGGATGACACCGTTAGGCACAGCTACCTAGAGCTCACAGGTCACTCCCACGAAGGTCTTAAATGAATCTTAAATATATCATGCCAATGCTTTTGACACCTGTATCTATTCAGAGGAAGGTATGACCTCATGGAGTGCTATAAAAAGGGATGGGTAACTAAAAAGAATGTATTTCTTGCTTGTCCTAAAGTAATTACCACAGCTTGCTATAAAATCTCAGCGTTTAGATGCTGGCTTTCAGAATCAAGAGAAAAACAACCACCTAGAGACTCCTTGCATTTGCTTTTGGCCTCATTCACACTATCACTAATAATGTCAAGGTTGTTTGCTTCAGTGGTGAAGCTGCTGCTCACTGACTGGGCAGAGAGTAGGGGAGGAAACTCATTAAACAAACAGACTTCTGAGGTGTGGCTTCAGAGAACTTGGTGTGTGTTCACTATCTGCCATGAGAGAGGAGCATGTGAGGACGGATGGGAGGAGTATGTGAGGATGGATGGAAGGAGTATGTGAGGATGGATGGGAGGAGCATGTGAGGATGGATGGGAGGAGCATTGAGGATGGATGGGAGGAGCATGTGAGGATGGATGGGAGGAGCATTGAGGATGGGAGGAGCATGTGAGGATGGATGGGAGGAGCATGTGAGGATGAATGGGAGGAGCATTGAGGATGGGAGGAGCATGTGAGGATGGATCGGAGGAGCATGTGAGGATGAATGGGAGGAGCATTGAGGATGGGAGGAGCATGTGAGGATAGGTGGGAGGAGTATGTGAGGATGGATGGGAGGAGCATGTGAGGATGGAGGGGAGGAGCATGTGAGGATGGATGGGAGGAGCATTGAGGATGGATGGGAGGAGCATTGGGGATGGGAGGAGCATGTGAGGATAAGACACAGCCCAGGGCCTTTCTGTCCAGGTGAAGAGACACAGAGACAAAGCATGGCAACTGTGAAAGGCCCCTCTGTCTAGGGGACTGTGGGATTCCTGACTGTGATTCTGTCTTAGTTAGGGATACTATCGCTGTGATGAAACACCATGACCAAAGCAATTTGGGGTGGAAAGGGTTTATTTGGCTCACACTTCCATATCACAGTTCTTCATCAAAGGAAGTCAGGACAGGAACTCATGCAGGGCAGGAACCTGGAGGAGGCAGGAGCTGAGGCAGAGGCCGTGGAGGGGTGCTGCTTACTGGCTTACTCCTACAGGTTTGCTCAGCCTGCTTTCTTACAGAACCCAGCGCCACCAGCCCTGGGGTGGCTCCCCCTACAAGGGCCTGGGCCTCCCCCATCAATCACTAATTAAGTAAATACCCTACAGGCTTGCCTAAAGCCTGAGCTTATGGAGACATTTTTCTCAATTAAGGCTCCCTCCATCTCTGATGACTCTGGCTTTTGTTTAGTTGACATAAAACTAGCCAGGACAGGCTCCAGCCAGGAGTCAGTGGCTGGGTGGCTTGTGGTCAGGAGCTACCCAGAGGAAGCAGCCCAGGGCTAAAGGCTTGGAAAAACAAGTGGGACTTATCCAGAAGAAGGAAGGGAGGGTGTTCTTTCTTTTCCTGAGTAACTAAGACAGGCACTTAGTCCCGTTGTGAGTTTCACACAGTATCTAACTGACTCCTTATGTTGACATTGTGAGATGGGTCTTTTAGAGATGAAGAAATACAGAGATATCGAACAGCCAGTTGGAAGCTCCAATGACGATCAGTGGAGAGTGTGTTGGTTAATTTAGGTTAACTTGACACATGCTGGGGAAAGTGAACCTCAACTGAGAAAATGCTCTCCTTAGATTCGTCTGTAGGAAAATCAATGGGGGCCTTTTCTTGAATAATAGTTGATGTGGGAGGATCCAGCTCGCTATGGGTGATACCATCCCTGGGCAGGTAGTCCAGGGTTCTATAAGAAAGCAGGCTGAGTGAGTCATGGGGAGCAAGTCATTAAGTAGCACCCCTCCATGGCCTCAGCTTCTGTCGTCAGGTTCCTGCCTTGGGCTTCTGCCCTGACTTCCCTTCGTGATGGACTATGAACTGTAAGATGAAATAAACCCTTTCCTCCCCCGTTGCTTTTGGTCATGGTGTTTATCACAACAATAGAAAGCTGACTAGGACTGATAGATTGAGATTTGAGTCTAGGACAGTCTTGAGACGTCTTATGGTTCCACAGTGATTCTGCATTGTCACAGGCATATTTGCATTGGCCCCACCCCACCACAATCATGGGGCCAGGAACATAGAAATATAAAATTACAAGCTTAAGAGATTAAAAACTGACAATCATCAGCTCTAAAGCTTAACTGCTAACAATGGCTCTCTGCTTTACAGCCAGCTCCTCTGTCAACAGCCAGGGGTTAACTTTTAACCCCCTTGCCCCTTATAGCCAACAACTGCCTGGACCAAAGTTAACTTTTAATAGCTGTTTCTACGTGACTCCTAGCATGCACCCTGTACCTGACACTGTAAAAGGAGGCCAGTACCCATCTCCATTGCCACAGCCCCAGAATTCCAACATTGGCTGTGGTCTCAGCTAGCTGATAAGCTTTTGTGCTCTACAGTGTTTTATTTTATTTTTTTTTTAAATTTTTTATTTTTATTTTTCTGGGATAAAGTTTGCTTCTGGTTTAATAGACTTTAGTGGTCTGTCCCCCATTATTGCATGATCCCAGACCCAACATCTGTGATATCAGAAGATTACAAAATGGGATGGGACATGTACAAGTTCATTTCAGGTTTTTAATATTTTTATATTCATTGATTTGTTTATTTTTGGTATATATGTATTCATGTATGTGTGTAATGTGTTTATGCCATGGTATACATGTGGAGGACAGAGGACAACCTGGGAAATAGGTCCTTGCCCTCCACCTTGTTTGAGGCAGGCTGTTTCTTATTTACTACTGCAAACACAAGGCTAGACTCTCCTGACTCTGCGCTACCACACCCATCTTTCTTGTGGGTTCTGGGAACTTGAACTCAGCTCATTATCAGGCTTTTTTAGCCAGAATTTTACCCACTGAGCCATCACCCCCATTATTTATTTATTTTGGAGACGAGGTCTTATCACGTGACCCACACTCCCTGGAACCCATTATGTAGTCCAGGCTGGCCTCAAACCAATTCCCATGGATCCTTGTGGCCTGTCTCCTAAATGCTGGGACAACAAGTATGTGCCTCCATGTTCAGCTAAAGCCTTATTTTGAAGAAACAAGAAAGGAACCACCCTATGAGTTTCTTAGAGTTTCTATTTCTGTGAAGAGATACTATGGATTATGGCAACTCCTATAAAGGAAACCATTTAATTGGGGCTGGCTTACAGTTCAGAGGTTTAGTTCATTATCCTCATGGTGGGAAACATGGCAGCATGCAGGCAGACATAGTGCTGCAGAAGGAGCTTAAAATTCTACATCTTGATGTGCAGGCAGCAGAAGGAGACTGTGTGCCACACTGGGCACAGCTTGAGCACATGAGACCTAAAGCCCGCCTCCACAGTGACACACTTCCTCCAATAAGGCCACACTTCCTAATAGTGTCACTCCCTATGCACCAAGCATTCAAAAACGTGAGTCTAGGGGGGCCATATCTATTCAGACCACCACAATGAGTGATCAAAGATGACAGCAATATAAATGATATTAATATAAACATGATTATTCTAGCAAAACCCAGGTAAGAATAAGTTTTTAAATAAAAACGGATAGCATATACTATTATCAGAACTGAGTTTGTTCTTGTAATTGTGTATCCAATTCTGTGAGGCTAAGACAAATGAAGCTTATTTATGTACTTAAATGTTGATTATGTACACGAATTTGGATTGAGATTCATAAAAATATTGTTCCCTTTATGAATCAAGTCACTCAAACTTTATAATGCCTTGGTGAATTCTGAGGACACTGTTGACAAGACAGGTGTTATCACTACAGATGAGGAAATCAGGGCTCTGTGCCTTACTCAAATGCTCAGTTTGAGGTGTGGGAAGGACATTAACGCACTGGACGTCAAGAAATGAAAGGAAACAGAATGCTTACATTTATGTGCCGTGCACTGTTCTTGTAATGTCACAATACATTTTTATTTGTTTGGTGTGTGTGTGTGTGTGTGTGTGTGTGTGTGTGTGTGTGTGTGTGTGTGATATGTGTTAGTGTAGAGGGAGGGTGAAGAACTAGAAATTGACACTGGGTTTCTTTCTCAAATACTCTTCACCTTATTTTTTGAGACAGGGTCTCTCCCGAACCTGGAGCTCACAGGTTTGGCTCTACCACAGGGGCTTTCTGACTCTGCCCCACCCCCCAGTTCTGGGGTTACAGGCATGTGCCACCACACTTGCGTTTCCAGGGGTCCTGAGGATCCAAACTCAGGTCCTCATGCTTGCACAGAGCACTCCACCCACAGAGCCATGTCCCCGGCCCTTCATATGGCACCTCTCATTCCTATAAGAATCATGGAAGTGCTTCTCCCACATTTGGAAACGAGAAAGCTGAGTCTCAGAGACCGAATGTGATCAAATTAAAGAACAACATGGCTACACTGGGATTTTAACCTGATTTTCCAAAGCCACACGGTTGTTCTCCAGGTTTCTATGAGCCATCTGTTATGGTTTGAATGTGACAAGTCCCCTCAGACTCATGTGTTTGAATACTTGGTCCCTAGATTGGGGGTGTGTCTTGAAGTGGAGCCTAAATGGAGGAAGTGGGAAACTGGGAGGCAGCGTTGGAGCATTTTAGCCTAACCCCACTTTCTGGTTGCAAAAGCAATGGAACCTGCCACCTTGCATCCCTGCTGCCATGCCTTCCTTCCCATGATGGGTACGATGCCTCAGACCTTCCTCTAAGGTGCTTCTTATTAGATATTTTATTCTAGCAATGAGAAAAGTAACTAATTCACTGTGTATTTTTTTTAATCAACTGTATTCCAATATTGACATAGCACTTGTGGACGCTCAGCAAATCTGCAGAATGACTAAGTGTACCAAATAGGATGAGTCCATTGGTGAAGAGAGCCAAGGAGAACAAAGAGAAGAGGAGTTGACACATTGGAGTCTGTAACTGGAGCTATCTCCAGCCCCACCTGGGCTGGCGACCACTCAGACTCAAATAAACACACAGACACTTACATTATTTACACTGTTTGGCCTAACGGCTCAGGCTTCTTGCTATCTAGTTCTTATATCTTAAATTAACCTATATCTATTAATCTATAAGTTGCCATGTGGCTTGTGGCTTACCGGTACTTAACATCTTGCTTTTCATGGCTGAGGCTGGCAGCGTCTCCTGACTCAGCTTTCTGCTTCCCAGACTTCTCCTCTCTCTTTGTCCCACCTATACTTTCTGCCTGGCTACTGGCCAATCAGCACTTTATCCATCAATCATCCACAGCAGGAGTCACCTGTCAAAGACTTTGTTGTTAAAGTCTTGGCCTCATGCTTTACTTCCTGTTTGGTGGTGGATTGTTGTCCCATTGAGGGCCAAAGGAGGCTCTGCCATGGGAGTGAAATGCTACCAAAGAAAAGCTTGTTTGGCAAAAGGAGATGGGAACTAAGCCGGAAAGCATTTCCAAGTCCTTTCTTGGGAGTCAACCCAATGCGGTACAGTGATCTTCTATGGATCCCCAGCTATCTTAATCACCAAGCCGTCACTCTGACTTTCCTCAGACCTCGTGCATCCTTATCCAGAACAATCATCTGTTGTCTCACCTGAGTGAAATGTAAGGTGCCTCCAGTGAATAGTTTCAGTTGGGGCCCAAGGTAAAATACTTTGCCCTTCTTATTATGATATTTACCAGAGATGACCATCTACTTATATATAGCATAGACTTTAAGTGAATTGGAGTCTGATTTGTCCTGTAAACACAGGTGTGAATGTATGTGTGTGTGTGTGTGCGCATGCACACACACACACACACACACACACACACACACACACACACAGAGTTCTCTGAGACAGGATTTCTACAATGTGGCTCTGATGGGCATGAAACTTGCTGTGTATCCTGGACTGACCTTGAACTTTTAATCCTCCTGCCTCAGTGTCCCCAAAGCTGAGACTAAAGGCATGCCACTGTGCCTAGGTTTTTCTGAAAAATATTAAAATTGCTGTTACACACAAGGAGGATTTTTACCAACTTTCTGTTAGATGGCGCATGAAACCTGTCATCATGAGATGCTCTCTGAACTCTACTTTCTTCTCTGCCCATCACTAGTGATCATATACGCACGCTACAGAGCATCTGAAAATTTAGTGATAACCAGGAGATGCTGGTCTAGCTGGCTTATGGGAAATTTGGGGATCCACAGGAATCCGTGAGGGTCATTAAGATGATGGAGGGTGGTTGTTGACATTTAGTGTCTAGGAACTGGAGATGATAGATGCCTTGTAACGTGGAGGTCAGGCCCTCACCACAAGGATGTGTTCTGAATAAGGTTGTAACCATATCTCCACCGAGAAACACTGAAATTGTTGCTAGCTTTTTTTCCTGAAATCAAGACAGTGACAGAGATCAGTTGCAACTCTGTTGACTTTGGTAAAATCAATTCACCATGATGTTAAATGTAGGCAAGGCACTGTCAAAACACCCCAAGGAGCTGACTCACTCAGGAAACAGAGAGGTGTACTAAGCACTAGTGGTTTTTTCAATGCATGCTGTTGAGGAAGTTGCTGAAATGCCATCCATTATTGCAACACACTTTCTATTAATTATCTTAGGTAATTTGTAAAGCAATAGCTTGAAGCCCACATGGAACATTAATTCTGCTAATGAACCCAGTGAGTATATTTTCCCTGGTCACTCTCTGTAAGTCAATCCATATCACTTTGATACATAGGAAAGGACCTGGAGTTGGTAAACTTGCCTTGATTTTTTTTTTATTACAGAAAAACTACATGCTTCAGATTTACTGTTGCCTAACTATTTTGTTTTGCCATTAAAGCTAATTGTCAATAAAGATAATGAAAATGACTTCCAGGCATGTTGACAATTCCAGTCACTGTAAGCCTCTTGTGGCTTGATGACAGCTGACAAGTGCCATCCCAGGACAGCTCTCCAGCTATTCAGAATGCATCCATCTGGGACAGGTCCATTCACAATGTTCTCTGTCCCATTGAGGTTACAGGATCCCAATGCCTTTCTAAGATGAGAGGAGCTATCTTTTAAATGTGGAATAAAGAAACATGCTGTTATTGACAACACTTTCCAAAGTTTCAAAGTCTTTCTTTTCCTAGGTCACTCAGTTGAGTGTAGATAAAGGAATGTGTTCATCCTGCATTTGGGAGTATCTTAATCAGGGTTTCTATTGCTATGAAAATACACCATGACCATGGCAACTCCTATAAACGAAATACATTTAATTGGGGTGTTTTATCTTTTCAGAGGTTTAGTCCACTATCATGATGGTTTGACATGGAACTGTGCAGGCAGACATGGTTCTGGAGAAGTAGCTAAGAGTTGTACATCTTGATATGAAGGCAACAGTGTAGCCATAAGTTTTTCTGTGTCCCACCTGTACCTGAGGTCCCGCAATCACTTATAAAATAATCACTCAGAGGTTTATATTAATTACCAACTGTATGGCCTATGGCAGGCTTCTTGCTAGCTAGCTCTTTCATTTTAAATTAACCCATTCCTATAAAACTATATGTTGCCACGTGGCCATGGCGTTACTGGTCTGCTGACATCTTGCTGCTCCTTTGGTGGAAGCTGGCGTCTCTTCCAACTCCACCATTCCTCTCTCTGTATCTCTGCTTGGATTTCTCTCCTGGCTGTAAGCTTTCTTGCCATAGGCCAAAACAGCTTTATTTATTATCCAATGGGAGCCACACATATTCACAGCATCTAGATATCCCACAGCACTTCCTTTTTTCTGTCTAATCAAAAAGGAAGGTTTTAACTTAACATAGTAAAATTATATATAACAAAACAGTTATCAAGGAAGAATTACAGTTACAATATCTAGTCTATTTGTATTTGGCAAAATTAAAGAAAATATTCTATCAACTATCCTATTTTTGTGAGTCTAAAGTTTCATATCTAATTTATCTTTCATTATGACTAAGAAAAACTATAATTATAATTATCTAGTCTTCAATTCCATCAAAGACCCCAGAAGGACATAATATTACCTAAGTAAACAGAAAATGCATAGCAAGTAAATTCCATAATTCTAGAAATGACAGAGACATCTAGCTGCCTGGGCAGCCATCCAAAGTTCCTCTGTAATCTTGGGGCATCTATCTTCAGCCTATAGGCCTAGAGTCTCTGGCATAGCTTTCAGTGAAGCAGGAAATTTTAAGGACTGTTTTGCCCATTCTGGTAAAGTTTGTCAATTGCTTTTCCCCATGTCCTGTAGAATGTCTGGCAGTTTCTTCTGTGAAGCAGTAAGCTGAAGGACCATTTTGCCTTGTTTTGGCAAAATTCAGTGGTCATTTTCCTATGGTTCCTGTATGTCCAGTTTATATAATATATTATCAAGCAGTCCAGGCAAGAGCAGTTTCTTGCCCAAATTGCTACTTTTGCCATTAAAGAAAGCAAACTCCATATGGAGTTTCTTTGGTGCCCATTATCTTCTCTGAAGTAGATCGGTGCTGCCAGGAGCAGACATGTCTCATTGTCCAGAAAAGCCTAAGTTTTTAAAACATTTTAAATACCATATTTTGTAGGTCTTTGAAGTATTTGAAGATTACCTACCTAATTGAAATATATCTTTGTATACCTAGACAACTTAACTAACATGACTAGAAGTTTGATTATCATAAATGACTAATTATTCTGTATTTTTTAAATTATATATTACAATTTTAAATGAGTTGCATAAACATAATACCTTAAACAAGAATAGAATTATATATAGTATAACAAAATTAACTTTAAGTTTGTATCAATAAACCAACATCCATTGCAATGTAAAACATTTCAAACAAGTTGTTGCTCTTTAAAAGTAGATTCAACAATCTACCCTTTTATCCTATCATATCTATATCCCCTTTTTTTCTTTAGAAAGAGATTGCATTTATAATCAACCTCTTTTAAATGAAAATAAACATTTATAAACAATATTTTTGTAATTTGGGCATAGCTTCTTATACTACTTCCTGCTACTTAGGGGTGCTGGCAATCTTATGGGGATCCTGAGAAAATTAAGAATTATAGTTAAATCTTGATTATAGTAGTCTATGAGGCTGTATCAACTTTTCAGGGGGTCTTGGTTGATCAAATTATATTAGCCTGGAAGAAATCCATAGGTTCTCATCTTCTATGGAAATGAAAGCAGAACTTCTTTTCCAAAGCAACATATCCTTAGACATAAATTTTGAAGTCAAGATACCTTTAAAATATACATATTGGTTTAACTGAGTAGCCCCTACAATCAAATGTCTCTCTGTAGTTAAAAATCCCAAAGACAATATAAAGATATGCAGTATCCAGATTCTCTGTATAATTTTCATCTTTATGTGGCTTAATTTTTATATTACTTTTATTGTCTCTTTATGTATCTATAATCTTTTTTCTGATCATTGCTTTAAACTGCAGTGTGGCTAGGACAGAAGTGTCAGCAGCCCTGGCTGCTGGCTCCACCCAACTTGTTTTTTCAACATGGTATAGGTACCAATGAGTCATGCTTAACTCCCCAATTCTGGGAAGCAGTATTAAGTAGTATGCTTGTGTTTTTAAGCCTGTGGCTGTGCTCCTGAGCCAGCAGGCAGCAGCTGGGAGAAGCCTCTTTGTATTGTGGCCTGGCCCCATCAGAGTCTGCGGGAGTCAGCCATGTTGTCCCTGAAACCTGCTACAGCCAGGGGATGCATCCTCCATGAGCAACACGAACTAGGAAGCTTCTCTTGGCACCGTTTTAGAACCCTTTTTTAAAAAGCTTTCTCAGGTTTTAGGTGGAAATTCTGGCTACCACATTGGGTGCCAAATGTAGCATGAATTCCTAAGTGGCTTTTTAATAAAAAATCCCAGTGCCAGATATTGGTATAAATGCTGACAGATCAGAGAGACAAAGGAACAAGGCACAGCCACTGCCTCTTACCTCACCAACTCCTCAGCCTGAAAAAGGTTCAGTTCCTGTCTCCTCATGCCTTATATACCTTTCTTAGCCCAGCCATCACTTCCTGAGATTAAAGGCATGTGTGCTTCCCAAGCAAAGGCATGAGATCTTAAGTGTTGGGATTAAAGGCGTGTGACTCCCAAGTATTTGAGTTAAAAGTGTGTGCCACCCCTGCCTGGCTCTGTTTCTCTCCTAGACTGAGTCAATCTCATGTAGTCCAGGGTGGCTTTGAACTCACAGAGATCCAGACAGATCTCTGCCTCCCAAGAGCTAAGATTAAAAGTGTGTGCCACCACTGCCTGGCTCTGTTTCTCTCCTAGACTGAGTCAATCTCATGTAGTCCAGGGTGGCTTTGAACTCACAGAGATCCAGACAGATCTCTGCCTCCCAAGAGCTAAGATTAAAAGTGTGTGCCACCACTGCCTAGCCTCTATGTTTAATCTAGTGGCATGTTCTGTTCTCTGATCTTCAGACAAATTTTATTAGGATACACAATATATCACCACACAGTAGGAAGTGGTCTGTCTCACTGGGTGTAGATTGAAGATAGGAGACCTCAAAACCCACCACCACAGTGACACACTTCCTCCAACAAGGCCACACCTCCCATTAGTGTCACTCCCTTTGGGGACCATTTTCTTTCAAACCACCACATTCCACTCCCTGGCCCTCAAAGTTTTGTAGCCATATCATAATGTAAAAATTTATTCAGTCCAACGTCAAATGTCCCCATGGTCTATCACAATCTCAACAATGTTTAAAAGTCCAAAGTCCGCCGGGCGGTGGTGGCGCATGCCTTTAATCCCAGCACTCGGGAGGCAGAGCCAGGCGGATCTCTGTGAGTTCGAGGCCAGCCTGGGCTACCAAGTGAGTTCAAGAAAAGGCGCAAAGCTACACAGAGAAACCCTGTCTCAAAAAACCAAAAAAAAAAAAAAAAAAAAAAGTCCAAAGTCCAATGTCTCTTCTTCTGAGATTCATGCAATTTCTTAACTGTAATCTCTTGTAAAATTAAAATAAAAAAGCAGATCACATACTTCCAATATATAATGGCACAAGATATACATTCTCATTCTAAAACACAAGGGAGAGAGCATAGAGAGGAAATACTGGACCAAAGCTAGAGCAAAAACCACTGGCAAACTCCAAACTCTGCATCTCCATGTCTGATGCCAAAACACTCTTCAGATCTCCAGCTCCCTTCAGCTTTGTTGACTACAGCACACTTCTTTCTCTTGGGCTGACTCCACTCCCTGTTAGTAGCTTCCCATGGCAGGTATCTCATGGCTCTGGCATCTCTAACATCTTAGGGTCTCCAAAGGCAATCTGGGCCTTAACTTCACAGTTTCACGCAATGGCCTCTCTACTAGGTCTCCATTCAGGGACACCCCTGACACATGCCTGGCACTAATGACTTTTCTTAGTGGAGGAATATTCCATAACTTCTTCCTTCTATCCTTAAAGCCAGAACCACCTGGCTGAAGATGCTAAGTTCTGCTGCTTACTGAGGCTGGAACATGATCCCCTGTTCAAATACATCTTCATCAGCTTTCTGTTTTTTGATGGCTTCCTTCACTACCTAAGCTTGGCTGTTCTGGAACTTTCTCTGGAGACCAGGCTGGCCTCAAACTCAGAGATCTGCCAGCCTCTGTCTTCCAAGTGCTGGAATTAAAGGATGTACCACCATACTCGATTCTAAGCTTTTTTTTTTTTTAATTCCTTTTTTACAAGTGGGAAACTCAGCTCTTGCCCTGAGGTCACCATTCCCTTTATTCCATTTCTTAATCTATTTATCTCCCTGAATACAGGAGTTAGCTCCATTCCACTTTCTGGTACTCCTTTTCTCCCTAAATATTTTTCCTTGCTCAGCTTGCTCCTTTTCATTATAAATCATCATTAGAGTTAACACTAGTTACCACACAACAGAGTCTGTATTAGGCTGTTTTGCAATTTCCTCTGCTAAGGGAATTAATCTCAAACTCTTCACTTTAGCCTTAGGCAAACTTTTCAGACAAGGGTAAAAGGCGGCCACTTTCTCCATTAAAATATCACAAGAAAAATTTCTAGGCAACATACTAAAATTCTTATCCTCTGAAACCTCTTGAGCCAGCCCCCCACAGTTCAGATCACCCTTAGCACCTCTGTTTTCCATGTTCCTACTAGTATGGCCCATTAAGCAGTGCTTAAAACATTCCACTCCTTTCCTAACCCAAACTCCCAAAGTCCAAATTCCTCCAAACAAAAGCATGGTCAGGCCTATCACAGCAATACCCCAGTCCCTGGTACCAACTTCTGTCTTAGTTAGGGTTTCTATTGCTGTGAAAAGACACCAGGACCATGGCAACTCTTCTAAAGGAAAAACATTTAATTGGGATGGCTTACAGTTTCAGAGGTTTAGTCTATATCATCATGGTGTGACATGGTGGCATGCAGGCAGACATGGTGGTAGAGAAGGAGCTGAGAGTTCTAT
The DNA here is from genome assembly GCF_007827085.1 of Peromyscus californicus insignis. Lineage (NCBI taxonomy): Eukaryota > Metazoa > Chordata > Mammalia > Rodentia > Cricetidae > Peromyscus > Peromyscus californicus. Next base: position 26,813,370 of record NW_026294534.1, read on the forward strand.
GTCTTGATATGAAGGCAGCAGGAAGTGGTCTGTCTGACTGGGTGTAGCTTGAGCATAGGAGACCTCAAAGTCCACCAACTACAGTGACGTACTTCCTCCAACAAGGCCACACCTCCCATGAGTGCCACTCCCTTTGGGGGTCATTTTCTTTCAAACCACCATAGGGAGTAAGGCTAAGAGGAAAGCTTTGGGAACATTGTTCCCAACTTTAGACATAGCTGGGCTCAGGTCTTCATTTTCTTTGCCTTTGAGTATCCATTAACGTTACCACATAAGGTCTGGCCCATGAGGAGTAGATTCCATCACCATAATGGCACTTAGGCTTTGTCATGGCCATGTGTCCAGTGTCAGGTGACAGATGGTGACTTATTACAAATTGGTTATGACAAATCTGCTCCCCTACCTCTTGGCGTCCCATGCTAAGGAACGTTGCCATGTCAACCAGTTCCAGAGACCTCAGGAAAGTTCTTCTGCAGAGACTTTTAGAAAAATTTCTTTTAATTGGGAGGATAAAAGCCTAAGTGAAAGAATGGATGAGGCGAGGCTTTTCCTTTCTACTGGAATGTGACATGGTGCCTGGGAATGTCACAGCCATTGTGTGACCAGTCAGTAGAACAGAAGGTTATGACTTACCCCTTCCTTGATGGGATCTTCCAGGACCTGTCTAAGACTGTCAGCCCAAATCAAGACTTCTTGAAAAGTTAAAAACAGAAATAACAACAAAACCCAAACTGTGACTAAGCCACCGTGATACACTTTTCTGTTAATTATAGGTACAAACCTTGTTGATTTAGTAGATTTTAGCTCTTCGAAGGTGTAAGAATGATAGTCTTGGAAATTTTGACATGAAAATGCTACTGACAGCAGAACCATGACTGGAACCTAAGTGCTTAAGCCCACAGTGGTGGTTTGAAAGAAAATGGCCCCCAAAGGGAGTGGCACTATTAGGAGGTATGGCCTTGTTGGAGTAGGTGTGACCTTGTTGGAGGAGGTGTGTCACTTGAGGGCAGGCTTTGAGGTCTCTTTTACTCAAACTTCACTCAGTGCGACACTCAGTCTACTTCCTGTTGCCTGCGTATCAACATGCCTCTTCCCCAGCACCATGTCTGCCTGCAAGCTGCCATGCTTCCAGCCATGATGATAATGGGCTAAACCTCTGAAAACTAAGTCGCTGTCTCAATGAAAAGTTTCCCTTTATAAGAGTTTGCCATGGTCATGTTGTCTCTTCACAACAACAGAAACCCTAACTAAGACACCCATCTTAGGTGACACATTGCTTCTTTTTCTGGCTGTTGGAGATTTGGGGTATTTAGTGTATTTGGGTGATGACAGAGCTACCACTGCTCACAGGAAGCAAAGCCAGATGCCATGTGTTGAGAATGTCAGGACTGGCCACCTCCAAGGTGTCACTTTATGTTGTGGTAGAGTTATGATAAGGAAAGGAGAGAAGTATTTGCTTTCTATTAACATGTGGGGTTGCAGTCACAAGTCAAGTGACACGAATGTCACATGATACACCTGAGGAGCTTTATACTGGTGCTGTCCAGTGGAAGGAAGTTACATTTTTATTCCTGGGAAAAGCAATGGACTGAGAGTCAATATTCTGCTTCTTCTTTCTACTTTACAATTTGAGTTTATTTTAAAAATTTTTATTTAGTCTCTCTGAGTGTCAGCTTATCAACTAAAAATATGGATAATAAGCATATTTGTTTGACTTTACACAGTTGCTGTAGAAAGCAAGTTAGATGAATTGAATAAAATCTACTTTATAGCATACTTGCTATGAAAATGTTAAGATGTTATCAATTACCATAATCACTTCATTTCTAGCTTCACAAAATAAATGTGATCATTGTCACCATTTTATCATTTTGTTCTCTTCAATGTTTGACTTGGAAGACGAATGCTTTGTTTATTTCAAGTAGGCAGCACCTTTCAGAGAGGATAATCTCCCAAGGAATGCATGGTGATGTTTTGAGGTTTAAACACCCTTGCTCCCCATACACCTAGTTCATGAAGACAAGTAAGACTGTAGTCCTGCAATTCATGCCTGAGGAAAGCCAGCCCTTAGCATCTTGAATTTTAGGTCTATTAATCAAGTTATTATGTTGGAGAACATGGTTTAAAGACAAAGCACAATTTAAGAAAAGGGTTGGAGACCTATAAATGCCAACATGTAGTTAGCTATACCATGCATTCAGATTTTATGTGAGAAGATTTTTTTTTGTTCTTGTTATAGAAAAACAAGATAGAGGAAAATAAAGTTCAAATCCCTCCCCCACCCCTGCCCCATCACCACTCCTCACCACCACCAACCCCTCTTCCGCCACGGCTCTGAATGTCCTGAAAGATGTTCTCATGCTCAAAGTACCTACAGCAGTATCCACCCACTCCCCAGAGCCAAATGCTTGCAGGCAGCAGGAACTGGCATGCTTGGGTCACAGCTCTGCAACCCTGTACGTTGCTCAGGGAACCAGGTGTCAGTAGCATCTTCAAAGACAAAGCCGCATTTTCAGACTGGACACCTGGAAGCCCGAGGCTGCTCAGATGATTGGGTGTGAGAACTCAGAGCAGAAAGAACGTAATGGTGAAAACTAAGGGATTGACTGAGCTGTTCCCTTTAGAGTTAGAACAGTAAGAAAACAGAACTGTGAAGAGAAGTAGAGAGGTGGAGGCCTTCAAAGAGCTAAGCAAAGGCTGCTGTGTGGCTCAGTAGAAGAACACTTCTCCAGCATGCATGAGGCCCTGGATTTGGTTCCCAGATTCCTCCCCCCCAACCCCTCCCCTCTCTCTCTCTCTCTCTCTCTCTCTCTCTCTCTCTCTCTCTCTCTCTCTCTCTCTCTCTCTCACACACACACACACACACACACACACACACACACACACACAAATGACACAAATGTACCTTTAAAGCAACAAAGCCTGTGGGGGAGAGAGAGAGGGAGGGGAGAGACAGAGACAGAGACAGACAGAGACAGAGACAGACAGAGACAGAGACAGTATGAAACAGTCATGAGTAGGAAAGGATGAGTCAATGATCTCTGCGATGACAAGGTGAATTGTCACTTGACCATCTGTTCCAGGTTTGCCAGAGGGTGCACAGAGATATTGTGCTCTAAGTAGTGACAAGGTCACTGTGCTTCTATAAGGACTGAACGCACCACATTCAGCCTGTGTCCTTTTCATTTCCCCCTTGTCTTTCTTTCCAGTATGTTATTCTGAAGCCTCCGAATCCACCTCTATTCCAACCAGCCCAGAAAAGCCTAGATATGCTCTCCATTTATATATCTATCTGGGCACATACTTTTGTTGTTGTTATTTGCTTGGTGGTATTTTGAATGTGAGCATCCATTTGTCTTGTTTGACAATTTCCTTTTTTCCCTTACACACACACACACACACACACACACACACACACACGCAATCACCAATATCACCCCATTTTGCTAAACTTACTTCTAGGGTTGAGATGTAGCTCAGTGGTAAAGTGCTTGCCTAGCATGGACAGGGCACTGGATTTGATCCCCCAAACCACAAATAAACAACCAATCAAACCCCACTGCTCTATTTGTTAATAGTGGCTTGAATGCTCATAGAAAACCATCCGTTCCACCTCAGTGTGGAGAGACATGATAGATAGATAGATAGATAGATAGATAGATAGATAGATGGATGGATGGATGGATGGATGGATAAGATAGTGAAAACATAGTAAGGCTGTTTAGTTGCACTCAAAAATAAAGAGTCGTGATGAGCAGAAACCAACAGGACACAGAGCACCGAGGATAAGGTCAGGAGCTCTGTGGTTCAGCAGGAGCTGCAAATGTGAGCCATTTGTCAAGGGAAGCCATCCCTAAGAAAGCTTCAAGACGTTGGAAGGTGAGAATGTGCTTCACGCTGGAGAGCAGAGGCTGAAAAATTGCTTGGCATTACAGTTTCCGATGGACCGGTTGCCAGGGACCTGGAGAAGAAGCAGGCTCTTGCTCAGCCTAGAGACCAAGGGCTTTCAGCCTGGGCCTTAGAAACACACCATCCTGGGAAGAGGCTCCATGTGCAGTTAGCAACCTGTGCGTCGTCCAGTGCCTTCATTTTGTAGGGATGTGGGGGAAAACTAATCCTGAAAATTTCAAGTTGCAGTAGCAAATAACAATGATCAAAGAGGACAGGCAGAAACCCAATTGCCTCCCAGAGACCCAATCTGATTACAGAGCCTCAGTAATTGAAGTGGGCTGGCATAAGCCTGGAAGAGCAAGGGAGAATACAGAGCTCAGGGACATACTCCCTACCGACTGGAACTTGATGCATGACAGTTTTCTGTGTGAGTGGTGAGAAAAATGTGTAGTCTGAGGAATGGTTGGGGGAACTATTGAAGGGCTCTCTCTCAGTGTTTCACACAGCACTTACTCTAGCCTGACAGTGCACACACATGACCTTCTACATGGAATAAAGTCCTAAACATGAAAAAACCAAGATCACTGAAATAAATTCATCAATGAATATTTTATGGATCATTGGAATAAAATAATCAATGACTATGTATGGTCATTAACACGAGACCCCCTTTCATAAAAGCATACAATTTTTACATCTGATTCCACCACTACTTAAAACTTAAAAAATTCAAAACAAGCACATTAAAACGATGCACAAGGCAAGATACAAGTTTGGGGAAAGTGTTTACAGACAACTAAAGTATTAACATGCAGAGGAGCACTGTTTGGGGGAGAATTAACGAAAGCTCACGCATGGCTTTTGTTGTGGCAAAAAGACATATAACATGAGATCTCCATGCCAGAATTCTAAAGAAAAAAACTCTTTATTTTTTATTTATGCACACTACTCAGTGCCACACTTTTTATGTTTTACATTTTATTTATTTATTTTTGTGTGCACTGACGGGCTGCTATTGAGGTCGGAGGACAACTTGCAGGAATCTCTCTTTCCACCCTGTGGGTATGGAGAATTGAATTCAGGTCATTAGGCATGGCATCAGGCACTTTTACTTGCTGAGGCATCTCAAAAGCCCAACACTACTCTTTGGACATCTCTATGGGGTTTATCTATTGGATACCAATGGATCTCCAGTAACGTATCTCAGTTCAGATGCTACAGTCAGTGTTTACTTCGGGTCCCACACATTGTGGACTTAATTCCGTAACACTGTTCCTACTTCACTGGCAAATCACCACAACTAATAGGTTGCAACCTATATTGCCAGACCAGCCAATTTGGCTATCAGCTGAGAGCTCCCACAATGCTCTTCTCAGACTTAATTGATTTGCTACAGTGGCTCACAGACCTCACAGAAACATCTATGTTTAGTAGGTTTCTAATAAAGGATAGATTAAGAATGAAATGAACAATCAGATGAAGGAGATGAGTAGGATAAGAACTTCGAAAAGGATGGGATATTCCATGCCCTCTCTGGGTGCTTCATCCTCCTGGCACCTCCTTGGTATCCTTTCTGTCTTATTTTTTGGAGGCTTCATTTTGTAGTCATGATTGATCACATTACTGGCCGTTGGTGATTGCCTAAACCTTAAGCCTCTCTTCCCTCTCTGGAGATCCACGGGTAGAGCTGGAGGATTCAACCTTGTGATTGTATGGTTGTTTCCTTGGTAACCAGCCCTTATCCTTGTGCTATCCAGGAGCCCATCAAGAAAGGCATCGTTGGAACAGGTGCTCCTATCACATGGAAACTCAAGGGATTCAGAGCTCTGTGTCAGGTGTTCCCATCACAAAGTTATTAAGGTTCTATGCAGGAATGAAGGATTCTTCTAGTGCCCCTATGTCTGAGCGTCTTAAGGAGTTTTATTTTAGGTACTTGGGGAAGACACTATATTTTTGGTCTCCATTTCTAATTTTAATTTGATACCTTTCATTGGAAGGTGGCTAAACATTTAGCTGAACTCTGGTAGGGTTTGGTCACAGATACATAGACAATGCTTTTCACGAGGGTACTTCTTTATCCTCATGGATGGTCTACTGACTAGGCTCTGACCTATGGCCGGGTGTCCTCACAGGATAATTGAGTATTCCAGCAGGTGACCTGGGGACTCCTGTGTCACCTGCATCTAGTCTGCTCCTACTGAGACAGCTGCTATCTAGGAGAATCCTGGCTAGGAAAAGAGTTGGATTTGTTAGTGCTTGCCAGAGAAGATGAAGGGGTTAAGGCTGTGAAACTGGTGGACGACAAAGAAAGAAGGATGCTAACTTTAGGCAAGGGGCTGGGCTCAGTCAGCAGGTGGGATGCAAGAAAGGACCTGTCTCAGTTAGGGTTCCATTGTTGTGATGAACACCATGACTAAAAGCAACTTGGAGAGGTGAGGGCTGATTTCAGCTTACAACTCTCAGGCCACATTCTGTTGCTAGGAAAGTCAGGGCAGGAACCTGGAAGCAGGAACTGACTCAGAGGCCACTGGAGGAGTGCTGCTGACTATCTTGCTCTTTGTGACTTGCTCAACCTGCTTCTGTATAGCACCTAGGACTACCTGACCCTTCCGCATCAATCGCCAATCAAGAGAATGCACCACAAGCTTTCCTACAGGGCAGTCGGCAGGGTATATTCTCCATTGATGTTCCCTCTTCCAAAATGACTCTAGCTTGTGTTAAGTTAACATAAAACCAGCCAGCACAGAACCTTTTGGCTAAGGTCTACGGAATTATCTGAGAAGTTATCTTTTTTAAATTCAGATTTATTTTTAATTATGTGTGTGTGTGTGTGTGTGTGTGTGTGTGTGTGTGTGTGTGTGTGTGTGTGCATGTGCACACTCACGTGGGGTGGGGAGTGGTGATGGGGTGTTACATGCATGTGAGTGCAGGTGCCAAAGAGACCAGAAGAGAGCATCAGATGCTCTTGGAGTTGTGAGCCTGATGTGGGTGTTGGGAACCAAACTTGGGTCTTCTGGAAGAGCAGTAAATACATGCTCTTAATCACTGAGCCATCTCTCCAGTTCCTCCAAGCAGTTTTCTATTTGTTGGGGTTAAAGTAGGTGAGAACACATCCTGCGGTTGGGGCCACACTGTGACTGAAGAGTGCTTACATACCATATTATATGTCCACCATCTCTGTAAGGGTTTAAGTCAGCAGGATGAGTTTAGGAGGTTGTATCTACATGTTCCCTAGAGAAGCAGGTCCAGGAAGTCGTATAGAGTAGATTCTAGACTGACCACATGGAAGAAGAGGCAGTTAAGGGGAAACTATGTCAACATGGCCTAACCTGGCTTCTTGGAAAAACCACTTAACCATATCCTCAAAAACAGAAGCAATATAAAATTACAAGTGCCCAGGGACATATGTTTATTACACACAATATCACAAATATTCCTAATGGTACATCGTTGTATAGCAGGTCTCTAGAACTTTCTCAGGTTGCTTGGGTGACTTTCTATACTCACTAATAGCTCTCTATTTTCACTTCTTCCCTGCCCCCGGAAACCACCATTCCGCTCTCAGACTCTGATTTAACCATCCACTATGCCATATAATCAGAGTCACACAGCGTCTGTCCTCCAATGACTGCCTTATTTCATTTAGCCTCAAATACTCGGGATTTATTCACACTCCAGTGTGTTTCAGACTTTCTTCCTTTTTAAGGCCGAATTATATTTGATTACATGTCTACCCTGTACTTTTTCAAGGAAGTATGGGTTTATTGTGGGTCACAGTTTGAGAGTGTCCTGCCCATCATGGCAGAGAGGGCATGGTGGCAGAAATATGGGGTGGGGAGAGTCACCTCTTTTCCACATGAGAAACAGAAAGAGGATGCTGTACTCTGTTCTGCTTAGTTTAGTTTCTTTTCTGTTTCCCTTTTATTCAGTCCAGATCCAGCCCATAGGAAGGTGCTGCCGGGCCTCCCTCCTCAGCTAAACCCTGCTGGAAGAGCCCTCACAGACATCAGACATGCACAGAGGTGTGGCTTCTAGGTGATTCTCTCTCTCTCTCTCTCTCTCTCTCTCTCTCTCTCTCTCTCTCTCTCTGACACACACACACACATACACACACACACACACACACACACACACACACACACACACACACACACAGAGCCAGGTGAATTTGAAGAGAGGTTTGAGAATCCAATTCCCTTTAGCTTCTGTGAATTTAAGAAACTTTCTAGAGCTAGATGTGTTTATGCCGCATTTTGATGTTCATTGATCCGTAGGTGCACACCTGGGTGCTTCTGCCTCACAGCTCAAAGGAATAGTGCTGCTGTGGAGATTGGTACGTAAGTGTCTATTTTAATCCTTGATTGGATTCTGCCTCTTTGGCGATTATGCCTAGAAGTGGAATTGCTGGCTTATATGATTATTCTGCTTTTAATTTTTGAGGCGCCTACATGCTGTTTCCCATCGTGAGCACATTTTTACATCCTCACTAACACTGTGCAAGGGTTCTAACGTCTGGATACGCCCACTGAGTCCTGCTGTTTCCAGTTTTCTGTTGTGGCCATCTGTTGTGGCCATCTTAGCATATATTATATATTATACCGATTGTAGCCTCGTCTTGTATTTCTCTGGTGATTAGTAATGCTGGGCATATTTCACTGACCTGTCAGCTACTTGTTCGTCATCTATGGAGAAACGTCCAACCAAGCCCTCAGCCATTTTAATTGTACTATTTGTTTTTATTGCTACTGAGTTCTAAGAGTTCTTTGTACATTTTGGAAAACAACCCCTTATCAGAAAAATGGTGTATAAATAAATGCTTTCTTTACTGGACAAGCAAGGTGGCTTAGTGGGTAAAAGGGGCTTGCCACCGAATTTGACTCCCTGTATTTGATCCTGGGGCCACACAAGGGAAAGAAGGACCAGAACCAACTCTCACAAGTTGTTCTCTGACCTATGTATGTATACAGTGGCATGCACCCGTCCCCATGCGAACAAAGAATAAATAAAATGCAAATATTTTCTTAAACTCCACAGATGCTTTAAAACTCTGTTGATGGTTTCTTCTGCTGCATGAAAGTTTTTTATGTGATATGTTCTCACTTAATCTATTTTTCCTTCTGTTGTCTGTGATTTGGGGAAGGTTGGTTAGAAATTGCTATAAAGACTGATATTATTCTGATTCACCTCTTTATTTTCTTTTAGGAATTTAATACTTCAGGACTTACATCTAAATCTTTAATCCAGTTTGAGTTAATTTGCATATGATGCAAGTGGGAGCTTGGGTTCACTAGCTATCTGGGGTGTGGCCATTCAGTTCCCAGTGCTATTTATGTATTAAAGCGACTGTATCGGCATCTTTCTGAAATTTAGGTGGATATGCTTAGGCTTATTCTTTGTTTCCCCATTCTGTCCCATTGGTCTCTGTCTGTCCTTATACAATCACCATACTGCTTTGATTGCTTTAACTTTATAATATACTTTGAAGTCAGTATGTGATACCCTAGCCTAGTTCTTCTTCTCTAAGATTGTTTTAGCTAACCTTTTATGATTTCATACAAATTTTTGGACTTTAAATTTTTTTCTGCAAACAAAAACAAAACAAAACAAAAGTGACTGAGAATTGAGTAGAGATTTCATCAAATGTGTAGATCAGGTAATGTGGCTATTTTAACAATATGAAATCTTCCAATCAGTGAACATATGGTCTTCTAATTTACTTGCGTTATCTTGAATTTCGTGCAATTCCATTCTTCTACTAGCTTGGTCTTAGTTTATTCTTAGTTTTTCTGATTTCTTGAGGGATCTAGTCAGATTCTTTATTTAAGACATGTGTTCCCTTTGCCTGTAAGTCTGTACCCCTGTTGCCTTCCTCCTTAGTATTGATTTTGCTACATGTCATCAGTTTGGGGACATTTGTTTTTGTTTTACTTTGCCAAGATGTCTTTGAATTTTTTTTTTATTTCTTCCTTGACTTGGTTACTCAGGAATATGTTGTTCAATTTCTACATATTGTGATTTTTCTAATTTTTTCTTACACTATTGATTTCTGGTGTCACCCATTCAGGTCAGAAAAAATGTGTGGTGTAATGTCAATTTTTTTTTAACATGTTTTGTGTGAACCAACACAGATGTCCATTCTGGATAAAGCTCTGTGGTATGTGCTTGAGAAGAATATGTGTTCTCTTGCTTCTCAGTGAAATGTTGTGGACATGTCTGTTAGGTTCATTGAGTCTATATTGTTGTTCATGTCTTCTGCTCTGATATTGGGTTATTGATCTGGAAGTTTTATCCCCTGTTGAGATCACATCATAGAAATTTTCTGTTCAATCTCCCCTTCCGGTGTTTACTTCACACATTGGATTCTCTGATGCTAGGTGCACACAGAGTTATGTCTTCCCATTGAGTTGATCTATTCATCATTTAATACTGCCTTTACTTCTTGTGAAGGGTTTCACACTACAGTCTATTCTGTCTGGTATAAGTGTGGCCATCCCTACTGTCTTTGGTTACCATTGGCATGAAATACGTTCAGTCCTTTTCTTAGTCTGTGTGTCCTCAAGTCTGCAGCAAGTGTTTGTTTGTACACAGCATATAGTAGACCTTTGCTGTCTCCAAATCCACTCAGCCACTCTGTGCTTTTGTCTTGATGAGATTAATCTTTTACATGCAGAGTAATTACTGATAGGAACAAATTTACTCCTGCCATTTGTTAGTAGTTTCTGTCTGTCTCCCAGCTTTTCTGTCCTCTTTCCCTCTCTTCTTATGTTCCTCTCTATTTTGCTGAAGTTTTGTTGCAGTATGCTTTGACATCCTTCTCACTTTCTTCCTTCCTTTCTTTTTTTCCTTCCTTCCTTTCTTTTTTTTCTTTTTTTTTTTGATACAGGGTCACACTACATAGCCATGGCTAGTCACTAGAACTCACTATGTAGACCAGGATAGCTTCAGATTCACAGAGCTCTGTCTGCCTCTCCCTCTTGAGTGTTGGCAGTAAAGACATACACACCATGCCTGGCCCTGGTGTATCCTTCATAGGTCTCTTCCTTGTGGTTACCGAAGGACTTGCATAAAACAACATACAGTTCTGACAATCTGTTTTAAGACAGTGACAACTTCACTTGTATACAGAAACTCTCTTCTGTAACTGCTTGCTGCACCTCATTTTACCTACCGATGTCTCCAGTGGCATCTTTTACTATTGTACCTCCAGCAATATGTTTTATAGTTACAGTGATTTTAATGCTTTTTTTTATTTTTGTGACAGACCAGACTTAAAAACTCTTTCATTTCGCCATTGCAGTTTTACATTGTTCTATGCTTGTGAATATATTCACAGTTGCTATGGAACTTCGCATTTTTATGTTGCTGTCTGGGTTTCTTTTGTCTCCACTTGAATGATTCCCTTTAGTGTTTCTTGTAGGGAAGATCTAGTGGTGATGGATTTTTCCCAGCTTGTGTTTATCCGGGAAAGTCTTTATTTCTCCAGTTTTGAAGGGTCCCTCTGCTGTCTTCCTTAGTATTGCATATCTTTGTATACAATGAGTCAGAGCTACTGTAGAAATTCTTTGTCTTCACTTTGGAGCAGTTTGTGTCTTTGCTGTGAGCATCATTAAATAGCCTAGTTGGAGTCCTTTGGGCCTCTGGAGTCTGAGTATGATTTATTTGGCCCGACTTGGGAATTTTCATTATTGATTGACTCATTGTGAGAGAGAGTCCCATGATGTACTATTGAGAGTGAGGCTGGCCTCAGACTCATGGTCCTCCTACTGCAGCGTTCTGAGCCCTGGGGTTGCATGTTTGCTGCCCTGTTTGGTTCATCATCTTTCCATAGAAGATGTCTGCTTCTTTCTCTTCGTCGTGCACATTTTGGCCCTCTTGATGAGATCCCATATGTTCCTCCCTCATTTCTCATTCTCTTTTGTTGCTCGCTTCTCTGACTCGACAGTTCCAAATGACGTACTTGCCTTTGAGTTGCTTCCTCTTTCCTCTGCCTCACACAGTTTGCTGTTGAGCCTCTCAAGTGAAACTTTCAACATGTCACACTCCTCAGCTCCAGTGCTCGTGTGACTCTTTTTCATATTTTCTCTGTTGTTCCTCGCTTTATTTTGTTTTTGCAGCATCTTCCTGTGCTCAGTGTGTACCTTTGAGGTGGTTATTCTTAATTCTCGGCCATCTTTTCAGGTGATTCAGTCTTCTGTTTCTTTACAGTGGGGCTCTGGCTACTTGGCCATGTCCCCCTGTTTCTTCGTGTCCCCTACAATGGCCCCATCTTCTTGAGCTGACTTCAGCAGGCCTTTCCTAGCAGGCTGGCTGGATGTGGTGGTTTGAATGAAAATGGCCCTCATCGCCCCATAGGGAGTGGCACTATTAGGAGGTGTGGCCTTGATGGAGTAGATGTGGCGTTGTTGAAGGAAGTGTGTCACTGAGGTTGGGGCTTTGCAGTTTCAGGAGCTCATGCCAGGCCCAGTGTCACTCTCTCTTCTTGCTAGCTGCCTATCCAGCTGTAGAACTCCCAGATCTTCTCCAACACCAGGTCTGCTTGTACATTGCCATGCTTCCCACCATGATGATAATTAATTAAACCTCTGAACTGTAAGCCAGCCCCAATTAAATGCCTTCGTTTATAAGACTTGCTGTGTCAGGGTGTCTCTTCACAGCAATAAAAACCCAAACTAAGACACTGGAGATTCTAGGATTTTTCAACCCCTGTGGCTAGAATTGTTTTCTCTGGCTCTGTGCATGTAAATTCCCATTTACAGAGGTTTCCTGGTTTCTGTTTTGCGAGGAGCATTATCTCTTGTTCCCAGTTTGGCTGTAGCTCTGTAGGTTCTCTGGATCTGAGTCAAGCATTCAAACTCTGCTCAACAGACTCCAGCATTCTAAAACATGCCCAATCCTATGAAAGCTTCTGGTTAGAAAAGACAAGAACTCAGCCCCTTAAGAAGATGTCAGGATATACACTCTCAATGTGAATTAGAGATTTTCTCTTGATTAGTCCCTGCTGAGGTTGGGGAGGGACCATGCCAACTGAGTGTGTGCTAGTTGAAATTTCATCTTTCTTCTCCATGGCCTCCTAGCTACCTCTTCTACGAAGAAGACACACACACACACACACACACACACACACACACACACACACACACACATGTCCCTGGAGCCAAGTTTTCGTGTTGAAATATGTGTTTCAGTCTCTCTTTTACTCCTCAGAGTGAAGACAAAGGTTATGGTGTTTCTCCCAGTCACACACACAGAACTGGGGGAAGGGACTGTATTGGGTGGCTGTCAAGAATCTTGATGCTGGTTTTGATGTATCTTTTCCTAGGACTCACTCATCTTTTAACTGTTTTCTGGGTTTCTCCGCAGAAGGAATAGCTCTGTTGGTGGTGAATCAGCATCTCTGTCAGATGAAGGGCATGCTGGGATTCCTTATCTGACATGGTGTTTGTCATAACTGCATCTTCAACATTTCTTATAAAATAAAAAAAAAATGAAGCTGTAAATACATTCTAGCAGCCATGTGTACTGGGAAGGAATAATTGCACTGTTGCACTAATTTTTAAAAGATAATCTATTAATTTGATATATTCTCTTTTTGTTGTTTTGTTTTTGAGACTGGGTTTTTCTGTGTAACAGCCCTGGCTATCCTGGAACTCACTCTGGAGACCAGGCTGGCCTCGAACTCAGAGATCTGCCTGCCTCTGCCTCTTAAGTGCTGGAATTAAAAAGTGCCTGCCAGCTTAATTTGATATATTCTTTAATATTACTCCTTCAGTGTATAGTCATTGTGAAATTATTAGCATTCTACAGTAATTATTTTATACTAAGGTTTTGAAACTCTAGGTCTCTTTTACACTTTATGGTACATTGCAATTTGATCTCATCAACGTTCAGCTACCCAATAATCACTTAAGACTTACAGCTACTGCAGTTGAGGGAGAGAGCTATGGAAAAGATACCTATAATATAAGTTTGATCCCAAATGAATAAATCAAAATAATCAGAGTATTGGGGGGGCAGGATAGAAAGGGGGAAATTAACAGGGCATGGGAAGAGAAGCGAGTCCCTCAATCTCGGAGTGTATTAATATTCAAATCTCTGTCCAGCTGGGAGTCAAGAATTTGCTGTAGAGACTGGCTACATAGAGATAACATTCCTTTATTGTCTGAAGATATTTCAAATGAGAATGTTAAAACTACAGTGAATCGTGCCTAGGCATATGTGACCTTCCAACCTAGAACTTTCTGAGAATGTCACAAACAAGATCACGGAGTTTGTTTACAGCCAAAACTTATGTCTTCCCTCTCTGGAACCTAGTGTAGGAAGAATTCCCTTGATGCTTTTGGCCCATGTTTTTATCTTATCAGCCTGTATGCCTGCCCAGTACCCCTTAAAAATCAGCTTATGGTCTCATTTACAGAGGGCAAATAAATAAATAAATAAAGGAAGGAAGGAAGGAAGGAAGGAAGGAAGGAAGGAAGGAAGGAAGAAAGGGCCGGGCAGTGGTGGCGCACGCCTTTAATCCCAGCACTCGGGAGGCAGAGCCAGGCGGATCTCTGTGAGTTCGAGGCCAGCCTGGGCTACCAAGTGAGTTCCAGGAAAGGGGCAAAGCTACACAGAGAAACCCTGTCTCGAAAAACCAAAAAAAAAAAGAAAAAAAAAAGGAGGAAGGAAGAAGAGAAAAAAAGGAAAGAAAAAATTCCTTAGAAACCCTTTGAACAAGGCCCAAAGTAGCCAAAGTAAATAGTGATTGTTAAGGTACTCCGGCAAGATTCTTTCTTGAGTCTGCTCCCATGTCTTGGGTGTGTACTGTCTTTTCTGGAGTGCCCTTCTCTCTTTCCTAACACAGGCTTTAATCTATGCTTCCTAATACACTCCAGCTTTGCTTTACCCTGGCTTTCCCTGCAACTCTTTCCTGCAGAGAGGTTAAGAGGCCCCTGTTCACTGGAGCAGAGCTCTCTGAGAAACCCCCAGCCTGCTGTAGGCAGCAGAGCTCCAGCTGCCCTCCTCTCTGGCTGCTGTTGACAGCATAACTTGGGGCCATTAACCGGGGAGAAAAATAAATAAGGAAAATCAAAGGAAGTTTTTTTCTTAAAGATAAACCCAAATTAGAAGAATGAGAACCACCCACCCTCTACTGTATAATCCTGGAGTTTAAGGTAAAGGAAAGCAAGGCTTCTACATGATTCTTCCATGGCTGCTTCTTCCCAGACAGGATCATATGCTTTACTTTCCGAGGATAAAGAGCTATTGGCACTTACATCTTTGCTGGAAGGTAATGGTGAGATGGCCACATTGGCTTGCTTCTTGCTTTTAGAAATGAGTCTTACACTCGTTCTTCAAAATTTTTTTTTTCAGAGTTTAGTTTGAAAACAAAAAATGGCTTCAGTTTCTTCATAGGATGTGGTATTTTTAGCCAAGGTTTTCATTACACTCAGCCGTCCTGTTTACATTTCTGAGCAGTTTGAATTGTTGTTTTCTTCTGACGGTTGCCTTTAAATCTCTCCTGAAACCAAATTTTCTTTTCCACTGAGTTTTCCACAGATCTTTCAATGACAGTGATTAATCTATAAGCGACTTCCTGCTGGATTCCGTTTCGAGAGGAATTCGTTTTTTGTTAAGGAGAACCGGTAAATGCTATTGAGTCTGTTTGCACGTTTGGAGTTTGTACAGAGCTAGTGTTTGAGGGAGAAAGGCTCATGTCTAATGAGGAAACTCTCAGGCCCTCAGCTCTAAGATCTGTCCATATATCTACCTGCGGTTAGTCTTAGTCAATCAGAGTCATTGATGAGAACAAGAAGTCTTTTCTGTGGTGGAATAAAAGGACTAGCTGCTCTTAAAATAAAGACAGAAAAGAGAAAGGCAATGCTTTATTCCCTACCAGGTATTGCCATTTGAGAGGAGACCAGAGCACAATGGCTCAGTTAAAGAATGGAAGTCATTGAAATGAGAAATCTGGGCCAGCCCAGCCCAGGGCACAAGGAATTGTGGAGCTCCAACCATACTGAATCTCACTTTAAAGGGCTTCGCCAGGTGCCCATACCTTAAAATGATGTTTCTAATTGTTCTTCCTTTTCTTCTTTGCTTTCATAAAGCACAAAGAAAAAGGGTGGGAGATTGAGCGCCACCGGGAGAGCTGGCTGCTGAGCTGGTTCTGAAAAGAATGAGCATGGCTATAATGTTCCTTCTCCATCATCATCTAACGCTCCATCAACATGCGGGTGAGCAGGGAGTGGGTCATCGGGAGGCAGACTGTCCGGTGTGGCCGTATTATGTAATTATCGCCACAAACAAGGGTAAGACACAAACACAAATGACCCGATTTCCCTTTTCTGTCAGACAGTAACTCACCAGCAC
This sequence comes from Peromyscus californicus insignis, assembly GCF_007827085.1. NCBI lineage: Eukaryota > Metazoa > Chordata > Mammalia > Rodentia > Cricetidae > Peromyscus > Peromyscus californicus. The sequence goes on from NW_026294534.1 coordinate 26,829,612, forward strand.
ACCAAGGAGAGCCAACAGGCTCTGCTCTCTTTGCCTTGGAGACAATTCCAGTCAGCTTCGAGAACACGAGCAAATGAAGGAGAAGTTGAAACATGGGTTGTAGATACTTCTGGGAAAGAAAGCAGGCCTGAGCTCCACTTTCATCAACACCCAGAGCACAAAGCCTTTGCATCAGTTAAGGCTCCTCTCAGTTTCCACAATCCTTCCCGCACCCACACCTGCCAACCTGCATCCTCCCCACAGATGCCCTGGGACACTACCAAGGACTCTTCCAAGCTCATGGATTCTGACCTGCCTCTTGTGGAACACAATTGCTAAGTTGAGAGAGAATGAGAACATGAGAATTTTTTATTTCAAGGAGAGGTAGAGACTGTTTTTGTGACCCATCAGTCTTCCCAGGTTGACTGAACTTTGAGCTGTGTTTTCCAGACAGAACCAATCACGCCGTGTGCCTGACTTAACTAGGTCATATCAGTGCTGGTTATTTTTGTCCGAAAATGATGCTAGAGGGGCTGGCATCTCCTTTCTCATGTTCCAGACCTGTTACATGTGCTACCACTGTATTACACATCAGAAAATCATGTCATCTGCAAGGGGTTAAAAGTTACGGTGCTGGGGCTATCTCAGGAAATTTGAGTCCAGGTTTGCCCATGTGTCGTAATGCTTTAGTCTTGAGGCTCCTTTTTACCAATCAAATTTTCTGGCCCACTGAAGGGAGAAGGTATAGCTAGCCTCCACTTCTTTAGATCACCTACCCCTGGTCTTACCTTATGTATGAGTCAGTCCTGATGGGATGGGATAAGTTCATTGCCTGAAGAGACAGACAACTCATCAGTGGGGTATAGGATTTGAACTTGTGAAGGTGCTGCCTGGCTGGGCTCTCTTGTGCATGCCCGTTGAGTGGAAGACTTCATCTGTTTCCTGAGATATTACCTATTCTGTCATGGGAATCTTTTAGACTTGTTAAAAGTGCAGCTCTTTGGATCTGAATTTGTGGAGGTCTGAATGGAAATGGTGCCCACAGACTCATAGGGAGTGACAATATTGGAGGTGTAGCCTTGTTGGAGGAAGTGTGTGTGTATGTGGGCTGGGGGGGGGGGGCTTTGAGGTTTCAGAAGCTCAAGCCAGGCTCAGTGTTACTCTCTCTTTTCCTGCTGCCTGAGGATCCAGGTGTAGAACTCCCAGCTACTTCTCCAGCACCATGTCTGTCTGTGTGCCACTGTGCTCTCCACCATGATGATAATGAAATAAATAAACCTCTGAAGTATAAGTCGGACCCAGTTAAATGCTTTCCTTTATAAGAGTTACTGTGGTCATGATGTCTCTTCACAGTGATAGAAATCTTACCTAAGACATACTCCAAACATTAAGTAAGGGCAGCCCTGGAAATCTTTACACTAGCAACAGAGGAATAGGCTGTAAGGAGGACTACAAAGCAATGATCAAGAACTGTAGAAGTAACCATCTTATTAAATAAGAAATATAGAGCCAATGTAAAGATGAAAACCCAAGAGGTCAGAGCTAAGAGCCTTACCCTTCCTGCTTCAGCTATCCTCTCCAGCCAAGAGACCTACTTCCTGTGCGTTTGTCTTTATAAAGACTTTCTGTTCTGCCTTCTCATTGGTTGTAAACCCAACCACATGACGGCCTTGTCACTGCCTGTCTGTACAGACCTCCAGGTCTTCTATGGTTGGTATTGAGATTAAAGGCGTGTGTCTCCAATGCTGGATGTGTCCTTGAACACACAGAGATCTACTTAGCTCTGCCTACCAAGTGCTGGGATTAAAGGCATGCACCACCATCGCCCGGCTTCTGCTGTGGCTCTAATAGCTCTGACCCTAGGGCAACTTTATTTATTAACATACAAATAAAATCACATTTCAGTACAAATAAAATATCACCATAAAGAACAGCCAAGATTATCCCATCCCTCCCTTAATATTTGCATAATCTTGCTAAAATGAACTCATGTTCCTCTGTTTCATCGGTCATTTGGTGATAAAAACCTTAATGCCTGATGAATAGAGAGCATTGTGAGTAAACCCGCTTAAAATGGCTAGACTAGTGCAGGGTATTCAGTCAGATTAGTAGATACCAGTTGCTATCCTAGTGTAAATCAAGTGTAAGAGTCACAGGTCCAGGATGCAGGTCTCGGATCTTCCACCTACTTCTTGCCTGGCCCTCCAGAGTCCATGTGGATTCAGAGCTCTATGTTGCACCCCCTGACCTGTGTTTTCAAACTTATAACCTCATAAGCAGTGATTCTCACACTGCCCACAGTGTGACCCCTCAAGGTCATGACCCCTCAAGGTCCCATATGAGATATCCTGTATATCAGATATTTACATTATAATTCATAACAGTAGCAAAACTGCAGTTATGGAGTAGAAACAAAATAATTTAATGGTTGGGGGTCACCACAACATGAGGAACTGTATTAAAGATCACAGCATTAGGAAGATTGAGATCCACTGCTCTTAACTGTCTTCCTGAGCCCTTCCTGGGGCACCGGGAAAGGGACGCTTACCTCTCAGTTAGCATGTGATAAGAGCAGTAGAGACTTTGACATCTACTTGAGAGGAAGGATTTTCTGAATTTGGGATGTGACTGTGGGACCAGAAGTATGGAGTCAGTTAATATATCCACTGTCAATGACTTTTCCATCCAAGCTACTTAAGTTTTCCTGCTACATGCACTAGATTAGAAAGGGCCACCTTTCCTATGGAACACGCCCTCTGTGAAAATGACTACCTTACTTTCTCTGGACTGGTCCAGCACTGAATTCCTGGTGTCCCTCAGTCCTAGGTAAATCACAGCAGGAAAGACACTGAGCTCTGTCCTCCTGGATTGGATCTTTGGTAGAAGGAAGTAGAAATGCTAATTTTGTAGCCTATTAACTTATAAAAATACAATGGCTTTCCCTGCCAAGGAAGAGGTCACTGGACTCAGCTGAATAGACACAACTTCCTGAGAATAAAGTAAGCTGGGGCAGAGTGGCCTTCTGCCCAGGAAAAGACCAATTAAAAGGCCCTGCACCTAAATCTGTGTGTCTTTTGGCCTTTGCCTTATGGTTGTTGTTTGGTAAATTGTAAGACTACCATAGATACAGTGAAGAGAAACCAGTTTTTTTCCCTTCTTGGTTTGCCCAAACTGTAAATAAACCCATTTTCCTTTACTGATTTCTGCTTCTTTGTTTCTTTTTTGGCCTACAGGGCACCTAAGATAGCAAGTTATGAATTTGAGTTTCTGGTTGACTCTCTGACTCGAGGCAGTGAGGAGCCTGAGGTCTGAGCTTAGCTGTATAAACCTTCAGGCCTGCTGGGTCCCTTGAGCCTATTGGTTTAAGAAAGCGTTAACAGCTGCTTGCAAGCTGCCAAGGAGTGGGGTTCTCCTGCACCCCTTACACTTCCTGTGTGTTGATAAGGATCTGTGGACTCTCACAATATGATGCTTTGTATAATGCACTCAGAATTTCTATTCTCCAAGCTGCCATGTTTTCTGATGTGAATAGGAGTGAAAGCCATACATACCAATGCTTTCCCAGGGTCCAGAGATCTCCATTCCGATAGCATTTGAGTTGGAGAATGGTAGAAAGACTTGCTTTCCTATTTTCCCAGAAGGAGAGAATCAGGAGGGTGAAGACAAGCCTGTAGATTTTATAGCGCTGTGGAAATCACAAATGTTGCCAAGGTAGTTAATCAACATCCAAAGACAATGGAAAAAGCTCATCTTTTGCCCGAGCACGCGTTCTGCTAATCCCGATAGGTGTGAGTAATAGTATTGAAATGAAGGAAATCGCTTGCTTGAAGGAAATTGCCTGAGTGGGACTGTTAGGCGAGGAGGGGAAGGCTTGCTTAATTAAAGCACAGTTTAATTATTGTTATAACTTAAGGCAATGGTGTGCTGTGCAAGGAGATGGGAGTGTGAGAGGTCTGTGCCTTGTTGGGCAACAATTAATTTCAAATCGTTGGGTTGGGGTTGGTAAGGCGTGATTAAACACAGGAGTAGGCTGAGAAATGAACTGCTAGGGAAGTACATTTTTTAAGCGAATGAAAACGAGTCTAGGAAGAATGGGGGAAAGCCATTACTGTTATCGTGCTGTGGCCTTGGTAGGGTGAGATGGGAAGATGTTCTGTGGGTCAGAATAAGAGTCAAGAGGCTCAGTTCCAGCTCTGCATCTTTGATGGAATCTCTTGTGTTCCCTGGGTTCAGCTCAGCAGAAAGCCAGGAGGATGGGAGGATCCTGAGCCTGATTTCTGCTTGGTTCTCACCCTCCTCTGAGTCACCAGGGTATCTCTGTGGTCCCGAGCCTGGCCCCAGAGCCCCAGAGTCTATACTGGGCCCCTTGCCCCCTTCTGCTTTCTGAGGATATTCTCAAACCAGCACTTCAGTTTTCTGGTTCTGTTTTCATTTGTCAACTGAGAAGAAAACTTCTCATTTCTTGCTCACTGCACAATAAAGCTCTAAGATAAAGCAACATATAAAGGTACCAGGAAGGGAAGGAAGAGATTGATCTAGGCAAAGTGACAGAGAGAACAGGAATACATCACTTTTTATTTAAGAGAAGTGTACAAAGCAACGGAGGAGGAGATGCCATTGACAAGTTCAGGAGGGAAAGGGTGTGTGTGTGTGTGTGTGTGCATGTGTGTGTGTATGTATGAATGTATATGTGTGTGCATGTGCATGTGTGAGAGTATGTGTGTGTGTGTGTATGTGTGGGCATATGTGTGTGTGTGTGCCCATGTGCAGGTGTGTATATTCACCCCATAGGATAATCCAGAGGATTCCTATATACCCTGACTCAAACTTATTAGTTGTTTTGACATGTTTTACAATTGGTTTGCTCCCTTCCTGCCTCTCTCCCCTTGCTTTCTCTTCCTCTCACGCTAACCCATCACCCCGCCTCCCCGCTCCCCATCACCACGAAAAGTTTTCTCCCTGGGAGAACTGTCTCTCAGTCTTTGTATTTTATAAGTTGGTATTTTTGAAAAAAATAAAACCGTCACCCCACAGAATATTTTTTTTTCCTGACTTCTTCCTTACAGTTTCCTGTTACACATGGGTGGCCTTATTATTATAAAACTGATGTCCTGTCCAGGGGGCAATGTATCAGGAGTCACAAAGAACACCTCTACCCCTTGTTACCATTTGTTTAAAAACCCACCTTTGCTCGAATAATCTGAGTGTCCTTTTTCCTCTAGACATTTATGTGTTGTTAGGGTCTGTGTGGGGATGCTATTAGTCCATCTCTATGGACCGCACCACACTGTTTTAAGTATGCGGATGGTACCGTGAGTTTTACGACTAGGAGGACTGACCTGCTTTATGGCTTCCCCTTTTCACCATGCCCCTAGTTATTCTCGCATGCTTCTTTCTCTGTGGGAACGTTGACGCTACTTATGCACCCCCTACAAAGTAAAGTCCTTTATATTTTATTGTGATTATATTCTATTTGAACCTAACCTGGATAGAACTCATCTTTTAATGATGTAGACACGTCCTATGCCAAGGGAAAAACAAGCAAACAGAAAGCACCTTCAGTGAGGAATATTTTCATTTTCCCAACCCAACTGAACTAACCTGCTCTGATTGAGTATGTGTTACAGCAAGTGACAGGCAGCACGTGGACACCAGCCCATCTTCCTCTCTCAAATGCAAGCTTATGCGACCCACATACTCGTATTTCACTTGTGCAGAAAAGTGTGGGAGAACCTAACACTGCTCACCGAAGCATAAACCTTTAACTTTCTTTACAGAACAAAAGAAAAATAAATATGGGAAGCTTGACAGTACACAAGACGAGTGATTTGGAAGCTCCTTAAAAATTCAGGATGTTATTCCGGTCCTGCAAGCATTGACCCCAGAGGAGAAAAGAGAGTCCCAAGAAAGGACGGCGGGACAAGAGCTGAATTGCTGATGATTCTGTGCCGAATAGTTTTATTTCTGCATGTGGAGGTCAGCAACCCTGCATAAATTATTTCCGTGTATGAAAGCTCACTGTTTCTCCGAGACGAGTAACTTCTTGCTCACAGAATCAGCAATGTGCTCTTGTGGTAGAACTCCTCAGAGGGAATTTTTCTAAAGCTCTTATTTTTTTCAACTGACCTTTGAAATCACCACCACTCAGTATGAAGACACTATCATGCTTTGGGTCATTTGATGGATTACATGACACATTGTGACTTAGGGAGACCATGGAGATCTTATGGTTGGCCAGAGACAGAAGCCACAAGATCCGTGACTGCTCTTGCTGTGGGCCATCAGGCAAAACAAGAACAAGCACAGAAAGTCATTGTTTCATGATATGGGGTCCTCCACCCCAGGGAAGTGCGCCCTCAAAATGTCGTGCTCCCAACCACTGCAACAAAAGTCCAGGAACCTCGGATGCTGTGGACCCTTGGTGTGGGTTCAGATTCACTCTCCGGGCTAATTATTCTCCTTGGGTATCATTTTCTTATCAGTTGCCTTATCCCCTCATTTTCCTCATGAGTCTGTGTTTGCTGTTCCCATTTCTTTCATTTCCTCTTTGCACCTCAGCCTAGCAGTGTAAATGTTCCCCTCCAGGGCCAGGCACACGTAGATTTAAATTCTCTCTTTGCCATGGCCTGGTTGAGAAATTTCTACTCTTTGTGCCTCCGGCTTCTTACCTGTAAAATGGGGGAAAAACTGGCAGTGACTCCAGAGGGTCATTATGAAGATTAAATTAGATAGCATGTGGGAAGAGCCTAGTGCTTGACATAAGGACAGTGAAGCCTGACATAATTCATTGTCTGGAAAATAACCAACAAAAAGTCCATTAACCCAAGCAATTGCTTCCAGCATGATTACAGCTGTTTTGTGTGTTTGTTTGTGTCTTTCTTTTAGCGTGTGTGTTTCGGTGTGTTCTGGGATGGCCCTTGTCAAATTGACATCCAAACATATCACTTTAAGCCATAATTTTTCATCTCTTGTCCCCAATGTCTTATGTATACTGTAGTGTAAATGCAATACAACTTAAAGAGTCTCACGGTCTTTAAAATTTCCAAGGCTTAGAATGGCTAAGATCTTTGAGGGTGGAGAGCCTGCTCAGTGGTTAGAATGTTTGCTGCTCTTCAGATGAAGTCAGATCGGTTCCCAGCACCATGTTGGGTGGTTACAACTTCCTGGAATTCTAGCTCAAAGGACTCCAAAGTCTTCTGTTGGCCTCCTCATCCACATGACATATACTCACACAGACATACACAAATACACAGAAATTTAAAAAAAAAATAAAGAAAAAAAGGTCCAAGGTCTCTCTCTCTCTTTTTTTTTTTTTTTTTTTTTTTGATTTTTCGAGACAGGGTTTCTCTGTGTAGCTTTGCGCCTTTCCTGGATCTCGCTCTGTAGACCAGGCTGGCCTCAAACTCACAAAGATTCACCTGCCTCTGCTTCCCAAGTGCTGGGATTAAAGGCATGCACCACTACCGCCCGGCTGTCTCTCTTTTTTAATTAAAAAAATTTTTAATTCATTTTACATATCAACTACAGATTCCCCTCTCATCCCTCCTCCCACCCCCACCTAACACTCCTTGACCAACCCCCCCATCCCCTCCTCCAAAAGGGTACATTCTTCCATGGGGGGACAGCAAAGCCTGGTACATTCACTTGAGACAGGACCCAGCCCCTCCTCCTTGCCTCAAGGGTGAGCAACGTATCCGACCATAGATAATGGGATCCAGAAAGCCAGCTCAAGCACCAGGGATAGATCCTGATCACACTGCCAAGGGCCCCTCAAACAGCCCCAACTACACAACTGTCTCCTGTATGCAGAGGGACTAGTCCAGTCTGATGAAGGTTCCACAGCTGTCAATCTAAAGTTTGTGAGTTCCTTTGAGCTTGGTTCAGTTGTCTGTGTAGATTTCCCCATCATGATCTTGACACCCCTTGCTCATATAGTCCCTCTTCCCTCTCTTTGACTGGACTCCTGGAGCTTGGCTTGGTGCTTGGCTGAGGATCTCTGCATCTGCTTCCATCAGTTACTGGATGAAGGTTCTACGGTGACAGGGTAGTCACCGATCTGATTACCAGGGTAATCCATGAGTAAACTGGGGATGGGGGGTGGGTAATAGAGAGGAGGGGATGGGTGATGAGAACAGAAGGGAACAAGATGGCTGAGCTGGGGGAGGGATGGAGTGGGAGAGCAATGAAAGAGATACCTTGATAGTGGGAGACATTAGGGGGTAAGGGAGAAACTCGGTGCTAGGGAAATTCCCAGGAATCCACAAGGATGACCCCAGATTAGACTACTAGCAATAGTGGAGAGGATGCCTGAACTGGCCTACCCTGATAATCAGATTGGTCTCTTTAAAAATCTAAAATCTCTTAACTGTGGGCTCCCATAAAATTAAAAAAAAAAAGTTACATACTTCTTATTTCAAAATATAAAAATCTAGGCTTAGAAACAATCAGATCAAAGCAAAATTAAAACCCAGTAATGTACATCCAGCTCCTGTAGCTCAATGTCTAGCATTCAGGATTCAGTCACTGTATATTCTTCTGGTTCCAAAGAGTGTGGGCACCCCCACTTCTCCAGCTCTGCCATCCATACCATACCGCTTGTCACGTAGGCTTAGGCTGGCTCCACTTTGTACCTACCACTGTCCTTGTCAGATGTCTCACAATTCTGGCCTCTCCAAGACACTGGGTTCTCCATTGTAACAGAGGCACCTTCACCAATGGTCTCTCTTGCCCTTATTTCAGGGACTCAGTCCTACCACCCAATGGCAAACCTCATCTTCTTTCCCTGATCCCTTCAATCCAGCAGTTTTCATGCCTTCAAAAACTAGTACCAAATGGGTGACTCTTAGACATCCCTAAATTCAGCAGCCAGCTTGGAACGTAGCTTTGGCTCTCGTACCACAGCTTCTGTGTGCTGACCCTGAGAAAATACATTCCATGTGTCCTAATGAAACACAGAAATTCTCACCTCAGCAGTACCAATCTTGTATGAATTACAACTGATTTTTCAGCCCTAACTGACCAGGATCCCATTGTCCCAGTGAAGTACAAAAGGTTTCACTTCAGTGGTGTTGATTTCTTGTTAATTGCAACTGATTCTTCAGTCCCACATTGGCCAGCAACTACTGATTCTTGATTAAAAAAAAACTTCACTAGTCAAGTACTTAATTAAATTCTTGCTCCCCTCGAAAACCTTGTAAGCAAGGTCTCCACAGTTCATATTTCTCTCAGCATTACTATCCCCCCACCCCATTAAGCACTGGACATTCAGTGGTTTTTCCAGTTCAAAATTCGAAATACTTCCACAATCCTCCAACAAAACAACACACTCAGGTCCATCATAGGAATACCCCACTCCTGGTATCAATTATTTTTATCTACTTTCATTCTACTGCTGTGATGAAAATTTCTAACCAAAATCAACTTAAAGGAGGGAAGGATTTATTTGGCTTTCACTTCCAGGTCACACATCATAATTGAAGGATGTCAGGGTAGGAACTCAAGCAGGAACTTGAAAACAGAAACCATGATCGAATGTTTCTTGCTGGCTTGCTTAGACTCATGTTCATATTGCTTCCTTGTACAGCTCAGAACCACCTGCCCAGGGAGTGATGCCACCCATAGTGGGTTGAGCCCTCCTATATCAATTAGCAATAAGACAGTCCTTTGCAGATATGACACAGACCAACCTGATGAAGATCATTACTCAATTGAGACTTGTGTGTGTGGTGGGGGTGGGGGATGATTCAAGGCAATATCAAGTTGATAGTTAATTCTAAATAGGAAGGTATGTTGCATGTTCAAGAGCAAGTGTGTGTTTGTGGTGTGCAGGCCAAAGGATAACTTTGGCTATCTTTCCTCAAGAGCTGTCTTATCTTGTTTTTGAGAGGATCTCTCATGGGCCTAGAGCTTGTCAAGCAGGTTAAGCTAGCTAGCCAGGTAGCCTCCAGGCATCTCTGTTTTCACTTCCTCAGCAGTGGGCTTGCAAGCACACACCACAACATCCAGCTTTGTGTGTGTGTGTGTGTGTGTGTGTGTGTGTGTGTGTGTGTGTGTGTGTTCTGGGGGTTGAACTCTTATCAAATGAGTGGTTTCTCTAGTCTCTATTCGATTTCAAAACAAAAAAAAATGAAAACAAAACCACATCTTTGAGTTTTGCTTTTTTAAAAATTAAACTATTACTGTTTTTACACTATAAAAAATAGTCTTTGTAAATTGTATTTTTAAATTGTGTGTGTGTGTGTGTGTGTGTGTGTGTGTGTGTGTGTGTGTGTGTGTGTGTTTGCTTCATGGTATGGGTGCAGAATTAAGACGATAGCCTTTGATGTCCACCTTCAACTTCTTCCTTGAGATGGGGTCTCTCTTGCTGTTCACTGCTGGCTCTGCCAGGTTTCTTGCCAGCACATTTCTGGAGCTTTTCCTGTCTCTGATTTCCAACTCTCAGAAGGGATACACTGGGGTTACTGATGCTTGTGCTGCTGTATCTGGCTTTTACATGGGTTCTGGGGATCTGAACTTGGGTCATCAACACCTCTTCAGCCCTTAACTTACTTTTTAATGGGTTCATGATGATTTTATGAGGTGGACTGGTATTTATTTATTGATTGGCCTATTGATGAATACTTACATTTTTTCCTGTTTATAATATTTCTGTAATACTAGCACAGTATATACTGCACAATTTTAGTTGTATTCTCTTACATTTTGGATTCTTTCCTTAGCTTGCCTCTTGAGTGGAATTAGTGAGTCAAAGACTAGAAATTTTTCATGAATATTTATTCATATTAAAAATTGTTTTAACAAAACGATGCAATCATATTGAATGTAGCAGAACAAGAAAACATGGAGCTTGGGAAACCTATAACACCCGGATTACTCTTTCCTCATATTTGGAGTTTCTGTCCTTCACAAAACCTAATTATTATAGACTCATTGTGTTGGTAATCCTGTATTTCTATAAAATTATTTTATTAGGCTTGTATTAGTTGTATGGATGTGTGTGTGTGTGTGTGTGTGTGTGTGTGTGCATGTTGATGTTGAATGGTCTTCTCCTATCACCTTTGTGAGACAGGGTCTCTTACTAAAGCTGAAGGTGGACATTTCAGGTATGCTGGCTGGCCAGCAACTCCTTGTCCTGGTCCGTCTCTCTGTCCCAGTGCTGGGGTTATTGGTACTTGCCTCTGTACAGGCACAATGTTTATGTGGACTCTGGAGATCAAACTCTGGTCCTTCCATTTGCACAGCAAGCATGTTACCCGCCGAGCATTCTCCCCAGGCCCCCATATACTTTTATATGGCACTAACCTGCATTTTAAAATCTGTGTATCTGGTATAGTACTGTGTTTATTGCCCTAGTTGGTGGTGTGAATCTGGAAGACGAGGGCCTAAAACTGAGACAGACTAAAGTCTCATGCAATAGTCAACTTTATTCAGAGCATCAGACAGTTTGTACTCTGAGGGTTAAAAAGAGTCACCTGAGTAAAGTGTCTAATCACAAGGACAAGCCACATGTGGCAAAACATGTTTTTCCATAAAGTCATATGACTAACAACAGCTGAAGTAAACTCACTCTTATCTACTAAACACATTGTTCCAAGAACAATTCTATGTTTCCAAGAAACTGAGGTCATAAGACTCTTGTCTTGTTTTCTTGGAGTTTTGTCACAAGCACCCAGAATTCTCATATGACTCCATTCTTGGACCATGTTCCAATAGTATGGTACATATTATCATTTTTTATTATTGTAATGGTTTCCAAAATTTATCCACTATATATATTTCTTCAATGACCAGCTATTTGGTTTGTTTTGAACATATGTCTGAGTAAGTACAATATGGTAGAAATCATACATTGACATGTAGCAGAAACAGAACAGTGATTAAAATCAGACAGACTTGAGCTCAGCTTCTATCTGCCACGTGAGTGCTGTGAAGATTTGGAGATGTCTCCCTGCTTCTCTGGTTCTTGGTGTCCTCATCTGCAAAATGGAACCATACTCAATTAAAAGTATTCTAAAGAGTAATAATTATGAGGCCTAGGCAGGGGGATCACAAGTTTGAGGGTGGTCTGGGCTATATAGTAAGACTCCATTTTTTAAAAAAGAGAGCCGGGCGGTGGTGGCACACGCCTTTAATCCCAGCACTCAGGAAGCAGAGGCAGGAGGATCTTTGTGAGTTCAAGGCCAGCCTGGTCTCCAAAGCCAGTTCCAGGAAAGGCGCAAAGCTACACAGAGAAACCCTGTAAAAAAGAATGTTAATAGGGCTGGAGAGATGCCTCAGAGGTTAAGAGCACTGGCTGCTTGCTCTTCCTGAGTCCTGAGTTCAATTCCCAGCAACCACATGGTGGTTCACAACCATCTATAGAGAAATCTGGTGCCCTCTTCTGGCATGCAGGCATACATACACTATGTACATAATACATAAATAAATCTTTAAAAAAAGATATTAGAGAATGCATATTAAAAAATGGGCAGGGGCTGGAGAGGTGTCTTAGTAGTTAAGAGCCCTGGTTGCTCTTCCAGAGGACCCAGGTTCGATCCCCAGCACACACCCCCACAGGAGCTCACAACCATCTGTAACTCCAATCCTAGGGGATCCAGTTCCCATGTGGGCACTGCATATATGCAGACAAAACATTCACACACAAATGAATAAAATTTTTTAAAAACTTAAAAAGTAAATGGGCACATACTAAATACCCATTATAAAGAAGATGCGATTATCTCTGCTCTCACTTTCATTAATTTCTTCCTGAAGACCCCCTCTTTCCCCTCTAAACCATGAATTTTTCGGAATAATGTCAACAGATAATTTACAATCATCAGTACAGCCTACTCCATTCCTGCTTTTGTGAATTCACTGAGTTCTTTTCATTTCTGGTGACATAATTAATATTGGGCACATGTTCTGTGGATCTCTCAGTATGAGAGGACTTATTTTCTGAAGGAGTAGCATTGGGGTATGCGTAGATTAATACTGAGGTTCAGTGAAGCCAGAGCTTGTAGACGACCAACACACCCATGGTAGTGAGCCATACACCAGACTTGGGGAGAAGCTCCATGGGCAGGAGCTCGAAATCTGAGTAAACTGTGATTTAGGCACACTCAAGTCCGTGTGTGTGTGTGTGTGTGTGTGTGTGTGTATGTGAGAGAGAGAGAGAGAGAGAGACAGAGACAGAGACAGAGACACAGAGAGAGAGCACTAGGATGCGGAGGAGTTCATTTAGATTACTGGATGGAATTAAGAAAGTGAGAAATACAAATTTTGTAAGAGAGAAGACTATGTAGTATGTAGGTTGCTGTAGGTTGCACTCAGCATTGAGCCTTGAGTAGGGCACTGAGCTGTGCCTCGAGGTGCAGAGGCCGGGGGGTGCACCTTAGAATTGAACTCTTCCTTAGGAGCTTCCTCTGTTGTTCTGTGGCCTTGGTAGTGCAGACAATAATACTGTTACTATAGCTGAGGTGATGCTGTGTTCCTTCTCTTCATCTCTTACACACACACACACACACACACACACACACACACACACACACACACACACACACGAGATCTCTCTCTCTCTCTCTCCACCCAAGGGAGAATGGGTACAGCAGGCAGGGACTTTAGATATAGGAATCATTGAAGCCATGTGAGAATGGATTGGCTGCAAGCCAACTTTTCTTCTATGTCAGGGGAGAGATCTGAACTTGTCAGCACCATAGAAAGCAACAACGTAGGGTATGGGAGGGGGGTTATGGAGGGGAGTGTGACAACATGTAGTGTGAACCTGAAATTCTCCCCCAGGCTCATGCTTTGAATTCTTGTTCCCTAACTGGTTGGTGCTGTTTTGAGGACTGTTGAACAGTTTCTCTTCTTGACTGAGTAGAAAACTGAGAGAGAAAAGAGCCTCTGTCTGTTTGATTCTGGGGCCATATTCTTTAGTTACGCTCTGTTGTTTTCCTCTCAAAGATACAACATCAGCTAGTGAAGGGCCGATCCAGCAGTCTAGTCTTGGAATTCTGTTGCTTGGATGCATTATCAAATGTTGGGGGCGTCTGCCTCCTCTCTCCTCGACATGGCTTGTTAAAATTTCACCACCTCTTTTTCATTTTAGTGGTTTTTGCTTTGGGTCTTGTGCTGCTTTGTTCTGGAGACTTGCTATTACAGCTTTGATTTTTTTTCTTTTGTATGAAAGTGTTGTTTTATATAGATTGTACGATATAATTTTGTAAGTTCACATGCACATGCGCATACAAACATATTTACACATGTTTATGTGTGGGTACACAAACACACGCACATGTATACACAATCACAGACTTTCCCCACCCATTCTCTTCTCTTGGTACTTGATAATTGGTCACAGTTGTGCTACTGTTGCCTAGCTATGAGTCAATCAAATGTCTCCTTGTACTCTGTGTCTAAAGCATAAATATTGTTCTCCCTTTCTAGAGCACGGGAGAGAAGAAGAATATTTCTCCACATAAACTCTGCTGCCTTTTAAAATACAAACACTAATTTTCTTTAATTGCTGAGTCACTGGTGAATAGAAACTGGTTTTAGTGTTTTCAAATGCACTCCAGTATTGTTCTGGGTAAGGGGTTATTGCCCATTTGCATGAAGGGACCGCTGGATAGAGGATTTTCAAGATGTGGTTTCATACTGTCCCAGAATATTCGTATGAAAACAGAGTTGCTATCTTTAGACTTTGAATATATGCTCTAAAGCTCAGAAGAAATCTATCCAGGTAAGCTACTGGGTGGAGTCAAAATGTCTAAAATGCTACACCAGCTTCAAAACAAAACAAAACCCAAAAACTAGATGACAACTCACCAAGTCTGCAGCTGATGTATGACAACCTGATTTTCCAATACGCTTTCAAGTTACTTCCACATGAAGATATAAACATGCAGTAGTGACAGTATATGGACTTGGGGGGTACCATCCTAGCCTCGAAGGACTGGCGCTCACTAGGTGTGGTGGCACGTGTCTGTAATCTAAGCATTTGGGAGGCAGAGCCAGAAGGACTGTGAATTCAAAGCCAACCTGGGGCACACCACAAGTATGAGGCCAGCTTGGGTGACGTAGCAAGACTGTGAAAAAATCCCTAAGGAGTGGGTTGTAACTCTGTGATCAACCACTTACCTCTCTGGGGTCAATCCCCAGCATCGAAACGAACAAAGAACTGCAACTCCAATAGAGAAGCTGTATTAGTCAACGTTGTACTGTTGCATTGAAAAACCTGATGCAAATTTGGGTTCCAGCTCAAGACTTGGTAGCCACATGTAGCACATCATTAACAGAGTATGTGTTAGAGCTAGTGCTCATACCCCAAACCAGGAAGCAGGGAGATAATGGAGAGGTCAGTGGCCCACAGTCCCTTCAGAGAACATGCTCCCCAGACCTAATATAATATATATATGAGTGCTTTTGTCCACATGCATGTCTGTGCATCATTTGTGTGCCTGGTGACCTCAGAGGTCAGAGGAGGGTATCCGATGCCTTGGCATTAGTTATAGATGGTTGTGAGCCACCATGTGGGTGCTGGGAATCAAACCAGGATCATCTGGAAGAGCAGCCTGTGTTCCTAGCTGCTAAGCCATATCTACATCCTCCTCTAGACAAGCCTATTTTTTTTTAATTATTAGATTTACCATTTGTGTGTGTGTGTGTGTGTGTGTGTGTGTGTGTGTGTGTGTGTGTGTGTGTGTTTCTGTAAGCCACAGTGTGTTTGCGAAGGTTGCTTCTCTCCTTCTACCCCAAGCTCCACTTCTTAAATGGTCCATAACACCTCTCAATGCTGCTACCCTGGGTACCAACACCTAAGACACAGACTTTGGGGGACACTCCACCAATTCATAGTGGTGCCTATCTGACTGCTTGTAGGAGTTGGCATCTAGCCTCCAGAGCCTTCCTTTTTCAAGATGCCATATGTTCTAATGCTTCTAGCTATGAGAAACACTGGCTATTTAGACATAGCTCTTCTTGATCTATATGCTGGCATCTGAATACTGTAGCCACATGCATTTTCCTGCAACTTGCATTTGCTATACTAATAAAATTTCCTGATTACAGAGATAATAGGTACAGAACAAATAGGCTGCGATGCAAGACTTCCTGGGAAAGGGGGGTGGAAAATGTGTGTTTTCTGTGGCTAAGTATGGCTTCAAAGAGTAACTGTAGGTTGTTTTAAATCCCTCATGTTCGCATTTAGAAAAACTGGGAAAACACACCACAAACACTGAGATGACTCTTCAGTGTCGTCCAGCCCGTTCTCCTCATCAAGGAAAGCAACCACAGGGTCGATACAAAAGCAGCTTCAGCTGACAATCCTCATGGCACCGTCTGGACTGTATTTCTATTCACTTCTGTTAGAGAAGACGCCACTGTGATTTCCTTGGGGTGCTGGAGAATCTTCACTGTCAACTTGATTGGATTTAGAATTGTACACTGCCGGGCATGTCTGGGAGGGCATTTTTTAGGGAGGGCATTTTTTAGTGGAGAAAGACTACCCACCCTGAATGTGGCACCACCCCACGGGCCTACCAAAAAGGAAAAGAGAAGGAGTGCCAGGCTCCATTTCTCTCAGCCTCCTGACTGTGGATGCAGTGTGACCCGTGGCCTCACACTTGCCCACAAATCCCTTTACCTGTTGAGCCGTATCACAGACCCCTTAGCAAGCTTTTCAGAGAAACTGAATTTTCACAGTTCTGTTTTCTTAACTGCATGGTTTCTGCTAAAATAAGGTTCTTTTATATTTTGACATAATTTAAAAAACAAACAAACAAAACAAAACAAAACCGCAAGCATTTTGCGTTATGGTACATATATGACTTTATTGCAGGTGATTATGAATGAATTCTGCTACTCTGATGGTTTCAAGCTTCTAGGGGCTGTCTCCCTTTTCTCGTTGTCTTTACACTGTAGCTCAGACTCTGGCTGTGACTGTGTAGCGTGAGGGTTTGCACCTTGAGTCTGGATTGAGGTGCTGCATGCTGTATCTGCATGCAGGCACATATTTGCATGAGCAAATAGCATAACCTATTATTTCTAAGAAAAAAAATTTCTCAGCATACTCAAGACCAGGAGAAGGCACAGGAGATACCGAGAACCCTAAGAATCTGTTCCCAAGTTCTAGGTTTGATCCCTCTCTTTCAGAGAGGGGCTAAAGCCCAGAATGAAAGAGCTTTCTTCTGGAGGAATTTTGTGGCATTCTGGACACAGGCAGAGCTACACAGGTCTGGGGAGGACCGTATCACCTTTAGTACGTTTTTGGACTATAATATAAATATGTGGCTCTGGGAGTGCAAATATAATATGTTATTTATTAGTCTTGTTGCAACTAACTACCTGACAGAAGCCACTTAAGGATGGAAGGATTTATTTTGTATTGCAGTTCTGGGGGATAAAGTCCATCACAGCGAGAGAGCTATAGCAGCAAGAGCAGGAAGTAGACAGTCACATCATTGTCGAAGTCAGGAAGTGGCGAATGATTATAGTCAGTAAAAACTCACTTTCCCACCTCAGTGAGTTTGATCTAGATAATCC
Organism: Peromyscus californicus insignis; assembly: GCF_007827085.1. NCBI lineage: Eukaryota > Metazoa > Chordata > Mammalia > Rodentia > Cricetidae > Peromyscus > Peromyscus californicus. The sequence continues at coordinate 26,847,114 of NW_026294534.1, forward strand.
CTTATTAATGTCTGTGTTGTTGGTTGTTTTTTTACTTTTTGCTCTTTTAGTGGGGGCTGCCACCTAACTCCCAAATAAATCACACATGGAGGCTTATTCTTAATTATAAATGCCTAGCCTTAGCTTGGCTCGTTTCTTGCCATTTTTTTTTTAACTTTAAATTATCCCATCTATCGTTTGCCTCTGGGCTTTTTACCTTTCTCTATTTTTGTATATCTTTTCTTTCCTTCTTACTCCATGTCTGGCTGTGTGGCTGGGTGGCTGGGTGGCTAGCCCCTGAAGTCCTCTTCTCCTTATTCTCTTCCTCTTTATCCTTTTCCCTCCCAGAGTTCTCCTTGTGTTTATTCTCTTTGCCTGCCAGCCCCACCTGTCCTTTCTCCTGCCTCGCCATTCAGCTCTTTATTAGACCATCAGGGGTTTTAGACAGTCACAGTAACACGGCTTCACAGAGTTGAACAAGTGCAACATAAAAGAAGGCAACACATCTTTGCATCATTAAACAAATGTTCCACAGCCTAAACAAATGCAACACATCTTAAAATAATATTCTACAACATGTCTGTTTCCATGATTATTCTAAACCTCATCAAGCTGACAGTCAAGGTTAACCATCACGGATGCCTTGAGAGAACCTCATGCTATTTGGTACCCAGAGGTACCAAAGAACGGCTTTGCAAACTTCTAAGGGCAGTGCTTTTGGGAGAAGAATCCGTGGATCCTTCAACACCAGAAGCAACTATGGTGACAGAGGCCAGACTCTTTTGAAAGCCACCATTGAGAAGCTACATTTTAAAAACAGACTAGAGGAGAAGCCCCATGAGATCTCCTCAGAGGACTCTTTGGACATCCCAGGAGGATCTTGGATACAGAGGCCACACAGCCAGCATCATTGAGTTTAATGATTATATAACCTAGTTTGAACTGTCCTAGTGGAGTCTAGGAAAGCTCAAGTTATCAATGAATAATAACTTCAAATTTCTGACTAAGGATGCTCTAACTTGAATGTCTCCTCCCGAAGCTTGTATGTTGAGAACTTAAATCTTAATGTAACAGTATTAAGAAGTGGGACCTTTCATGAAGACTGTCTTCATGAATGCTCTCTCTCTCTCTCTCTCTCTCTTTCTCTCTTTCTCTCTCTCTCTCTCTCTCTCTCTCTCTCTCTCTCTCTCTCTCTCTCTCTCTCTCTCTCTCTCTCCACTGTGGTACAGCAAATGTAGCCCTCCACCACTTTGGACTTCCAGACTCTTGAGGTACAGGCTGAAGGTTTCTGTTCATGATAAATTACTCTGTCTATGATAGCCTGTCATAGCAAATGGATGGAGAACATGTGTAAAGCGCTGAAATCATGCGTTCCTTACCATTGTGTTTTTACTGATGTCAAAACACTGGTTGGGCTGGGCGGTGGTGGTACACGCCTTTAGTCCCAGCACTCAGGAGGCAGAGGCAGGCGGATCTTTGTGAGTTTGAGGCTAGCCTGGTCTACAGAGTGAGCTCCGGGAAAGACACAAAGCTACACAGAGAAACCCTGTTTCGAAACAGCAACAACAAACAAAACAAAAGAAAGAAAAAATAAAAACATTGGTTGGATAGCTCTGGATCCACACAAGTTCCCCATTCCCCAAGTCTGTCTCCATAGAATCAATCATTGAGTGAGCATCGAACATGGTGTTGACCTTGAAAGAAAAGGGCCAGGAGAAGACTGTCTGATTGAAAATAGAGGGAAGGCAGGCTGTCTGGCTGCCAGATGCTTCAAAATGGAATTTACCTTGGTGATTTAACTATAGGCCAGTGTCTAGCCCTGAATTTTTCGGGTTCAGAAACAGAGAAAATTGGTTTTGTCAGCATAGTAAGGTAAGATCAGTTTCCCGGGCCCTCGGTCATGCTAACCAAGTTTGTGAGAGAGGGATATGAAAATCAAAACGCCATTTTATTAATTTATATGGACAAGCAAAATCAGCCCAGAGATCAGACACACACTCTGCTTGGCGCACACTCTCTCCCTGTGGTGAAATCTAGGTGGGAAGTCAAATTATCATCAGAAGACAGCCGGGTGAGCTGGAATTAGAGCAAGCAGAGGCAGCTGGTTGGCTGCCTGACTGCAATACCAAATGAAGAAGGCGACGCTGCACTCGCCACCAAAGGGTAACACCTGGAGGGATCAATGGACTTGAATTCTGCAGCCAGGCTGCCGCTCAAGCGCAGACCTGAGTGTACAGGACTCCTTCGGCCCTGTGGACACTGCTGTGTCCTGTGCTGACCACACTTATTGTGCTGGACATGTTATTTCTTCAGCTGGGTCGATTCCATTGATCAGTTACAGCCCAGTTGTCCCTTTGTGCGAGGCTTGCTTTCACCCTGTCCACCAAGGAAGGCTGGGACAATTGTCTCCGAGGGACCCTCACCTATCTTCGAGGTCAGCAGTGGCTGTCATCTGCTGCTGAGGTTGGGAGACCTCTGATTATACAAACCAAAAGCTCCACCCCCCACCCCCCCACCCCGCACAAAGCTTTGCTTGTCCCCGCTTTAAGCCAGGTCCAGCTGGGCAGAGGAGGCTAATGAATTGATAAGGGGACTGATCGATAACGTTTATCTCAGGACAGGGGTTGCCTCATATTTCTGAACAATTTACTACCTAAGCTACACCCAGAGGAAGCTGCTGTTGCCTCTGAGTTGCCGAGAGCCCTGCTGAAGGCCTCGAGCTATAGGCGTCTGCTCTGCATCAGTATTCAGATGTATTTTAAGAGCTCAAGATGTGAGCCGACACCTCCACGAACACGGAAGAAATGCCCCGAAGCGAGCAGCTCAGGCTTGATCTGTGGGGAGAGAAGCATTTACTGCTTTGGATGACGCCCCTTTATCCTAATGTGTCCCGTCTTCCCCAACTCATCTCTGCCCTAGACAACCTCGATTAGGATTAGGATGACCGCGTATAGTCTGGCATTGGGAGCTTGTCAAATACCAGACTCTTGGATTGATGACTGCTCGTGTTGGTGTGACTAAACACGTGTCAGAAAGCAACCGAGAGGAGGAGAGGCATATTTTGCAGTCTGAGGCGATGCAGTGCGTCAGGGCAGCGGGGGCTTGGCAGTAGGCAGCCACATAGTGGCAAGGGCCCGTGGCAGCCGCCGGCTCACATCTCAGGGGACCAGGAAGCAGATGAAGGGGGATGCTGGCTCTCTACCGGCTTTCTCCTTTTCCCCATTTTATTCGATGCAAGACTCTAGGTCATGGGATGCTGCTGCCCACATGCATGTTAGTTAATCTTCTCTGGAAATGTTCTCCCAGACAAACTCAGAGGTGTGCCTCATTAACGCCCTAGGTTTTTGTTAATCCAATCCAGCTGACAAGCTAAATTAACTGTCACAACTCTGTTCTAAGCATCTAAGTAATTTCTATTATAACCACTCTTTGAAATCTGTCACTCTTATTAACTTCATGTTATAGAAGAAGAAACGAGACAGAGAGAGGTTAAATAAGTTCCCCCGAAGTCACTAGCTCATGTGAAATAGATACCCGTTTTTGTACTCGGATGATAAAATTTGGGCTAAAGCTGCTTCCTTCATGTCTCGGATGACAACCTAACTTAGGAGGCAAACTAAGTTACTATACTACTGTTCTCAATCTCAGCAGTTGAGTTTCAGCCAATCAGAGACTACTACCTGATCAGACCATGTCCACATAAGGCAAGTACCTCATTACACTGTGCTCATACAAGGCTGACCACAGCCAATCAGATTGCTTCTGTATGCTTCTTTTCTCTGGTCATAAACATGGTTTATCTATGTGCCTGGGACTCTGGTTCTGAATGCTCTGGCTCTGTAAACTCTTTCTTCCTCAAATAAACTTTGTTAAATTTACCTCAGATTTTTCTTTAACACTATTAAGTGGCAACACCATACACTAAACTTGTCTACTTACTGATCCATAGTGTTAAGTAGAGCTGGGAGATTTCTTTAAATGCATTCGAATCACTCCATATTAAGTCTTAAAAATTAGAGCTTATTAATAATAACATAAATTCTACTGGCCATATATCCTTAAGTCATTTACCGCTCTGAAACTCAGCTTGTTTAATCTGAGAGGATCCCCTCAGATCTCTACATTCCTGTCCAATTTCAACTTTGTGAGTTTTATCTCATGAGCATTACCTTTGCCTTATTTTTTATGGGCTTTTAAACAATCTGCCATTTTATTTGAGCCAATAAGTATTTTTTGCTCACCCTCATTTTTCTGGATGTTCTACTCATTGTGGTATTGAATATACATATATTGGTACTGTTCATATATATATTAACTTGAACTGATTGGCATCACCTCCCAGTAAAGTGTTATGCCCAGATTGTGGAACCCCCAAAAGACCACTACAGAGACTAAATCCCACATGTAAAAGCAAAGAGCTTTTATTATTTGGTCTCTCTGTCCATCTGATGCAGCAGTGAGAGCAGAGAGCCCAGAGCCTCGTCAGGGTAGGTATTTTTTTTTTTTATCATAGCAAGGTTGGGGTGAGGGGATTTCCAGGGTTCAGGACCCTGATTGACTGACGTTTGTCTAGGGGTATAGGGAATGTTTGGAATGTCAGGTATTTCCTCTTAGAGGCAGGCCCCACTGGGTGGGGTCTGCCAGAAGCTGTATCTGGGCCTCTTAGCCTGTCATGGCAGCTGTGTGGAAAAGCTGTTTTGGGGCCCCCCACATAAGGTGGCCAGCCAGGCACCATTACTGTCTCATTATACAGATTTAGCAGTTTATGGGATCAGTAAGTGACCTAGACTCATGGAGTTCACATCTGTCGTTCTTTGTCTCCATGCATCCATCCCTGGGTGGTATTTGGTATACCACCTTCTTAAGCAACCAGCTGCAGAGTGTCATTTAGGCACGTGCCTGCCAGAGACACAGGAAGAGTGTGCCTGGCATAAAGTTACTATTATAGCTACTCTTCAAGGCAACAACAAATTGTCCTAAAATGTTTACACAGAACTGTGGGCCAGCTGAATATTGTGTGTACATGTCTTTTCTTAAATTAGGTAATTGGTCCCTAAAGATGAGTGTTTGGGTGTTTAACACATGAAAAATTCTCAGTTCTAAACTATGGCTCATCAGCAGTCATCACCCAGGAGCTCAGAGACGTGAAAAGTTAGCTCAGGTGATTCAGACTCCAACATTGCACAGGGCAACAGCGTATGTGTGTATATATGTAGTGTGTGTGTGTCCTTGTCCTTGAGACAGGGGTCTTACTCTGTTGCCTTGGTTGGTCTTGAACTCTGGGGATCAAGCAATCCTCTTGTCTCAACCCCTGGATTAGATGGGCCTACAAGGATGTGTTGCTGCATCTGGCTATGACCTAGCTGGGACATCTTTTTTCTATGGAGTAAACAATCCTATTTTTTTTTTTTTTTTTTTTTTTTTTTTACAGAGGGCAGATCAAACAGAGATAAAAACAACACATCAAAATTAAATTCATTCAAAGCCAGTTTGAGCTATATAGTACCAGGCCAGCTAGAGTTACATAGTCAAGCTCTGTCAGAGAGAGAGAGAGAGAGAGAGAGAGAGAGAGAGAGAGAGAGAGAGAGAGAGATTGATTGATTCATAGGAAGTTGGGGCACAAAGTCCCACCCCTAGCTGAGGAGGTATTGGTTATTGTTAGCTGCTGGGAGAAGATGAGTCAGGTTTTTGTTTTTTGCTAACAATTCTTCCTTCCTTTCATTTTCTACAGGTTTATAGCCATTGGTAATTGGACCACATTTTAGTAGAAGGCCACATGTCCAAGACTATTTGGGCAGCACAGATTGGTCTTAATGGGAGAAACAAAACAAAACTAGACTCCGGGTCCGAAGAGAGAGCTCAGTGGGCAAAGGTACATTCCGCTATGCCTGACGACGACCTGAGTTTGATCCGGAAGACCTACTGGGTAGAAGGAGAGAACCGACTCCCACAAGTCCACCGTGGCGTGCATGAAAGAGCACATGCACACACACATACGGACACGTACAGTAAACAAATAAATGTAACAAAAAATTAAGTATTAGTTTCCTACTTTGATCAGTAAAGGTGTTATACAAGATCGCTGATGACTTTGCTAGTGTAGTTTCCCCCAAATGCTGTTCTGCACACGACGCAGAGACCAGGCGTCTTAGGCTCATCTGTAGGCTTTACTCCACGCTTCTGTTCTCAGATCCCAAGAGCTCCCTCCAGCCCTGAGATTCTCCAGACTAGCCGAGGATTGATGCCGCCGAGGAGATGATCTCAGGGAAAACAGGGCCCCAACAGACACATCCACTCCAGTTATCGACATGAAAGATCCTTCGGGGAGAGACGCTAGCGGAGGCAGGGCTGGGGAAACACATGTCAGGATGACTGTGTGAGGACTGAGTGAAGAGCCACGGTGATGGGCCGCCTGAATCCCCGGCTGATCATAAAAAAGCTCCGACTCTCATGTCGGCCTTGCGCTTCTTCATGAGATGGCGAGGCTTCTGCGCAACAACTGGTGTTTTTCTGCAACGCCTCCGTGGGGGGGGGGGGCACGAAAATAAATGTGTAGGCAGCTGTAATAGATGAGGGGCTATTCTTTATGCCATCTGCCCATGTAAGGTCTCAGATTCAAGGGATACACTAGGACCGTGAGGGTAGGGACATTTTGTGTTACAGTTCTAGCTCCCTCCTCTCCCCCCATTCTCCTTAACATCGCTCCTGCTAAATTTTAAAAAGTTAATTTATCTTTATTTGGGGGGTGTGTGTGTGTGTGTGTGTGTGTGTGTGTGTGTGTGTGTGTACATGCACATGGGTGCAAGTGTGTGTGTAGGCCAGAAGTTGATATCCAGTTTCTCTTTCTCATCCTCATTATCATGTAATTTTTTTGCCAGGTCTTCTGGAAGAGCAGTACATACTCTTAATCACTGAGCCCAGCCCTCCACCTTCTGTTTTGACACAGCTGCTCCCTGTCCAAGGTCTTATTATGCAACCTTGGATAGCTTCGAAGTCACTTTGTGGAGCAGGCTGGCCTTGAACTCACAGAGCTCCGCCTCCTCGGTGCTGGGATTAGAGGCGTGTGCCACCACCTCTACTGGGAGTTTCTTATTGAAACTGGAGCTCACTGATTCAATGAAATTGGACTTCAGTGATTCAACTCGATCGGCTGGCCAGAAATCTCGAAGACTCTCCTGTCTCCTCGCATCTAATATTAGGATTACAGGTAGGTGCCTGCCAAGCTTGCCTTTTTATGCATGTGCTGAGGATCTGAATCCCAGGTCTTTGTGTTTGCATGGTAAGCATTTTCCTAATTGGGCTATCTCCCCAGCCTTTATATTTTCTTTCAGGGACCTCTAAATGGGTCTTACCTTTTTTTTTTTTTTTTTTGATTAAAGAATTGGCTCCAGGGGTGGGGGAGATGGATCCATCTGTAAAGCACCTGCAGACCCCAAATTGGGACCCTCAGAACCCACGGAAAAAGTGAGGTGTGCTTGTGTGTGGCTGGATCTCCAGCATAGGAAGCAGAGTCAAGCAGATGCACCAAGCTCTCCAGCCAGATGGGCGGGTCAATTGGTGAGCACTGGGTCCAGTGAGAGACTCTGTCTCTAAAGGTAAGGCGGGGAGTGACCTAGGAAGCCATTGGTATTGACCTTCAGCCTCCACATTCATGTGAACACACATATATACTCACCTGAATGCACATGTGCATACACACACACAATACTACACATATGTACACACATACATCCACACTTATACCCACACTTATACCCACACCCACACCCACACACAAACCTGTCTTCTGTAACATAAAGTTTACAATCAAGAATCAAGATATTCTGAAGGACAATTAAAGGAATATTTTATGCCTTTTGTTGCCTGTGTGAATGAGTTTTCCCTTACAATGGAGCTTTTAAATTAGTTTTAAAATAGTTAATTACATTAAGCAGGTACTTCGAAGACAGTCCTGCTTCACAAACTACCCCTAAAGGGCGAGTGACAGCAGCAATCCTGTGTCCTCACAGCCTGGGGGTCAGATGGCTTGTGCAGGCTGACTCAGTCCAGTGCCTGTGCTTTCAGGTCAGACCCAGCTTGGGGAGGCTGCTGCTCTCCGAGTCCATTTGTTCCGGAGCCTGAGCTAAAAGATAGCAAGGTCCCTAGGGGACCTCTTCATGGAGATGGCGTAAGTGCAGGAGGCCCAGGGGCAGAAATGAATGCTTCTGAAGGGCTCTTGCGGGTAGAATCGTGCCCTGCAAAGATGTATTGAAGTCTGAGTCCCTGCCCACGTTTTACCAGTGAATGTGACCTCATTTGGTAATGGAGCCTATGCAGATGCAGTCACATTAGGGTGACGTCATAATGGATTAATGTGGGCCCTAATCCAGTGTCTGGTGTCCTCACAAAAGGAAAGAAACTTGGACACAGGTGCCCAGGAAGAATATCATGATGGTGAAGGCCGAAGTGGAGATTTGTTAACACAACCAAGAATTGACGACAGGGTGGGAAGGAACCGGACCAGATTCCCTGAACTTACAGAAGGATGGATTGAGTCTGTTGCCCGAGTCTGGCCTCCAGGAGTCTGAGTGTCCGTGTGTGTGTGTGTGTGTGTGTGTGTGTGTGTGTGTGTGTGTGTGTGTGTGTGTATGTTATGGTACCCTTGAGAAATGAATATAAGACGTAAGTCTATCCCTTTTGCCCATCTTCCGTCAGTCAGTGTAGGTTGCAGGTAGCAGAGTTGAAAGTTGAGGGTCATAAAGAGTGTGCTGAATCTCTGCTTGGCCAGGTGATGGGTGGAAGGAGGGAGGGGAACTGGGGATCAGAATTAGGCTACCGTATGGGAGGATTCAGATATGTGTTTGCTGAAGCATCTTCAGATGGGATGCTAGAATTTGTGCACCAATAGCATGGGTGCTGTACAAAGAGAGAGTTGAATTCTTGTTCTGAGACTTGAGGCTCCATGATCTTAGGAGAACAACATGACCTTGAAAACATCACTGCCTTCATTTGTGCAGTGAGAACAATAACAGTGCCCCTCTCATAAGGCTCATTAATACTGCTCGAGTGGGTGTGTGTGAAGTGTTTATCTCAGCTACCGACATTAAACAGTCCAAACGCCCCAATAAATAGTAGCTAGTGCCATATTATCACTGCAATAATAGAGCGGTAAGGACTTGGAAACTCAGGGAGGAGTGTTCCGTTAGCACTTTAGAACAGAAGTGGATGAATGGAAGACAGGCTATGCAAGGTAAACATTCAAATTTTCTTTTGTGGAGCATCAGGTAAGATATGCGAATGACCCTTTGGGTAGGCCTGGGTTGTGTCTCAGGAAGAAAAGAAGAGCCTGTTTGCCTAGAGAATAGCCAGGTTCAGAGGACTTAAAGCTGTGTACGAAAGGATGAAATAAAGCCCCCAGCTACAGAGGCATAAGGGCATGACTCTATGCTATAGAGAAATAGGATATGGAGAATTTGTATGGGAAAACACTAGGTGTGGGGATGGGAGGGTCATGAAGAAGCAAGACTAAGCTTTGGCATCTCTGTGGTAACATGCCTAGTCCTGGAATTGAGTGGACATGACATAGAGATGTCATCTCGAGGCTTGATTGCCTCACCTACAGGGTGTGACACAGAATGTAAGTCTGAGGGGGGCGGGGGATGATGCTTCAGGCTACCGTTTTAAAAAGTTACATTTCTAATTATTGTTTTGATTGTGCAAATTAGTGGAGCATGCTAACTCTCCTGCTTTGATCATTACCCACTGCTGAATTATAGTGACTGTGCTGTAGCAAGAGGAGCCAGCTTGTGAGAAAGGACGATGTGACCCTGCGCATCCAGAAATGTTTGGCTTGCTGTGGCGGCGCACGCCTTTAATTCCAGCACTGGAGAGGTAGAGGCAGGAGGATCTCTGTGAGTTTCAGGCCAGCCAGGGCTACATAATGAGACCCTGTCTCCAACAAACAAACAAACAACATTCACCTTCTAAAGGAGCCACCACCCAAGGGAACAGAGTACCCGTGGATGAGGGGGAAGAGAGACTTGACTGTTTTTTTTTTCTTTCTTTCATTTTTAATGATGGGAACAAAAATATATCTAAAAGTGGAGCTTCTAGAAAAAACCATTTGTTCTTCCCTGTCTTATATTGTTCCTTGGATTTGACCTTGGCCTCCCTCCTGGCCTTGTATTTTAGGACTGGGTCACTAAAGACATCCTTGTTGACAACAGATATCTTCCGTTGTGGGAAGGAGGTTGTTGTCGTTTTGAACTTTCACAAAGTACTTGATCTTAGATCTCTTGGTGATTTTCTTCTTGCCCATGGCACCTGTCACTTTTGGGGGATAGCAGTCAATTCCAGCCACCAGGGCATGGCTAAGGGCAGTCTGAGGTGCCCTCATCAATATTCTTCATGATGATTGATTTGTGTCCAGAATAGCATCCAGCCAGGACCTGCACCACTTTCCTAGGTTTCATAAATTTGCCCATTTCAACAGCAATCAACCACCACCCAGCAGAAAGGAAAAAAGGACACTTCTGATAACCTTTCACTTTGCAGAGCAGAGGCTTCACTCTGGAATCAGTTTTTCTTTTCTTTTCTTTCTTTCTTTCTTTTTTTTTTTTTTTTTTTTTTTTTCCGAGACAGGGTTTCTCTGTGTAGTTTTGGTGTCTGTCCTGGAACTTGCTCTGTAGACCAGGCTGGCCTCAAACTCACAGAGATCCACCTGGCTCTGCTCCAGAGTGCTAGGATTAAAGGCATGTGCCACCACTGCCAGGCGGGAGTCAGTTTTGCTTATTAAAGTTTCTGTATGCCGCATGATTAGATGAAATGGACCACTAACCCCTGCTTTTAGCAGCTAACAGATAGAAGTAATGGCGGGAGTGAGTGCGGGCCAGGAGACACATGTTCTCTTCCCTGGGCTGGAAACAACAGCCATTTTGAGCTTGTGACCTTCCTTGATGGTCAAAGCAAAGGGTACAGCTGAAATATCTTATTTTTAAGGAAAACGAACCACGTATGTGTGTGTGTGGTGTGTGGTGTGTGGTGTGTGTGTGTGTGTGTGTGTGTGTGTGTGTGTGTGTGTGTGTGTGTTAGAGAGAGAGAGAGAGAGAGAGAGAGAGAGAGAGAGAGAGAGAGAGAGAGAGAGAGACTCTGTCATAATCCCAAACTGTCAATAAAGTTAATCTTTCCATTTCAGTGGTAAAGAAATGGCTTGAACTCAGAGTACTCACATGGTATACATTTATCTTAAATCATGGCCTGTCATGTTGCTTAGTAGTAGAGAGATTTCATAGCATGTATGAAGCCCTGGGTTTGACTCCACAACCCTGCCAAGGAAAATCACCGTAAATATCATCACATTAAACCCTGTAGACACTGCCCAGAGTTGGTATCTGGTATTTTATCCTCTTTATTGCATAGGTCAGAAAACAAGCAAACATGGCATAGTCTATAGTCAGAAGTTTTCCTGTGTCCCACCCAGTCCCCCAGCTGCTCAGACCCAAGTAAACACACAGAGGCTTATATTAATTATGAGCTGTATGGCCATGGCCTATGGCTCAAGCTTCTTGCTAGCCAGCTCTTATATCTTAAATTAACCCATTTCTATTAATCTATGTTTTGTCACATGTTCCGTGGCTTTACCAGCATGTTGTTCCTTGGGCAGCAGGCTGGCGTCTCTCACTCTGCTTCTATCTTTCTTCTTCCTGTCTATCTCTTGGATTTCTTGCCTGGCTATATCCTGACTCACCATAGGCCAGAACAGCTTCTTTATTAGCCAGTCAAAGCAATACATATTCACAGCATACAGAAAGACATTCCACGGCAACAGTCAGTCACTGGAGGTCACACAGTAGCCTGAAGAACTGACTTCAGGTCTCATGGTGTTTGCCAGGTATTTTGCTTAATGAGCAGGGAAAACATTTGCAAGGAGCTGACTCTCCCATTCCTCCACCCTCCTATCCCTCTACCTCCCAAGCTGAATGGGTGGTAATTGGAGCTGGCAGCATTTGCTGAAGGGCAAGGAGACCTAGGCTTGAGTAGCTCCTGATGTAGGACTAAGGACTGAGCCAAGAGGTACAAAATAATTTATTCTTTTGCTCAAGGCATGACGATTGTCCTCTTGTTAGGTGTACCAGCTTCCTTCCCCCAGCCCATTCCTACAAATTTGCACCTGTGACTCTTTAAAGAGGATATTCCGCCTCTTGGAAGATCATTTCATGTCTCTGCCTTCTCTAAGGCTAAGTGAGGTGCCATCCACTCTCCTGTTTCCCTTCCTAGCTGTGAGTTTATTGGGAAGGCATGTGTCTTCTTGTCCTTTACCATCTCACCCTAGTACAGGAATCGCCACGGGTAGGAATCAGTTCATGTTGAATGGCTGATGGGCTATATCTCCATTGCTAGTGAGTAATCAAAATGAAATAAATACCATGCTGGGCTATTTGTCTTGCATTTTGGAGAAATGCTTTTGCTTACTCTAATTGAAAAGCAAAAGTTAAAGATGCATGCAACCTATTTTCTTTTGAAGGGAAATTTGTCTTGCTGTTTTATGAGCATGGGTAAAATGTGCTCATAAAGCAATCTGTTTGGAGAATGGCAAAATGTTTCAGGGAATTTTCTGTGAAACATCTTCTTTGTGTTGTTATTGACTTGCTCTGTGAAGATGACTGGGAAGGCAAGAGCTACAGATGAAGAGAAGGGTTCCAAGTCTGTGCATGGAAGCAGAGTAGCCACACAAGAATGTATCATTAGGGAAGATGTACGCACATTTCAAGATCGCCTTAAACTAGTTACTCTTAAATATCTACAGTAAGAGCAGGGGAGAAATGTTTTTCTGGGAAAGCAGATTTTAGCTAATCATTTACAGGAAGACGACACATTCCTGTAATAATGATTTAGAACTTACGTTTAGCTAAAGTACTGGCAAAAAGTGCTTCTCTCTGTGTGTGTAAACAAGTGTACATGGGTATGCAGACACATATGCCTGTGTGCATGCTTGTGGTAGCCAGAAGAGGATGTCAGGTGTCCTTTATCTGTCTATCTATCTTGGCCTTATTCCTCTGAGACAGGGTATCTTACAGAACTCGAGTCCCTTGTAGGCTGGCTGGCAAGAGGGCTCTAGGGTCTGCCTGTCTCTGCCCTCTAAACACTGGGGTTACAGGCATGTGCAACTGTGCCAGGAGTTTACATGAGTACTGTGGATTAGAACTCAGGTCCTCATTCTTATTCATTACCATCTTCCCAGCTGCAAAAGTGCTTTTTATTGACACTTCCTGCCTAATATGCTTTTTTTGAGTTACTTGTGATTGTTCTTATGCCTGTTAAAATGCATTGATCACAGTGAATCATCCATATTACTTTTCAAGCAAAATGTTATTTTTCTCTTTTGGATTTTTGAGACAGGGTTTCTCTGTGTAGCCTTGGCTGCCCCAGAACTCTCTCTGTAGACCAAGCTGGCCTCGAACTCAGAGGTCTGCCTGCCTCTGCCTCCACAGTTCTGGGTTTAAAGGTGTGTACCACCACCACCCGGCCTATTATTTTCTTATATGTAAAAAGGAAACAGCATCTGTTTTCTGGGGGATGAGATGATTAAATGTTGAAGGGTCAGAGGTCAGAGGTCACAGACTTGGGGAGGAGGAGAACACAAAGTTGAGACTGTGCATCTCTTTGGGATAAAACGGGCACTCTTAGAAGTTAATCTTGTTGCTTGTTAATTTGTACGTTTGTCTAATCAACCAAGGAGAAAATAAGCTGTCAACATCTGGAAGCTTTTGCATATTTACGTATCTTGTGGCTCCTTGGCTTGAAAGAGTGAGCAGTAGCTGTCAAGGCAATTCAGGCACATGGTGCCAAGCAGGTTTCCCCCCAAAGCTTACATGGCTCCATGCTATTGTCTCTTTCTTTCGTTGAACACTACTATGTAAACTTTGGGTGGAAAAAAAAAGTGGACTAAAGTCAAATTTCAGAATTAGAAGTGTTTTCAAGATGATTGTAAGAATTATTTCTTGGGTGCTTATGATGAGTCACTGGGAAACAGTTTACGTGGATTATCTTATTTATTCTCAGAAAAATCCTACGACCTCAACATTATTAATACCAGTCTTTGAGATAAAGAAATTGTGGGTTAAAGAAGTAAATGTTGCCAGGTGTGTTGGTGTACACCTTTAATCCCAGCACTAGGGAGGCAGAAGCTGGTGTATCTCTGTGAGTTCAAGGCCAGCCTGTTGACATAGCAAGTTCTAGACCAGCCAAGGAGTCATAGTAAAGAAGAGGAGGAGGAGGAGGAGGAGGAAGAAGAACGAAGAGGAAGAGGAAGAAGATGATGAAGAAGGAGGAGGAGGAGAAGTAGAAGGAGGAGGAGGAGGAGGAGGAGGAGGAGGAGGAGGAGGAGAAGAAGAAGAAGAAGAAGAAGAAGAAGAAGAAGAAGAAGAAGAAGAAGAAGAAGAAGAAGAAGAAGAAAAGAGTCAGGGCTGGAGAGATGGCTCAGTTGGTAAAGTACTTAAATGCACATGAAAAAGCAAGACATAGCTAAACATGGCAGTAACCCCAGCGCTGTGTGGAGACAAGTGAATTTCCGAGGCTCAGTGACACCCCTCACCCCACCACCCCATCCCCCTGCAGCTTAGCTGAATCAAGGAGCTTGAGGTTCACTGGGAGATTCTGTCTCAAAAACTAAAGATGGAGAGAGACTTGGGAACGACACCCACATCTACCCCTAACCTCCACACATACCTGCACACATACACACCCCTCCATACAACACACACTTCTCTCCTTCCACCAAGAAAGCAGAGGAAATGATTCAAAGCTTTTGAGATATCAAGTGATATTGCTGAAATGAGATCCCAAGCTAGACTGACAGTCTATTCCCCTTGACCATGAATGTTGCATTACTAGACACTACTTTGCATTTGAATTTCTTCTACAGAAACCCCACCAGGTGATCTGGCTACATTTGAATCCTTTAATGATCTTGGGAGCCCTCTATGAACAGAAGTGGTATGTATTTTTTCTGAAATTACCCTGGACATGTGTCTTAAGTGGGCTTTAATAGCTGTTCATTATTCATGGCCACTAGTACTTGTTGGATGAACAAACTCCCCTGAAAGAGCTTACAGGCACATTAAACTACTATTAGTATAGAGCCTGAGAGTGTCCATGTAACTATATGATTCTTCTGCCCCACTTAAAGATAGAGCTCTTAACACATAGAGACAAACTAAAAGGCTGGAAAGAGCCCAGTCCACACTGTGAAGCAGTCAGCGGCTTCTTTCAACTCACCTCCCTCCCAGGTCTATGCTTGGTGCTAACACATGTCTGTCTACTCTGTCCCTCCTTTTCCATGGGTCTGTCACTTTCCCCTTTCCATTGCTTCCTCCATCTTTCCCCCATGTCAGCAGAGAATCAGGGTCTGCGGCGTTTCACAAGCCATGACAATGATGGCTGAATCCCAGAAGCCAGTTAGCTCCCAAACTCGTCAATGAGTCAATAACTAAAACATCTAGTTTTATCACAAACATCTTTTTTTCTTTCTAGACATAAGAACATTCACTGCAACATAAACATGGGTGGAGGGGGCACCTCGAAGAGTATGCCCTCTACTAGCTTCAAGCTTGCCGTTATTTATTTATTTTTAATCACTGAGAAATCTGTGTGAGCTATTTTGCTCCATTGTCTCCATGACCAGTAGCGCTAGTGTGGGGCTCAGGGTTTGGATTTTATATTCAGCCTTCTGCAGAGCCTCCAAAATGAGGAGCTGGGCACAGATGGAGAAAAAAAAATATGGAGAAGTTCACCTTTTCCGAAAGCAGCTCACAGTCCTCTGCACATGGCTCTGCATCAGGCAGCATAATGAGATTTCCCCCAGCACAAAGCGCAAGGCTTCCACTTTGTGAATATGTAAACCATGTGCAGGAGCAGGTGCAGGATGACTGATGGAATTCCAGCTCCAGGAAACTTCCTGCAGAGCTCAGGTTGAGCCCTCCTGTTCTTTGCTTCTCATTGCTCTTCAGACCAATTTCAGGCATGAATTTGGAAAAACGAAAGGCTAGCACCTTGCGGTATATGTAAATGGACTCATTTGCCGGGGCCGGGGGTGGGGGGGTGGGGGTCCTTTTGGACCACCCTCTTGTTGTTGGAGAAATGAAATGGATAGAGTTCTCCCATGAATCCTGCTCAGCTTTGCACAGAAGTAGTTTTTTTTTTTTTTTTCAGGCAGCATTAGACATCTGCTGTGAGCTAGCAATGCCAACATCTGCTACAGAGCTGGGAAAGGCAACCTAGTGTTTCAGATTCCAGAAAAGTCTCCGAGCTACCCTACCTCAAAGGGAATCACAGAGAAGACATGTCTGGTGTCTTCATACCCTACCTGCCTAAAGAGATACCTGGGCTGGGGACGGGGACACACACACACACACACACACACACACACACACACAGAGTCAGTTTTGTCTCAGGGCTTTTCTTTCTTAGTCAGAAGATTTTTCCAACAACAAGAAAAGCACCAGCATTGTTCTTGGTTCCTAACATTTTATGTTGCCCCAAAGTAGGCAACTACAGTGAATGAGCGAGAGAGAAACAAAACCACCCCGCTCACCTTGACAATGCAGCGGAAAGGACGGGAAGCAGGTGAGGCTAAGAGCCTGTGTCATCCACGCTATTGGGAGCAGGGTAGAAGGTGAACAATGGTAAGGTGCTTGAATTGTCGCATTAAGACGGCCCGGGCGCTAACACCTTCATTTATCAGTTCCCTCTCAGCCCTCATTATGCTTGCCTCATTTGCCTGGGGAAGGCATGGTGACCCTGTTCTCCACAGCATTTCTAGATGATTCTGACCCTTGAGAAGATTCTCTAGGGCAGGCAGTGATGGGGCACTTGTCTTCAGTCCGGAAGCTCTCCTCCTGTTAGCATCCTGAGACAGAGGGAAGAGTA
The DNA here is from genome assembly GCF_007827085.1 of Peromyscus californicus insignis. Lineage (NCBI taxonomy): Eukaryota > Metazoa > Chordata > Mammalia > Rodentia > Cricetidae > Peromyscus > Peromyscus californicus. Next base: position 26,863,998 of record NW_026294534.1, read on the forward strand.
GTAAGTTGCCAAGGTGGTTTTGGAGACGATGCCCATGGGCTAACTATGCTTCAGGGTTTCCCCACTTAACCTCCCGCTGTGAGGGAGCATCACATGACCTGTAAATAAGTGCAGGCTGTGGGTCAATCATTCTGGGGCCTCCTGGCTCTGGAGTGGCAGGGGATGGGAGTTGGTAGGGGTGGGGGACTCTTGACCCAACAATCCTCCTAAACCTCCCCTACACAGGCCTTAGAGAGAGAGCAGTTCCAGCAGGCTCCTTCTCTAGACATGCTCAGGTACAACCCGCAGCCCAGAGCCACTCCCCTGCCTAGAGACCCATGGCCTCACACTCCTGTCTTAGAAACCACTTTCTCTTCTGCTCCCGATGAGTGTTTTCTTCACAGAAGTGTCCCTACGGTTTTTCAGAGCCTGCGTCCCTACCATTATCTATCCAAGTCACTCAGAAACAGGGAGAGCCTTTTAGAAGATAAGCCTATTTTATGAAATGATAAATACGATTTTTAAAACAATCATGCACCATTAAAACATGCACCTTTGGGGTGGTATCAGTTCTTTCAACCACCCTTTTTGTCTTCAGAATTTCTTTCCTGGAGGTAAGGCTTTTAAGTAATTTTAGGTAATTTTCTGAGATTTTTTTTCTCCTTGCTCTATGTAACAGATTTTTGTTTGTTTGTTTGCTTGTTTGCTTGTTGTTATTATTTCTTTTCTTTTTTGGAGTCAGGATCTTACTACATCTCCCAGGCTGGCCTCAAACTCATGGCAATCCTTCTGCTTCAACCTCTGCGCACTGATATTACAAGGTGTGAGCCACCGTGCTTGGCCCTTTGCTGTTTCTTGGTGCTTCAGGTTCAGGTGGGTGTCTATTGACTCTGCTGGGACAGTGACTGTTAGCTCTTCTAACCCCATTTCTATGCTCTGCCTGTCTGTACTGACTATTTATAACTTTTAATGTTATTGTAAGTACGTTAAATATAGATCATTGCTGAGTCGATTACTGTGATTCATTTTTGTATTAAGCCATCTATTGCTGCAAACTAAATTTTTCCAAAAGTTAACAACTTCAAATGATAATTACCATTTCTATGTCATGATCTGTGTGTTTTAGTATGTGAAGGGCTTTAGCTGGTTGGTTCTGGCTTAAGACTTCTTGTAAGGCTTCAGTCATAATGTCAACTTGTAGAGGTTAATTATACTTTTATTTTTACCACAGGCTGGATGATTTATAAACGAAAGAGGTTTATTTATGGAGGCCCAAGAGCAGGACGCTGGCTTGTGCTTGTCTCCGTGAAGGCGTCAAGGAAGATGACATCACAATGGTGGCAGCACACGCTATGAGGAGACAGGAAGTCTGGACAGTTTAGGGGTCTTCTCTTCACAGTTTGCTTTTTGAGACAGAGTCTCCTTGTTGGGGTTAGCCTGGCCTTGAATTTGATATACAGGCAAAGTTCAGTGTATGTGTGTGTGTGTTCTTGTGTGTGCCGATGTGTGTGAGTGCAAGTGTGTTTACAAAGACCATGGGTCAATATCAGATATCTCTGTAATCATTTTTACACTATTATTATTGTTGTTGTTGTTATTTTGAGACAGCGTCTCTTAGTGAACTCGGAGCTCACTAATTTGGCTGGACTGTCTGTCCAGGAAGCCCCAGGAATCCTCCTGTCTACCTCCCCAGGGCTGGAATTATGGGCACAGCCCCACTGCACCTGGCTTTCTTGTGGAGGCCGGGGATGGAACTCAGGTCCTCACAATCATGCAGCAAGTACTTTATCAGCTGAGCCTTCTCCAGCCCAGGCTTATTCACTGGGAGAAAGAACTCACCGGAGCTTCCTTCATCTGTTATAATGATCTTCCATGATACCCTGCCTCTTAAAGGAACATCCTCCCCTTAATACCAGTGCGGAGATAAGGTTTCAACACTCTGTGGGAAAAACCACACTGAGTGATTGATGTCTCTCCCACACACGCATTCACTTACCATTTTGTGAAGGTTCATAAAAGGCTCCTGCCAAGGTAGTATCGGCTCAAAGTTTACAATTTCCCTGTCTAAATCAGGTCCAAGCAAAGACGGAGCTGACAGCCGACATTCTTTAAGATTCCTTCTCAGTGTAAAGACCTGAAAACTGAAGAGACAACTTGTCTCTGGCCCACATGCTCAGCATGCTTTGGTGAAGCAGGTGTGTGATAAATGCTAGAAACCCTCCTATCAAAAAGGAGAGGGGGAAGCCACACAGGAACCAGTGGTTCAGTGCAAGTATTAAATTTAGTGGGACATGGGGACATGGGCTAGTGAGATGGTTCAGCAATTAGAAGAGCTTGCTGTCAATCTTGATGACCTGAGTTCAATCAATCCTTGGGACTAACATGATAGAAAGAGAGAAATGACTCCTACAGTTTGTCCTCCACCGTACACTTGTGCACACACACACACACACACACACACACACACACACACACACACACACACACACAGAGTAAGCACATATGTTGTATTTGTTTTAATTTAATAAGACACAGTTGATACTTTTTGGTGAGGACTCGAGAGGTAGGAAGACTTCTTCTCCCTGGTTCCTGGCTGTGCCCTCTGAGTGTTTTTATCTTCTGAGTCATTCTTCCATTTCCATGAATAGAAAGGAAAGTTCCTTTTTGGACGCATTCTTAACGTCAGGCATTCCATATACACTGACTGCTGACCTGTCCTGTCATCTCCCACCCCCCCACTCGTAAAGCTTGTGTTTGCAGCTCAGGCATTTTTTTTTTTCAGCCTGTTTTCTGCAGGTAAAAGTTTGAAAACCCCAAAACCCTCCTTCTAACTGGTTCTGTGTCTATTGCTTTCAGTACAACATGGAGATCTTTTTGCCAATATAATTTTATGGAGCCTTTATATGTCTCCCGCAAACCTTCCTGGGGTTCTTGCCGTTAGAACAAAGCTATACCCAGAGAGCTCTGAGACGAGCCCTTCTTTACTTGGGTTTCTGCTGAGAAGGCAATAGGACAGTGTTCTTAACTTTCTTAGAAGTGTTGGCTTTCTCTTTTAGTTTTTAAGACAGAGTCTTACTTTGTAGCCTAGGGTGGCCTAGAACCCATGACAACACTGCTACCTCTGAAGCTCTGCAATTAGAGGCTTGAGGCACTGTGCCCAGCATAAGCCTTGATTGTTTCTAGAGTTTTAAGTCTTTCCTTCTTTTTTGAACCGCCCCTTTGGCTTCACCTTTACAATATTGCTTTACTTACACAGCATGGATCTGGTCTTTGCCCAGGAGCCACTTCTTAGTTTTAAAAAGCATTTTTCATATAAAAATGATGGAAAAGTTCCACTTGCTGTGTCTTATGTACTTTTTATTTAAGAGTCTTTCTTGCAGTGATTACCCACTCCCAAGTTAGATTACCACATGACTCTCGAGTTAGATTACCTAATAAATAGATATATTTCCTATTTTAAATTTATGATAGACAATAGTATTTCCAAACTTTCTACTACTGTGTAGCAAGAGCCCCCTATATTCTACTTTATGATAGGATTCCCCATTTCATTGATTTGAAATTCTCTCAAAAACCATCAGTCTTTACTAACAATATCTAGTTTTTGTTTATTTCATGCATGGTCTTGTTATGTAGTCCAGATTGGCCTTGAATTTGTTATCCTCAGTCTTCTGGGTGCTGGGATTATAGGCACGTGACACTACTATTCATAATATAAAACAAACACTCTGCCCAAAGTCCCCTGTTTGGTCCAGATCCATACCCGCCCCTTAAGGCTTTTATTACAGCTACATCCAAGTTGACTCAGTGGCATAGAATAGAAATAAACATTGTTCTGTGCTTTCTGGGGGTCTAGATTTCAGGGGTGTTTGGGAAAGACGGTCTGGCTTGTAGTCAGAGTGTTGACTGGGGACCCATAGTATCTACAATCTTGAGTTGGGTTCCTGGATAGCTCATTCACGTGACTGGCTGCTGGCTAGCTCCAGGTCCTAAGGCTACTGAGCGATGTTGTATAGTGGAAGCTGGCTTCCTCCAGAGCAAACTGGTTTGAGAGATCAAGCTGAAAGTCTCTGTGCCTTTTGTAACCTAACATTGAATCTCACAATCATTTCTACAAAACTCACTTGTTGCATGGTCAGCCCTACTGAATATGGAAGGGAATTATACAAGGGCATGAAAACCAGGAAATGGGTAGTGTCTGGAACTATTTTAGAAGCTGGTTAGCAGCACAGTTTTCTTGTTAGTTTTTTCCTGTGACTGATAATTGCCATGGAGGAAGTTGGATCTCCTCCAACACTTCAGTATCTTTAAAAAACACTTAGGAATTCTTCCAAACACTGAAAAACATCAGATTATGCTCACTTGTGTTATTTTTATCCCGTGGGCGCTACTCTTCCATAGCCAAAGATCTTCCTGTTCCTTCTGGACTGGTTCCTTTCTAAGCTTTTAACCTGGTTTTCACTGTAGGACTTCCTTTCGCTGTTTCTCTGTTTTCTAACTCTTGTTTTCTGTATTCCCCCTGATGGAGTTTGGTTGTATAGTGTCCCCTACAGGATCATATATTGGAACCCTTGGTGCCCAGCTGGTGGATTGTTTTGGAAGGTTGTGGAACCTTTAGGGGTGAGGCCTTGCTAGAGGAAGTGGATCACTGGGGTGAGCCTTGAGGTTTTATAACCCAGCCCCACTTCCTGTTTCCTGTCTGTTTTCCCACTTCCTGAGTGGTGTGACCATCTGCCTCCCTGTTCCTGAGGCTGTGCCCTCTCTGCCATAATGGGAGGTATTCTCACGGAACTATAAGCTAAAATAAACCCTTTCTCCTTTAAGTTGCGTTTGCCAGGGTGTTTTATCACAACAGAGGGATGTAACTAAAACAGTGCCTCTTTGTCGCAGCTGGATTTCTTCTCCCGCATCCTCATTCCAAGCTCTCGGAATTTGAGAACATGGGAGATGAGTGTGTTGAGTTCCATGTGTCTGAAAAACGTCTTCATTCCTTCTTCCTTGGCTCCTTGACTGCACACTCACACGACAGAAATAACAAAGATGTGCCAATGAGCTTGGCGAATGTGAGTGGAGTTGGCCAAGTTGTAGGCTCTCTTGTAGAGGATCAAAGAATGAACAAGCTTGACCCTTCCATTGGTAGATTCTCTGAAGATGAATCTTCCACTCTCCACAGTCTCCAGAATGGGGGGGGGGGAGTGACAGACCCGAGGCCTCAGAGTTCATAGCACTGCAGGTCTTGAATCACTCTGCACACAGCACCACGCCTGCCTCCTGTGCTCTATGACACAGGGTTTCTCACTGCAGCCCAGGCTTGCCTGAAACCCACTCTGTAGCCCCAGCTGTCTTTGAACCCACAGAAATCCCCCTCCCTGCCTCTTGAGTTCTGGGATAATAGGCGTGAGTCCTCACACGTGGGACACCAAGTCTCTTTAGTCCCTAGCTGAGTCTTATGGCTCCAAATTTGCAGTCCACTTTCTCCAGAAAACAAGAAACCGCTCTTGCTTCTCAGGCAGAAGAGGGCAGGGACTAGTTAACTGACTCCTTGGGGTTCGGGAGCTCAATACGGGGCCTTTCAAAGGGACACCCCTGTTTGTCATCGCCTAGCCCACCCTGAACTTTGCAATCTACCCTCCTCTTCTGATATAAATCAGCCATTTGTCATTCTTACTTCTCCCACCTACAGACACTTAGCTTCTTGTGGTGATATTGTGTTCCCCAAAATATTGTGCACCCTAATAAACTTATCTGGGGTCAGAGAACAGAACAGCCACTAGATACAGAGGCCAGAAAATGGTGGCGCTCACACCTTTAATCCTAGCATTACAGAGGCAGAGATCCGCCTGGATCTCTGTGAATTCAAGGCCACACGGGAAACAGCCAGGCACGGTAACAAGAGCCTTTAATCCCAGGAAGTGATGGCAGAAAGCAGAAAGGTATATAAGGCATGAAGACCAGGAACTAGAAGCATTTGGCTGGTTAAGCTTTTAGGCTTTTAGCAGCAGTTCAGCTGAGATCCATTTGGATGAGAACTCAGAGGCTTCCAGTCTGAGGAAACAGGATCAGCTGAGGAAATGGCAAGGTGAGGTTTGATGTGGCTTGTTCTGCTTCTCTGATCTTCCAGTGTTCACCCCAATACCTGGCTCCAGGTTTGTGTTTATTAATAAGACCTGTTAAGATTTGTGCTACAGCTTCTGATGTTTCTCCATTTCCATTTGCTTTGCCTGTGGGCTGGCACCCTTCTGAACATTTGTATTTTTACAATAAGGGCTTTGGAAGGGAAAAGGGAGAGAAATATTTTTGTTGGTTTCCCTATGCATAATGGGTAGAGTCCAGGTGAAAGATTTGAACTTGCAAAACAAAGGAATAACATAAAGACTCAAAACCAAAGAAACTCACCCTCTCACCACTGCAGACAGAGAGGCCCAGAGTGAGCATGCCCTTTGACCCCCCAGTCGAAAGTGTATCCCTTCCCCGGCACCCAGCCCACATCCGGGCATCTGAACAGTGTTGCCAGCTTGACTTCTGGAGCCAAGAGGAGCAGATGGCTTTCAAAACCTGATTAATCTTTCTTCCCTTGCTTAGGTTTCCAGCTGTGGTTCATGCTCCCCTTCCTGGCATGGAGCCATTTCTTCTGAGTCTTTTTGTCCCTGGCAAAATGTCAGGAACACGGCTATCTTTCGATAAACCTCCCTGGTCACCAGCTTCACATTGCTGGCCAGCATTGCTGCTTCTTTTTTTTTTTTTTTAAATAGCAAAGCCACTATTAGGTGGGGACCGTCACCCACTGTAGAGTGAAGCCGACTGTTTCATCAATTGTCTTGATCCTGTTATACGGTAAAAATCAGTTGGAGTCTCTCAAGATCCCAGAAGTCTCTCAAGGTAGCTGCTAGAGTTGGACCTGCCAGAGAAGCCCCTTCTGGGGCTTTTAGCGCCCTGTTTCAAAGTCACATGGCATGGCATTAAAACATAATGGAATTGTTGAGCATTGGGTACAGGAATCTTGCAAAGGGTTGGTCGACTTTGGTAGCCTTGAAGCAGTTCACCTTGACACTGGGT